>NC_091260.1:19845000-20470000 GCF_042477335.2 Ovis canadensis | reverse complement strand
GACACGTCAGTCACCCCTTCTCGTAGATACTCCACAGCCTTTACGTTATTGTTGTTGTTCAGTCACTAAGTCGTGTCCGACTCTTTGCAGCCCCATGGACTGCAGCACGCCAAGCTTCTCTGTCCTTCACTGTCTCCTGGAGCTTGCTCAAACTCATGTCCATTGAGTCAGTGAGGCCATCCAACCATCTCATCCTCTGTTGCCCCCTTCTCCTCTTGCCCCTTTACCCTCAATCTTTTCCAGCATCAGGGTCTTTGCCAATGAGTCGGCTCTTTGCATTGGCAATCTTTATAAATAATTCCTTTGGGAGTTTCCCTACTCTCCATTTGAATTAAGGAAAGGAAATATACCCTTCCTTAAATATCCTCCCTGTCAAATACCCATTTCTCTCTGCCCGCAAATCTAGATTTCCAACAACTCTCTTCCCAGTCTCTTTCTGTGGGCTATAGAGGGACTAGTGCTATGGAATGAAAATGAAAAAGAATCACATGGTTAGTTGTGAGAGGCCTTCGTAGGGAGGATAAGTATCTATAACGAGAAATGGGATTTGGAAACTGCAGATAAGAGAGAGAACTGGTCCTGCTGGTGACTAGATGGAATTCTCTCTTGCCAGTTTATCTCGTTCTCCTTCTCTGTTCCTCCATTGTGGCAGCACTAATGACAGGCAGGGGAAGGTGAACCCTGCATAACTAAACTGGATTATTTTTATTGTTTCCACAGGAACCACACCATGTGGGGAATGTTTGTTCAGGAACTATGCTGTGTTTGTATTCATTTCATTCAATTGTCCACAAGGGTGATTGAGTTTTATGTCCTATAACTTTAATACCATGAAATATGCTCAAAGTACATTGATTTTCAACAGGATATGAATTTTGCAACTCCTGAGCTTCCCACTTCCTCATGTTCTGTCATTATTTTATTTAGTTGATCTCCCCTCTTGATCTCCATTCAGCTTTTAAAAAATATAAAGCCTGAAAGCCGTTTACAAACCCCTGGTCTCAGCCTTTCCCCCTGGTGACCATTCCCCTGCTGAGGAGTGTCATGCAGTGGTGCTTCTGTTCAGATCCTAAGAGGGAACAGGACAAGAATACTGGAGTGGGTAGCCATTCCCTTCTCCGGGGGACCTTCTCAACCCAAGGATGGAACCTGGGTCTCTTGCATTGCAGGCAGATTCTTTACTATCTGAGCCACCAAGGAAGCCTGAACAGGCAGCAGGCAGTGGAAAATCCTGGTTGGACATGGGATGTATGACCCTGTCCTCTGCAGCTGGAGTCAACAGTGCCACTATCTCCAAGGAGGCTGGCTGTTCCTAGTTTCCAAGTGTGTTGTGACCACGTGGCCTAATGGATAAGGCGTCTGACTTCGGATCAGAAGATTGAGGGTTCGACTCAATCAGAAGATTGAGTCCCTTCGTGGTTGGCTCCATTTTGTTAAAAAAAAAAAAAAAAAAAGAAGAAGTCATGCCTTAACCTGAGTTCACATTCAGGTCCCACCACTTTGGGAAGTTGTGGCCCCCTTTCTGCCCTTCCATTGTATGACTGGTACAATGGCAAGAAAAATACAAAGGCCCTAACAGGGCTGATGGATTAGATGAGATAATGCCTGTAAATCCCTGAGGGAACTGCCTGAAATATAATAGTGCTTAATAAATATGACACGCTCTTCTGAATAAGCGGGTAGGGTGGGGTGGGAGTGGAGAAGGAACCTTCTTAGTGAATGTGGACAGAGTCACTACAAATTCTCTAAGTACTGTAGCATTTTTGTGGATTGTGCTGTCTCCAAAAGGGATATATAGCTTTTCATTAGGGCGGAGGGCCTTCTCAGTGAAGAAGGAAATTATCTCATCCGGGTTCGTGTTCCGCGGTTGCAGCGCCTGCTGATGTTGATTTAGTTCACTTAGCAAGCCACACACCACGCTGCCGCGCTCATCGCCCTCCGCATTAGCTTATTAATCCTCGAGTTATTCCTCTACGGTTCAAGGGCATATTGGCTTTCCAGCGGAGGCACGGAGAGGGGCTCCAGCCTCTCCGTTTCCACAGAAATAATAGGCTCCAGCCAGGCCGAGAGGGAGTGGCCAAGCCAGGCTCTGTTCCTCCTGCGCCCACGGCGCTTGGAGGTTTCATTTACACTGAAGACTTTCTCTCCCTAGAGCTGAGGTTTCCGTTGGAGGCATTTTATTTGTTAAGGGAGAAAGAAACCGTGGGAATCAGAGAGCAAACCTGGCCTGGTCATCGGCTTTGGCATTTAGCCCCTCCCCTGCTGTTTCTGCTCTGCGCGTGCTTAGTCGCTCAGTGGTGTCCAGCTCTTTGCGACCCATGGGCTATTTAGCCTGCCAGCCTCCTCTGTTCATGGGATTCTCCTGGCAAAAATACTGGAGTGGGTTGCTATTCCCTTCTCCAGGTGATCTTCCTGACTCAGGGATGGAACGTAGGTACAAAGAATCCTAAATTTCCAGCCCTCATTTCCACCGCTGTACTAGAGCATACAGGATCAGATCAGAAAGATCTCCATGTTCCCTTTCAATGCGAACATTTCAGCGTTCAAGCTTTTGGAGAGAGGAGATGGCCCTAAAATCTCATTAAATTAGAGGAAGTTTTAACCTTAGAATTTTCTTTGTAATTAAGTAGTATTATGCAAGGTTTGACTATGGGTCAAATGCGTCACTATGCGTCAGCAAGTAACAGTGGAATACTGCCCTGGGCATCTTTAGACCCAAATGAAGAGCAAAGCAAGCCATCAAAGAGGGTGTCTCTGCTGCACTGAGGCTGAGTTCCCATCCTGGGCTCACCCTGACCCTTTTGGCTTTATCCAGATGTGGTGGGTGGGGCTGTTTCCTGCAAAGCTTCCAGGCAGCTGCTGCCCTTGGAGCTGTGTGTCTGATGGATGCCAAAGACAGTGAGCTCATGGCACGGCTGCCTGGTCCAGCAGTTGTCTCCAAGGGCTCTTCTCAGCAAAGGCGCCTCTCTCAGGCAAAGGTACAGATGGTTTAGGGAGCACCTAACTGAATCACCCAACTGGTCTCCGGAGTGTTGGCGGCTCGGCTCTACCCATCCTGCACAGCACCCCGCAATGCCCAGGGTTATCTCTGGGAGACACTAGTGGAAACCTGCTGCTGTTTCTCACGAACATCTCCAGAAGGCAGAAGCTCTGGAATGTGATTTATGAGTCTGGGGTCATTGTCTCAAACGCTGCTTTCCCTGCACTGTGGGTTTCTGAAGGAGCAGTCTCTGGGTAATTCTGCAGAGGTTTAAGGCTCAGTCTTTATCCCTCATGGCCCCCCGTGAAGTGGGGTGGACTCCAATTTCCCTGGCCTCCCAACAGCCAGCTCTCCTGTGAGGCCAAGTTGCTTGGCTATTCAGACTGGAAAAATCTGTTTCTGAAGGAAAAAGTGAGTGAGGATGGTAATAGGAGGAGGAACCTACCTTTCGAGCTTCTTGTGTGTTGAGTACCTTGTGTGTCCAGCACTCCTGTTCCTACCACCATCTTAGAGAAGAGAAAACTAGAAAACAGGACAGATGCCTTTCTTGAGACCACAGAGCTTGTCAGTGGCAAAGCTGGCTCAAAACCAGGAGGGAAGTTTCTGCAAGGGTCACCCGCTTGCAGCCCCAGAGAGACTGCAGTCTTACTCTGTGGACAGTGACTATCCTAATGCAAGGCCCGTGTGCGTCTGTTCATTTGTGTGGGTGCTCACAAATGAAAGCATCCTCAAGCTCCTCTTTGAGGTCCCTTGAGGGGTGGTAAACCCTGCCTCCGTGCTGGAGAAGAAAAGGAGCCTGCAAATGAAGCTGCTGCCCTTCTCTGCAAAAGGGCTCCCCCATTACTCAGTATCCCACCCCCCCCCCCCAACAAACTTCAGAAAATCCCTGCAGAGTTGGGGCCAAGTGCACCAACTTCTCTGAAAAAATTCACTGGCGTCTGTTGCACCTCCTCTGGTCCAGTCTCTGTTTTCTCAATTTCAGATTTTTCCATAGATCATGATATTTTTTCCAAGTAGTTTTTTTTTATAATGCAAATCATTTTTTAAAAATTAGTTCATTTACTCTAGTGGTTTGTCATTTTGACTAGTCTTTTGGCAAAGGGGGAGGGCACACCATACAGCTTATGAGATCTTAGTTCCCCGACCAGGGCCCTGAGCAGTGACAGAGTAGAATCCTAACCACTGGACCACCAGGAATCCCCCCAGGTAGCTTTTTATTAAAGTATTATGCATGTGATGGCCAAGCACTCATGCACGTGTGCTCACTTGCTCAGTCGTGTCTGACTGTGTGACCCCAGGGACTATGGACCACCAGACTCCTGTGTGCGTGGGAATTTCCCAGGCAAGAATACTGGGTTGCCACTTCCTCCTGTAGGGGATGTTCCTGACCCAGGGATTGAACCCATGTCTCCTGAGTCTCCTGCATTGGCAGAAGTCACCTGGGAAACCCTAATATATATATATATATATAAATATATATATATATATATATATATATATATATATATATATATATATGTAAATGCAACAGTGCCCTGGGCTTTCCTGGTGGCTCAGATGGTAAAGAATCCACCTGCAATGTGGGAGACCTGGGTTCAATCCCTGGATTGGGAAGATCCCCTGGAGGAGGGCATGGCAACCCACTCCAGTATTCTTGCCTGGAGAATCCCGTGGACAGAGGAGCCTGGAGGGTTACAGTCCATGGGGTCGCACAGAGTCACATGACTGAGCGCCTAAGCACACACAGCAAGGCAAAAGTGCCCACATGCTAAGTGTGCAGCTTGATGACTTTGTGTGTTAACAAATTGAACGCTCTTGTATTAAACAGCACCCAACCCGCAAAACAGAGCATCACTAACATCCCAGAAAGCCCTGTCTGCTCCCTATCCTGGATCAGGTTTGGTTGTCTCTGCACTTTGTAAGGACACGGCAAGTCTATACACAGCAGACTAACACACATATGCTTCTCTGTGTTTGGTTTCTCCTGCTTGGCGTCACGTTTGTGAGATTTGCCCACAGCACTGAATGAAGTTGTAAGTCATTCATCCTCATTGCTAGCAAGTATTCCATTGTGTGAATACAGCAGTTTATCCCTCCATTCTTCAGCTGATGCACAACGAGTTGCCATTTGGGGGCTATTACGAGTGGTTATAAGCCTCAGTTTTGAAAAAGTATTTGGTAAAGCATCACAATAGGTGCTGAGTAATTAGGATTCCAGAATTATCACCCCGTCATCAGTTTGGCTCCCCAGATGCTTGGGATTGGCAGGTGAAGTCAGTGAAGACTGGGATGCCTATAGCACCGAGTTTATTTCAGAAAAGAACTGCTTTAGCAAGCTTAGGCGGGAAGGAATATGGGGTCAACTCACGCCCTGAGATGTTACCAGAAAGGAGCCCGACTCCTTCTGGTGGTCAAGAATCCTGCTGGTCTCATTCCCACAGGGAAGGCCATGTTACAACCAAAAGTCTTTGAGACAATGAGGAACCTTATAATTAATGGTCCAGCTAAATCATGTGTCGTGGCACAGTTAGAGGATAGGGATCTTGAGACCTGTAGATTACATTTTGAGGTAGAACTCTGTGACCACAAATTCAGTGCTGTTCTCTGCAGTAAATATTTCAGGGAAAGCTTAGCTGCAGGTGACCTGGAATGGCCAGCATTTAAAACTACTGATTTTAAGTTATGGGCATAGCTCCTGAGTAAGAATGACATAAACAAAGGATGTCCTAAAGGTCGTTAGTCTTTGGAAGATCCCAAGTTACATACCCGACCATGTTTGGAAAAGCAGAATGAAACCACCAGCAGTCAGAGAATCTGATGATACCAGTGTGGGGACAGGTACTGTAAACGGAGGCTCAGAGATGCCGGATAACTCTCTGAATCATGTACGCAACTACTGGAAACAGAAATGCATATTTTATAAGCTTTTAAAATTTTCTTGTTAAAAAAATTTTTATAAAATGTCTGAAGGTTACACTCCATTTATAGTTATTACAAAATATTGGCTCTGGTCCATGTGTTGAGCAATACATCCTTGAAGCCTGCCTCACACTTGTAGCCTGTATCACTCCCTCCCCTGCCCCTCCCCAGTAAGGAGTAAAATACTAGTAATCACTAGTTTTTGTAGTTTTTTGAGAAACCTCCATACTATTTTATGCAGTTGCTATGGGTGTGGAGAAAAGGGAACCCTGGTACACTGTTGGTGGGAATATAAATTGGTGCCATCACTGCAAAAATACAGATTTTAAATTATTGCAGTTTCATAAATATGCTTTTCCTTTCTTCCCTGGTTTCCATACAATTTCACAAAATTGGTATTAGGTATAAAATTTCTTTGACCTAATGGCATTAAAATTTTGTTTTCTGATGCTTGTTAACACATGATCATTTTGGCAAAATCAGGCAACGAGAAATATGTAAAGGGGAAAACAAAAAACACCCATCCGCCCATCCAGTTGGCCTCTGTTCACATTTTGATAGACTCTTAAAGCCATCATGGTTTTCACTTCTGTCTCTCATGTAGTCTATTATACAGGGTCATACTGTATAATAGCAATTTAAATCCTCTTTATAACTTACTGTCATATTGTGCATATCCTCAAATATTACAAAGAGACTTGAAAAGCAGCATTTTTGTCTCTCATATGGATCTGTCAAATTTCTTTAACTTCTTTCATCACAGTGGAGTGCAGTACACTTCAGTTGATTTAACCAAGACGTGGCTCCAGCCTCAAGGCCAGAAGAATGAGGCAGACTATAAGGAAATTGGGTATTGTGGAATGTTGCAGGTGTTAGTGAGGACAGGCAGAGAGGAAGGCCTGAAAGCGCTGAATTCAGCGTAAGTAGACCTTCGTGTGGAGAAGGCAATGGCACCCCACTCCAGTCCTCTTGCTTGGAAAATCCCATGGACGGAGGAGCCTGGCGGGCTGCAGTCCATGGGGTTGCTAAGAGTCAGACATGACTGAATGACTTCACTTGCACTTTTCACTTTCCTGCATTGGAGAAGGAAATGACAACCCACTCCAGTGTTCTTGCCTGGAGAATCCCAGGGACGGGGGAGCCTGGTGGGCTGCCGTCTATGGGGTCGCACAGAGTCGGACATGACTGAAGCGACTTAGCAGCAGCAGCAGCAGAACTTCGTGTATTTATACTTCTCTGTTGACCTTTCAAATGAACAGACTGCACACTAAGACTTCATATAGAAAAAGTATAAGTTTGGGGTGTATTTGAAAAGAGCAAGTAATAATGGTTGATTTTTTTGATCATTTCAATTTTGTTTTCTGTATACGCGTTTTATGTAGTGAATATTGTGAAACTTTGTTTTTGTTCTATTAAAATACAGATAATAATACAAAACCTATGTTTGTTTTAAAACATTCTGTAGTTTAGTTTTTCACTCTGAAAATAGCCTACCCCTATGTTCTTCTATATTACTGAGGTTTTTGCTATAAGGAACCAACCTATTCAGCAAATTAAAACACAGAGACATTACTTCGCTGACAAAGGTCCATCTAGTCAAAGCTATGGTTTTTCCAGTGGTCATGTATGGTTGTGAGAGTTGGACGATAAAGAAAGCTGAACGCCAAAGAATTGTTGCTTTTGAACTGTGGTGTTGGTAAAGACTCTTGAGAGTCCCTTGGACTCCGAGGAGATCAAACTAGTCAGTCCTAAAGGAAATCAGTCCTAAATATTCATTCTAAGGACAGATGCTAAAGCTGAAGCTCCAATACTTTGGCCACCTGATGCAAAGAACTGACTCATTGGAAAAGACCCTGATGCTGGGAAAGATTGAAGGCAGGAAGAGAGGGGGATGACAGAGGATGAGATAGTTGAATGGATCACTGGACTTGAAGTCTGAACAAGTTCCAGGAGTTGGTGAAGGACAGGGAAGCCTGGTGTGCTGCAGTTCATGGGGTTGCTAAGAGTTGGACAGGACTGAGTGACTGAACTGAACTGAACTTGCCATAAGGAAAATGTTATGATATTCTCTGTGGTAAGAGTTACAGTGGGCTTCCCAGGTGGCTCAGTGGTAAAGAATCTGCCTGTTCAATCCCTGGGTGGAGAACCTCTGGAGAAGGAAAAGCAATCTACTCCAGGATTCTTGACTGGGAAATCCCATGGACAGAGGAGCTTGGCAGGCCTGGCAGGCCCCAGTCCCTAGAGGCACAAAAGAGTCGGACTCAGCGACTTAACAACAGCTCCCATATTATGGCTGATAGTATTACCCACCTTGCTGCATTCTGGGTTTTACCTTGTCAGTTATAATACATTCTCCCCAAATTATAATTTGTACATATGAAAATTACACCTGTCAGTATAGAGTGTGGCTGTGTGTCTTCTTTCCTGTTTTCTCTAAGGGAGGGAAAACTGTGATTTGTGCTTTTCCTTTAGCAAACATGTCTATACACAATGGTGGTGAGAATCCATTTACAAGAGTTCTCTGTTTAGCAAAGCCCATGAATTTGCTACCCAGAATCCCATGCTGGCCAGGAGGGAGCTCAGGAGGTGAGTACCCTATGGGGTGGATGCAGTGTCTTGGGTCTCCTGACCACTCCCCGCCTGAGCATCTCTCGCAGGAGAAACCGAATGCTGTGTGCAGTCCACAGCATGTACCACATAAAGTGCATGAATGCATTACCTACCACGATACTATCATACTGTATTATCATCTGAGCTTGTCTTCTCCAACAGCCAGCCTGCAGCCTGCAACCCAAACAAGCGAAACCGATACCCAGAGGAAGGTTAGTTCCAGGGCGTCATGGCA
The DNA here is from genome assembly GCF_042477335.2 of Ovis canadensis. Lineage (NCBI taxonomy): Eukaryota > Metazoa > Chordata > Mammalia > Artiodactyla > Bovidae > Ovis > Ovis canadensis. Next base: position 20,461,256 of record NC_091260.1, on the reverse strand, counting down.
GATTAGAGGCCTAGCAGCTGCCCCTGAAAGAGGAGGAAAACTGGCTTCGCAGGAAGTTGGAGGGGGTCTCCTGGTTGGATGAGCAGGGGACACAACTTAGCTCAGGCAGCCTTGGGCGAATCCACTGTCCACAACCCAATTGCTCAGAGGATGCAGGAGGGTCCTAGTGAGGTCTGAATGCCCATGAATTGTCCAAATTGTTACATGCTTTCAGGGCAAAAAATGTTTCTGTGTGTGTGTTTTCTTTTAAAAAAATTTTTGACATACAATACTGTATTAGTTTCAAGTATACAGCTTCAGATTCTTTTCCATTATACCTTATTTTAAGATACTGAATATAGTTCCCTGTGCTGTATAGTAAATCCTTGTTGTTTATATGCTTTGTTTATAGTGGTATATATTATCTGTTAATCTCATGCTACTAATCTGTCCCCCCTGCCTTTCCCCATTGGCAACCATAAGTTTCTTTTCCACCTCTGTGAAAATATTTTGTAACTAAATTCATTTGTACTATTTTTTAGATTCCACATATAAGTGATTTCATATAATATTTGTCTTTGTCTGGTTTACTTCACTTAGTGTGATCATCTCTAGGTCCATCCACGTTGCTGCAAATGGCAATATTTCATTCTGTCTTAAGATTGAGTATTATTCCACTGTACATATACGTGTGTGCGCCGTATCTTCTTTATCCATTCATCTGTTGATGGACAGTAAGATTGCTTCCATATCTTGGCTATTGTAAAGTGTGCTGCTATGAACACTGGGACACATATATCTTCAGATTGGAGTTTTTGTCTTCTCCAGATACATGCTCAGGAGTGAGACTGCTGGGTCATGTAATAACTCTATTTTCAGTTTCTTAAGGAATCTCCAGACTGTTCTCCAGAGTAGTTGCAGCAATTTACATTCCCACCAACAGTGTAGGAGGGCTCCCTTTTCTCCACACCCTATCATAATTTGTAGACTATTTGATGATGGCAGGAATTAGAAGTCACTTATTCTACACACACACCTGCACACATCCTAGGCTCTAACTTCACGCTGGTGAAGACATGTCACCTTGACATGTGGACAAGCAGAATGCAGTGAGAGTTAAATAATTCTTTGCAGCAGAAGCTGTGGTCTCCCGGCGTCCGTGTCCTTTTTTGATGTGTTGAGTCATATCACTTCAGCCCTGGGCTGTGCCCCTCTCTTTCCTACACTTTCTCTGCTCCACCAGTATGCTGGCCTTTTCTCAGTCTCCCAATAGGATTGCTAATATTTGTTCAGGAGCATTCCCGCCACCTGGAGTCCTCTCTCTGTATCTTTCTCTTTGTTTCATTTCGGTTCACAGCGGGGCGCCACAGTTTTCTCCCTTTCTGTTAATAAAAATTAAGCAATCAGTTTCCTTCCCCTCCATTACACTTAATTCCCTCTGTAACTCAGTTATTATTATAACTCTGGCAAGTGCTTTGCAAGGCAGATGGCAGGAAAGACACATTGCCAAAGTAAAGGGCATTGTTTGCAGAGGAACATTGTTTACTTGAAGGTGATGATGCTCTCCTTGCAAGAATAGATTATTTTTCCTGAAATCAAGTTCATGTTTAACTCTATTAATGTAATAAGCTTATGCACGTGCAAATGTGACGAATGATAGTAATCACTGAAGATACTGGATGCATACTATATTCCTTATTCAGAGGTCATAGGAAGTTAGGATAAACCTATTATATAATTTTTTATTCCCAGAATGATAAATATAATGAATGCACTGCCTTTTGCAAGTGCTGGAACATCTGATTTGCAAAAGTGTCCTAGATTCTATGCAATGTATTTGTCACAATGGACAACAAGCCTGGCAAGTTAAAAATATGGTCCTTTGTAATCGGACTCAAGAAGATGCAGCGTGGCCAGGAATGGCCAAAGGCTTCCAGCTCTAGTGCAAACTCCAATTGTTTGATTGACTGATTGATTGCCAGTGATGGGGTGGGAGAGACATGCAGGAAGAGGATGGATATCGTTTGTAAATTTCCTGACTCCTGGTGATGCCCAGAAAGAGGGGAAGGGAGGCATTCTCAGGCAGTCCTCCTGCTCAGGTCAGGCTCTGCAGGGTATCATATTGCATTATGAACTGAAGTGAAAATGTTAGCCTCTCAGTCCTGTCTGACTCCTTGTAACCGCATTGACTGTATGTAGCCCGCCAGGCTCCTTGATCCATGGGATTTTCCATGCAAGAATACTGGAGTAGGTTGCCATTCTCTTTCCAGAGGATCTTCCTGACCCAGGGATCAAACCTGGGTCTCCTGCATTGCAGGCAGGTTCTTTACCACCTGAGCCACCAGGGAAGCCCATATTGCATTAGATTTGTCTGTTAAATTAAGAGGTTCTTTTCTATGACTCAGCTATAAAATCAGTCTTCTTATTTTATAATCACACAACATTTATAATGCTTTCTGCTCTGTTTGTAGAAACACTTCCATTTCTTCCTGCCCCTGCCTTTCGGGCCTGTATCTAGCAATTTGTTTCTTGCAGACAACATGGGAGTTCCTGAACTAGGATCTCAGAACCAAGTCTTACTGGTGGAGAGGTCTGCTACCACATCTCCTGGCTTTAAAGAGAAGTTGGACATCCATGTCCCATTAATTCCCATAGTGGATGTGAGCTTATCAGGACACATGAAGCTGGAATGTCTGGCCAGAATTTCCCTCTCCTAAAATCACAGGGGATAAAAATTACAGAAGTAATTAATGGACAGAAATGTAACAAGATACATTTTCTTTGTTTTAGAACAGCAAGAAAACATACTCATTGTTGAAAAGCCAGAAAATATAATGGATGTGAGAGTTGGACTTTGAAGAAAGACTTCACAGTCTTTCTATCATTAGAAAGACTTTCTATCAATAGAAAGACTGTGGTTACTATCACTCATCACATGTGTTTATATTAACCTTGGCAGCACGTGCATAAGCTTATTACATTAATACAGTTAAACATGAACTTGACTTCACCGAAGACTTGATGTTTTTGAACTGTGTTGTTGGAGAAGACTCTTGAGAGTCCCTTGGACTGCAAGGAGATCCAACCAGTCCATTCTGAAGGAGATCAGCCCTGGGATTTCTTTCGAAGGAATGATGCCAAAGCTGAAACTCCAGTACTTTGGCCACCTCATGCGAAGAGTTGACTCATTGGAAAAGACCCTGATGCTGGGAGGGATTGGGGGCAGTAGGAGAAGGGGACGACAGAGGATGAGATGGCTGGATGGCATCGCTGACTCGATGGACATGAGTTTGAGTAGACTCTGGGAGTTGGTGATGGACAGGGAGGCCTGGCGTGCTGCGATTCATGGGGTCACAACGAGCCGGACACGACTGAGCGACTGAACTGAACTGAAAAAAGAAAACAGTAAAATCACCCATAATTCTACTCCATGGAATTAACAGCCATCAACATTCTATTGTACCTCAACTGCTTTTTATGCATTATATGATCTTAAAAGTGGAATTTGCCGTACGTATTCCATTGTAACCCATTTTTTCCTTCAGTAGCATATTATCAGCGCTGTTTCCATTTTTTCTTTCTTCAATAGCTTATTGTCAAAAATCCTGCTTCGAGGCTTCCCTGGTGGTCCAGTAGTTAAGAATCTGCCTTGCAATACAAGAGACACTAGTTCCATCCTTGGTCCGGGGAGATTCCACGTGCCTTGCAGCAACTAAGCCCACGTGCCGTAACTACTGATCCTGTGCTCTAGAGCCTTCAGGCTGCAACTACTGTGCCCAGGTGCTGCAGTTCCTGCAGTCCACCTGCCTAGAATCTGTGCTCCACAACAGGAGAAGCCACTGCAATGAGAAGACCATTCACCACAAGAAAGAGTAGCCCCAGGTCGCCAAAACTAAAGAAAGCTTGAGTGCGGTAACAAAGATGTGCCATAGTCAAAAATAAATGAATAAATCTTTTTAAAAAAATGCTGCTTCAGAATCATTTGTAACGGCAACAAGGTTCTCTGCTACATGGATATACCATAATTTAACCAGTTCCCTGTGGTTGCACATTCAGAAAGGTATGTAGCTATATACATTGCAACTGACTTTTCCATTGTTAAGACTTTGTACATTATGTATCTGTGATTATTACCCTAGGACAAAGTTGTAGAGGTGGAACTGCTGAGTCAAAACTTATCGGAAATTTTAAGGATTTTGATATCTATTGCCAACTGACTTCCTGAAAGGCTGTATGATACTTTGGAAATTATAGTTCTTCAGGGCTGCGTTCTTTTATGTTCAGTATGTGAAGAGGCACTGCTTGGATACATGTTTCTCGTATGTTCCATTCAGTTCTGTGGCCTGGCATCGCTGGCCCTGGGGTTCCTTATGAGCAATTGTAATTAGGACGCCTCGTAGTGCAACCAGTTTTCCAAGGTCACCAGTTATTTTGAAACGTATCCCTCATTTACCCCATGTTTAGCATTACAAATCAGTGGCCTTAGGCTTGCAGTGGGATTCAGATGTCTGTTCTCTTAGTCATTTTCATAATTTATTTGAAGAATTTTGCTCAATATTCATAAAGCCAAATGTTCAAGCAGTTGATTTGCCAGGCTGTGATGGCCCTGTCACTGCATGTGAGGCCCCTGTGTCTGGGGCAGGATAGGGTGTGTGTGTGTGGGTTGGGGGGTGCTCTGAGAGGCACAATACAGGTAACGTTCTTTTGGCTCCATCCCAAAACCACAGCACGCAGATGGTGCAGAACAAAAGGCGTGCATGGCCCACCTCACTCAGCTGTTCCTCCAGCCTTCCCCTCAGCCCTCCTGGGTCTGTCCCCTCTCCCCCCATCTCTACTCCACATCATGTTGACAAAAGGCCACGCGCAAAATACCCCAAATGTGGGTCCAGAGTGGCAAAGTCGAAAGGGGAGTGATCGTCTGTCACTCAGTGCTCTCGTCAGACTTCGTCTTCCCTCCCCTCTCCCAGTGTCAAAGAAATGAAGTCCATCTAGGTGCCAACAAATCCTTCTGATAGAACGGTTGCTATAGCAACTTTATAGCAATGAATTAAGCAGCAAACCATTCAGTCGGAAGGTGTTGGCTCAGAAACTGCTCTGCGTGGGGCCCCACCTTCTTTTGAGAAGAGAGTCCTCCATGACCCCGCGTCTTGGTTTTGCTACTGTGTTTCAGGCACAATCCTTTGTTAAGGTATTTGATTTAAGTGGAAATAAGACTCCCAGGGTGCAGTGGCAGGGGGAGGGGGGAGAAGTGGGGTGGAGAGTAGCTGAAAGACTGGAAAAATATGACAAATACAAGAGGATGATTTTTTAAAGGGGAAAGGGAGGAGGGAAAGCTTAAATAGCATCAATTCATTCAAAACCAGGTGCAGAAGAATAACATAAATCCTGTGCTCTGTGAGACGGTCAAACAAAATCAGCTCTATCTAATGTATGGGCTGGTTTAAAACAACCTCATGTTATTATTAATATAATCCCTGCTTTGTAAGCCATGACATTTAACCGGGTAATTAAATAATAATTGAATAAGTCTGCAAGGCAGAAAGGCATAAAACCAGGCAGAAAGGCATATTCCCTGGAGGTGATTTTGATCAAATATTGACTTACTCTTCAATATTAATGATGGGAATTTAACATTATATTTTATATTTACATATTAACTTGGTTTGAAAGACCTTTTGTAATTTATAAATTCTCGAGTTACACATGTGACTTGAATTAAAAGCACAAAGGAAGAACGTAGGAGATGGGGGATGTGCAAACACAAGGTGTGTGGAGGGGGTGGGGAGGTGGGCACACCTTCACTGCAGTTAGTCCTGCATCTGCTGGGGTCTTTCACCTACTGTGGTCTTCATGTCTGTGTCGTAAATACTCTGGATGTTCTTCTTCTACAAAAGTGCTCACTTCATGCCGGGCAGAAGAGGAGCTCCCTTTTCAAGCAAACTCCTTTCCTCTCCTGGCCTTTTCCAGCAAGCCAGATAGAGAAGGGGAAGATGTCCTGAACCCAGTGGTGTGTTGTAAAGGGTTAACAACTGGCTCTCCAGAAAGAATGTATGTGTGTTCATATACACAAGTGCTGTGCTGTGCTTAGCCGCACAGTCATGTCTGACTCTCTGTGTCCCTGGGATTCTCCAGGCAAGAATACTGGAGTGGGTTGCCATGCTCTCTTCCAGGGGATCTTCCTGACCCAGGGATCGAACCGAGGTCTCCCATATTGCAGGCAGATTCTTTGCCATCTGAGCCACCAGGGAAGCTCAAGAATACTGGAGTGGGTAGCTGATCCCTTCTGCAGGGGAACTTCTTGACCCAGGAATCGAAGCTGGGTCTCCTGCATTGCAGGCAGATTCTTTACCAGCTGAGCTACCCAGGAAGCCTGCATACACACATAAATTTATTTTAAATTTTACTGATATAAAGGATATATGGCAGAAGATTTAAGAATAAAAATAAAATGCAATATTCTAGCTTCCTAAATTCATAGAGTCAATTTATTTTCTCAGAGGGCTTTTTTGTTTTTCGCTGAAATTTTGTATCTGTAGTCAACCTACAGTTATCACCAATTTGTTCAATGCTTGCGATGAACAAACAAGAAGAGTCCTTAACACGAATGCTAACTGATAGCTTTGTTTCTGTCGAGTATGATAAGAGCAAACCAACATGTCTGGTCGATGCGTGTGAGTGACTTCTTTGCTGAATCAGGTTGCAGGTTTCCAATGCTGGAAGAATATTCCCTCAAAGTCTGACGCTATTCACAATGCGATGGCTCTGCACATGGCATATATTTAAGTCTAGTTTGCCTCATTAGCATTCTTCATCACATTCTTAAGTCTGAACATGGATAAAACAATAAGTTACGCCTTGATTTGTAGCATTTGCAATTTCTATTCTTATCCCAGCAGATTTTCAGCTCCCAATGTGATGCTACCAAACACAGGGTTAAGAAGAGGTGAGCAGAGGAACACTGTTAGACAGTACCCCCCTGCGTAGGCACAAGCATTTCAATAACCTCAAGAGCACAGGTAATAATAAAATGCAGTAAAATAATTAGGAAATGACAAGTTTTGAGTATTTATTGCTTTTAGTAAGCTCTTTAATTAATGAATGATTGAACTTTAATAATTGCTGTGTTTAGTGATTGTCTCACAGAATTCCTGAAAATTTTGCATTTGACTCTTGGGAGCTGCGAAGGACTGGCTCCAACACACTGGTGCTCCCTGACGCCTAGTGTGCTCACCTCTCCTGGCAGCCTCTGTCTAGGGTCATGCCAAGGCTGGTCATACCCCCGGTATTCCCTGCCACTGTTTGCACTCTGGTGTCCTCCACCAAGGAGCACAGTACCGGCTCCCGGGGAACCAGCACCTGCTCCATGCTATGCCCCTTGAGTGCCTGGCCAGGCCCTGGGGCTGTACCCTGGGTGGCTTCTCAGCTGTCCTATCCTGCGGCTGTTTCTCTCAGCCCCGAATCTCCACTGCCTGCAAACATGCTTCCGTGCAGTAAGCACATTCATGTCCCCAGCCCTGCCCTGCTCTCTGCCTGACTCGAGACCCCCATCTGCTTTGCCTGAGTTCCCTCCAACTGGCTGCTTAGGCTCTGTCCTCTCCACAACTAGGGAACCGGAATTATTTTTTTCCTGCTTCGGCGGCTCTCAAGCATGTACTCTGTAAAAAAGGGATGGAACAAAAGTTTGTATTTTCTGGGTTCCTTTCCAGGGCATGCTTTTCCTTGCTTGGGACACTCTTTGTCACAGTGGCAACCCCTCCCACCACTTTCAAAGGTCTGCACTGCTTCACTACTCTCAGATGGCATCAGAGGCAACAAGCTCAGCTTTCTAACAGGTATATGTTTCAGGGATAAATCCAACCCCCTTGTGTGTATATGTATTAAACAGGAAGGAAATGGCATAGTAAGCCATTCTTATATTAGGATAAACCCTTTTGCTTACAAATAAAAACTGGCTCAGACGGTAAAGCGTCTGCCTACAATGCAGGAGACCCGGGTTCAATCCCTGGGTTGGGAAGATCCCCTGGAGAAGGAAATGGCAACCCACTCCAGTATTCTTGCCTGGAAAATCCCATGGACGGAGGAGCCTGGTAGGCTACAGTCCACGGGGCTGCAAATAGTCAGACACGACTGAGTGACTTCACTCACTCACTCACTCACTCAAAGCAAGAAAACAAAAGGAACGTATTAGTTCATATTTAAGATGTCCAGAAATGAAGCTGGCTTCAGGTCAAGCTGGAGCCAAGGGTTCAAATGAAAATATCGTGACTCTCTTATTTTCCATCTCTTTCTCCTGTCTATTGGCCTCATTCTTTCCTCATGCAAATAAGGTTTCCTAGGGGCCAGTGGCAACTCTAGGCTGCCTCAGCCTCACTCAGCAGCCACAGTGGAAAGAAAGCTTGTATCTTTCCATGAACAGGAAAAAGGGAAGGACTTGCATAGGCCCTTCACTGGTCACGCAGCCCAGCCAGACTAGCCACATGAGCTCTGTTGGAACTGGCTTCTAGCAGGCGAAGAGGGAGGGTATAGCAGATGCTGTCAGTTACCCCCACCCTATCCCCTTGGCCCTGTCCCTTTCAGCGCTCACCTGCTACACCTAAGCGTCAGGCACTCTGGCTTCTCTTTGCCTGAGGGCTTTGGCATTCAGGCAAGGTAGGCCAGAAGTGCCTGCCGTCTGCCCCCAACCAGGGAGTTGGTGGAGCAAGACCGCCATCCTCTTGCCCTGCATGTAGGCCAACCCCGGGTTCCCCAGGTGGTGTCAGCTCCATGCCCACAGAGCTCACTAGCTTAAAGACACAACCTTGGCTGAATTCCTTCCCTCTCTTGTCTCAGGCCCTCACTCTCTCACCAGTTTTGGCTGGCCTTGCCCCATGAACAAACTGTGTTGCTAAGTCACTTCAGTCCTGTCCGCTTCTTTGTGACCCCCTGGACTGTAGCCCACCAGGCTCCTCTGTCCTCGGGATTCTCCAGATGAGAATACTGGAGTGGATTGCCATGCATTCCTCCAGGGGATCTTCCCCACCCAGGGATCCCAGTCTGTTGTATCTTCTGCATCGGCAGGCGAGTTCTTTACCACCAGCGCCTCCTGGGAAGCCCCATGAACAAACTACTTGCACTTGAAACCTTGTATCAGGATCTGCTTCTGGGAACCTCAAGCTAAGACACAGAGAACCTACAATTAGCCCCTCTAGGATCGTGTGGAGTGTGAGAGACATCCCTGCATGCCTCCCCAGCCCGCCTCAAGGAAAGAAGGTGCTGGCAGACCAAAGCAGCAGAGACCTACAACATCCCCAACTGTTCTAATCACTTTCTTGGCACCGAGGGTCTGCTCTTTCCCTCCCAACTTTCAGAGTTAGGAGATAGGATCTCACTCTAAGATCCCTCCAATCCTTTTTGTCCTTCCACCCTAGCACCCCAGGTTCCTGCAGAAATGGCTTGCAGGAAGTTAGTCTCCACTCTGCCCTTCCCCAGGTTTCCCAGGTGGAGCTAGTGGTAAAGAGCTCACCTGCCAGGGCCGGAGACATAGAGATGTGGAGTCGATCCCTGGGCGGGGAAGATCCCCTGGAGGAGGGCATGGCAGCCCACTCCAGTATTCTTGCCTGGAGAATCCCACGGGCAGAGGAGCCTGGTGGGCTACAGTCCATAGCCTGGCAAAGAGTCAGACACGACTGAAGCGGCTTAGTATGCATGCATGCACTGGCCCTCCCCATCATGGAAATACCGAAGTCGAGAGTGGCTGGACCACACATCCATAGGAGTCCTCCAGCTCACCCCTTCTTTTATTCCAATTTCAGACAATTAAATAAACACTTGATTTCTAAGATTTCCCAAAGGATATTTTTAGATTGTAAGTAAATATACATAGGGATAATTCATATAAACTTGCTATTCAGGAAATTTCTTTTTAATACAGGTTTTTTTTCCTTCACTTTGCCCCATGATTGTCTGTGAAACACCAAGCTGTTGGTGGACCTTCCCAAAGAGTCAACAGAGAGGCTTGTTGTAGGCCAAGGATACACATGTAGGGAGCTCACCTGTCTGTGTTCTGTGAAGGATCTTGGATTTTTCTTAGGTTCTGATTTCTGTTTACTCTTTCCAGAGGTTGGAAAATCATTCATAGGTTGGCTCTTTTTTTTTTAGCCTTAAACTTTTCCTTTCAAAATTCCTTTAAAAAATCTCAGCATTTCTTAGAGAAAGCCAAGCTGAGAGCAAACGTAAAACCAGCCAAGCCTGTGGCTTAACTCTGGGTAACTTCCCTACTCCTGGTGCTTGGCTTTTGAAGCGGCATGATTTCCCACATTGTTTAAAAAAGAATCAGGAAGCTGCTCTATACAAGTAAAGTTCAGAAAAAGCTTCAGTCCCATGGGGTCGCCCACCTCTCTCAGGAGCGGCCACATTACCTCGAGCTGCATCTGCAAAATCCCAGGGGAAAGTGGGAGTCAGAGGATGTGATCCTTCTAGCTGTAAGAAGGGGATGGAGCAGAGGGACAGGTGTGCTGTGTGCCTTTGCTAATATGGCAACTTACCTATCAACTTTGCAAATCTGTTGTCATTGGGCTAAGTTATATTCTACATACATGGAAATGTAAAATTTAGAAAACCTGAGATTTTAACAATTTAAAACAATTGCAATCATATTTTTGGAAAATATTTTTCAGGTATTTTGTGTTTTCTTCTGTGCCTTGAAAGGAGGATAATGAATGCATTTTAATTTCTATTTATTCTGATGTCTTGATGATTTAAGGTTATCATGATAAACAGCCATCCTATCATCATCATTATTTAAGGGGTAAAACAATGATGTTCTCAAGAGCTTTCAAAGTATGTAGAATTTTTTGATGCTACTTAAACTGTTTTTAGACAAATGTGCTGTAGGAGATCTCTTCTGTCTTTTCCCTCTCTTTTCTTCTTTTTCCTACTATTCCTTAGCAGGTGGTCTGTAAAAGCCAATGCTTTCCATTGCTCTCCTTAATTAGCAAGTATTTGCTTGGCACCTTCTCCAAGCCTAGGACTATTCTAGATCCTAGGATTTCAGGAGTGAACAAAACAGGCCAAGTCTTTGCCTTCATGAAGCTGATATCCTGGCAGATAATGCCTACCTGTCTTCTTCAATCTGTTCTTTTCCTCGTCCTTGTCTCTTCTTCCAAACCAATGAAACTTAAAAGTAAAGAGAATTATGTTTACAACACAAGTAAATCAGCTCATGTTGCACAAGGGGGCAAAGGTGTAGCCCATGACTCAGCTCATGAAGTGCAGTACAAATACTACATGATAGGAATTTTGGGGTAGTGAAAATTCTACTTCTGGTGTTTCAGCATTAGGTCAGATGGTCAGCTTATGAGACAATGGCCTCTGGATAAAGGCCATTTTATTTGATTCAGATGAATATACTTTCAGAGAGAACCATTTCTCTCTTTAGCCCAATAGAAAAAGACAGTGATACGTTACATAATAAGTCATATGAACGTTTGCTCAGCATCCAAAAGGACTTGTTGATCATATGAAAACAGGTGCATCTTGGGGCCGACTCTGCTGGTACATTCTACACTGGTTCAGTATTGAATACCGATTCCAAAGTGGGATCATAATGGGCACGTAGTAAAGAATGAAAAGCTACCTTCCAGCCCTACTCCAACTATGACTCCACTGTAGCTTAAAGAAAGTCAGACCCCAAGACCAAAACCTTACTCTTTAGATCATTCCATGTTTAGGAACAGCCTGGTGGAGGCCACCTGGTTGGTCCCTCGATTTGGCATCTGGAGCGGAGCAGCCTGCTAATATGTCACCTGAAGGTTGTTTTTCTCTGCTAACTTGGTCACTGATTTTTTTTTTTTTCATTTATTTTCTCATGTGTTCAAGTTTGGCCAAATTGGAAAAAAAAAAAAGTTAGTCTTCAGTTAATCCAAGTAATCATGCTATGTGCATGGGAGAGAGAAAACCTAAATCTTTTCCTGGCTGCCGTACTGACTGCTATAAATTGTCCTCCAACACGTGTAGGGAGAGTGGAGCCAGAATTTCCATAGAAGGACTCCAACCAGGAAACCCTGGACGTGCTTCATTTTTTAGAGAACTACTCTGGCTTTCAGTCCCCCTTGCCAACTCAACAACCATGGAAGACATTTAACTTGTTTTTAAGGAGACGTTGTTGACTTCAGACAGAAGTTAAAATGCAATCCAAGGACTAAGAAGAGAGCAGAACGTCTAGAAAGTGAGTCAAAAGTAAAAGGAGCTCACACATTCTCTGTTACAAAGGCAAAAAAGTAAAAGCCTCTTGAAAATACTTTTGAAACCAGGTATGACATTCTATTCCTCTAAACTATATATCTACAAGTGATTTAAAATGATCAATTTCCTTCGTCCAGAGACTATGAGAATTTGAGGTTTTAATTACGGAAAGGCAAGGGGAGGGAAGGGGTTTCCCAGGTGGGTAAAGAGTCTGCCTGCAGTGCAGGAGATGTAGGAGACCAGGGTTTGATCCCTGGGCCGGGAAGATCCCCTGGAGGAGGAAATGGCAACCCATCCCAGTATTGTTGCCTGAGAAATCTCATGCACAGAGAAGCCTGGTGGGCTACAGTCCACGGGGTCTCAAAGAGTCAGACATGACTGAAGTGACTTAGCATGCCTGCATTCATTCATCCGGCTCACAAGAACGGCCAACAGTGCATTCACAATATCACACTGCAGTCGCGTATATTTCCCAACGTTTCACGTGCTTATTGGCCATGTGGTTATCTTCTTTAGTGAGGTGTTTGTTAAAGTCATTTACCCATTTTATATTGAATTTCTGTTGTTTTGATGTTCAGTCATAGTTATTTATACATTTGGGATACAAAGCCTTTGTTAGCTGTATGTATTACAAACACCTTCTCCCAGTCTCTGGCTTATCTTTTCATTTTATAAATGTGTTTTCAGTGAGTAGTAGTGTTAATTTATCAATTTTTTATTTTATATTTAGTAATTTTTCAGTCCCTCTAGTAAATCTTTTCTCAGCACTTAATATCATGAAGATATTCTCCAACATTTTCTTATAAAAGCTTTATAGCTTCAACTTTATATAAAGTCTATGACTCAGTTTAAAATAATTTTGGGAAGTGGTATGATTTAGGGGTAAAAGTTCATTTTTCCCCATACATTTATCCAGTTTTTCCAGTATTACTCATTTTTAAAAATTTAACTTTTCTCATAGACTCGCTTTGACAGTTTTATAAAAAATCAATTGATCATATACATGAAGGCCTAATTCTAAACTCTTCATTTTGTTTTATAAATCTGTTGGACAGTTCTGCCAGTATCAGAATTTTGAAGACCTTATAGTAAGTCTGGAAATCAGGCAATGAGAGTTCTTCAGTTTTGCTCTTTTTTTTTTAAACTTCAATTGTTTTGGCTACGCTAGGTCTTTTGCTCAGATTTTAGAAAGAACATTTAAATTTTTACAAAAAGCCTTATAGAACTTTTATATGGATTGCATCTAATCTATAGAATAATATAAGAAAAATCTATCTTAAATTATTGGGTTCTTCAGTCTATGAAAACATTAAATCTCTCATTGGAGAAGGTCATTAAGAAAATGTGACTGTGGGTTGATCCTTGAGATAAACCTTGGCAATCTCTTCGCCTCCTCCTCTGTCCTTGGAATATCCGCTCTGCCCACCACTTCTATCTTGGGAGCCATTTTCAAGGCCACAGCCTTGAGAGTGTAAGATGTTATTAAGACTGTCTGGTGGTACACATGGGGCTTCCTTGGTGGCTCAGCCGTAAAGAATCTGCCTGCTAATACAGGAGACGTAGGAGATAAGGGTTTGATCCCTGGGTCAGGAAGAACCCTGGAGAAGGAAATGGCAACCCACTCCAGTATTCTTGCCTGGGAAATTCCATGGAGAGAGGAGCCTGGCAGGCTATATAGTCCCTGCGGTCACAAAGAGTCGGACATGCCTGAGTAACTGAGCTTGCAGGCACAATGGTATACATGACTGAAGCCCGGTAAGGCCTCTTTACAAACTTTTTTAAGATTCTGCTGGGTGGTGGGGAGATCTTGTCTAATGACTGCATTAGTGAAGTTCCCCTGCTTATTAAACTTGCCACCTAGTTTGGAGTGATGTGCCCCTTTCTTCATTCTCTCCTTGCCATGTGTGTAGGGAGGCTGATTTGTGAATCAATATCTCTTTATCTATTTAGCACTCTTTAATTTCTGTAGCAATATTTTATAGTTTTTGACATAACTGTCTAAAATGTCTTTTGTTAAATTTTTACAAAAGTATTTAATTTGGAGGATATTATTGTAAATGGAATTTTTTTCTATTTCACTTTCCATTTATTTGCTGCATTATATAGACATACAATGGATTCTTTTATTTTTTTTTTAATTGGGTTCTAATTGCTTTACAATGCTACATTAGTTTCTGCTGTACAAGGAAGTGAATATGTATATGTATATCCTCTCCTTCTCGAGCCACCCTCTCACCCCCCACCACCTTCCCATCCATCTAGGTCATCACAGCACTGAGCCAGGCTCCCTGAGCTATACAGCAGGTTCCCACCAGTCACGTATTTTACACGTGGTAGTGGATTTGCATTTTGGTTTTACATCCTGCAATCCGCTAAATTCACCTATTGATCATAGTAGGTGTTTCATAGATACTTTAGAATTTTCTATGTAAACATTGGTGTCATCTGAAAAATAAAGATTTTTTTAATAAGAAATAAAAATCTTCCTTTCTGATCCACATGCCTATTATTTTTTATAAATTGACTAGGCTCTCTAGCCCAATTTTGAATAGAAATAATAAAGATAGGCATTCGTGCTTTGATCTGCATCTCAGAAGGAAGCATTCAGTTTATCATTCTCAAGTACTATGTTAATTCTAGATTAATTTGTAGATCCTTTGATCAGATTGAGTAAGTTTTCTTTTATTTTCAGTTTGCCAAGAGATTTGATTATAAGCAGGTGAATTTTGTTAAGCACTTGTTAAACAGAAGCCCGCAGCATGCTTAATTGATTCTTTCCAAGAGAACTCAGTGCTACCCGTCCACTTAGTTTTGTCCAACCTCACAAAATCTCCCCCAAAGCAACCTCTTCCTCTTGCCATGAGAGAGTGAAAGTTCTTCTTCCTGCCTCATGTCCTTCCCTCTACCTCATGCTTCAACAATGAAGGATGCAGAAAGCCAAGTACCCAGAATCAAGAGGATCCCTGCCTCTGTCAGCAGTTCTCCAAAGTGAGGACTGACATCTTCATGAATCCACATTTAAAGCTTAAGGTTCTATGTGTTGTGTATGGATTCCACAGAGTTGAAAGGTGGAACACAGCTAAAGCGTAAATGAAGCAAGAGGTGGGCAAGAAAAGCTGTTCATCCACTGCTGCACCTCTCGATCCTGCTCGCAATATCTTAAAATTACCCTTGCTTAGTCACCCACCTCCTGCCTCCTCACACATTTCCAACAACATACACATGCTCCCTTTTCACCATCTGTTCAGAAATGTAAAATCTAAACACTTTGAATAGATTAGAAAATCTCTAAAATGCTTAATAAAAGTGCTCAGCTATTTAACAGATGACTAGGACACCTTGAGAGAGAAATACGGCTGGCACCGCGCTGTTGTGATGTCCCTTGCCATCACGATTTTGCACCTGCCCATCTGCTCAGGCAGAGCTGCTGACAGTTGGCAAGGCACTCGGGTGCAATTGGAAAGACCCACAACTTCCAAGCAGCTTTCGCTCTTGCTTTCTGTGCATAATGGTGCCTTTTTGATTCTTCTCCCATCTATTCCTATGCCTTCAACCCAGTCTTATTTCTTTTCCCACTTTGCCAATGCTCACTTTTATCACTTCCATTTTCCAGTGATACGTGAATAGATTTTATGGTGCATGGAAATGAGAAGACATTTTCAGCTGTGCAAAGAGTCAGGGTTAAGACAACAGAGAGGACCATTGTACAACCCACTGGCCCATGACTTGAGAGTGATATAGCAAGAGCTGTTAGCAGTAGGTTCCAAGGAGATCTACATGGGTTTCAGTATCACCTCCATTGCTGGTGGCTTTGTGACCACAAGTCACATTAAAAGGAACAGGGCCAGCTACACAATTTACAGGGCTCAGTGCAAAATGAAAATGCAGGACTCCTTGTTCAAAAAGCAGGAAAAAAAAGTGTCACTAAAGACCCTAAAATATAAACATTTTTTCTTTCTCCTGTGGTTTTGAGCATTAACTTGGGCAAATTACTCTATGTAGACTTCCCTAGTAGCTCAGCTGGTAAAGAATCCACCTGCAATGAGGGAGACCTGGGTTTGATCCCTGGGCTGGGAAGATCCCCTGGAGAAGGGAACAGCTAACCACTCCAATATTCTGGCCTGGAGAATTCCACAGACCATATAGTCCCTGGGGTTGCAAAGAGCTGGACATGACTGAGCGACTTTCACCTTCACTTTGCTTTCCTTTTCCACATCTGGTTGTAAGGCGGTGAGTTAATTCAAATGAAGGGCTTAGAGCAGTACGTGTACACGACTGGCCTCACTCAGTTGTAGTTGTGTAGTCACAGACACCGGAGAAGGCAACGGCACCCCACTGCAGCGCTCTTGCCTGGAAAATCCCATGGTTGGAGGAGCCTGGTAGGTTGCAGTCCGTGGGGTCGAGAAGTCGGACACGACTGAGCGACTTCACTTTCACTTTTCACTTTCCTGCATTGGAGAAGGAAATGGCAACCCACTCCAGTGTTCTTGCCTGGAGAAACCCAGGGACGGGGGAGCCTGGTGGGCTGCCGTCTATGGGGTCGCACAGAGTCAGACACGGCTGAAGCAACTTAGCAGCAGTAGCAGCAGCAGCAGTTACAGACACATGCTGGGTGACCATAGGCTCTCACAGATGTCCAAGGGCCCCTCCCTGTAACTTGGCACCCCCACACAGCCCACTGACTGCCAGCTGTCAGCTGGAAGGGAGGAAATTGGACCAGGCACCTTCCCTTCTCATGAGTCTTCTGGTCAACCCACGGCAAATAGGTGATTCCCCAAGGGATTGAAACCTCTTCAAAGGGCTCAACGAGCACTTGGATCGGGGTGGGCAGTCCAGCAGAGTCACCTGATGATGCCCATGGGGCTTCATGGGCCAGTGGCAATGGCTGCAGCCCTGGCCGAAGACACAAGGGACGTGCACTTGACCCCATCTCTCCTTGTGATGGGGTAGGGCGGGTAGTGGAGGGCCTCAGTGGTTCCTGTGTGGGGCTGGGACAGTGTTCTGACACCAGGGAGCCAGAGAGTAGGTGGGTGAGAACCCGCTGATGGGGAAGAAGTGAGAAGGTGGGAGGCAGAAAGATTCTCTGAGACCCTGTGCAAACTATTTTGTCTCATTGGACTTTATTCACAAAATGCAATTTTAAAGATAAAATTATAAAGAGTCTTGTCAGAACACAGATCGTTAAACCCCAAGCACAGGGCTCTTCTGAACATGGGACCATTTACAGCTCTAATGACATACCCATGAACCAGCCCTTGAGGTAACGCCTGAGGCAGAGTCAGGAGCCAAGAACTATGAGCTGTTAGTATTATCATGACTCACTAGGTGGTCCATATGGAATAGAATATATAATACATATTTCAAGCATGTTTATAGATGTGGATATGTTGGTGTCTAGGAGAGCAATACTAAAAAGGCTGCTCAGTCCTGGGAGGGCTGTGATTCTTGGCCTCTCAGAAAGTTAGGGTCATTTAGGGTAGATACAAATGAGTTTTCCGAAGTGGATTGCTCAAGGCAGTTCAGCCTCAGCTCTCTCTTCAAAAATAGCGATAGGATGAAGGTCTAGTCACCATGGGATTGAGCAAAGCCTTCTCTGTGTCCACTTGTTCATATCTGCAGCTTCACTTGGCATTGCTGAGTGAGGTGACTCTGGACTGCTAATCTAGAAAACAAACCTATGCATCTTGGCAGTAAGCGTCAATCAAACTTTTGCTGAAAGAAAATTGAGCCCAGGTGAGTGCCAGTCATGCACCCTCAAAGCCTTCGCACTTTGAGGGGCTGCCTTGAAGAAGTCAGGCTTCCCATAAGCTGGTGCAAGTGAGTTTACGTGCTTTCCAAGGACATCTTCTTAGACGAGCTTGAACGATGTGCATTATCCAAGCAGCAGTGCTCTCTTGTAGACCTGAGCCCTCCTTGCTGTGCATACAGATACCCACCCACTGTTGTGACGATGCTGGGCATGTTTGTTTGCACAGACTTTTTGAATGTTTGGCCTGGATACAAAATGACTGCTGTCATTCAAACAGAAGGGTGGTCTTCCATATCCAGAAATCAGGCAGGCATAGAAGGGGCTGTCAAAGAAGAAAATATGCGAAACACCAAGAATTCCCCTTTGAAAATACATGAGAAAGAGTACCAAATTGGAGGGAAGGCCTGTTGTTTCCCCCTAATAATTCATTTAAAAATAATTTTCTGTCCTTGTGCATGCTAAGTTGCTTCAGTCATGTCTGACTCTTTGTGACTCTATGGACTGTAGCCCACCAGGCTCCTCTGTCCGTGGGATTCTCCAGGTAAGAATATTGGAGTGAGTTGCCATTTCCCTCTCCAGGGGATCTTCTTTCCTACCCAGGGATTGAACCAAACCCACGACTCTTACGTCTCCTGCATTGACAGGCAGGTTCTCACTAGCGCCATCTGAAAGAGTTGACATTTTCAAGGTTAAGTTCAATGACAAATCCCCCTGATGACCAAAGCAAAACAGCGAGTGAAACAATATGCACAGTTTATTCTGAACTGAGCAAGAGTTAGCCGTCCTGACTCTAACTGAGCAAGGCCAGTCACGTGCCAGGTGCTGCTCTCAGCCCTGTATATGAATTAACCTCACAAACAGATGAGGAAACTAGCTGAGAGCAGCTTGCTCAATTAATGGCAGAGCCAAGATTCCAGCCCTCCAGTCTGTCTTTAGAGCACACACTTTCAGCTACTAGACCCAAGTTCAAATTCTAGGACAGTGAAGAAGTTTCATTTAACATGAACTGGATAATGCATAGAGATGTTCTAAAGCTCGTAACAATAGAGCAGAAAGGTGAAGATGGGAGAAAGGTGACTTTCCTCAAACTTCCCGAGCTGCTCTGTGTTTCACATACATTTCAAACCGTCATTCCAGGGAGTGGCCACATCCAAAACTGAGGCAATTCAGGTTTCCTGTCCCCTGTCCCAGGTTGTATCTACGCCCCCGGTGATCACAGTTCTAAGGCCTTGCGGGGATGGAGAAGCGAATCTGAGTCCTCTCTTCAGGCTGACATCTCCTGAGATGCATGATGTGCCATCCAAGCATCTGACATCCATCCAGACAGTGCGCTTCCCAGCCACTTTCTCCTCCTGGACATATTTAACTGTACTCCCACAATCCTGGGGGGGCCTCAGAGGTGGTGGGGCTGCTCAAGGGCCTTCATTATTTCCTTTGTTTTCCCTGTGCTTTCCCAGGGACCTGGGCACAGGCTCTTCATCCACTGAGATTCTCAAGCTCAGCTGGGACTCGGCCAGTGGTGGGGAAGGGAAACATGCAGTGACCCACTGGATTGGCATTTTCCTTCCCTTGGTCTGGACCGTTCTCCCGAGTCCTGGGAAGAAGGGCTGGCACGGGAAGGAATGGAACGTAGCTTTAGCTAATTACACATTTATCCAAACTTTTGTTTGTATCCTACGCCTGGGCTTCTACAAGGGAAGAGTCAGGAGTTTGGCGCCTTTGTCATCCTTGCTTGGGTAGCAGCATCTCTTCCTAGAGGCGTGAGAGAGAGGACGTTTAGGTGCTCAAGCATCAGAGAGATGGGTGAGTGGGGGAGGGGAAGCCAGGAGTGACAACTCTTACCTCAAAAGCATCCCACCACATAGGCACGAATGCCTCACTCTAAAAATGATCTCTAAGGTTGTTTCACCCTAAGTGATGAAAATCAGCACACTGTCCCATGTGCGATGGTACATGCCCTAGGGTGACCGCACATGGCGGGTAAGGAGCCCTTAGGCCCTGGAGGCTGCAGGATGGTCCTGAGGGCATAGCCAGAGGCAGAAGATCCAAGCACAGAGTGCAGCGGGCTCTCGTATGAATCCTGGAGTCTTGCTCAGAACACATTTTCTATTCCTGGGGAAACTGACTTGTATATTTCCATGTGATGGGGGCTACCTGGGAGGCCCTATCCCGCTTGGCCACATCCCACTTGGCACTTCAAAGAGGCCCTGCTTGGAAAACCTCATTTTTCTTACAGCAGATGCTGAGTTTCAGTCCAGATGCCTTCGACGTTTCTGCAGTGTCTGTGTGGTGCTCTGGCTGGGAGGGAAACAGCCACAGAGTGCGGAGAGAGTGTGCAAAAGGCCCTACTCCATGCTTGGCTCTTCGAACATATTTGTATTATCCCAGGAACTTGGCTGGTGGCAGCGAGGCTACCCAGGTGGGGCCTGGAAGACTTGTTTCTAGACTTCCCTTAGCTTTCCAGGGGAAGCACTCCTGAGTTTCTGAGCAGGATTATTCCATCTCCGGGGTGGCTTTAATGGCGATAGCAACTTGAACTTTCATCAGCATAAGAATAAGCTGAGGGGCTGATCACTCAGGCAGATTCCCAAGCCACCAGAAGATCCAGGGTGCAACCCCAGAATCAGCATTTTTAGAAACCCCCACAGGCTTCCCAGGCGGCACTAGGGGTAAAGAATCCACCTGCCAATGCAAGAGACGCAAGAGTCATGGTTTCAACCCCTGGATTGGGAAGACCTTCTGGAGGAGGCTACGACAGTCCACTCCAGTATTCATGCCTGTAAAATCCTATGGACAGAGGAAACTGGCGGCCTACAGCCCATGGGGTCACAAAGTGCAGGACGTGACTGAGCGACTGAGCATGCTTATACAAAGTAAGCCCCCCATGGGATTCTGATACAGATGTTCCTAGACTGTACCCTGAGAAACACAGATGTGGGTCTCTGCATAGCCCTTCATGAGGACAATGGTAAGGATTCCTGGGTTGCATAAAAATTAATAAGCAGAAACCCCCAATTAACATGTTATTGACCAGAGATATATTAATGCCACAGGCACTGATTTGGTGGTTTAGTCGCTCAGTCATGTCCGACTCTTTGCAACGCTATGGGCTATAGCCTGCCAGGCTCCTCTGTCCATGGGGATTCTCCAGGCAAGAATACTGGAGTGGGCTGCCATTTCCTTCTCCAGGGGATCTTCCCAAACCAGGGATCAAACTCTGGTCTCCTATATTGCAGGAAGTCTCCTGCACTGCAGGTGGATTCTTTACTGACTGAGCCACCAGAGGCATTAGTTTCTGCAAAAATCTCCCAGTCAGTAATATATTAAAATAGAGTTGGGCATTCAGAAGGGGGAGCTGTCATGCCCTGTGACTATAGCAGAACCTCACAGGAAGAGGAGAGACTTCCCCTTCTTGCCTGGTATGGGTTTAGCCAGCGAGACTCTCACAACCTGGCCAATGAAAAGCCACTATTCTCGGAACTCTCCATTCCTCCAAGGGACTCTGTTTACTATAGCTCTTCCAGCTTCAGTTCCCCATTATACATGAGCCCTCTCCTTATGGGGGAGGGGACTTGCGGAGCTCGCCATGGCTATGGGCCCAAATTACGATGCTCTGCTGATTCTGAATAAAACCATCTCTGTTGTAGAAATTACTGGCCATCTATTTGTCAATAGTTTGTATCAAGCCACCTGACTTGCTCTCCTACAGTGAGTTCCTAAGCCCCAGGACCCATCTATTCCCGTTACTAAACAGCTAGGTGAATACAGATGCTCCCTATACCTGCCCACTTCTTTCCCGTTAACAGGAAACAGCTCCTGGGTAATTGTGAATGACATGTGTCCACGAGACTTCTGGAAACAAGTGTCTGGAAGCTGTTGTAAATAAACAATGAAGAAGAACTTCCAGGCTTGCTTTTATAACTGAGGCACTTGCTGATCAATCGCATACAAGTTTAGATTCGCTTATAGACGGCCTTGCCTGTCTGTTGTCTCTTATGTGTTTTTGTCTCCTCCCAAACAAAGTATAACTTCTTTGGAAGAGGCCACAATCATATTTTGTTTCTCCTACTTACAGCATCTGCTATATAATTGGTATTCAACATAGGATAAGAGCTTCTAATTTATAACCAGGTTGCTTCCAAAAGTTCATTCTTAAGTCAGATATTTGGATCTTGTTTCCCATTAGGACAATGTTATAAAAGGTAATTATGTTCCCAGAGCAGCCTCTAAATGTTTATTTAACTAGCAATGTAGCTGAACTCTAGTTCCAATAGTACAACAGAACCTAAAGTCATCTATAATACTGCTTTTATGGAAAAATGTGTTCCAGATTCCAGTGGGAGATGCCAGAACTCATTTTTCTGGCTACAGTTCCTGAACAAGACTTGACCTATTTGCAGTTAAGACTCCCTGTGTTGCGTGTGTGTGTCCATACACAGTGGGCTGGCTTTCATGACGGGGTCCAAAGATGGGGAAAGGGTGGCACAAATTCCCGTTGGGAAACTGGAAAGGGCAGGGGTGTCATGTGAGAAATGCTTCCGGGTGGCTTGTCTGAGTCAGGAGGAATATCTGGAAGAAGGTGGAATTCAGGGCTATGAGGTTAGGGAGTGACCCAGAGGGCACTGACTCTCTCGGTTACAGTAGCAGAGTCCAGCCAGGGCTGTCTCAGCAGCCACCGCAGTAACACCACAAGATATAGTAGCCGCATTGGCCAGGGTCCCAACTCAAGCCTATAGATATGTTAGGGGAGGCAGTGGTGTCTTGGTTATTTATTGCTAAGTACAAACCTCCTCAAAACAGTGACATAAAACAACCACCATTTCATTCACTCATGGTTCAGTCTGGGCTTGCCTATGGTCCTCGTGTGGATGCGTTCAGCTGGCAAGGACGCTGGGATCTGGTCTTTGCTGGATGCTGAGATTATTAGACCGCCAGTCTTCTAGGAGTCTCAGGGCTTTTCCTTCTTGATGTGGCCTCTCCGCTGAATCTCCGCACATGGTTTCTCCAGCAGAGTAGCCAGACTTTTTCTGTGGCAGCTTGAAATATTCAAGAAGCAAAAATAGAAACTTCCAGGCCTTCTTAAAACTAGTCTGGCCACTGGCACAGCTTTGCTCTGGTTAATGTGGTCACAAGGCAGCCCTGATCCAAGGGGTGGGGGGGCCTACACAGAGGCATGAGTTCTTGGAGGCATAGTCTGCTGCGGGTTGTGAAAGAAGCAGACGGCCACAGTGGGTGCCATGTGAGAGCCTCCAAAACCAAGAGCATTTAGCTAGAGTGTCTCTCCATTACAACCACCCCAACCACATTGCTGACATTCCTAGAAGGAGCTACTAAACTTTTTTTTTTTTCATTTACCATATCTCTTCATGTCTAAATGATAGATATTTGGCTGCAAAATTTCATCCTATCACTCTCTCCTTCACATCTTCTTGGCTCTGTTTCTCCTTTCATAGATACAGCTACCTGCTTCATATAGGCAGAGCTCTCTCAGACTTCATGGCAACACACCTTGGTCAGTTACAGTGGATGTTGATGTGGACCTAGAAAACAGAACATAAAATCCCAAAGTCTGCAAATGGTAATTTTTAAATAGTCAGCTGAAGCAGGTTCAAGGTTGGCCCTATAATAATGTTCTTCTCAGAGTCAAGCATATAACCTGAGGGAGTGAGAAAGAAGTGAAGCTGGGGTTAGTGCTTTGGGAATTATGAATAATCCTGGCAGAAACAGACCAAGCTGCTTCCCACAAGTCTCTCTTCAGGTAAAACTTCTGTTTTATTTATAATAAGCCCAGCCTCTCTTCCAGCAAAATATGGCAATAGGGCCAAGTTCTGGCTAACGAAAGAGAAGGGCAAATCGTGCCTGGGACTTCCAGAAAGGTTGCTTAAAGGGAGCTGACTTAGCTGAGAAGGAACCCTTGGGTCCCATTTTGGATTCCTTCTTCCTGTTGGCTTGAGTTGTGGATGCAGTGGTTGGATCTCCAGCAGCTCTTTACGATCATGAGTAGACTAGAAACCACACTTCAGGGTGGTAAAGTGTAAAGACAGATGAATTCCAGGTTAGTGATTACCATGGAGCTGTATTTCAGCCCTGAACTCTGTTAATAGATAGAGATCCATATCACGAAGGAGATAGAGAGGTTCTCCTTTAAGCCATTGTTATTTGCCATTTCCTGTTATAATTCATGTTATGTACCTGGTCATAGCCCATTATGAATGTCATCTGTTTTATGTAATTGCACCAGAAAAATGATTAAGAAACACTTGTCAAGACCACAGGGAATTCTCACCTGGACCATTTCCCAATCTTTCTCTGTGTTTATTAGCTCTCTTCTCTAATTAATCCTTAATGGATTGAGGAAGTGTTGCCTCTTTGGATTTTAATGGTCCCTGGCAACCACTGATCTTTTTTCTATCTCCATAGGTTGCCTTTTCCACATGTCGTAAAGTTGGAATCATACAGTATGAAGTCTTTGCAGACTGGAGTCTTCCACTTAGTAACATATTTAATATGCATTTAATTAACATTTAGTATGCTTGTCTTTCCATGGATTGATAGCTTATTTCCTTTTAGCACTAAATAATATTCCATTGTCCATGCAATTAGGGTATATACCACAACTTACTTATCTATTTACCTACTGAAGGACATCTTGATTTCTTTTAAGCTTTAGTAATTAAGAATGAAGCTGCTTTAAACATCAGTATGCAGAGGTTTTGTGTGGGCAAAAGTTTTCAACTCCTTTGGGTAAATACTAAATAACTCAATTGCTGGATCATATGGTAAATGTATATTTAATTTTGTAGGGATGTGCCAAACTGTCTTCCAAAGTGCTGTACCATTTTGCAATCCAACAGTAATGAATGAGTGTTTCTGTTTCTCTGTATCCTCTCCAGCATTTAATGTTGTTGGGGGGTCAAGGTTCTGGGCTTTCTAATAGGTATATAGTTGTATTCCATTGTTGCATTTCCCTGCTGACATATGTGGAGCATCTTTTCCTATGCTTATTTGTCATCTGCATATCTTCTTTGGTGAGACGTCTATTAAGGTCATTGACCTATTTTTTAACTGGGTGTTGTTTTCTTATTGTTAGTTTTAAAAGCTCTTTGTGTATTTCGGATGTGTGTGCTTAGTCGCTCAGGCATGTCCAACTCTTTGTGACCCCATGGACTGTAGTCTGCCAAGCTCCTCTATCCATGGGATTTTCCAGGCAAGAGTACTGGATTGGGTTGCCATTTCTTCCTCCAAGAAATTGAACCCATGTCTTCTGTGTCTCCTGCCTTTGCAGGTGGATTCTTTACCACTGAGCCAGCTGGAAGGCCAAATTTTTGGATAACAGTTCTTTATCAGTTAGGTCTTTTGCAAATATTTCTCCTAGTCTGCAGCTTGTCTTTTCTATCTCTTAATATTGTCTTTCACAGAGCAGAAGTCTTTAATCTAATGATATCCAGCTTATCGATTATTTCTTTCATGGATCATGCTTTGGTGATGTATCTAAAAAGTCATCACCACGTCCAAGGTCATCTAGGTTTTCTCCTACATTATCTTTTAGGAGTTTTATAGTTTTGCATTGTATACTTAGGTCTATGATCCATTTTTTGCTAATTTTAGAGAAGGAAGTGAGGTCTGGGTCTAGATTCACATTTTTATATGTGAATGTTCAGTTGCTCCAGCATTATTTGTTTAAGAGACACTATTTTGTTTTATCTGTGTTTTCCTGTATCTATCCCCATTGATTAGCATAGTACCTGATCGAAAGTATACATTTAATATTTGTTGAAATATTGAAATGAATGAATGAAACACCAAACTCTCCCTGAGGCTGTGTGCTGAGTGTGAAATGCCCTTTTCCTTTCCTGTTTACAGTTCCATCTCTCAGCTGTACAGTTTGAGTTCACCATTCCCAGAAAAGAGCCAGGTAATCTTGGTGGCCAAATTCCTATTAACACATATGAGCGATGCTTGCTGAATGAGTTGATGTGGTTGTCTAAGGCATTGTTTCATGCAGGCTCTACAAGAGAAGGGGCAGAGTGTCACCGGAAGAGGAGGGGTCATTCATTGCAACCCCATCATTCTCCTCAGGCACACAGAGGTGGGCACACACCCGGAATCAGGGCAGGGGGAGGCTGAGATGGAGGTGACTGGAAGAGATGGTTACCCTAGTAACTGAGGAAGAGGGATCTCAGCTTCAACCTCTCAACCATGGAGGAGACAGAGGAGGCCGTTCCCAGAAAGCAGGAAATCGAATAGCTGCCTCTCTGAATGTATGAACCAAGAAGCAAGAAAACCACCTAGGTAGTGATTAACTCTAAGGCCTGGCCAGGGAGGCCTCTGTGATAGGGCTGTTCACCTGGCCTCTCCAGTCTAACTTTGCTATAGTAGTTAAGGGACTACTTAACCTTGATATCTCTTTATATTTCTTCCTATAGGGTTTTCCCTTCTTTTGTTTATGATGAAGACATTTTATTTCAGGTTTTTGAATTATGAAGATAGATACCTTCTGTAACAATTCAAACTGTTAAAAGTGATAATCCCTCACCCTTGTTTTTTTTATTTTTTAGCTTGGGACTTTATGAGGAATGATAAAAAAAAGACTTGAGGGTGACTGGACTCTCATTCCGAAGTACAAGCCAATGTAATTTAGATATTAATTGCATTCAGTTAAGAAAGAGATAGATCCTGAGTCCTATATCAACCCCAAATCTCTTTTTACTGAGGCCAGAGACAACCTCTACAAGTGGCTAAGGGAGCTGTTTGTGCGTGCGTCTAGTCTGGGGCCTCTTAGATCTTCCATGTGGACCTCTCCTTGAGCAGCCTTGTCTGCATAGAAGGTCTGCTTCTTGTTTTCAGTATCCTCATGGTTAAATTTTACTTTTGGCTTCCAATTTGCCGAATACAGATTTTGAAGACTATGTCTTTTTGAACCGATATATACAGAAGACAGACTCCACTTTTTTCCAATATGTTCTACAAAATACTGACTGTCGCTCAGGGATATTGTGGCTCTCTTTCTCTAACTTCAGGGTGCATGGTTATTTTACAAAGATCAGCAGCGTCTGCCCTGGTGACATTTTGAAGCCCTGCCCATGAGAGGGGCCTTTAAATTCTCATTGGTTGGAAAGAGTTTCTCCCTGATGGAATTTTGAATGGAAGAGGTAGCAATACATCCTGGAGGGCTGGGTTGTAGGGGAAGACAGTAGAACATTTGGACCACCTTCCTCCCTATAAAGAGGGTCTCCGTGAAGTGTTAAGATCAGGAATCTGTGTGTGTGTGTGTGTGTGTGTATGTGTGTGTGTATGGTAGTTCTAAAGAGGTTGTTCTTTTGGAAGCTTGTAATACCTACCACTGCTCCTTATACCACATCAAGAATGAGCTGTGCTTCTTCATAATGTTTCTTATAGAAACATGTTTATGTTTGTGTCCAAACAGTGTTTGGCTGATA
Source organism: Ovis canadensis (assembly GCF_042477335.2). Classification (NCBI taxonomy): domain Eukaryota; kingdom Metazoa; phylum Chordata; class Mammalia; order Artiodactyla; family Bovidae; genus Ovis; species Ovis canadensis. Next base: position 20,433,866 of record NC_091260.1, on the reverse strand, counting down.
GTATATATTTCTCTAATCTCCATCCTGGAATGTGAAGCCAGTGGGCCTTAGAAAGCATCACTATGAACAAAGCTAGTCGAGGTGATGAAATTCCAGTGGAGCTATTTCAAATCCTGAAAGATGATGCTGTGAAAGTGCTGCACTCAATATGCCAGCAAATTTGGAAAACTCAGCAGTGGCCACAGGATTGGAAAAGGTCAGTATTCATTCCAATCCCAAAGAAAGGCAATGCCAAAGAATGCTCAAACTACTGCACAATTGCACTCATTTCATACATTAGTAAAGTAATGCTCAAAATTCTCCAAGCCAGCCTTCAGCAATATGTGAACTGTGAACTTCCAGACGTTCAAGCTGGTTTTAGAAAAGGCAGAGGAACCAGAGATCAAATTGCCAACATCCACTAGATCATCGAAAAAGCAAGAGAGTTCCAGAAAAACATCTATTTCTGCTTTATTGACTATGCCAAAACCTTGATTGTGTGGATCACAATAAACTGTGGACAATTCTGAAAGAGATGGGAATACCAGACCATCTGACCTGCCTCTTGAGAAACCTACATGCAGGTCAGGAAGCAACAGTTAGAACTGGACATGGAACAACAGACTGGTTCCAAACAGGAAAAGGAGTACGTCAAGGCTGTATATCGTCACCCTGCTTATTTAACTTCTATGCAGAGTACATCATGAGAAAGCCTGGGCTGGAAGAAGCACAAGCTGGAATCAAGATTGCCGGGAGAAATATCAGTAACCTCAGATATGCAGATGATACCACCCTTATGGCAGAAAGTGAAGAGGAACTAAAAAGCCTCTTGATGAGAGTGAAAGAGGAGAGTGAAAAACTTGGCTTAACGTTCAACATTCAGAAAATGAAGATCATGGCATCTGGTCCCATCACTTCATGGAAAATAGATGGTGAAACAGTGGAAACAGTGGCTGACTTTATTTTTTTGGGCTCCAAAATCACTGCAGATGGTGATTGCAGCCATGAAATTAAAAGACGCTTACTCCTTGGAAGAAAAGTTATGACCAACCTAGACAGCATATTAAAAAGCAGAGACATTACTTTGCCAACAAAGGTCCGTCTAGTGAAGGCTATGGTTTTTCCTGTGGTCATGTATGGATGTGAGAGTTGGACTGTGAAAAAAGCTGAGTGCCGAAGAATTGATGCTTTTGGACTGTAGTGTTGGAGAAGACTCTTGAGAGTCCCTTGGACTGCAAGGAGATACAACCAGTCCATCCTAAAGGAGATCAGTCCTGGGTGTTCATTGGGAGGACTGATGCTAAAGCTGAAACTCCAATACTTTGGCCACCTCATGTGAAGAGTTGACTCATTGGAAAAGACTTTGATGCTGGGAGGGATTTGGGGGCAGGAGGAGAAGGGGACGACAGAGGATGAGATGACTGGATGGCATCACTGACTCGATGGACATGAGTTTGAGTGAACTCTGGGAGTTGGTGATGGACAGGGAGGCCTGGTGTGCTATGGTTCATGGGGTCACAAAGAGTCAGACACGACTGAGCAACTGAAGTGAGCCGACTCTCCATCCTTGTGAGTGCTATCTCAAGTTTTAAGCTGTTAGAAATATAACTGTGTCTGCTAATTTAATTGTCTGTTATATAACACAGTTTCCTATAATCATAGCGTTTAGAAGTGAATTTCAATAATGATGATAACTTGTCAGCAGCTTCAGTGACAGACACGGAGATGGCTTTTGTACAGAGTAGAAGTTTCAGTATGGCTTCACGACTGGAGTTTCTTCCTTCAGGAGGTGTAGGCATTTTGGAAACAGACAAAGGCATGGTGTTTAAAAAACAAAAAACAGCAACCACTTTGTCACACTTTCCAAAGGATCAACTGAACTAGAAGAGAGCATAAACATTTCACACTGATTGGTGATGCTGCCGCTGAAGTCAGTGATCTCAATCTTTTCCTTGAAGGAACCTGAACATTTCTTTGAAATAAACACATCTGGATAGGCTGCAAGTGAATCATCTAAATAAGAACTAGTCCCAGACTCCTGTCCAAAAAGAAATCTAAAGGGACTGGTTGCGATTTGCTGGGCAGGTCTCAAAGAAGTTGAACATCATCTGTCTTTCCTTTTGCTTACCTATATTGTTTATTTGATTTCTTTTCATAGGAATCTGTATCATCATTCCAACATATACAAAAAAACCAGCCCTCGAGTCTAAACATATTTACTTCTCAACCCTTGCCGTACAGTTAGAGCTGGGAAAGGAACGCCCAACATGTTGTAATTCCCTAAATGCTGTGCGGTCAATGGAGGCATGGCAACTTCTGGGACTCAGGATGCTGGGCTTGTTTGAGGATATAACCTTCATGGAGAGGCCCTGGCTACACTTTGAACCTTGACTGTAACCCACACAGTGATTTATAGGGTGTCATTTGCTTTGTGCCTTGTTGCAGGTTAGAAATTGTCAAACATTAAGACACAATTGAAGAAATTCCCTGGTGGTCCAGAGGTTGAGCATCTGCCTGCCAGTGCAGGGGACATGGGTTCCATCCCTAGTCTGGAAAGAGTCCGCATGCTGAGGGGCTACTAAGCCCATGCACTGCAACTACTGAAGCCCTCGTGCACTAGAGCCCCTTCTCCACAACAAGGGAAGGCCCTGCGGTGAGACATCTGCACAACACAACCAGAGAAAGCCCGCACCAGCAATGAAGACCCAGTGCAGCCAAAAATAAATACAATAAATAAATAAATGTTTTTTCAAAAGTCAACATCATCAGTCCAAAAATTTCTTCTTTAAAAAGACACCACTGAAAACTAAACTCTTGCCACGTGTGTGAGAATGTGAACTCATTTTCTCCATTTCGATTCTGTCAACTTTTCATGTGTTTAAAAATACATTTATTTTTAGTTTCTTCACAGCTTGCTTTCAGAGATTAGCTAGCTTTGAGATATCATTTTCTCCAGGTGGCTTCTAATCTTGCAAACTCTCAGAATAAATGCATTCTGTAGCAATTAAGGCTTCGAGAGATCTTAGCAGCCCATCTTCACCAAGTTGTCAGCTTCTCTAGTAAGAAAACCAGTCTCAAAGGCAGCCCACTCTAGACTACATTGACCTTTTTGAAAGAACCAAGATACTCATCATGAAATTATTTTTTCTCGGGACTACTGTTGGACGAAAACTTTTTAAAAAGGAAAATTGGTATTTTCAGGGTCAGTTCTCCAACCATAAACATCACTTTTGGGGGCAGTATCAAGTCCCCTTTAGAGATGGAAGGTGACCTCATCAGCAGCCCACTGAGATTTAAAGTCAGCATATTCTTCCAGAAAATATGGATCTTGCTCTTGGCTTTCTAGCACTGATCTATTTCCGATGGCTGTATTAAAACATACACATGCTAAAAGGATATGAAGAACCTTGTTTCATGTTGGGAAAGCACTTCAATTTAGGGTCATGTACTTAATCAAAATGCTCTGTCTTGGTACAAGAGATTATAGGTTTAATTCCAAAGAAATATCTGAAGAGCCCACTGAATGAAAAGGACAGGATTAGCTGGAAAACTTCCAGACATGTGTTGCTGCTGGAAAAAAAATATGACCGTCCACACCCCCACCCACCCTTTTCTTTAAACTTTATCTATCTATTTTTGGCTGCACTGAGTCTTCGTTGCTGTGCACAGACTTTCTGTAATTGTGGTGAGCAGGGCTACTCTCTAATGGTAGGCATGCCTCTCATTGTGGTGGCTTCTGTTCTTGTAAAGCACAGGGTGTGCAGGCTTCAGCAGTTACAGCATGTGGGCTCAGTAGTTGAAGCTCTTGGGCTTAGTTGTCCTACAGCTTGTGGAATCTCCCTGGAGCAGGGATCGAACCTGTGTCCCCTGCGCTGGCAGCCAGATTCTCTGCTGGACCACCAGGGAAGTTTGACTGTGCAGCCTCTTGATAACGCTGTTCCTGGGGGACAAAACTAAGGCCCATGCTTCAGAGTGTCAGATTCTAGTTTGGTGACTCTCTCACTTGAACATGGATCTGAATCATCTGGAAGCCTTATTAAAATACAGACTATGGGCTCCCCCCTTGGAGTTTCTTGGAGTAGATTTGGGGCGGGACCTGAGAATCTGAATTTCTCCCAGGACCCAAGGTGAGGTTGATGTTGACCACACTTTGAGAACCACTGACCTAGAGCTCAGGGCAGGAGATGCCCACCAGTGGTCAAAGGAAGCTGATTGGGTGATGTCAAAGCCTGGAATTAGATGCACCAAGGGAGCAAAAAGACACCACTTGATGGCTGAGGTCAGGTTTACAGGTAGCAAGATGGAGTGGGGACTCTGAAAAGGGGATGAAGCAGCAGTGAGATATCATATCTGCCAAAACAGCTGAGTCCAGTGATGAGAAAATCCAAAGGAAGAGGCTTTTGGCACACCAATGGGGTGTAGCAGAGAGACAGGAGATATAGAAATAGAAATAAATATAAAAATAGGTATAGAAATAGAGATAGGCTAGGTCACCTAGCTTGGGGTCAGGAAAGGGCTCCAAGTCCAAGGGAACAACAGAAACAGCAGTGGAAGGGCCTGATCCTCAGGGACTTGGAAAAACACAACAGATTTCCCAGAAAAGAGCTCGACGCAATGCTTAGCGTATCTCTTACTGCTGTAATAAACCTCCAAGTCATAGTGATGCAACTTGTGAGGGTTTATCTATTGCTCTCGTAGCTCTCAAACCAAATATTAACATTCTTGGTTGTTAGGCAGGTGTCCTCCAAGTAGTGACTCAGTGATTCAGGTACCATCCAACTTGTGGCTTTGGTGCCACCAAACATGACTTTCAGATCACTGATGAGAAGGAGAAGCATAGAGAGTCACCCATGGGAAAGGCCTGGAAAGGATTCATCACTTCTGCTTACAGTCCATTGATCAGGACTTGATCACATGGCCTCATTAACGCAGCGAATCTAGCTGTGGATCCAGCTAGCTATGTGTGCAGGAGGGAGAATAAACAGATTTAGGGGCCAGGCGGCCAGTATCTGCCACATTCAGGTACAGGGGAGCAAGGCAGAATTTCAGTTAATATCGTTCAGTCCTGAAAAGAATGTTCTCTGGCCAACCGATGTAATGCCACTGAATGTTCTAACTGGGGCTTTAGCTCATTCAGTCTAACTCATCTCTGAATGGGTCCTGCAAGTGGGGGACACAGAGGGACACCAAGGCTGCCAGCCAGGCAGGGCCTAGAGACCAGTCACAGATTACCAGCTTTTATTGCATATACTTGAGGTTGTAGTCTTTGAACTCAAACCTCTGTCATTGTATCAAGGAACAGAGTCATGTTCTGCAGCTATTGAAGGAGATGAATGTTTTATCCACCTTTTATCTTTTGAAAAAACCCATCCAAAATTTCCCAAAGAGACCAATTTGTGTTCCTAATGTGAGTACACATTTCTTTAAAGTGGAAGTGTGAGTCGCTTAGTCATGTCCGACTCTTTGCAACCTCATGGACTGTAGCCCTCCAATATCCTCTGTCCATGGAATTCTCCAGGCAAGAATACTTGAGTGGGTTTCCATTCCCTTCTCCAGGGGATCTTCCCCACTTAGGGATCAAACCTGTGTCTCTTGCACTGAAGGCAGATTCTTTACTATCTGAGCCACCAGGGAAGCCCACTCATTTCTTTAGATATAGTCTTAGAATTTGGTTGTACTCTTTAGAAATAGGCAGGAAGAGAAGAGGGCAGCAGAGGATGAGATGGTTAGATAGCATCACCAACTGAATGGAAATGAAGTTGAGCAAACTTTGGGAGATGGTGGAGGACAGAGGAGCCTGGCGTGCTCCTGGGGTCGCAAAGAGTCAGACACAACTTGGCAACTGAACATCACTTGGATACATTGATTGAGTAAGCTACCACAGGCCTTCCCCTTCTTAACACATTTAGGGGAAACGGTCAAGGATGACGCAACTGCAGATGAGAGGTTTTTAATGGCCTAAAAAATGGAGAGCTGTTCACTTTGGGAAAGTGAAGAGAGAGTGGGAATATAATCACACACAAAATATCTGAAAGTGTCTGATCTGGGAAAAAGACTAGAAAGTGTCCCAATTCCCCTTTTAATCAGAGCCCACCCATACTTTAATGTGCCATACCCCCAAAGCATGTAAACCCCAGAATTATTCTATGCTGCTAAATCACTTCAGTCGTGTCCGACTCTGTGGGACCCCAGAGACGGCAGACCACCAGGCTCCCCCGTCCCTGGGATTCTCCAGGCAAGAACACTGGAGTGGGTTGCCATTTCCTTCTCCAATGCATGAAAGTGAAAAGTGAAAGTGAAGTTGTTCAGTCGTATCCGACTCTTAGCAACCCCATGGACTGCAGCCTACCAGGCTCCTCCATCCATGGGATTTTCCAGGCAAGAGTACTGGAGTGGGGTGCCATTGCCTTCTCTGAGAATTATTCTATAAGAATTTTTAAATGTTCAGCCATTACAAAAAAATCACCCCATTGAAATAATGGAGGCATGATTTGATTTGACCAACCCAGACAGCATATTAAAAAGCAAAGACAGCACGTTGCCAATAAAGGTCCATCTAGTAAAGCTATGGTTTTTCCAGTAGTCAGGTATGGATGTGAGAGTTGGTCTATAAAGAAAGCTGAACACCGAAGAATTGATGTTTTTGAACTGTGGTGTTGGAGAAGACTCTTGAGAGTCCCTTGGACAGCAAGGAGATCCAACCAACTCATCGTAAAAGAAAGCAGTCCTGAATATTCGTTGAAAGGACTGATGCTGAAGCTGAAACTCCAATACTTTGACCACCTGATGTGAAGAAATGACTCATTTTGAAAAGACCCTGATGCTGGGAAAGATTGAAGGCAGGAGGAGAAGGGAATGACAGAGGATGAGATGGTTGGATGGCATCACTGACTCATCGGACATGAGGTCTGAGTAAACTCCGGGAGTTGGTGATGGACAGGGAGGCCTGCGTGCTGCAGTCCATGGGGTTGCAGAGTCAGACACGACTGAACAACTGAACTGATTTGATGCTGGGCATGGTGCAGGATGGAGGTATGCTCTGTGGGCTGGAGCAATGAATGAGCGGGAGCTGAATCCATGTGAAACCACAGCCGTCTCACTGATAACTTATGAGTTTCTGTTGGTTTTGGTTTTGGTTTTACTTTTAAGTATTATTTGTTGTTTATGTTTCAGGGTAAGAGTATTAACTAGCTTAAGGCATTTGTTTATAATTGTGTAACAATGTTTCATGAATACATCTTTGAAAACTTACAGTGTTCTTTGAAGTTATGCTATCTTAACACTGGAAACATCCTCTGTAGCAGCTAAATCAGCCTGCAGACATCCTGTATATAGTATTGCAATCTTCTGCAATCCTTCTGAGTGAAGAGGGTAAGTGACAACAGAACCCTTCCAACTTCTCAGAGGAGGGAGAGGAGATGGCTCACGTGTACCTAACTCCTCATGTGAAGAAGTCAGTATGTGCTGGAGGCAAATGAGGGTTTAATATTTGACCAGGATGGTTCTCAACCTAAGGTGCACCATAAAATTATCTGGGGAGCTTTTAAAAATAAATGCCAATGACTGGGGTCCCCCTGGACCAATTAAATATGAGCCTCTGGGGTGGGATCTGGGCAGTGGTACTTAAAAAAAAAGTCTTTATTGAATTTGTTACAATATTGCTTTTGTTTTGGTTTTTAGCCATGAGATATGTGGGAGGTTAGCTTCCTGACCAGGGACTGAACCCTCACCCCCTGGACTGGAAGGCAAAATCTTAACCACTGGGCCACCAGGGCCGTTTCAGTGGTCTTTTCTTAAAGCTATGAGAACCACTGGGCTGGGAGGGTTTCTCAGGCCCTCCTTTTGTTCACCTGACTTATGGATGAAAGTAGAAGGGAGAAAATGCTCCAAAATGGGACAAGTGGTCACCCCGGTGAGCCTTGATGAGAAGAGACAGTGGAAGGGGTGAAAGGCCACTGGCCCTAGGACCACTGGCCTCGGACCAGGAGCACCTCCACCTAACTGGTCTGTACACAGGTCCCACCCACTAGTTTGGTTCTCTCTTCTTGTCATGAGGATCTCAAGCGTCTCATGATCTAGAACCCAGTTTTCTTTGATCTTGCCCTATCTTCTGGAGCCATGGGTCACACCCTACCTCCTCTCAGTACTGTTGTCAAGCTGGGATCGCTGGTTCCAGCCCCAGAGTTTCTGCTGGTTTTATCCTCACTAGCGTTCATTTGTTTATTTATCAACTCCACACATCTTCATCTTCACTAGCAAATTATCTGGTACCCGGCCTATGCAGGTAGAGAAGTAACCAGGTTTGAGGTTCCACGCTGGACCCTGAGGTTATGGTGCTACCTCTGTCCTGAACCTTAGTGATCATTTCTGTTGTCAAAGACTGGCTCACAGGATGCAGGCTGATGATGGGCTATAACAAACTCCCCCGAACCATCAGTGCTCAAGAAATGGAGGCTGTGATCAACCAACATGGTACATAGCCTGATAAAGGATGATGTCAACCAGTGCTACCCAGGGTTTGGAATCATCATGAGCTAGAAATGTCCTCTTTGATGCTAATCCTTTTTCCTGGGCCATGATTTCAAAGGAAAGGCATTATTTGGTATAATTTTTTTTTTCACTGATCCTTTTCTTTGGGTCATGCAGACTGACTTTTTGCCACATTATTTGGTATAATTTTTTTTTTCACTGATCCTTTTCTTTGGGTCATGCAGACTGACTTTTTGCCACCATTTCTGTTGCTGAAGAGGTCTCCATCCAAAAGACATAAATAAATGAGGTTACGTTTTGTAGCATATCAGAGAAAGAACAGATCAAAATGCTCCCTTTCAGTGTGCCACAGGTTGATTATTTTATAACTGGAATAGATGCATGCCTTTAAAAGTTTTCAGGCCAGGGGCTTCTCTGGTAGTCCAAAAGACTGATCCTAGAAGGGTTTGGGGGCAGGAGGAGAAGGGGACGACAGAGGATGAGATGGCTGGATGGCATCACTGACTCGATGGACGTGAATCTGAGTGAACTCCGGGAGTTGGTGATGGACAGGGAGGCCTGGCGTGCTGCAATTCATGGGGTCGCAAAGAGTCGGACACGACTGAGCGACTGAACTAACTAACTAAGGGAACTAAGATCCCACATGTTTTGTGGATGAAAAACCAAAGCATAAAACAGAAGCAATATGGTAACAAATTCAATGAAGACTTTAAAAATGGTCCACGTTAAAAAAACAGTTTCCAGACCAAAGTTGACTCAGCCTTATCTTATGTGGGAAATTTCAAACTTCAGTGGGGTAACTGTTCAGATAATTATTTACTCATGATAAATTCTAGCTCTAACTACAAAAGTAGGTGGGATTTTTAGCCTGAAACCAGGGAAAGGTAGGGCTTCCCTGGTGGCTCAGACGTTAAAGCATCTTCCTGGAATGCGGTAGACCCGGGTTTGATCCCTGGGTACGGAAGATCCCCTGGAGAAGGAAATGGCAAACCCACTCCAGTACTCTTGCCTGGAGAATCCCATGGAGGGAGGAGCCTGGTAGGCTAGAGTCCATGGGGTCACAAAGAGTCCGACACGACTGACCGACTTCACTTTCACTTTAAGGAAAGGTAGCAGAGTCCTACCTTCATGATGAAGAAATGTTTATCTCATGATAAGACTTCAGACTTGACACCTGCACATCAGAGCATATAGCTCACTTTGCTTTCCAACACATGGACCAGTCTCCAGATTTTGTCTAAGGATTAGCAGAAAAAAATGAGTTCTTGAGAGCGAGTGTCTCTGAGTCATGCTAAACACCCATTCCTCTAGGCTGTCTGAGCTCTATCTGTATGTTAAGATAAATCACCTGAAAGTTATGGATCTGGACCACATTAGCAAAACTCCCCAAAGAAATATCTTCACTGAGTTATGATTTAATGCACAGCTTGCCTTCGGTGTTCATTGCAGGTTGGTGGAAGAAATGGCTGGAAGAAAATCATTTCTACATCTTCTACAGAAGCCATTTTCATTCTATCCTGTCATTTATATAAAAATCAATTCAACAAAAACCGCTAAGAATTTACTGCCAGGAGAAAACAAATTCTACCAAAGAACTTGCACACTTCCCGGGTCAGACACAAAAGTGTAAAACTCAACATCTCTCTGCTTTTCCTCTGATTGCTGTGAGTCTTAAAGCTCACCTCAGGGTCACTCATGGTAAATCTTGGGTCTTGGATGTGCTTCTCTCCTCTCCCTTCTAATTTCTAGCCTTCTAGCCTTCTTGATCCTTATTTTCGTGGTTCTGTTACGTGTGTCTTCTTTTGTAAATGGGTGACTGTGGAAGTGGGCTGAAGCATCCCTGCCTCACTGCTTGACCTTCCTGACTTGTAGCTCTTGTCTCCCCAGAGGCAGGTCCCGAGGGAGCACGATGCGAATAGTGTGGATATTGATAGGGTTTGGGACTGCCCACAGGAGCTGCAGTGGGGAGTTGTAAGCACCATGGGGAAATTGTTCTCTGAATTAGACTGAGAGTGCTAAGTGTGCTAAGCAGTGTGCTAAGCGATGGGACTCTTGAAGACAAACTTGTGGTCTGGAGTCAAAACCATCAGCTCTAAGACTCTATTGACTAAAAATAACATGTGCTGAATTGTCCTCATAGTTCAAGGTCATCAAAGCAGTACTTATTACAGGAACATTCATTTTATTTCCTGCTCATGTACAAATCAAGTGTAAGAGACCAGATTACCATGTACTACTAGGTCAGCGGGTCCAGGGTTCAGGCACAGGTCGATTCCTAGTTACATGTAGCCCTTTATGCAAGGGGGCTGATGGTTGCAGGTGTGGAATATCTGGGTCAGAAACACAGGTCCTCTGTAGATTTCCCACCCCTTGTGGATCAAATGGAGGGGGGAGAAAAGGAAGACCAACCTGAAGGACATGTGCAAAACCTTGGGCAACACAACAAGGCAGAAGGAAAGTTACCCTGGGGTAGAGGCAGAAATTCACCAACGGGAATTGAACTTGAAGTGAAGGCCGAATGTGATGAGAAGCAGGTAGAGCAGAGGGGCAGAGGATGGTTAGAGCTTTGGAAAGTGAGAGCAGAAGTTAGGGGCTGAGGGCTTGCAGACAACAGTTTTAAACAGGGAAGTGAGAAGTAATTGCCAAAGAAAAAAGATGATGAATAGAGACACTAATTTTAAAAAAAATCAGCAAAAGTCAATATGCATGGTTCTGGCAGGTAAGATCAAGAAAATGATCCTCAAAGAATGAGCAGGTATGTATAGGTTCTGTGGCATCGTTTTAAAACTGAATCAGTAAAATTCATCTTGCCAAGTTGTAAGACTATTTGAATTGTGTGAGCTCTAACTTTAGACCTGAATTTAGGTTTCTGTATAGATACAATGGAACCTTAAGTTTGAAAGAAAACTGGATCATTAATGGAGGTCAAGAGTAGTTTTGGACATCAAATGGTTCTTACAAAAGGACATTTTGATTTGTTATGTATAAATGAATCAGAAACACATGATACAATTTGTCTTGAAGCATATAGATGTTTTCAAAGAATTAAGTCTGGGAAGTGCTGACACAATGCATTTGGTGATCTGATGGATAGAAGAAATGGAAAATAGAGTTTGAGACATTCTGCTCAACCCAAACCACTAACAGGATCTCATAATCCTCCTTTGTCATTTGGGGAGTAAGATTCCTGTTCTCTCTCAGCGACTGTATTTTGTTAACTTCACTGAATGACGCACTCTAACATCAGTCTGAAATGTTTTTAAAACTTCCTTATACTTCTGAAAATGCTATTAATATTTCTTAATCTGAGGCTAGATCAGGGACCTTGCCTTACTCTGAGCCTACTTTAATACCTAACAGAATGTGTAGCTTTCCTCGCATCTCTTAGACAAGCACTTGTTCCATTCCTCTGTGATATATTGATTAGACGAGTAGCTTTGGTCATGCCTCTGGTGGCAAAGGCAGCCTGCTGCCCCCTGCTCTCTTTCTGGGGAGGGACGCTGAAGCGTGGACAGTGCTGGCTCTGTCTCCACTGTGAAATCCCTGGTCCTGGTGATCTGGGCAGAATTATGGACATGTGAGGGAGCCTGAGGTGGAGCTAGTGGTAAAGAATCCACCCACCAATACAGGAGACATCTGAGATGTGAGTTCGATCCCTGGGTTGGGAGGATACCCTGGAGAAGGAAATGGCAACCGGCTCCAGTATTCTGGAGAATTTCATGGACAGAGGAGCCTGGTGGGCTACAGTCCACAGGGTCACAGAGAGTCGGACATGACCAAGCACACGCACCCACGCATGTCTGAACACTAAGTTTTCCTCTGCCTCCATGCACTTGGGCTGCAATGCTAGCCCTCTTCACCCCAGTTGCCTAAACCTGCACCATCCGATAGAAATACAATGTGAGTCAAACATGTGAGTCCCATGTGTGACTTTAATTTCCTAATAGCAGCTGATTAATTTTAATATATTCTGCTTAATCCAATATATCTAAAATAGTACCATCTCAACATTTGATCAGTGTTAAACATTTATACATAAAATGCTTTAAGTCTTTGAAGTCCTATGTATAAATTTTCCACTTAGAGCCTACATTTCAAGTGCTCACTGGGCTCTTGTAGCTAGTGGTTGTTACCATCTTAGAGAGCACATTTCTGGGACTACATTTTAATACTGGTCTTGAAACTGTATCACTGATGGTGAGAGAAGAAATAAGACATTGGATTAAAAGAATGAAGAAGCTAACAAAAAGGAATTTTGTTCCTTTAAGAAACGTTTCTCAGAGTGCAACCAACAAACTTCCTGTGTCAAAAATCATCTGGAATACATTTTGTTTTTAATAACAATGCAGAGTCCTGGGTGTGACCCTAAAACTACCTAATCAAAACCTCTAAGGAAGCACCCAGGAAGCTGCATTTGTAAAGACCCCAGTCTCTTTCGCTTGTGTACTTAATCCTCTGGTGCCCAGAAGACGTCACATCCATGGGCCATTCTCTTCCCAGAGCAGCTCTATTTGCTTTGTCCCTAAAAACTGTTTTTAAATTTCCACCATAAACTACAATCAAGAACACATACATGCACACACAAATTTTTTAATTCTTTTGAAAACTCAGAGAATCTAAAACTGGGGCCTGCTTTGCCACCTGGGAACAACTAGCTAGAGGTGACCAGTGGGCATTCCTAGAGTTAAGAGCTGGCTAGTTTGTGACTGCCCCCAACGTGGCCCATTTCATTCCTCCGAGTTACATGCTAGCCCCCAAAGACTTTTCATATTTAATTTGATAGTAATTTTATGTTTATAGAAAAAGGGCAATGCTATCTGTGGTCAGAGATCTCTCCTACCCTCTTCGCTCAGCTCCCTCGGTGTTAACATCTTCCCTAATGATGGCACGTTTGTTGAAACTAAGACCTTAATATTGGTGTAAGGTTATTAGCTAGACTGCAGACTTGATTCCGAGTTACCATTTCTTCCACTCCTGCCCTTTTCTGTCCCAGGATCCAGTCGGAGACTCCTCATCGCATTGAGCCACATAGAGCCTTCTGAGTTGGCCCTCCTGGGTCGAGTGCAGGGGTCCTTGGCTGTCTGCTGCATGCCTCCTCTCTTCTGGACCTTACCCGGGTCCCCTCAGGCCCACCACGGCTGGGCGACTTGTCCCAAATGGTGGGCAACCCCAAACACACTTTATTGCCACCAGCTGCACTGGCTGTGCCTGACAGCCAAGGCCGTAAAACGGAAGAAAATCTCCTCGCATTCAGTGTGGGAAAAACTCGTGCCGGCGGTCCTGCAGGAACACCAGCGCTCACAAATGGCATGGCCAGGAGCACCATCTTCTAGCAGGTTGGGCGGCAGTGAGATATATCTGGGAAAATGATCATGTGTCTGTCGGGTTCAGGTGGGACTAGAAGCTGGTGGATTAGTGGCCACACAACTTTGTGTGCAGGCCCTTTCCCCAAAGAGCTCCAGAACCCAGTGTCTTTTCAGTGTGTGGAAATGCTTAAGTACATCCCTTAACCTGAGTCTCCCATCCTGAGCAGTGAAATTGAGACACACAGAACTTTCACTCTCCTTTTCTGGCTCAGCTGAACCTGTAAATGCTCTTTCAGTCCAGTAGGACTAAACCTCTTGAGAAGGTGCTTTTTGTTTCTTGGCCAACCTTTCCTGGAGCAAAATTCCAATTTTGCAATGCCTGAAACCACTAGCTAGCATATATGCTGATTTGTCTTAAATGCAAGAGCAAATCCAATTAACAAATCCCCAAGGAACGGGCTGGAGCCGAGCCATTCTCCCAGGTGGAACCAGCTTTCCTTTAGCCCTGCCTCTTGGACTCTTCAACCCTGTCCTCTACATATAATCCATGGCCTGCCTGGGAGAATTTGGAGTCTCATACATCCATCTTCATGAGGTCTGGGGGCCAATGGCTAACATGTTCAAAGACTCTTTTTTTTCTTATCTTTATTATTTCCAGGGCTGTATCCCGCTAATTCTGACACTTGAAATAGTTCAATAAACAATTGAAAGCAAAGGCTTTTTGCACACAGTGAAGTTCTGGAAAGGAAGCCAGTTAAGATCACATAAAATCCAAACAAACTGAAATAACTCAAGGCTATCAATGGTTTGGTTTGGGCTACTGGATTGTTGCCATAAAATGTCTTCTATCTCAAGTAGCTGTTCGTGCAAACCTGGAGTCAGTTTCCTGAATGACTGTCTGGCAGTTTAACCACTGGGTGTTGTTGTATCTTAAAGGTGATAAGACTTCCCAAGAATGCATGCACTGTTTATAGACAATACTCTGACTTTTAAAAGCATCAGTTCACTTCCAGTTTACCGGTTGGTACTTGTTCATCTTCAAACGGTCAGCTCTGCCTTGCACTCAACAAGAGAAAGACCTTAGAAAATAATAGCTCAGATTTGCAAGAGTCTCGGGTTTTCAAAATATTTTCAAACCTATGATTTCACTCTGTTCTCTCATTGGCCTTGATTGGGGGTGAATAACATGTAGATTGAATATTATCATAATTTGTCAGAGAAGCTTCATTCCTAAAAGGTGTTAAGTAACTTTCCTAAAGTTATAAACCTTCCTAGCAACCGTAGGTCTGGAAAGAGAACAGCTAGGTTTGTCTCAAGACATCTGAGCCCTATTCTTCTGTCACGGTGCCCCATGGGCCCCTTGGGCCTTTGTGATTTCTCCCTTCTTCCCAGCAAGATGCCTCACATGGGACACTTAAAGGTGTCGCCTATTCTAGAGCTGTTTGTATTTTAATGGAATTCAGAGCTTTAAAGTGAAGCTACAGCAGTAGACTTTCACAACAAACTGTGGAAAATTCTGAAAGAGATGGGGATACCAGACCACCTTACCTGCCTCCAGAGAGATCTGTATGCAAGTCAAGAAGCAACAGTTAGAACCGGACATGAAACAACAGACTGGTTCCAGATTAGGAAAGGAGTACGACAAGGCTGCATACTGTCACCCTGCTTATTTAATTTATATGCAGAGTACATCATGCAAAATGCAGGGCTGGATGAAGCACAAGCTAGAATCAAGATTGCCGGGAGAAATATCAATAACCTCAGATATGCAGATGACAGCACCTTTTTGGCAGAAAGTGAAGAGGAACTAAACAGCCTCTTGATGAAAGTGAAAGAGGAGAGTGAAAACGCTGGCTTAAAACTCAACATTCAAAAAGCTTAAGATCATGGCATCTGGTCCCATCACTTCATGGCAAATAGATGGGGAAACAATGGAAACAGTGACAGACTTTATTTTCTTGGGCTCCAAAATCACTGCAGATGGTGACTGCAGCCATGAAATTAAAAGACGCTTGCTGCTTGGAAGAAAAGCTATAACAAACCAAGGCAGCATATTAAAAATCAGAGACATTACTTTGCCGATAACAGTTCATACAGTTAAAGCTATGGTTTTTCCAGTAGTCATGTGTGGATATGAGAGTTGGACCATAAATAAAGCTTAAGACCAAAGAATTGATGCTTTTAAACTGTGGTGTTGGAGGACTCTTGAGAGTTCCTTGGACTGCAAGGAGATCAAACCAGTCCATCCTAAAGGAAATCAGTCCTGAATATTCATTGGAAGGACTGATGCTAAAGCTGAAGCTCCAATACTTTGGCCAGCTGATGCAAAAAGCTGACTCATTTGAAACGATCCTGACGCTGGGAAAGACTGAAGGTAGGAGGAGAAGGGGATGACAGAGGATAAGATGGTTGAATGGCATCACTGACTCAATGGACATGAGTTTGAGCAAGCTCCAGGAGTTGGCGATAGACAGATATGCCTGGTGTGCTGCAGTCCATGGGGTCGCAAAGAGCTGGACACGACAGAGGGACTGAACTGAACTGAACAACAGTGGAATTCATAGCAAATCAGTGAATGGAAGCAGTGTCAGGGGACAGCCCCTCCTGGCTCTTTTGTTTTTTGTTTATTAGGAGATCAAACCAGTCAGTCCTAAAGGAAATCAACCCTGACTATTCATTGGAAGGACTGATGCTAAAGCTGAAGCTCCAATGCTTTGGCCACCTAATGCAAAGAAACGACTCATTGAAAGAGACCCTGATGCTGGGCAGGATTGAAGGCAGGAGGAGAAGGGGGTGACAGAGAATGAGATGGTTGGATGGCATCATCGACTCAATGGACATGAGTTTGAACAAACTCCAGGAGATAGTGAAGGACAGGGAAGACTGGCATGCTACAGTTCAGGGGGTCACAAAGCATCAGACGTAACTGAGCGACTGAACAACAAATTTGCATTTAGAGTCTGGGGACAGTGGAAAGGGCCTCCATTCATTCAAGAACTCAAGATAATTCTGGCTAGATACAGACTTGCTTGTTGTCAACCTTCCAGAACTGTATTTCAGCTCCAAAGTCGAGCTCAGTTTCCAAAGTCAGGGTCAGTGACAAGGCCTGATTAAAGAGCTTCTTAGATTTGTGCGACCAATTAGATTGAAGAAAACTAGTTGTCCAAGGAGTCTGTCAATTCCAAGTCAGTCTTTGTTTTATTTTTACTAGCTGGACAAACTCATTATACCATTGCTAAATAATTACTTCTCTGCTAAAATGAAAAGTTAATATTTCTACTCTAATTCCAAAAACAATGCTTCCAACCAAACAATCAGAGTGTTGAAACTGGGAGAAAAAGAGAAAATTCCAGAAGTGGAATACATTTTACTCTCTTAATTTCTTTTTTTTTTTATTTTTTATTTATTTTTTATTTTTTTTTTTATTTTTTTTTTTAATTTTTTTTTTTAAATTTATTTTTAGATTGTCTGCCTATCTCCCTCCCTCTAGGGGTTTTCCGTAGGTCTTTGTTTTCCTAAGACCTCTGAGTACCTGAGGTCCCACTGATGTCTCTTCCTCCCAGAAGTGTTTTGAAGACCTTGGGGGTGGGGGTGGGGTTGGGCCCTGCATCTCTCCTGCAGAAGCTAGTGGCCCTCATGTGGTTTGCATGTGTTCCTAATGACATGCTCAGAGTGGGTCAGCCAGTACCATCTGGGGCGCCCAGAGCAGTGTCTGGGAGCCTGTGACAACTCAATCCCAGGCCAGAGGACAGGGGAATATATTGGATGATTGCAATTCCCTTTCAGGCAGAGAGACTCTCTGGCATTAGAGTGTCCACATCTGCTAAACTCATTATAGTCCCTGCTCCTCATGAGTATTATAATAAGAAGAGCCATCAATCTGGCTAAATCACAGCTCCTTTCTGGCCACTATGCTCCAGTCTGATCTGGTCTGTGCTGCCTAACCACATGTTAGTGTGTGTCAGGCTCTAGTGGGGGCTCCTGGCCAGCCTTCCCCCTGCCTATGAGAAGTCAAATCTGACAGTCCCTGAAAAGTCAGAGGCTTCATATCACCCTGGGTGTTAATTGCTGGGAAAAGGACCTGTATTCTGAATTTAGCACATCTGGCCCCTAAAATGTCATGTCTATACCAGGGCATCTCAATCCTTAGAATGCATAAAAGTTACGTGGAGAGTTTATTTAAACATCATTCTTGAGCCCCACTCGCCATGAATCAGATTCAGTGGGTCTGGGGAGGCACCTGGGAATCTGATGATCACACTTTGAGTAATATTGTTATATCTCCTTGCAACAAAACGTGTGGCCCCCATACCACCAGCATTGTTGTAACCTGGGAACCTATTAGAACTACAAGTACTAGTTACCACTCAAATCCACTGAATCTGAATTTATTTTTTTATTTTTTTTTTAGTTTTTTATTTTTTAAATTTTAAAATCTTTAATTCTTACATGCGTTCCCAAACATGAACCCCCCTCCCACCTCCCTCCCCATAACATCTCTCTGGGTCATCCCCATGCACCAGCCCCAAGCATGCTGCATCCTGCGTCAGACATAGACTGGCGATTCAATTCACATGATAGTATGCATGTTAAAATGTCATTCCCCCAAATCATCCCACCCTCTCCCTCTCCCTCTGAGTCCAAAAGTCCGTTATACACATCTGTGTCTCTTTCCCTGTCTTGCATACAGGGTCGTCATTGCCATCTTCCTAAATTCCATATATATGTGTTAGTATACTGTATTGGTGTTTTTCTTTCTGGCTTACTTCACTCTGTATAATCGGCTCCAGTTTCATCCATCTCAACAGAACTGATTCAAATGAATTCTTTTTAACGGCTGAGTAATACTCCATTGTGTATATGTACCACAGCTTTCTTATCCATTCATCCGCTGATGGACATCTAGGTTGTTTCCATGTCCTGGCTATTATAAACAGTGCTGCGATGAACATTGGGGTACATGTGTCTCTTTCAATTCTGGTTTCCTCGGTGTGTATGCCCAGAAGTGGGATTGCTGGGTCATAAGGTAGTTCTATTTGCAATTTTTTAAGGAATCTCCACACTGTTCTCCATAGTGGCTGTACTAGTTTGCATTCCCACCAACAGTGTAGGAGGGTTCCCTTTTCTCCACACCCTCTCCAGCATTTATTGCTTGCAGATTTTTGGATCACAGCCATTCTGACTGGTGTGAAGTGGTACCTTTTAATAAGGACATTCTTTGCACCTTAAAGTTTGACATTCACTGGTCCATACCATTCATTTTGCGCTAAACACAGAGTGCCATATCATGGACTAGGAAAATCATTAGTTCAGACACTCTAGGTCCTTGTCTTCAAAATGCAAGGACTTCTACTGTGTGCTGTGCCTAGTCGCTCAGTCGTGTCTGACTCTTTGAGACCTTATGAACTGTAGCCCACCAGGCTCTTCTGTCCATGGGGATTCTCCAGGCAAGAATACTGGAGTGGGTTGCCATGCCCTCCTCCAGGGGATCTTCCCAACCTGGAATTGAACCCCAGGTCTCCTGCATTGCAGGTGAATTCTCTATTGTCTGAGCCACCAGGGAAGGCCATTTATTAGGCTGGTGTAAAAGTAATAGCGGTTTTAGACCCTGAATTTTAAATCATTATAACTAGGTTTGAACACATCTTTATTAATCAAAATAGGAACCATTACAATCAACACATTTTTGCCAACAAGAAATAAGTTTATTTATTCCTGTAGCAAAAATAATCCATGCTTCAAGGTTCACTGAACTCTTGGAAAATATTTTATGCGTCCTACTGGTTGTGGAAGCATTTTCACTGCAAAAAGTTGTTGAGATGCTTAAAGAAGTAGTAGTCAGTTGGCCTGAGATGAGGCGCAGATAGCAAATGAGGCAAAACTTCGTAGCCCAATTTATTCAGCTTTTGAAGTACTGGTTGTACGACATGCAGCGGGGCAGTGTCAAGGAGAACTGGGCCCGCTCTGTCGACCAATGCTGGCTGCAGGTGTTGCAGTTTCCAGTGTATCCCACTGATTTGCTGAGCATACTTCTCAGATGCAATGGTTTCACTGGGATTCAGAAAGCTGTAGTGGGTCAGACAGGCAGCAGACCACCAAAGAGTGACCATGAGCCTTCTTTGGGTGCAAGTTCAGCTTTCAGAAGTGCTTGGAGTTTCTTCTTGGTCCAACCACTGAGCTTGTCATCACTGGTTGTTGTATAAAACCCACTTTTCATCACACATCATAAACCGATGGAGAAATGGTTCCTTGTTGTTGCATACGATAAGAGAAGATAACACTTCAAGATGAATTTTCGGATTTGTGGTCAGCTCACAAGACACCCATTTGTCGAGCTCTTTCGCCTTTCCAGCTTGCTTCACGTGCCAAATGACCATAGAATGGTCGATGTTGAGTTCTTGGGCGACTTCTCATGAAGTTGTAAGAGGATCAGTTGGTTGTTGTCAGCTTCTGATGGTGGGCTACTATGCACCTCATTTCAAGATTCTCGTCTCCTCTGCAAAACTCCTTGAACCACCACTGCACTGTACGTTCATCAGCCGCTCATGTTGCCATTGTTCATGTTGCCAGTTATCTCTGCTGCTCGATGATCCATTTTGAACTTGAATAAGAAAATTGCTCAAATTTGCTTTTTATCTAACATCAATTCCCTAATCTAAAATACATATACAGTAAATAGCAAGACATAAGTCATTAGCAAAAAGCATAAAGCAAGAAACATACTTTAAATTGATCTATATAACAGCCACGTTTATTTAAGAACATATTCCAATATCAAATGACAAACTTCAACAGTGCAAACCCGCAATTACTTTTGTACCAACCTAATGTATTGCTTTGGTTTATCAACTTTCTATGGATACCTGTGTCTTTCCCCCAAATTGTAATAACCTCAAAAGGCAGAGGTCATGTCTTAAAATCCTTGCACAAAATATCCTGCTTGTAGTAGACATGTATCAAGCATTCATCAGTCAACTGGTTGATTGTGACAACACTGCATAGACATCACATAAAAGGAAGGTATGGTCTCTGTTTCATTCATAAAGAAAGCTGTATCACCAGCTGTCATCTGTGTTTAGTTTTTCATGTAAATTTACAAAACAGAAAGCT
The DNA here is from genome assembly GCF_042477335.2 of Ovis canadensis. Lineage (NCBI taxonomy): Eukaryota > Metazoa > Chordata > Mammalia > Artiodactyla > Bovidae > Ovis > Ovis canadensis. The sequence goes on along the minus strand of NC_091260.1, from coordinate 20,412,981 downwards.
GAATAACAATGTCAGATTTAGTGTCTAAACTCTCACTGGCATAACCCCCATGTTCCAAGGCTGTGTTTATGGAGAAGGTAGCTACAGTAAATAAAGAGTTGGCTGGGAAGCCCTTGTTCCTCTCAACTCCATCCAGTGCTGTATTTGAAAAGTTTTACTTCAAGGAATGATGTAAACTCTAAATCAGGAGAACTTTAAATACAAACAAGCAAAACTCCAGTCAAACACAGTAATTGCTTTTGTCATCGGTCATTCCAAATAGATTAGCTTATCATTCTTTCGGCATTTTAGTAAAGGGAAAAGGCCTCATCAAACCTTCATGCTTGAGTGAGAAATATCTTTCAGTACTAGCTGGCTTGCTCTCACCTAAAGTTGGAGACTTGGCTCTTCCTTGCCCCTGGGGGCTGAGAGGAACAAAAACATAACAACAAATGTTTCATCAGTGGCCTACTAGGATTCAGTGTGGCCCACAGCACAGTGTGGTCCACCAGCAGCATCAGCATCTCCTGGGAGCTCCTTGGAGAGGTAGAATTTAAGGTCCAAGCCCAGATCTATTGAGTCAGAATCTGCATCCCAGAGATTTGTGTGAGCCCTGAAAAAAGAGAATAACTGGCATAGAGGGGCTCTGTAAGGGCAAGATACAACATTAAAGTCAAGATCTCAGTGATAAAAAGAAGGAGCCTGCTATTTGCCTGGTCAGGAGCAGAGCAGTCAAGCACAGGAAATAAAGTTTATTGGCCCAAGACCTCAACTGGAGAGAAGAGGAAGAAGGCCAGTGTGGTTGCAGCAAGCACGAGAGAGCCAGATGGTAAGAGAAGTAAAAGTCAGAAATAGGAGACTGATCTATTATTCAAGAAGGAGTCTGTCCTTCCTTGAAGGCGCTGTTGGGAGATGGATTTTTTTCAGAGAGCAAAACAGGGCACTGATAGATTTCAGGCAGGGGAGAATCTTGATCTGATTCAGATTTGGGATATGCTTTTGAGATAAAAATCCTCAGACTTAGTTGATGAATTGGATGTGGGGTGGGACTTGAGCGAGTCGAGTATGATAAAACAGAGCTTGAGAAGAATTCCTTGATTTTTGGAAGATTATGAAACAGCGGGTAGCAATTAGTCAACTCCATTTCAACTGTCTTCACTAACTGGAGCAGGCAATGGCACCCACTCCAGTACGCTTGCCTGGAGAATCCCATGGAGGGAGGAGCCTGGTAGGCTACAGTCCATGGAGTCCCAAAGAGTCGGACACGACTAAGTGACTTTGCTTTTCACTAATCAAGGTCATTTTAAGACCTAACTGCCCCTAAGTGCATGTGGCCTAAACAAGAAGAGGTTTGCCCAAGTCGTTTTCCAGGAATTGGAGTCGGCTGTGTCTAGCTGAAGCTGAGCTGGTTAAGACTGGATCGGACCATGAGCCTCCAACTGGGCATGCGTGAGTGTCTTTCTGTGACTTTTGACATCAGAGGGCTGAAACTCCACCCTCCGATTGCGCTAAGCGCCTCCATTTTAGAATGTGCTGCTCCCTGGAGCTTAGTTACACCTGAGCAGAATGGTGACTATTGCAGCTTTTCCCAATCCTTTCCCCATCCTCCCCACGCCGGAGACCACGCTACATCTTTACTCACGATTCTATAAACACCCTTAGTCCTTGACTTGGCAGAGGTGGGTATGAGTTTTGTTCTGCTGTCTTCTCCGTTGCTGCCAAAGCTCAGTGTCTCAACAGTCTAGTTTGCTGCCTACCGGGGAAAACAATCCTGATTACAGCACTACTTGTTAAGATGGGGATACTAGAGGAAGAGAGTGTGGAGTGGAGGCAAGGGAGCGGAATGGAAAGCTAAACTTCAGGTGCTATGAGACGTCCACATCGGGGGGGACTTGGCAGCTGGATAGCAAATCTGAAGATGAAGGCAGAGAAGACCCAGAGATATGAGCCTGGAGTCTCTAGACTCCCAGCTGCCAGGCTGTCTTCAGTTTTTAAGTTGCAGGCAAAGGGCCCCTCGGCAGACTGTCAAAAACCTAGTTCCAGTGACGTTAAGTCATTCTCGGTGTTATCCTCGGTATTCTCCAGGAATACAGAAGCTCTATCTTTCCACAGGGCCATGAAGCCAATAGTTAACAGTGCTTGGGACTTACTTAGAAGTAAACAGAGATAGACTGAGCATGCAACATTTTGAAATCCTGTTTATCCTTAATTTATCCATAGCTCCCCTAAGTGTGATTATTCACATTCCCAGACCAAAGCAAATTAGAATTGTTTGTGACCTTGTTTATTGTCTGTCTCTCTGGCTAGCAGGGCTACTCCGTGGGGACTTCATCTTGACCACTGTGGGCATATAGTAAACATTCAAAAATAGGCCTCGAATAAGCATGTGGTGCAGGGGAAGGTTTCTAGAGACAAGTACAGCAAGACAGTGACAAGTAAAGGTCTGGTATCTAGGGAATTGTTAGAAAAGCTGTTAGAGCTCAATAAATCTAAGACCCCAAGACATTTACCTAGGAATTTTCCCAGTGCAGCTTATAACTCACCAGACTCTGACGTCATTGCTTCTCTGTCGGGCAGTAAAATTATCCACGTTGATGGTGATGATGCTGAGTCATCAAGAAGAGATTGAAATATGTTCAGTCACTAGATTTAAAATGGCAAGAAATATGAAATCTTTAAAGTCTCTTTTTTAAAATAGTGGTTGAGATGAATATTTTGGACCTGAAGTCTTAGGATAACCCAACAACACATATAAGTGGAAAACGTTATCACCCTCTGATACTATCTGTATAAAAGAGGCAAACCGCCCTGTTCTTCATAAACAATTACCTTCTGCAAACCGTAGTCAATTTATGTTTGTGATGAGTACATGGTTCTAATTACCTTGCAATGTCACTGAAGATGAACAAAACTCTTTTGGAAAAATTGCAGGCTCTTATTCTGTGCTAATGAGGGCATTCTCCTTCTGAACATGGTTACCACAACAAACAGAAGAAGGCTGGAGGTATCTGCCAGAGAGTAAACATAAGCAAAACCCCTCCTGAGGATCGCCAAGGAAAGGGATGGAAACCATGTGCGTAATTCCCCCTGGAAAGCCTGGCTGAGGCAGCCAGGAGCACAAGCTGTGTTCATGTGAGTCCCGGGCTGGGAGCAAAGCTGCATGTACCTTGCACACGGTGGGCGCTCAAGGAGAGCACCCACAGGAGAGGACAGATACAGACGCTTCTTTCCTGCTTTGGAAGGGTGAGGATTAGAGCTAGGGTGCAGGCACTTTCAGTCCTGTGAGCTTTTTCATCTGAAGGCGTCAGAATGGGTGTGTTAAGACGTCATCTCTGAAGAAACTACCTAAAACTTTGTCATCATGGAAATATTGAGCTGGGATGATGGTCAGTGCCAGGCTGTGTGGGCACGTGCCATCACCTCAGGCATGTCTGACTCTTTGCAACCCCTGTAGGGATTGTAGGCCTGCCAGGCTCCTTTGTCCATGGGATGTTCTGGGCAAGAATACTGGAGCAGGTTGCCATTTCCCCCTCCAGGCGATCTTCCTTACCCAGGGTTCAAACACATGTCTCCTGCATTGGCAGATGGATGGATTCTTTACCACTGAGCCACCTGAGTAAGTGAGTGAGTGACAGTCGCTCAGTCGTGTCCGACTCTTTGCAACCCCATGGACTGTCCATGGAGTTCTCCCAGCCAGGATACTGGGGTGGGTAGCCTTTCCCTTCTCCAGGGGATCTTCCCGAGCCAGGAGTCGAACCAGGGTCCTCCTGCATTGTAGGCAGATTATTTACCAACTGAGCTATCAGGGAAGCCCCTGAGCCACCTGGGAAGCCCCCTAATGCCAGGTTGAAAAGCCAAAGTGAAAGTCACTCAGTCGTGTCCAACTCTTTGCGACCCCATTGACAATAGAGTCCATGGAATTCTCCAGGCCAGAATACTGGAGTGGGTAGACATTCCCTTCTCCAGGTGATCTTCCCAACCCAGGGATCAAACCCAGGTCTCCCACATTGCAGGCAGATTCTTTTTTAAAAAAATTATTTATTTTTTAATTGAAGGGTAATTGCTTTACAGAATTTTGTTGTTTTCTGTCAAAGCTCAACATGCATCAGCCATAGGTATACATATATTCCCCCCTTCTTGAACCTCCCTCCCCATCCTACCAGAGAAGGCAATGACGCCCCACTCCAGTACTCTTGCCTGGAAAATCCCATGGACAGAGGAGCCTGGTAGGCTGCAGTCCATGGGGTCGCTAAAAGTTGGACACAACTGAGCGACTTCACTTTCACTTTTCACTTTTGTGCACTGGAGAAGGAAATGGCAACCCACTCCAGTGTTCTTGCCTGGAGAATCCCAGGGACGGGGGAGCCTGGTGGGCTGCCGCCTATGGGGTCGCACAGAGTTGGACATGACTGAAGCGACTTGGCAGCAGCAGCAGCCCCATCCCACCCCTTCAGGTTGATACAGAGCCCCTGTTTGAGTTTCCTGAGATATACAGCAAATTCCTGTTATCTAGCTATTTTACATATGGTAGTATAAGTTTCCATGTTACTTTCTCCATACACCTCACCCCTCCTCCCCTCTCTCCATGTCCTAAGTCTATTCTCTAAGTCTGCTTCTCCATTCAGTTGGGTCACTTAGTCGTGTTCGACTCTTTGCAACCTCATGGACTGCAGCACACCAGGCTTCCCTGTCCATCACCAACTCCTGGAGCTTGCTCAAACTCATGTCCATTGAGTGCATTATGCAGGCAGATTCTTTACCAGTTAATGCCAGGTTAGCACAGATGAAAGAAAGCTTCTCTTGAAAGATGCTTACTAAGTTCTCCTCAGTAGCATTAGTCACAACACACACACACACGCACACACACACACACCTGAGTGCTGAGACTGTTCTACTGCAGGCAATCTAGGCTTCATTTGGGGGCTGTAGGTGAGATATGGGTTTGAGAAGCAGTTGTTTATTTCTGTCTCACCTTTTGACAGTATTTGTTAGCAGTTTGAAAGTTCAAATGTTTGAGGTCTAGGCCCATTGGACAGCACAGGGATGTGTGTTTCCCAGCATCCCTGCCAGGCTGGCGGTAGGTATAAGCGTGCAAGTAATATGCAGTTCAGAATGACTACACCTCTAGCCACAGTGACTCACTGAAATCAAAAACTGAATCTCCTGAAGAACTACATCTAGGGGGAAAAGATCTGTCAACTCCCAATAAAAGAGGCCCACTGGAGCATGAGCTATAATCGTAATAAAAGCTAATGATAATCCGCAGTAAAACTTTATAGAGAACTTCTGTGTTAGCACAATGTTAAACCATCTTAACGGACCATCTCGTCTAAACTCCATGGCCCCTCGCAGAAGGTGCGATTAGCTCTGCGCTGGCACCTGGGGAGATAGGGAAGCCAGGGAGAAGGCTCCGGCAGCAGTTCAGGTGAGAGAGAAGGGCAAGAGTGGGCGGGGAGGCTTGGAGAGGAGGACACTTTCCTGAGGTCTCGGGACAGCAGCTGGCTGGGGCAGCACGCACTCCCACGGCCTCCCTGTGGGGGGCCCTGGCTGGGCTCTTGGTGGGCTCCAGGATTGTATACTGAATGCGTCAGCCCCCAAGCAGACCCCTAAGCTCACTGGAGCTAAATAAAGTGAAATATGGAAGACAGGCAATTAATAGGGCAAAGAGGGCCTTTTCAATTCTTCTCATAACAGCTGGGCCAAAATGTCAAGTTTTATACATATCAGAATATGGTGCTTTGAGTATTAAAATACCTCCAGATACACAGACATGTCTTTATGGTTACTCAGGAAAAGAAGTTTGATAAGAGAGAGCTACCACGCCCAGGAGTAAAAAAAAAAAGTCTGAAACTCTAAACTTTTGTGAAGCTGGCTAACAGCCAAATGTCAGCATTTTTCACCTCTTTTCCCATATGGCAGGAGGCATTTCACACTGCTTTCCATAATTTCAATAAATCTGGTAAGTGATATGAGTACTCTGCATGCCAAGAGACATTTAATATGTGTATCAAAATAGATGTCTAGGTTGGCTTGTGACAAGAACCAGATTTCAGCAGCTGAAGTGAACAAATGTGGCCTGGCTCTGGCTCAGCGAATGGGTGCACAAGATTCAGGATCACTTTCTGCTTATTTTCTTTTTCCTTCAGTTTTTAGTTATGTTTCTTTTAGGTTTATTTATTCTCTAAAAAGCCTCTGACCATCTTGATAATTTCTTCTTATTAGCATTCCCTTCATTACTTAGAGCCTTACTGGGCACTGTTGCCAGCTGATGATAAGAGCAGGAAGACCCAGGAATTCATTCCTCCATCCACTCAATATTTAGTGAGCTCCAGCCCCGTGCCAGAAATTGTTATAGGTACTGGGGACAATGTAGTGAGCAAAAGAAAGCTCCCTGCTCATGCAGAAAGGCTGACGATAAACAAGTGAGCAAGCTCGTGCAATATGTCAAGTGACGATGAAGAAAGAAAACAGAGGATGGATAGGGAGTGACTGGATGTGTCAGAGTCCTCCGTGACAAAAACACCATTTTAGCAGAGACTATTTAAAAAAAAAAAAAAAAAGGAGCCTTGCTGGTGAGAGAGCATAGCAAGTGCAAAGGCCCTGGGATATAGACTTGTCAGAAAGCCCATGAGGCCAGACCAGTAAGAGAGAAGGTCATAATTTGCTAGGCCTCATGGGCCCAACTAAGGACTTTTGAGTTTATTGAGTGAGATGGAAAGCTATTGGTGGGTTTTGAACAGAAAAGGGATGTGGGCTGACTTACATTTTCACAGTTTACTCTGGCTCCTGTTGGAGGATCTGCTGATTGTGGAGTGGGAGAAAGCAAGTAGGGAAGAGGGAGGCTTCTTGCAGAAGTCAGCCTAATGATGACAATGACTGGGGCTTTCTTGAAGGCAAGGACTACGGAGATTGCTGATAAGATGTTGAGTGTGAGGGAAGTTAAATTTCATGTTGTTGTTTTTTTTTTTTTTTAAATTTTGGTTACAGCTACAAACTTGGCAATCGAAATGTATTGCCTGCAACAAAAAAGATGGTTATACCCCAGCTGACAGCCCATTTTGTGTGGTATTTTGCGCACATTTCAATCCATCAGCAGGGTGACTGGAGCCCAGAGTATGAGGCAACAGGGCCGTGCTGGCACTGAGCTCTCATCACAGGTTATTCTGGAGGGTCCCGAGGAGACTGTCCCTTTTAAGTTTCCATAAAGTAATTATTAAAGATGAAAATGGGTGGTTCTTCTCTGGAACTCTTTTAAAGGGGTGACTCTAATTTGCACCGTCCTGTTGTAACATGATCCCTATAGAAAAGTCAGGAAAGAGCAAGTCAATTTTCACATGAATTGACAAGACTGTCCATTTAGGCGTCAACTGGGCAAGCTAAGCTCTGTGGATAAGCTGCCTTTGTTTCTCCAGGGAATGACACTAGTTTTCCACGTGTTAAACAGTACAGAGGCGGAAGGAAGAAGAGGTGAAGACCTTTGCCACTGCTTGTCTACACCTTAAGCCCACTTAGAGGCTCGTTGTCCATTTTAACCCGAGCAAGTAGCCTGGAGCTCCTTCGAGGTGGGGCCTATATGCTAATCATTTGCAAGCAAGGTCGGTCGTCGTTCCAGCTGACTTTGATTTTCCCTCTGGGTGATTGAACACACTCCTCCTCTCTGGGCAATTACCATATGCTCAGGAGCAGATCTAAGCCAGGGGAACACGGAGAGAAGCCAGCAGCTCCTGGGGACCACTTCCCCTTCCCACCTCTGCTGACCTCTGCTACTGAGAACCAGAGCACAGGAGGCAGAAGGCCCATTGCCTGGTGGTCTCTGGCCCTTCTGATCTCCCAAGGAGGACTGTGAGTAGAACCGGAGGGCCCAGTCCCCGGAGTTTTCTTCTCTCCCCCAGTGAGGAGGGCAGAACAACACAGGGAGGGTACAGAGAGGAGTTCTTCCGAGGGAGCTTAGGATTTCAGCCTCGCAGACTCCTCCCTTGATCCACTTCATGCTTGTTTCAGGAAGTGCATACACAGAGAGACGGCGGCAGCAGCTTCAGAACGCCGTGGGGCAGCGCAGGGGGCTGGACCAGGATGCGGGAATGGGGGCTCGCTGGGGTACACCGCACGCTGCTGGCATCGACTCCCAGTTGGTTCCTCTACACGTGGTCTTCTAGAACCAGGTATGGTGGCTTGAGGAAGAGATGACTGTGGTTGAGTCCTTGGGGCGGGGGCGCCTGGGAGGAGGTGGTGGGGAGAGCTTGCAGTGAACTCGGTGGCTCTGCCCCTCTGGACCTTAGTGAGACTACATGGATCTCAGAGACCTTTGCCCTTACCTGGGCAGACATGAAATAGATGCAAAGGACTTCCGTAACCTTTCGCTAAGCATCCCAGGGGGAAGCTCTAAGAACACCTAATCACCAGGTCACATACTAATAATGCAACCCAAGTGTCTGCCTTCCTGATAACTTGCAGGTCTTCTCACTTTGAGGTCCTTAATGTTCGAATGCAGCGGCTTGATCTTTCCCCTTCTGACATACTATGGCAGTCCAGACCCACCCATTCCCCGTTTCCTTCTTTCCTCCAGCATCCTTTCTAGAAGCGGGGTGGTGTTCCATCTGGTCCTGAGACGGTTCACACTGCCCTGGTTCTCTGCTGGCTCCTGGCTCCAAGGCATCATTCTTGGCTCCTATAGCTCCTGTCCTCACTTGGCACCACTTCTGCCAACTCTAGCCTCAGCTGCTCTTCCTTCATCCCTCAAGACACCACTCAGTAAGGTATCCTGAAAGGCAGACACTGCTACAAAGTTCTGACGGTGAAGAAGGGAATTACATTGCAGGAAAATAAAAAAGTCCAAAACACAAGAGGCCTCAAGTGAACCACCCTGTTTTTCAGCTCAGGCTCCCTGTCCTGAAGCTTCTCTCTCCTGAGAACCTTCTCCATTCCACTTTGTCACTTGTCCTGGACTGCCTGGAAAAGCCAAAGTTCTGTTAGTGTAGTGAGAAAAACAGTTAAGTTCTCTGGTTCAACTTGGACTAGGCTCTAGCCCAAGGAGGCCAGGAGTGTTCATTGCCCGTGACCACGGCTCATTAAGGTCATGGTGGACGTGGAATAAAGAGCCTGTCTTGCCAGACTCGCAGCATGTGCTCTGAACCACTACCCCACACTGCCTATTTCCCCTCCCTTTCCAGGCTCGGCAGGGAAATGCAGAGACAACAAAGGAAAGCGGAGGAGGAAGCTCTCTCCCCCCAGCTCTCTCCAGAAGGCAGAAGTTGCTGAGCAGAAGCAAACATTGCATCCAAAGGAACAGACCCCATGCCTGCACATCCTCATTAGCTCTCTGCCTGGACCTTTATTTGCCACAACTCCAGCCGTGGTCAGAGCAAGAGATCAGACCAAGTCTGGCTCTAGTGTCTCTTGTAGGAACTGCTTGGGGGCCCAGACAGCTCCCACTGAGCTGCTAAAGTCCTAGCATTGGTCACATCCCCTCTGTGGTTACCAGGGCTGCCAGCAGTGTCCTGCTGAATTGTTCCCTGGACTTTCTCTGCTCAGTTCCTGTGCTCCAGCTCTGAGTTTATAAATGTTTACCATACACAGACCGAGCAAATGTTTACAGTGAACCTTTACACAGAACCCAGGAAAGCTCCCTTTTAATCCAGAAAAGTGTCCTGGCAAAAGGAAAAAAAAAAAAAAAGCCCAAAGTGTTCAATGTGTGCCCAGTGGCTGCCTGCTGCCTGCACCCCGACTGGCTTTTTGTAAAGGCAATGGAGGCCCAGCTGTAACAAAGTGTCTGTGTCTGTGGTCTTTGTGGCATTTTCAGTGAGGGCCTTTATTCAGAAAGAGTACTGTAATCTTTCACTATTCCCATAAATCAGAAAACTGCAAACGTCAAAGAGGATTAGGTCACTTCGGGGGCTCCTGACTGAAGTTTAAGAAAGAGAGAGAGAGAGAGAGAGAGAGGGAAAAAAAAAAGCATGTTATATACAGTGGTAGAAGCTGGGAGGTGGGGGAAATGTTATGAATTGTGTTCTGAAAAATTCAGCTCAGCAGTGCTAATAGGGCCAATATTTAGGCTACAATCTTTGGCTGGATCTGTTATGCAGTTCATCTTCAGCAGGCAGACGACACATAATCTGACCCAGAGCCAATGTTTTTTAAATGGAATTAAATTAGTCACTATTTATAAGCCAAAGAGATTTCAAAAAGGCTGTTTAAGGAGGGGCCATTGTTTTTCCTGCTGGTGTGTTTGCCTTTCCATCATGCTGGATTGCTTTTGTTTGACTGTGGTTTCTGAGGCAAATAGTGGGCAGTATTGGGCAGGATAATTCCAGCTATCTGAGTACTTGGATCATTCATCCTTAAAATGGGGGTGACAGATTGGGAAACTCTAGGCTGAGCAAGCATTTGTGGGTTGGCATGACAATGGAAGAGAATTTCATTCCCCAGTATGGCTTGAATCCCCTTCCCATATTTCTTTCCCCAGTAGATCGAGACCTAAAGGAAGAGATGGCCCCCAAGTTACCTGATCCAACACCTGCTGTGACAGAGATGCTAAAGCTACCTAGAGACCCACTCCTTAGCCTCCCACCCCAGCTTTCCCCACATCACCCATCCTTTCTTACTCCTTTCTATCCAAGTTCATCTTCAGCAAACAAATATTGGTGACCTTAGGGAAGATGGCACCAGTGGGTAAAGAACCCGCCTGCCAGTGAAGATGTGAGTTTGATCCCTGGGCCAGGAAGATACCTTGAAGGAGGGCATGGCAACCCCTCCAGTATTCTTGCCTGGAGAATCCCATGGACAGAGGATCCTGGAGGGCTACAGTCCATGGAGTCGCAAAGAATTGGACACGACTGAAGCCACTTAGTACTCACGCAGGCAGGGAAGAACGTCAGAGTCACAGTGCTCAGCTGAATGATCTGAGCAATCATTTGTTAAGAACCACCTCTTACAAAGCAGACAGCAAGAGAAGTAGAATTCACAGCCATAGAAAGGATATCTGATTTAGGGATAGAACTCAGCTCCCCTTAGAATACCTAGGAAGAGACTGCTGGAAGGGAGACACTGGTCTGGGAGGGTGAAGCCAGATGTGGCAGGCTGAACCCACCACCCTGTGGTGCCAACAAGATCACTCACCTACCCCTCATTAGTCAAAGACCAGATCACAGAGCTTCTCTCTCAGGCCAAAGATGCTCCAGGCAAGCATTTCTGAACCGTTTCTCTCCACTCACCTCTCCTCCTGGCTCCTGACTGAATAGCTTCCTGCTCTCCTAGGGCTCAGTAACCATAAATCACTCTAACAAAATGCCTGATTTGTACCCAGATTTTATCCCATCTTCTAGTGGAATTCATCCAAACACATGTAAATTACAGGACTCGGGAAAGAAGTAATCAGCAACTTCCTTGACCACAGAGAAAAGAACAATGCCTCCCTGCCCCCTCCTCCCAGGTACTTTCTCTCAATGCCGTTACTGTGCTCTCTCTGCACTGGCTCTGGTCCAGGACCCTTCCTCTTGCTCTCTTCTCAGGATCCCCTCATCTTCCTGCCTCCATCACACAAGGACCCAGAAAGCTTCCCCGCTTGCCTCCTCAAAGTTAGGTGATGAATTTACAAAGTGCAAAATAAAGAGCCGCTTCATGTAGGTACAGTGTCTTATCTCCCATTCTACATTCCAGAATGCTGATCACTAACAAAAAAAGCTGTGAGCACTGATTCAAACCAACTTTGTCATGCATTGTCTCAAATCTGCCCCAAATTACCTGTGCGACCTTCAGTAAATTACAACCTTCAATTATCACTCTCACCTATTTCTCATCTATTAATACAAAAATGGGGATGATAATAGGAACCTATATGGTGACATTTGTTGGGTGCTTCCTGAGTCTCTGGACAAAGGGGAACCCCAGATGAACAAGGCGAGGCCCAGATGAACAAGGTGAGATGTCTGCCTTTAGGAAGCTAGTTAAGAGGACTCTATATAGAGGATGGGCCCCCACATCAGAAAAGTTGCCCATTCTTGCACTAAACTAAAAGTCAGTACCTAAGAACTTGAAAATATTATTAATATCTTTTTGGTTGGAAAGCTACTTGCAGAGTAAAAACCCATCTTATGTTTTAACAATAGAGAAAACAGAATTATTTGAAAAAACTTGCACTGGTTTCCAATTATAACTGTAAAATAGGGCAAACAGCAAGCTTTGAAACTCTGTAATATTGGAATTTGGGGGTGAAACATTTCTTGTGTTAGACCACTGTATTTAAAATAAGAACACTTATCAGTAGGTAAGATGAAGCAGTTCCTAAAACAGCATTCTCTGTGTCAGACAAAACAGCTAATAACAAACTTGAAGCTCTGAATGTAGATTCAGAGTTTCTATGTCACAAGTGTTTTCCTTGTACTTGCCAAGGTAGACACTTGCCAAGGCTGAACCAACTCCAGCAGGAAATAAAGGAAAAGGCTACCCATGGCTTTACTATAACTGGCAAGAATCTGGATGGGAGGAGAAGACAGACACAGGAAAAGGTGCAGTTCAATATGGCGGCACCCGAAGACCTAGGAGGGCCCTGGATATCAGGAGGGCTTTCATCAATGGCTTACAAGAGGAGCTGGGCCTGTAGGATGGGGGGTTATGGATGTTTGTGCCACAGGAAGCAGAATTAGGAAGAGGAAGTCGGCTTCCCTCATAGCTCAGTTGGTAAAGAATCTGCCTGCAATACAGGAGACCCCAGTTCGATTCCTGGGTCGGGAAGATCCCCTGGAGAAGGGATAGGCTACCCGCTCCAGTATTCTTGGGCTTCCCTTGTGGCTCAGCTGGTAAAGAATCCACCAGCAATGCAGGAGACCTGGGTTCAATCCCTGGGTTGGGAAGATCCCTTGGAGAAGGGAAAGGCTACCCACTCCAGTATCCTGGCCTGGAGAATTCCATGGACTGTATAGTCCATGGGGTCACAAAGAGTTGGACACAACTGAGTGACTTTGACTTTGACTTTGACGCAGATGGTACCTGAGCCTAGGAGGCCCGTACAATCTGGTATCTGGCTGCCTCTGCCCTCTTCCCACTTCTCTCCCCATTGCTCACTCACCACAGTCCAGCCCCTCCAGCCTACACACTGTCTCTCCACCTGCCCGGATGTGTGTCTCAGGGCCTGCATTTGCTGCCACCTCTTCCCAGATTGTTCATCCCCCATATCTACATGGATGCACCCACCCTTCCTTCAGGTCCATGTCTGAATTCATCTCCAGAGAAGCCTCCCCGTCCTTTCTCGCCTCCCCTCAATGCTCCCTCTCCCTCTTCCCTGCTTTAGTTTTCTCCATAGCATCTGTCACCGTTCGACATAGTCTATGGTTTATTTACTTGTTGTCATTGCCATCTCGCCCTCATGAACGGGAGAGCAGAGGATTGTGTCCTCTGCTCTCTGCTCCTAGAGCACTGTGGGGCTCATGGTGGTCTCTCCCTGAGTGTCTGGGGACTGGGTGAATGCTGCTGTATGGAACTGGAACTAGCCGTCAGCCTTCTCCCCAAATATTTTCCACTCAGCATCCCAGTGGATTTTTTCTATGGCAGCCGAGCTCTGAATATTGTAAACATCAACTGGAAAATGTCATGTGTTTTACCAGCATTTGCTCCATTTCCAAGCCTGCTAAACAATATCTACTCCATCAATCAAGAAATATCATTATTTATAACATTTCTGCAGAATAACCACTAAGAACATCACCAGCTACATAAAAGCCCCTTATTATCCAACATTTCTATAAAGAATGTGTTTTGTCATTGTACAAGTGGCCTGCATTCCTAGGCAATTTGTTAGATAAGGCACTTCTTTGGAGGCAATGTAGAGTCTACTACCCCTTTGAAGAAAATCCAACAACTTGTAATATCATGGTCAAGTAGTCCAGCTTTCACCAAGTTCCTTGCACACTGTGTCATCCTTCTGTGGTGAATGCCTTTCATCAAGGAACCAAAATTTCTTTTGGGCTTTCCCAGCAAGCACACATAGGGCTGTATGGGGTTCTTCCAGTAGGGGAAGCATCTGCTCCCTAGAGGGTCAAAGGCTGCAGGCACAGAGGAGGTGCCAGAGAAGCTGGGGGGTGTCTGCTGACCCTGGCGGCATGTGTCACCAGGACCAGGCTGTGTTGGGGGGAGAACACTGGTTAGTATCTTTGTTGGAAACATGAGGATCCCCTGGGTCCTTGGGTTAAACATATCCAAGAAATTAAAGGGAAATAAAAGATGTATTCTATTAAAGAACATAGGGTGTGTTTTATAGTTCTGGAAAGCACCATGAAGTTTCCTCTTCTCCTCCCCAGGTGCTGCTTCTGTCCCTTCCTGGGCCATCCAAAATCAGGAGAGACTCACTGAGTTAGAAGAGCTTGAGCCTCCCCCCGTGCGTGCGTGCGTGCATGCGTGCGTGCGTGCGTGCGTGCTCAGTTGTATCCGACTCTTTGCGACCCCATGGAATGTAGCCCGCCAGGCTCTCTGTCCGTGGGATTTCACAGGCAATAATACTGGAGTGGGTTGCCATTTTCTTCTCCAAGGGATCTTCCCGACCCAGGGATTGAACCTGAATTTCCTGCATTGGCAGGCAAGTTCTTTACCATTGGCCACGAGGGAAGGCCCAATCTACCCCCATGGAGTGAGGCAATTCTAGTTCAGAGGACTATTTCCCCAGGAAGTGATTCTTTCCTAGTTCTATGAGAAAGCTTCACGCCAGGGAGGAGTGTTAAGGCAGAGTAAACCTTTCTCAGGGATTTGTGTAAAGCAGCTAGTGACCCAAGCTTTCTTGACAAAAACTCCCATCCCCAGGAGGTAAAATGCCTCAGCTGGGTGCACAGAACTCTGCAATCTCATCTGCTCAGCAACTGCGAAGTCACGGAACCTAAAGGGGCTTTTTCAGCCGAGGGGAGCTGTTGGCCTCTTGTTGCTCCTTCTGGGCCCTGCCAAGAATGACATCATCTCTCTGGATTATTAGCAGGCCCTATCGGCAAACACTATCCCATCACTCACATCAGTGCTGCCCCACATATGTTCACGCTGGTCAGGGAGCCAGTTTCTGTCAGCTTCGTGCCCTGCTTTTAAAATTTCTGAGATGGTCTCATGAATAGAAAAAACACTGCTAGTATAACTTTTTAAACAGAGGGAAGAAACTTAGCAGGACACCATGATAACAATATACTAATATGGAGATTCAGGTATACCTCTGGTCAAGCTATCCCTTCCGAAATTAAAAGCAAAACATCAGTATTTATGGTAAATACCTAGATTAGCGCAACCAACAGCAAGGTGAGATCTACCACAGAGCTCATAAAGAAACGGATATTACTTCTTCTCTCTTGGTCAAATATCCCCCCACCTGTGGTGGGAATACCCCAGAGAGCAAGGGGGTCACTGTGTGGTTTTTCTGGGGTAGAAAATAGCAGAAATGATGCACTGTTGGAAAACATGCTGTATCCTATGAACACCCGGCAGATTTATCTGGGCTGCTTAGTATTCATGCCAAGATGCATCCTTCAGGGCCTAGTAGCCCAGAGAAGGACCTAGAGCTCACTCATTCCAACCCCCTCACCTGGAATTCAGTTGTTTAACTGTAAACAGGGCAGTATAAGGCCTCAAGAAATTTGATGCCCACTAGACAGCTAACTAGCTAACCCAAGGTCCTGAGCTAGCATGAGGGAATTAGCAAGGTGAGTGGTTTGATAGGTATAGGAAAAGAGGAAAGGGATGTGATTCTTTGTTTAATGATATAACGACCCAGGCTAAAAGGTTACCAGGGACCAGTGTTCCTGCCTCTGAGACATAACCACTCTACTTTGGAATCCGTGAGAACCTCTATCAGCTCCAGGGGCAGCACGAGCAGACACGTGGGTTAGTGCTCTGTTTTCAGGAAGGGGCAGGTGTGCAGGTAACACTCCCGATCAGGACCCACCATAAACAATCTGGGCTGCTTTCTCTTCCCACTTCCCACTCTGGAGACTGCCTGCCTCCAGCAGCCGAGTTCATTGTAGAGAACAGCAGGGGACAGAAGGGCCTTCTGAAGTCAGTCAGTCTGTCTGTCCGCCTGTTGCTGAGGCTCTACTCTGTGCTGGGCTCTGCGCTTCACGGCGTTTGAGGAAGGACAAATGGAATAGCATTAAAACTGGCATAAATGATGTCAATTTCCTGAATCTTAAACAAAAATGCATCCGACAGCATCACTAACTAGACCCAGTTGAAAACACAGTGCGTGCTTTCTTTTTCAATGTTACCACTTTAAAAATACAGACAAGCTAACTGAATTTGAATCAGAATTGGACCTCTACACTTTCTGAAGCCTTTGAATTAGAAATACTGTGCTTGCCCAGGACCTCCAGGACATGACTGCACATGCCCGGATTTATGAGGAGAAATGCAAGAAAATGAGGAGGAGCTGGCAACTGCTGGGAACATCGCAGTCAGACTGGGATGCAGGTCTGACTGACCCTGCGGCAGGGGACAGGGCTTGTGAGGACGTGGGTGTAAGCATTCCAGCTGCCCTGTGGTGCCAAGAAGCTCCAGCAGGGCTGCCAGGGAGTCCCCAGCTCAGCACCCACTGCCACAGGAGTCCCAGGACACCAGGAAACAGGCACCGAGTGGGTGCCTGGAAGAAGCATGACCTCAGTGCCCACATGGGGCAGGATCTCAGAGGACAGCAGCTGGGCCCCTGATTATGTTCCCTCCAGGAGGAAGTCAGTGAAGCATGTACTCCTGGCATAGAAGGGCAGCTGCCAGGATTCCCCTGGTGGTGCAGTGGCTAAGGATCTGCCTGCCAGTGCAGGGGGAACAGGCTCAGTCCCCAGTCGAGGAAGATCCCACATGCTGGAAAGCAGCTAGGCCCATGCACTACAACTACTGAGCCTCAGCTCTACAGCTGGCGAGCCACAGCCACGGAGCCTGCGTGCTGCAACCACTGAAGCCCGTGCATCCCTGAGCCTGGGCTCAGCCACAAGAGAAGCCCTGCAATGAAAAGCTGTTGCGCTGCAAAGAAGAGTAGCCCCTGCTCATCACAGCTAGAGAAAGCCCAGGCAGAGCAACGGAGACTCAGCACAGCCATAAGTAAATGCATAAAATAAATAAGAGCAGTTACCAGAATTCAGTCTGGAGCGAGGCGACCTGTTGTTGACTCTGGCTCTGTTCTTACCAGCAATGTGACCTTGGGCTCGCTACTTAACTTTTGCATGACTCTGTTCCTTCAGTTCAAAGTCTGGATTCTAAACGGTACTGAATTGAATTCTCACAGCCCTGTAAAGTACTGACAATGAATCCATGTAAAGCCCTGGGAGCAATACCACATTCAGAGCAGAAATGCTCAGTGCATGTTAGCTTTTCTTATTAGACTCCAGCTGAGTTGTTGTCTGTGATGAGTTGAATTGTGTCCACCACCCACCAGCATCAAAAGGATGGGCTGTAGTCTTAGTCCCAGCACTTCAGGATGTGACTCTATCTGGAAATAGTCCTTACAGAGGTCATCAAATTAAAACGAGGTTATGAAGGTGGGCCCTCCTTTGGACCCAGTCAATATGACTGGTGTCCTTATAAAAGGGGGAAATCTGAACACAGGGACAGATACTTACAGAGGAAAGGCAATGTGAAGAGACACAGGGAAGAGAGAGCTGTCTACAGGCCACAGAAAATGACCTGGAGCAGACCGTCGGTACCAAGATCCTGGACTTCTGGCCTCCAGAACTGCAAGACAGTGTTTCTGTTGCTTAAGCTATGCAATCTGTGGTACTTAATTATGGATTGTTGTTTAGTAGCTCAGTTGTGTCTGATTCTTTGCAACCCCACAGACTGCAGCATGCCAGGTTTTCCTGTCCATCACCATTTCCTGGAGCTTACTCAAACTCATGTCCACTGAGTCAGTGATACCATCCAACCATCTCATCCTCTGTCATCCCATTCTCTCCTGCCTTCAATCTTTCCCAGCATCAGGGTCTTTTCTAGTGGGTCATTTCTTTGCATCAGGTGGCCAAAGTATTAGAGTTTCAGCTTCAGCATCAGTCCTTCCAATGATTATTCAGGACTGATTTCCTTTAGGATTGACTGGTTTGATCTTCTTGCAGTTCAAGGGATTCTCAAGAGTCTTCTCCAACACCACAGTTCAAAAGCATCAATCCTTTGGCGCTCAGCCTTCTTCATGGTGCAACCCTCACATCCATACATGACTACTGGAAAAACCGTAGCTTTGACTATTGTGCAATAAAAAGTAATGTCTCTGCTTTTTAATATGCTCTCTAGGTTTGTCGTAGCTTTTCTTCCAAGAAGAATGCATCTTTTGATTACGACAGCCCTCATGCAATAGCCCATCGTCCATTCTTAAATTCTGAAACTGATCCTTTCTGATAGTTTTGAGTGACAACCCCTGCCAGAAGTGGGAGCATCAAGCCCTGGTTTAAAGGGATTGCTGCTCTTCCAGCATCTTGAACTGAGGGGCATTCCCGCTGTCAGAGCCCATCAGGAAGCAACCCCTTCTCTGCGGCTGCACATGCCTCTGCATGTGGGTTCCCACCCTGGGGGACAGAGCAGGCGCCTTGCTGTTATTTTGACCGTGCACAATTTAACCCACACTGGCAGACTTGGAAATTGACATTTGCCCATAATTGCTGTGACCTGGCACCAGCATTGCTAGCGAATGACAGTGCTGAGCTTTATCAGAAGCGGATGCTCCACAGAATGAGATTACAGAGCTCAATATGTTGTTTGCTGTGATTTCATGAAACTCCAGACACATGTGGCCAAATCAATTGGATTCATTCAAGCGATTTGGGGGCCCTTTTAAAACCCAGCCAGAATCTAATTTCTCTATCTGAAATTCAATAAGATCTTAATTCTTGTGAACAGTTCTCTCAGCAAAGAGACTTGGGGTTGGGGAGGAAAAAGAGTAAAAGAAAAAATTTAACATTTCTGTGATGTTCTCTGTGGTTGTCTGAGAGTTGGAGCAAGTTTAATGAGCTTTGATCTAAGTTTCAACCGATTGGATTCCTTCCATTATCTAAATGGAATCGGCTTCTCACTGTGCCTCTGATACTGTTTAAAATGAGGATGTGTTACTCCCCTCTGGTAGCCAGGTTGGAGACACTCCTGGAGACGTCATAGCAGAGGTTAAGGCGAAAACCACCTCCAGGGACTGTGGCCCACCCCTCTGTGTGTCTGGACTGGACATCTCCTGGGAGAATCTATTCAACTGAAGCAAATTCTGAGCAAAGAATAGGTGGCCCTGATATCACATTACCTGCCCAGGCTCTTGAATTGATGAAGGTCTGTCACCCTGGATATGTCATGGGATAAGAAGCTAGTCCAAGTGGGGTGGCTTTTTGTTTTTATAAATCAGTCAGTTCAGTTCAGTCGCTCAGTTGTCTCTGATTCTTTGTGACCCCATGAATCACAGCACGCCAGGCCTCCCTGTCCATCACCAACTCCCAGAGTTCACCCAGACTCATGTCCATTGAGTCAGTGATGCCATCCAGCCATTTCATCCTCTGTCGTCCCCTTTTCCTCCTGCCCCCAATCCCTCCCAGCATCAGAGTCTTTTCCAATGAGTCAACTCTTCGCATGAGGTGGCCAAAGTACTGGATTTTCAGCTTTAGCGTCAGTCCTTCCAATGAACAACCAGGACTGATCTCCTTTAGGATGGACTGGTTGGATCTCCTTGCAGTCCAAGGGACTCTCAAGAGTCTTTTCCAACACCATAGTTCAAAAGCATCAATTCCTTGGCACTCGGCTTTCTTCATAATCCAACTCTCACATCCATACATGACCACAGGAAAAACCATAGCCTTGACTAGATGGACCTTTGTTGGCAAAGTAATGTCTCTGCTTTTGAATATGCTGTCTAGGTTGGTCATAACTTTCCTTTCAAGGAGTAAGTGTCTTTTAATTTCATGGCTGCAATCACCATCTGCAGTGATTTTGGAGCCCAAAAAAATAAAGTCTGACACTGTTTCCACTATTTCCCCATCTATTTCCCATGAAGTGATGGGACCAGATGCCATGATCTTAGTTTTCTGTATGTTGAGCCTTAAGCCAACTTTTTCACTCTCCTCTTTCACTCTCATCAAGAGGCTTTTTAGTTCCTCTTCACTTTCTGCCATAAGGGTGGTGTCATCTGCATATCTGAGGTTATTGATACTTCTTCCGGCAATCTTGATTCCAGCTTGTGTTTCTTCCAGTCCAGCGTTTCTCATGACATACTCTGCATAGAAGTTAAATAAGCAGGGTGACAATATACAGCCTGGACGTACTCCTTTTCCTCTTTGGAACCAGTCTGTTGTTCCATGTCCAGTTCTAACTGTTGCTTCCTGACCTGCATATAGGTTTCTCAAGAGGCAGAAACATGAAGCAGTTTTTATAAATAACTTATTTTTATTTGTGGTTGCAGGGGTCTTCATTGCTGTGTGTGGGCTTTTCTCCAGTCTGTGGCGAGAGAGGCACACAAGTTTTCCTTGCAGTGGCTTCCTTTGTTGTGGAGCACAGGCTCTAGGCACGTGGGCTCCATAGTTGTGGCTTGCAGGCTCTAGACGCAGGCTTGGTAGTTAGGGCGCATGGACTGACTTGCCCTGAGGCACGTGGAATCTTCCTGGTTGTTGTTGTTGTTTAGTGGTTAAGTCAAGTCTGACTCATTGTGACTCCATAGATTGTAGCCAACCAGGCTCCTCTGTCCATGGGATTTCCCAGGCAAGAATACTGGAGTGGGATGATATTTCCTCCTCCAGGGGATCTTCCTAACCCGGGGATCAAACCTGCATCTCCTGCACTGGCAGGTAGATTCTTACCCACTGTACCACCAGGGAAGTCTGGCTTTTTTCTTTTTAAGATTGATTTTCAATGGGTGTGCAGGAAGAACTGAATACATGAGATTGGAGGGTATTCTGCAAATGGTGGATATTTCCAGGATAAAAGAAAATGCCTACAGGAGCAGATGCTCTTGGTTAAGTGGGTCTGGCCTTGGGAGCGTGAAGCTTGGGGAGCATAACTCTTCCTCCATTCCCACCTTTGTCTCTCGGCTGGGCTTCACATTGGTAAATTTATTACTTATTTTATCATCTGAAGCTGGAGCGTGGATGACTAAGATCAACCCCTGTGTCCTAACAGATTTAGAACAGAGAGTGTGGATGAGGAGAGAGTAAATCACTGGTTCTCAACACTGCCTGTGCTTTTGAATCACCTGGAGAGCATTTAAAACCACCTTTCCCAGCTGGAGCTCCAGATATTTTGATTGAAAAGGGCCGGCTGGGACTCAGGCAATGGTAGCTTTGAAAAGCTCCCCAGGCTACTCCAATGTGCAGTCTGAGTTGCAGAACCATGAAGCAGTTCCTCACCTCAAGCAATGAAGGAACAACCCAGAGAAAGACTAGCTCTCCACCCCCAGGTGCAGCCCCAGCCAGTTGGCCCTCAGTGATGGAGAAGCTTTGAGAAACGAAGGGACCCAGCCCAGCTGAGGGAGACCCTAAGGTTGCCTAGGAAGGTCCCTTGGTCCATTCCTGGTACCATTGGAATCAGGAGGTCTGCAGCGACTGCCTCCAAGGGCAGGGGTT
Organism: Ovis canadensis; assembly: GCF_042477335.2. Lineage (NCBI taxonomy): Eukaryota > Metazoa > Chordata > Mammalia > Artiodactyla > Bovidae > Ovis > Ovis canadensis. The sequence continues at coordinate 20,391,472 of NC_091260.1, read as the reverse complement.
GGGGTGTAGAGGGAAGTGTGAAACTGGTTATGCCAGAAAAGAGAGGCCCAAGGGTTTCTGCCAAAAAACAGGAAGGTGTAGGTGGATCTTATAGAGTTTGAACCTGCAGCCAGAAATCTGTGCAGCAGCAAGAGAGTGCGTGCTGTGGACCTTCCCTCACGTCCCAGCAACCCTGCTACATGAAGGGCAGGTCACAGTCACAAAGGTACAGTGAAGGTGGTTGTCTTTTTATCCAGAGAAGAAATACTGGGTTGGCCAAAAAGTTCATTTGGGTTTTCCATATGCTGGTATATGGAAAACCCAAATGAACGCTTCAGCCAACCCTGTGCGTGCGTGTGTGCTAAGTTACTTTGGTCATATCTGACTCTTTGCCACTCTATGGATCGCAGCCCACCAGGCTCCTCTGTCCTTGGGGGTTTCCAGGCAGGAATACTGGAGTGAGTTACCATGCCCTCCTCCAGGAGATCTTCCCAACCCAGGGATCGAACCCATATCTCCTGCATCAGCAGGCAGGTTCTTTACCACGAGTGCCACCTGGGAAGCCTGGCCAACCCTATAGAAGGATGCTATTTCTCCTTTGAGGTTGATGTTTTTGCCTGTGGTTCTACCAGGACATCAGTTGCAAACTGGGCTGTTTTTCTCTTATGAGAGTTGAGGAGTGTGGTGTGTCTGTCATTGGCAGCACCCTTCCTGGGGCCTGCTCCACCCAGCTGGGCTTAGGCTCCCCACCCTCTGGTGTCTGCAAGGTGGGCTCTGCTCCAAGTGTGGTCACCCAAGCTGAGGAAACCAAGGGGAAGTTGATGGGCGTGGGGTGGGTGCAGTCATTCAGTGGAGGGTCTAAGTTTTGCCTCAGACATTTCTCCTGCTGATGTGAGAGCGACGTGAGCACACAAGCAATGAATGCCTCAGGTGTGAGAGGAGCTGTTGGTGGAGGTCTGTGGGCTACACCCTTACCTTGTGTATTGCATTGAAGCCTTGTCATTGGAAAATAAAACCAGACTGGCTGTTAAGTGCTCAAAGAAGGATTCCAGAACAAGTACCTAACCTGCTGCTTTTGTCAGCCAGGACTTTAGTCCTTGTGGCCCTGAAGCTGGTGAACACGGGGCAAGAGTGTCCCCTACCCCCTGGCAACCCGAGAGAAGCAGGAGCCCACCTGGGCTAGATCGGGAGAAGGAACTGCATCTTCTCACCTATTACATTTTGCTTCTGGGGTTTGTTCCTTCCACCTTATCTGGATTAAAAATTTTAAGTAAGAAATGCTTTTAGCACTCGCCCTGTTGAGGCATTCTATCTCAGATGGAACCACCCCAGAGAATCGCATCAGTGCCTCCTGGCCCCCTCTGTGTCACCTCACCAGGGCCTTCCAGTTCTCCAGGAGGGCACCCTGGCCTCTGTGCTAACTGGAACGGGGTTGAAGGCCAGAATGAGCTGGCAAGGGAATCCTGGGGCCCGCAGCTGCAGCTTCTCCCTCCAGACCATGACTGGAGAGGCGTCTATTCTGCAGCTGGTTAGAAGAGACACCCGGGAGAAAATTCAAAGTCTATAAGAGCCCGGGTACAGCTTTGAAACTGCCAGCAGCTAATTTTCTGAAGGAGACAGAAGCATGCGTGTGTGTGTGTGTGTGTGTGTGTGTGAGTGTGTGTGCACGCGCACGTACTCACTCAGTCGTGCCTGACTCTTTGCGACCCCGTGGACTGTATCCCGCCGGGCTCCTCTGTCCATGGGGTTCTCCAGGCAAGAACACTGGAGTGGGTTGCCATTTTCCTTTCCAGAGGATCTTTCTGACCCAGGGACTGAACCCGCGTCTCTTGCACTGTCAGGTGGGTTCTCTACAAGATGAGCCACCAGTGAAACCCTGGAGACAAAACTGATTTGGCTAAACTAGATTGTTGGGCTCATGTTGGCCGCTCTTAACCACCTGTCAGTGACCACAACTCCAGAGGAGAGCGAAAAGCTGTGGAAATGGCCACTCTAGGGAGGGTGTGGGCCAGGAGGGTGGGGCGGAGGGAGGAAGCCTCTCTCCCATCTACTCCTCCTCCCCATGGTCAGAGCAGGCCAGGCCACACCCCGTCCAGCCACATGGCCCTGATAGGCTTCAGAGTCTGGCCTGGGAAGATTCCCTTTGCCTTGGTCTAGTTCACGACCTCTCTTCCTTCACATCTCAGCTCAAGCCTTGAGTTCTCAAGAAGCCTGCCTTGGCTTCCCTGACAAGGTTCAATGTCCCTACTTCCACTCTCAACACACTAGGCACCTCTCCTTTGGGTTCACAGCGCCCACTCTCTTTACTGTTTAGCCTCCTCAGTAGAGCAGAAACCCCAGGAGCCAAGCTCTATGTTTCTGCTTTCCATTCTACCCCCATCACATTACGTGGTGTCTGACGCACAGCAGGTATTCAATGTTTAACCGATTTACTGCTTACAGTAAGGTTTGTGTGCGTGCCTACACTTCGTGAGTTTTTGTCCCTTGGAAAGGACCATAGGCTTGACAACTATGATGTGCATCACTACCCTCACCTTCCCAAACACATACACAACAAACCATATAAGCTTACAAGAACTGATCTCTCCCCTGTGGTTGAATATGGGTCATAAATAAAGCCATGGCCAACGGCTTGGGACACTGGGCCAGGAGACCAGCCTGCCCCCACCCGCTTGGCCTTCCACTCCTACTCTGAGTCCCCGAGTCAGCCCGTAACCCATTTGGGCCACAAACAGAGTAGAAAAGGAATGACCTTTGGGGAAGCAGAAAGGAATATGAAACCACAGGACTGTGCTTTGGGAATGCAGAGTATTAGAATAAAGCCTTAAGGATCTAATCTCACCCTTAGACACCGTATTCCCAAACCATACAGGCTTCTGACAAGTGTTGGCTCCGCCCCCACTTATTAAAGCCGTCTGCCAGCCATTTAAGGAGGAAGGGCTCGGTTCTGTGCCTTCACCTTCAGTATTATAAGGTTAAAGGCACAGGCAAACAGATGCACTTGGAGACGGGTCACTGACAATTTCCTGACTGTGGAACCTCACAGACTTGACTCCATCCAGACCCTCCCGGGAGAGAGGGGGCTGCCAAAGTGCCATTAAGTAGCTCAATGCAATTATCTTGGATGACAGGGAGAGCAGTAGGTCCAATGGGGCTGGTTGGGACTTGAGCACATTATACAGATCAGAGTATGGACTGGCCCCACATATTATAAAGTAAACCACCTTGGGCAATTATTTAACCTTCTCCTCCCCATTTTCCTCATGCAAAATAGGAACTATAATGTCTCTATCTCATTGAGCTGCCATGGGAATTAGTGAAGTAATCTATGTAAAGCGCTTTGCCTAGACATAGAAGAAAGTGTGTTATTGGCTCAGTTGTGCCCAACTCTTTGCAGCCCCATGGGCTGTAGCCCACCAGGCTCCTCAGTCCATGAAATTCTCCAGGCAAGAATACTGGAGTGGGTTGCTTTTCCCTTCTGCAAGGGATCTTCCCAACACAGGGTTTAAAGTGCTGAATAAATATTAGATATCAACATAGAAAAATCTATACATTTCTAAACATTCAAATTAGCCCCTTTCCAAGTGATTACATAAATGAAACACTATACTACTATGCATCTCCTTCTATTAGTAAACCCTGGAGAAGGGAATGGCTACACACTCAGTATTCTTGCCTGAAGAATTCCATAGACAGAGAAGTTTAGCAGGGTATACAGTCCATGGGGTCTCAAAGAGTCGGGCACGACTGAGAGACAAACACACTTTGTCATTAAAATGTCTTAACGTGTGCTTGCTGTGCCTGCCCACTGTCCTTGCATGCTTGCTTTCAGGCTGCCTGGCATATGAGGTCCGGTTGCATGGCTTCAAAGTCAGTGTTTGCTTTGACATTATGTATTTAAGAGAATTACTGGTAAGGAACATTTTGGGTAGTTTGGGTACCATGACTCAGGAGAAATTTGAGTTTATAGGATTATTGTTTTTTGTGTTGTTGAAAATTCCAGCAATTCATGAAAAATTCTCTTTAAAGGTATATTCAGGTCTGGAGGGGCTAAAGCATAGTTTGTCTAAATGATACGTCTTTTAGGACATTCCTTAAATTATTTGCTTTGTTTGAGGCTCTTTTAAGAAACCACATGTAATTATGTTCAAGTATTCAGAAGGTTAAGCCTCAAACTAGCAAATGCCAAGAAATTCAAAGTTCTGATTGCCACCCCATCTATAATTGCAGCAAGCGGGCCTTTGTTCCTCCCCTAAAGCATGATGCCTTCAGAAAAGAATGCAAGCTGAAGTGTCCATGGCTTCTGGCTTCTCTCTATAGCATTCTTTTCCATTATCTGGGCAGGTCTTCTGATATTAATCAATTCTAGTATTTATAAATAGTCCTGACTAGGGAAAAAGACAGATACATATTTTAAGACAATCACTATGTGCTAACGATGAAGTGTTGTGAGATTTTTTTTCAAAGTGTAAGGATGAGTCAGAAATGAAAAAGATTCTAAAATCCAGTTCTCAACGATTTATTATTCCTTATTTTGACTAACTTGCTTCTAACATGTGTATTCATGCCTCCTGCATGCAGAAATATTACTCTTATTAATCACGGATTAGATCTCCATTGAATTCAATATTCTAGTTTTTCAGACCATTGTGACCCCAGATGTTTTTTCCCCCTTATTGTTGCTTAAATTATCACTAGCTTATAAGGCAGAAGCTAAGAGAAATAAAGCCATGCTTATAAGAAATCAGACTTCACACAAATGTTATTTGTAATTAATGATGAAATGTATAACTGTTCTCTCCATGACCAGCCTCTATGCTGGATTCTCTTGAGCTTTTGGTGTTCAGAGCATACCAGATGAATACCTCTAGTGTGAATGAAGAAGCAAAGAGTGGCTGGGGAGAAAAGAGCTTCATCCATCCATCTAGAGAACAGATAGTGATGTCTAGTCTGAACCAGTACTCTTCTAGGTGCTGAGGATACAGACAATGCTTGCCTACATGGAGCTCAGTTTGTAGTGTTGGGAGACAGACATTAATGTAGGGGTGTATGGCATTTCAAGGTAAAGGGTATGTTATGGCAGGTGGAGGTGATATGGAAAGAAATACAACAAGGAAGAGGGATTGATGTTTGTGGGCCCACAGGACAGATGACTATAGTTTATAAAAAGTGGTCAAGGTAGTCCTATTAGTATTTGAACAAAGTCCTGGAAGAACTGAGAGAATGATCCCTGCGGATATCTAAAGAAGAAAGCTATTACAGCAGCCATGGAAACCTACCAAGCAGAGACTAGCGTGACTGCAGTGAGGGAGAGGGCAGAGAGGCAGCAGTTAAGGCTGAGAGAAAAGAGCGACAGTTTAATTTAGGCGCCATTTGCCAGGACTTGGGCTTTTACTCCAAGTGGGACAGAGCCATCGACATGTTGTGAGCCTGGGTGGTAGAACCCAGCTTCTGTTTTAATAAAGATCCCTTTGGATTTGGTGTTAAGAGTGGGCTGTACAGGGGCAAAGGCAGAAGCAGAGAGACCACTCTGGAAGGCTCTTATAGACTTGGACCAGAGAAGCAGCTGGATCCTAGATTATTTTAAAGGCAGAACTAATGGAACTTGCTACAGGATAAGAGGTAGGTTGTGAGAAAGACAAGAGACTAGAATAACTCTAAGATATTTTGGTATCAGAACCAAAGGACAGAACTGCCATTTTTTGAGAGGAAAGAAAGTGGGAAGGGGGTGAGAATTTGAAGATGGATGTGTTAAGTGTGAGATGCCTATTAGACATCCAAGTAGAGATGTTGAGTAGGCAGTTGGAGAGACAGATCTGGGATTCAACAGAAAAGTCCAAGCTTGAGACATATTTTTAGGATCTTATGAGCATTTGGATGATATTTAGACCCATGAGACTGGCTGAGATCACTCAGGTAGTGAATGTATGTGGAAAAGAGCAGAAGGGCTGAACCCTGAGGCACTTTTTAACATTTAGAAGTGTGTACATGACGCAACTCTGGACAACTGTGCTGTTCACAAATGTCTAGTCCTTCAGAGTTTAGAAAACCCTGTTTTGTCAAATCAAGTAATTTAACATGGTCTTTCTCCAAATGTTCTCAACTGAAGTGCTTCTATGTTAAAATAGTGCTTTTTGGTGCTGAAGGAGTCTTTAGTCACTGGCTTTCAGAAGCAAGTTGCGAAAGCTTCTTTGTCAATGACTAGGTTAGCACTGCCTCTCAAAGACAGGAATCAAAGCATCTTTTTCACTGTGTACATGAAGGCAAGGGGACACTGTCTCAAAACCCGGAAGGTGAACTCCAATCTTGTGTTTCACTGAGATAGTGTATTAGTTATCTTTATCTGCCTAAAAAATTGCCCCCCCCTCCCCAATTTAGTTGCTTACAACAATGATTCATTATCTCACAGTTCCTGTAGGCCAGGAATTCAGGTACTTTTAGCTAGGTCTCACACAAGACTGTGATCAAGGGGTGGGTTGGGACTGTGGTCTCATCTAAAGGCTCAACTGGGGTGTGATTTGCAATTGATCAGAAGCCACCTCAGTTCCTTGCTTCATGGGCCTCTCCAGCCTAATTGATTAGAAAAGCCTGTGAGAAGAGCCAGAGAGACAGAACTAGTATGAGAATAAGAGAGCAAGAAGGCAGTCACAGTCTTTTGTAAGCCAACCAAAAAGGCATCCGGTCACTTTTACTGTATTCTATTAATCAGTCTCAAGTCAGTGGGCCCAGTCTATATTCAGATGAAGATGTGAACGCCAGGAAGCAGGAATCCCTGTAGGTCTGTCTCCAACAGATAGCATGGATAATTTTTAACACCAGTGAATCTACATTTACACCATTACTTTCAGTACAATAGAAGCACTTTCAAAAGTACTGTTTTTCCTCTGAAATTGGTTATGATATCCTAATGTTTTTTAAACTGTAAGTGAAGAGGAACTAAAAAGCCTCTTGATGAAAGTGAAAGAGGAGAGTGAAAAAGCTGGCTTAAAGCTCAACATTCAGAAAATGAAGATCATGGCATCTGGTCCCATCACTTCATGGGAAATAGATGGGGAAATAGTGGAAACAGTGTCAGACTTTGTGTTTTGGGGCTCCAGAATCACTGCAGATGGTGATTGCAGCCATGAAATTAAAAGACGCTTACTCCTTGGAAGAAAAGTTATGACCGACCTAGACAGCATATTCAAAAGCAGAGACATTACTTTGCCAACTAAGGTCCATCCAGTCAAGGCTATGGTTTCTCCTGTGGTCATGTATGGATGTGAGAGTTGGACTGTGAAGAAGGCTGAGTGCCGAAGAATTGATGCTTTTGAACTGTGGTGTTGAAGAAGACTCTTGAGGGTCCCTTGGACTGCAAGGAGATCCAACCAGTCCATTCTGAAGGAGATCAACCCTGGGATTTCTTTTTTTTTCTTTTTTTTTTGGGGGGGGGATTTCTTTGGAAGGAATAATGCTAAAGCTAAAGCTCCAGTACTTTGGCCACCTCATGCAAAAAGTTGACTCATTGGAAAAGACTTTGATGCTGGGAGGGATTGGGGGCAGGAGGAGAAGGGGACGACAGAGGATGAGATGGCTGGATGGCATCACTGACTCGATGGATGTGAGTCTGAGTGAACTCTGGGAGTTGGTGATGGACAGGGTGGCTTGGCGTGCTGCAATTCATGGGGTCGCAAAGAGTCAGACATGACTGAGCAACTGAACTGAACTAAAGCTGCTACTATGTATAACATAGATAACTAATAAGGATCTACTGTAGAGCACAGGGAACTCTACTCAGTAGTCTGTAATGACCTATATGGGAAAAGAATTTTAAAAAGAATGGATATAGCTATATCTATATCTATATATATATAACTGACTCATTTTGCAGTACACCTGAAACTAATACAACATTCTAATTCAACTATATAAAATAATATAAAATATAACAATATAAAATAAAATAAGTTAGTAGATAAAACTGCAAATTGCAACTCCTTAGTGAGTCATGAAATAAGTTTAGTAGTCATGGCCAGCATTAAAAAAAAATAAAATGGAATAAAGCCAGCACTATCAGAGTACATTGCATGTATAAAGATTTAGAAGAGGTACTAGGTTGTGATATAAATCATATCTCTTTTTAAGGGTCATGTTCAAAATTAGTGATTTTCATAATACTACTAAATGTGAATGAGCCACCAAAACATAATTTGGTAAAAAAAAAAAAAAACAAAAAACAAAAAAACAACCAGCCAAACTGAACAAAGGAAAGAATGTCAGAACCAGAAATAAAACCAAACAAAACCCCAATGCACTCAGGTGAGCCAAAGAAGCATGTGCTTGCCAGTTCATGCTTACAGACCTCAGCTCCCTCATGGGGTCTGTAAAGAGTAATCAATAAGAGACTGCAAAACCCTGAACAGATATGACAGATATGACATCTTGCCTCGGCAGAGGTAAAGCAGACACACCACAAACTCATGAAAATACCCTGCACAATTCTACACATCTTGAAAGGTCAAAAGCGAGAATCTTTTTGACAAGAAGCCAGCTGTGAGTGGCTAAAACCAGTAGGCTTCCTAAAGACAGATGAGGCCAGTTTTTAGCTGAAGCACTCTCTTCCTTCTCAAGGGAGGCAGCCACCACCGACAGGCACGTCTTCCTGCCATAGACAGAATGCAGTCGGTACTTTGCTGAAGCCTTGACAGGTTTGGAGCCTGAAGTGCGGCCACTCTGCGCCTACCACCTCCCCATCTCCAGCTCCTGCCCATCTAAACCTCCAGGCAGCTCCAGCATTAGCAGTGATTCCCAGCAGGGTAGAAAACAAAAGGCTGTCCAGCTTAATTACCTCTTTCATCTGAAATGTCCCTTTTAAGATCAATGCTCAGATTCTGCTGCAGAGACAGCAAAGCGAAGTCTTCATCTCTCATTCATCCTTATCAGCCAGACGGCAAACAAGCCAAGTTTCGATTAGAGTCCAGATTTGAAAAATCCATCATATGCCTGGTGTTTCACATTTTCCACAGTGCTGCCCTGCAGATCTTCCTGGTTTCATGTGAGAGTGCTTCAGAGCAGAGAGCCTGAAACCAAAGCCAGGAACTGGGGAGACACGCTGAAAGTCAGGGCGCCTTGGCACTGTTGACTGGGTAGGAACAGAGGTTCAGTTAACAGCATGTGCAACCTATTAACATTCAGCTTTGAGCAAAAAGGCAAGGAGAAAGGAGAGCCTGAGGCAGAAGGGCTTGCTCTGTGGTTTGCTTTAGGCTCCCCTAATTCCTAGAGATGAAAAGAGCTAAGCGTCTTGGAGGCTTTGCATAAAGTGAATTTGGAAGTATTTCTGCATTTTCATATAGTATTTAATAACCATAGTCTAAACAATTTCATTCAAAGTTGGATGATGGGCCAAAGGATTTGTTGCTCTACTCATCCCATGTGTTGAAGACATATAATCACACAGCCTAGGAGCCTGAACGTTAACCATTGTTTGCTGATATAGTATGTTATTAATTAGTTAATTCCAAAATAACTTTGACATTAGAGTGCGGGTAGTGTCTAGGTTTTAGACCAGCTAGAAGTTGGGAAAAGAGATATTTCTCCTTTTCTGAAAAATGAGTTACATTCCTAAAAGCTTTTTATGTGATAAAATCTGAGAGACACAGCAGGAGGCTTATTTTTTTTTTTTTTTGCCATGAAGTAAGATGAAAGGGCTAAGTCATCCTTAGATTTATAAATATCTTGAAGAGGTCTTTGTAAATGACTGTTTGTGATCTCATCAGAAAAATAAAATGTGCAAACAGGAGAGACTGTTACCCATTAAGTTTGGGCCCCTTCTTAAAGCACTTACATTTATATTAAGTTTAGATTTAGACTAAGATTAAGTTTAGATTGAGAGTATAGTTAGATTTAGATTAAGAAGCAGACTAAAAATAGCTTTATTTTTAATTTTTTATAAATATTTAACTCTATCAGTGAGGAATGCTTTAGGCTGCAATTATAGCAAGTCCAACTAACGCAGGCTTAAACACACAGGGATGTGCTTTGCCTTCCTTAGGATTTCTTACTATGTGAGTAATGTCCAAAGCTGGTCACTATGTTAAGAACCCAGGCTGTTTTTGCCATTTGCTCAATAGCATCAGCTGTTGACCCACAATAGCAAGATGATTGCTGCATCTCTACCCATCATGTCCATATTCAAGGCAAAAAGAGAAAAAAGGAGATGCTGACATTAGAAACATTGGTCCCTTTTATCAAGAATGCTAACAATGAACAAAAGGTTTTCTTTTAAAAAATATTCATTTGTGTATTTATTTGGGCTGTACTGGGTCTTTGTTGTTTCTTGGGCTTTTGTCTAGTTGTGGCCAAGGCGAGAAGGGTCTAGTCTCCAGTCGTGGTGCTTGGGCCTCTCCTTGTGGTCCTTCTCTCATTACAGAACACGGGCTGCAGGCCCAAGGGCTTCAGCAGTTGCAGTTCCCGGGCTCTAGAGAGCAGCCTCAGTAGCTGCGGCACATGGGCTTGGTTGCTCAGCAGCATGCGGGATCTTCCCTGACCAGGGTTCGAACCTCTATCTTAGGCGTTGGTATGAGGATTCTTTACCACTGAGCCACCAGGGAAGCCCAACAAAAGGTTTTCTTGTATCTCATTCTCCCCAGTTCAGTTTCAAGGCAAAGACTACCTTTGAGGGAAGTGGAGGAAGCAAGTATATAGCAATTCCAGATGGTAAAGAATCTGCCTGCAATGTGGGAGACCCGGGTTCAATCCCTGGGTCTGGAAGATCCCCTGGAGAAGGAAATGGCAATCCACGCCAGTATTCTGGCCTGAAGAATCCCACGGACAGAGGAGCCTAATGGGCTACAGTCCATGGGGTCACAAAGAGTTGGACCCAACGGAGTGACTTGCACCCATTGTTTAGCATGGAGGTGGGTGGGAGAGAAAGGTCTTGACAATGAGGTTGGGTCAGAAGGGAATCCATTAACAGAAATGCCGTTGACCCAAGGAAGAGCAGCTCTAGACAAGGAGGCCTGGACTCCTGCTACTCTTCACAGGAGGCAGACATTTACACCCACATAGGGAGAAATAGAAGCAGAATCTGGACTTAAAAGCCTTTAAAAAGGCCAGTGGGAAAGTTCAGCACTGTTTCTGTGTTGTATGGGCTGCTGTTATTGAAGACCCAATTTCATGGTCGCAAACAAAAGGTACATAAGTACAAACCAAATACCTTGTTTTAAAACATCAAGTCACGTTCATTATAATGATTATGTGCAGCAAATGAGAGATGCATGTTTTCAATGAGAATCGGTTTAAGCCATGACATTTTTTATCATTTTTTACACAGTTCCCATCTATGGAGTCATGTATTCAAATAACTTGATCATTTAATCATTCAGCTAAATCATTCAATATAAATTTATTTGTGCCTTTTGCCAAGTGCTGGTCTAGGCACTGGGGACGTGGGGGTGAGCAGCAGCAGTGGGCACAGTCCTTGCCCTCATGTTAAATCACAACCATAATCATTGCTATACAGTACAAGGCATTATGAAATCAAGCCTTAGGAGAGGAGCAAGGGTAAGTCAGAGAAGCCGTCTTGAGAAGGTCAGGTGTCTTGAGTTCCAGGAGATCACCAGGAGTTGACCAGGCAAAGAGAGAGAAGGAGCAATCTCCAGAGAGAAGCAGACTCTCCTGTGAGCTGGAAAGCAAGCAGGAAAGCAGCAGGATTCCGATTTCAGAAGATAGATACTGAAGAATGCTTCTTCAGGCTCATTTTGGGGATGTTTTTTGCTTTTTTTACTACCCCTAAACTTTATTATATAAATGATTGAGAGTGTTATGTCAAAAAATATACACATATGATTATCACATTTCACATTCACATGGAAGTCTATCCCATTTACTGGAGATGAACGCTATTTCATTTCCAACAAAAACTCTTAACTATAAAAATGTGGTTCTCTAAGATTGACATTATTTATGTTTTAAGCATGAAATGAAAATAAGTTAATGAGTAAATTAATCTCAGGAGGTTTACCTTGAACATATTGTAATATATTCAATTCATTACAAAGATTCATTACAAAGTCAGTGCAGTACTTACAGCCTAACAACTTAGGACATCTTGCTAGGGCCATAATGGGAAATTCAGTAACCGTACAGTTACTTTTGACCATTCAAGCTCATACTGGTTCAATGCCCAACTAGAAACTTCAAACTCTGATAAATGAATGATAACACTGATTATGTGCTAAAAACATACTAAAAGCCAGACGACATGTGACTCTGAAGACTTGGATGGAAGGAGAGGAGCTTGTAACATTGGAAAGGAACTCAAGTATTGGCTTAAGTACTGCAAGAAGAGAATTGAAGCAAGCAGTGAATACAGAAGTTATGTCTTAGAAAGTGGAGCGGGAAGAAACAAATGGAAGTCAGAACTGAACTGACAAGACCACGTGGGAGGTGACGTGGAAGGACACGGTAATGGAGAGGTGGACACCCAGCGGCTTTGGCCAGAGACTGTCTCCAGGAGGACAGACAGACATTGAAGCACAGAGACAGGAGCGGAGAGGACTGCTCACCAGGGAGGCTGGGGGCTGCCGTGCCCAAGAGGAAAGACGAGCAGGGTTAGACAGCCTATGCTACTCTCCCCAACACTGGCCTCTGGAGGGCTGGGCTCCTGGTTTGGTGACATATAAAGTCACTATTTCTAGAAGAACAGCACTGTTGAATCTGTTCATGGATGGCCTTCTGGCCTAGAGCAGAACTGACTTTTCAGCAGGTCAGGCTATGAACCCGGGCGGAAATCTGTTGCCACCACTGGCTTCCTGCTGCAGAGCTGAGCCACCAGGCCCCTGGCACTGCTGCCAACTCACTCTTTCAGACAGAAGGAACGAAACTGCCCCCGCCTCGAACCTGTGGCCCTCCTTGCTCCCTAACAGAGACTGACGAAGAAGTTGCCCTTCTCTAGGGGTTTAATTGAGACCTTAAAAGGATAATTTCAAAGTTTCAGGCATATCCTGTGTATAAAATCATACATGGTCAGCAACAGGTCAATTTCTAATTTCCTGCAGGCTCAAAAACACACAGTTTGGAAAGGAGAGTAAGAAAAGGATAGGAAATGAAATCTAATTCCTATACTCAGAGAGGTCATGCAAATTCTGGGACAATTAGGACAATATTTCCTTTTCTTATGCTTTTAGCCTTGAATGCCTTTAAAAACAAAAATTTACTCTTGAAAGGACTATGTGTGTGTTCAGACAGTTACCGACAAGACAATAAGAAAAATGAGATGTATCTGTAACTCACATTGATGGGCATACCTCCACGTGGACTGGATGAATGATCCCTGGATGAATATCTGAGACTCAGAACGCCAGTGGGAGATCAACAGAGCCCCAGTTCACTCTGACAGTGGTAGACTGTCCCTCTGAAGTCCTCTTGGTACCACTCTGGGCTGAATAACCCCACTTCATTGATAGAGTAGGAATTTCTCAAAAAGCAAGTGAAGACTATCATGTAGACTTTATAAAGGAGGTTCTCAAAGAGATGGGGACGGACATCAGGAGAGAGATGTGTGATCCATTCAGAGAGATGGGGACGGACGTCAGGACAGATGTGCATGATCCATTCAGAGAGATGGGGACGGACATCAGGACAGACGTGCATGATCCATTCAGAGAGATGGGGATGGACAAGACAGACGTGTGTGATCCATTCCCTGTGGAGACATTTTTTCCCCTGTAATCTGGGCTGAGGCATGCCCATAATGCAGTTTTAAATGACTTTCTCCACATAATGCTGTTCCTTTCGATACTCTCAGTCTTTCACAAAGTATGATGAATCCACATAAGAATGGATCATGTGTTTGCCAAAGGATGTGAGAAACACGACCTGCCCTCTCCATACAGGCCCTTGTGGAGAGAGCAAAAACACAACACTGAAACCACAATCCATTATTGGATGCCAAGAGCCTCGGCAAGGGGAGCAGTGACCTTCAGAGGAGCTGGAAAAGACACACTTTATAGAGGAGCAGCTGGCTGTTTTGTGACAATTTTGGAGCTGACTTGAGAGAACCTCCCTTTCTCGGGAATACCAGAGGGAGAGAATCCTTTAGGGAAAAAAAACATTGACCCTTGGTGTGGCCGTTTTAAGACAAGGCCACCAATTCCTTGACATTCTTCCCATTGAGAAGTGGGGTTTCTGTCCTCTCACCATGAATCTGAGTGGGCTTGTGCCGTGTTGACCAATGAAGTATGGTGGAAGGGATGTTACATGACTTCCAAGGTTAGGCCATGCAAGGTCAAGGGATTCTGCCCTGCGTGCTGGTTTACTCTTGGAATCCTGAGCCATGTAGAGAGGCTGTTGTAAGTGCACTAGTTGACAGTTCCAGCTGAGCCCACCCTTCCAGTCATCCCAGCCCAGACACCAGTCATTTACATAAAATTTCTAGACGATTCCTGTCCCCAGCTATTCTAATCAATCTCAGATAAGGCCCTAGATATTACCAACTAGATAAGCCATGCCCACTGTCTCCTATCCAAATTCCTGGCCCACAGAATCTGTATCACAAAATTTTCTGTATCAGATGGACATGAGTTTGAGCAAGCTCCAGGAACTGGTGATGGACAGGGAAGCCTGGCATGCTGCAGTTCATGGGGTCACAAAGAGTTGGACACAACTGAGCAACTGAACTGACGGAAAATTTCAGTATCATAAAATTTGCTGGATGACACTGACTTTTGGGATGATTTGTGTAGCAGCCATAGATAACCAGAACAGTTGGGTTACATACATGATTTAACTACCTGCCATCCTCTAGTTTCCCACGTTTCACAACCTCTGCCCCATTAACTCATTCCAATCGGAGTCCACCGTGCCTGTCTTGGCCATTGTCTTATGTGACAATCTTTCTGAAGGGAAATTTGATTGCATAAATTTCCAGTGAAGTGTGTACTGTGCTAAAAGCATGCTAATCAGGTTTGGAGTCAGCGTGTTGAAAGGAGGAACTGGTACATTGGTCACACCAAACCTCAGCAAGCCTGGCGTGCCCACCACGGGATACATCAGCAAAAATCACCCCCAAATGAGCCCCACGATTTTAATCAATAAAAATTAAATCGGGGACCTAACCAAAGGAGAGCTAACAGCAAATTTTAAACTGGCTGACAGTCTCTAAGCTAGACATGCCAAGAAGAAAGACGATGGTTAACTGGTCCAGTGAGCTTCTCTGGGAACATCCAGACTCAAGAGACAGAGAGAGAACATTTGGGAGTTGCCATGTAAAGACACACAGAGAAAGTGATACGTAGGAGTTCTGAGATGGTAAGAATCATCCGAAAGGGACACCAGAGTGGACGAAAGTCATGAGTCAGCAGAATCTGTAAGAAAAGAACAGGGAGCCAGGTCAGGTGCCAGTGTCAGAAACAGGGGAGCAAAGATGGAAAATGGTGCTAGGAATCAGTGAGTGCTGATTTCATAGGGGGTTGCAAGACGCAGAGGTCACTAGAGCTGCATTTTATCCAAGTCTTTATTCAGGAACATGAACATACCCCTCGAATATAACACTGCTCTCATGGGAAGTGAATTTTCATTCCATCAGTTGGTGCCAGGGGGTCTTATGATACCATATCTAAGAGACTGTCTAGATATAAAGCACACACTATATATCTTTCCCGTCGATTTTTTTCCCACTTGGTAAAGGGACATGATAGAATCTTATATGCGTTTGATAAGATGCTGTTGGGGTCCCTTAGCCCCACTCTTGCTGACACTATTGCCAGAGCTGAATTCCCACAGAGCTGCAAGTTCCTAGGAAGCATCAATCACCACAAAGTCATGGTCTAAGAGCTGCCCACACAGCAGATTCCTCCATCTTTCCTGTCAGGTGCTGTAAACCCAGCAGAGGACTATCATAAAGTGGCCAAAGAAGGGCCATGGAGGCCCCTGGACAACTCCCCAAACCCATCTCCCGGGCAGGGGCAGTAGCCAGAAAAACAGCTAGGAAAATGCCACAGCTAGTCAGTCGATCCAACACAGCGTCATTGGCAGAGTCCACTATGGAGAGGTTTTAAAAGGGACACCAAGTCATTCTGAGACTATCTAGGCCCTGAACTGAATTCATGCTGACACCTTAGAATACAGAGCAGGTCATCCCCAAAGATTTTGACTGAGCAGCTTCCCAGGGAACCCATACGATAGCCTTGGTCTCCAGCAGCAGCTATAAGATGAGAGCTCAAGGATTTGAGGCTGGACCAGGGCTGCCCACTTCCTGTCCTGAGGACCACATCCAGGCGCACTTGGAGAGGGCCCAGACCTTTTCCAGAAGACCCCACAGGAAGAAACTCCATGCATTAGCAGCCTCCACTCTATAGAGTAACTAACGTTGAAAGTGTAAGTCACTCAGTCATGTCCGACTCTCTGCGATCCCATGGACTATAGTCTGACAAGCTCCCCTGTCCGTGGGATTCTCCAGGCAAAAATACTGGAGTGGGTTGCCATTTCCTTCTCCAGGGGATCTTCCTGACACAGGGATAGAACATGGGTCTCCTGCATTGCAGGCAGATTCTTTACCATCTGAGCTAGCAGGAAAGCCCGAGTAACTAATGGAGACACTGATTTCACAGAACTGTACTGTGCCAACTTCTTGCTCATTGTGGATCTGGGCTTAAAACAAGAGGGCCTCTTTATTACCAACCCTGTTGTTCAGCAGCATCCCTCCTAAAAGCAAGCAGTCTCTCAGTCTGAGGACAACACAGGGTGTGTCTGAAAATGCTCGTTAATGGATAAGAATGGTTTGCCCAGATATGGGCAAACCAATATGGCAATATGGTTTATCAACCATATTGGTTAATATGGTTAATTGGTCTATTAACCAATATGGCGGCTTCGTATGAGTGAGAAAAAGCGGGCGCAAGAGCAGTGCCAGCACTGCCGGGTGGATGCCTAAAGTCCAGGAAACAGGAAGTAATCCGAGCCTGCCCATGTTTTCATGAAAAACATGATTTAGTAACAGCAAACGGGTGCCCCTAGAGATAAAGCAGAGTGGGGCTGACCCTACAAGTGCAATGCATAGGGTTAGGGATCAGGAGGAGGAACCAAGGAAGAGCCAGTTGGTGTTTTGGGCAAACAGGGCGACAGGACAGGTGAGGCGCATGTTGTGTACACACAGCAGTGGACGGGGGCTGTGATGGCCTCCAGCAGCGTCAGGCTTAGTAACTTTAGATGGGCTTCCAGGGCTGACCGACGTTCGTTATTGTATCCTTTGGCAACAGCACCCCCTTTATTAAGGGAAGAAATAGGAACCCTCACCTGGTTTTGACCGCTTTTGTTGAGCCTTGGCCCCTGGGTCCGTCATGGCACCGGGATGTGTATCTCGGGTGCACTTTCACGGCTGTGACCTGAAACTGAAGGGTTAATCTTCATGCAGCAGAGGAAGGAACCTCATGCTGTGGGCTGTAACCTATCTCAGGAGGCTGAGCCTCAAATGTCAGATGTCAAGGGCTGGGGGTGGAGGCAAAGCCGTGATGCTCTAAACAAAGGGTTCCGGTCTGTTGGTCTTCAGCGTGCCCTGCTTTAGACTTGGGAATAAGCTTCATCCCTACACTGCTCTGCCGGTTCCCTTCGCCACAAGGTATCACCCAGCACGCCCTTTCTCTGAGGGCAAACCTGCCTTACTCAGGTGAGAGGCATGCAGACATCACAGGCTTCTCAGAGGACACTTCCTGAAAGGAGAGTTCTCCATGCAAGCAGTTGGCTGAACCAATCCACCCAGATTCGTTTACCTGGAGGCCCTGTGGCTCAGCTGGTAATGAATCCGCCTGCAATGCGGGAGACCTGGTTTCGATCCCTGGGTTGGGAGGATCCCTGGAGAAGGGAAAGGCTACCCACTCCAGTATTCTGGGCTGGAGAATTCCATGGACTGTATAGTCCATGGGGTCGCCAAGAGTTGAACACTACTGAGTGACTTTCACTTTCTTTTTCCTCCCAGGGAGACTTCTGCTGTCTGAAAACAGGGAGCTTTTTTCCCAAGAGGAAGTCGTGCTTGCAGAGGAGCCCTTGTTCAAGCGACAGTCTTAGAGTCAGTTCCTCCACCGCTGCTTCTCCCTGCTCACCATATCCCTTAAGCTCTGCACGAAAGGCCACAAAGTGCTCATGCGCTCTCCAGGCTCCCCACCCACGACCCCCTCACCCCAATCCAGCCGGAACTGTAGTGAGTCATCACTCTTCGCTGGGATACTCTGCCCTGGCGTCCTCACCTCTCGCGCCCAGGGAACCCTCTCCACCGCCTGCTCAGCAAGCCTCCTTTCTGTATCAGGCCATCTCTGACTCACTTCATTTGTTGACCGCCTCATGCTGTATTCAGGATTTCAGTTCCCCAACCAGGGGTGGAAACGGCACCCCCTGCAGGGGGAGCTTGGAGTCTTGACTTGGGCCGCCAGGGAAGTCCCAAACGGACTCATTTTAAATTGTTATTTAGAATTGAGCTGCATAAGTTGCTTGTATATTTTTGAGATTAGTTGTTTGTCAGTTGTTTCATTTGCTATTATTTTCTCCCATTCAGAAGGCTGTCTTTTCACCTTGCTTATATTTTCCTTTGTTGTGCAGAAGCTTTTAATTTTAATTAGATCCCATTTGTTTATCTTTGCTTTTATTTCCAGAATTCTGGGAGGTGAATCATAGAGGATCCTGCTGTGATTTATGTCGGAGAGTGTTTTGCCTATGTTCTGCTCTAGGAGTTTTATAGTTTCTGGTCTTACATTTAGATCTTTAATCCATTTTGAGTTTATTTTCATGTGCGGTGTTAGAAAGTGATCTAGTTTCATTCTTTTACAAGTGGTTGACCAGTTTTCCCAGCACCACTTGTTAAAGAGATTGTCTTTACTCCATTGTATATTCTTGCCTCCTTTGTCAAAGATAAGGTGTCCATATGTGTGTGGATTTATCTCTGGGCTTTCTATTTTGTTCCATTGATCTATATTTCTGTCTTTGTGCCAGTACCATACTGTCTTGATGACTGTGGCTTTGTAGTAGAGCCTGAAGTCAGGCAAGTTGATTCCTCCAGTTCCATTCTTCTTTCTCAAGATTGCTTTGGCTATTCGAGGTTTTTTGTATTTCCATACAAATCTTGAAATTATTTGTTCTAGTTCTGTGAATGAAAAATAAACGACCCAATCAAAAAATGGGCCAAAGAACTAAATAGACATTTCTCCAAAGAAGACATATGGATGGCTAACAAACACATGAAAAGATGCTCAACATCACTTATTAGTAGAGAAATGCAAATCAAAACCACAATGAGGTACCACTTCACACCAGTCAGAATGTCTGCAACCCAAAAATCTGCAGCAATAAATGCTGGAGAGGGTGTGGAGAAAAGGGAACCCTCCTACACTGTTGGTGGGAATGCAAACTAGTACAACCACTATGGAAAACAGTGTGGAGATTCCTTAAAAAATTGCAAATAGAACTACCTTATGACCCAGCAATCCCACTGCTGGGCATACACACCGAGGAAACCAGAACTGGAAGAGACACATGTACCCCAATGTTCATCGCAGCACTGTTTATAATAGCCAGGACATGGAAACAACCTAGATGTCCATCAGCAGATGAATGGATAAGAAAGCTGTGGTACATATACACAATGGAGTATTACTCAGCCATTAAAAAGAATACATTTGAATCAGTTCTGTTGAGATGGATGAAACTGGAGCCGATTATACAGAGTGAAGTAAGCCAGAAAGAAAAACACCAGTACAGTATACTAACACATATATATGGAATTTAGAAAGATGGAAATGATGACCCTGTATGCAAGACAGCAAAAAAGACACAGATGTGTATAGCGGACTTTTGGACTCAGAGGGAGAGGGAGAGGGTGGGATGATTAGGGAGAATGGCATTGAAACATGTATACTATCATGTAAGAATCGAATCACCAGTCTATGTCCAATGCAGGATACAGCATGCTTGGGGCTGGTGCACGGGGATGACCCAGAGGGATGTTGTGGGGAGGGAGGTGGGAGGGGGGGTTCATGTTTGGGATCGCATGTACACCCGTGGTGAATTCATGTCAATGTATGGCAAAACCAATACAGTATTGTAAAGTAAAATAAAGTAAAAATAAAAATTTAAAAAAATAAAATTAAATTAAATTAAAAAATAATAATAAATTGTTATTTACAACATCTGCATTCACCAATAACAACAAAGGGGAATTCTTTGGGTGTGGAGGCGGCAACTTTAACCAGATAAGTAAAACCGCAGGGAATAGACGCTTTGGGCTGTTTGAGAGAACTGTGGTCCGTGTTTGGGAAGAATGAAGTGTGGGACGTGAAGCAGTGAAAGTGAACTGCACGTGGGAAGGAAGCATGAGAGTGCCTCCTGCAGGGTTAGGTCCCTACAACACTCCAGCTTGAGAAAGGAAATGGCTCATTTGGATTTGCCTACCTGGGAGCGCACGTCACGTGAGAAACACTGATAACTTGCTGTGTATGGGACCGTCTGATTCTCATTCTGGCCTAGCCTCCCCCAGGGAAACCCTGCCCCGACAGCCTGTCACCACCGCCCCGCCTCCACCAACTCCAGTCAGGCTCCAAAACACAGCAGTAGACCCAAATGAGGTAGAGTCTCTCTTATCAGAACTTCCCTGGTGGCTCAGACGGTTAAGAATCCGCCTGCAGTGTGGGAGACTTGGGCTCAATCCCTGGGATGGGAAGATCCCCTGGAGGAGGGCATGGCAACCCACTCCAGTATTCTTGCCCAGAGAATCCCCACGGACAAAGGAGCATGGTGGGCTACAGTCCATGGGGTCGCAAAGAGTCAGACATGACTAAGCACAACACGGCCCTCTTATCAGAGTAAACTTTGTATCAAAAAGCCCTCAAGATTTCCATAGTCAGGATACAACCCTAAGATGGATTAAGATCAAATCCTGATTCCCCTCCCAGCACCCACACCCCGAATCATTTTCTTCTGTCTTGCTGCTGCTGCTAAGTCACTTTGCGCTAAGGGTTTTCAAAGCACACAGCTAAATTGCTCAGATCCATGTAAGTTGAAAGGGACATGGACTCAGCCCTAGGACAACAAATAACTGGATTTGCTTCTGAAAGTCCCAGCATGCTCCAGCCATCGAGAATATTGTCAGTGGCAGGGGTGAGTGAGCCTAATGGACTAGAGGAAATAGCTAGTAATGATAGCATCTACTACAACGGACTCTGTGCCAGGTACTTCATATACATGGTCTGTAATGCCTCCAGTGGCCATGTAAAAATGATGTGTCTATCTCAATTTTGCAGATAGATTCAAATAAGACAAGCAACTTGTTCAAAGTCACACAGTAAGTTATACGGTTAAGTTCCTGTTATCGGGTGAGTTCTCCAGAAGGAGAGAGTAAGAAGAAGATGGATGTGAAAGTACTTTATTAGGAGAAATTCCTAGGAAAACTGGTAGCAGAATAGAGAAGTGGGACCAGAAAGGAAACTAGGCCAACTGAAGACCCAGTGTCAGGGAAAGTCTCAAAAGTAAGCTCTAAAGACAAAATCGGTCACAGAGTTGATCCAATCAGGGAAAGAGATCTGGGGTATTTATACCCCTGAACCAGCTGGTTCTAGGCTAAGGACTGACCCCACCACCACCACCATGAAGATGTAAATTCTCAGATACTTCCCTGCTCTGCTGGCATATTGCTCCATCAGTGTGAGGGAAAGTGCAAAGAATTGGGGGCTGGCTTCTGGGAAGAAAGCAGGCTGAGAGCCAGGTGCTCACAAATGGTGGGGACCTTGTCTTCTCTGCTGGGACATACCCCTGTCCCAGACACAGTTCTGGAGCCATAGACCTTCTGCATCCAGGGACCGCCTTGTCAGGCCTCTACTGCAGCACTGTTGGGGTCCAGGTTGGCTTCTGGCAGAGGGAAGGAGAGGAGAGTCAGTTTATCAATGCTACACAGTCATAAAAAGCCTCGGTTTTAAACCTTTGCTTCTAGCAAAGATAAAATGAGAGAATGGAAAGATGTCTTCATTTAACTTTAATTTCTCAGACCCAGCTTGTCTCTAATGCACTATAAATTAATGTTTTCTTTACTCCTATGATTATCTTGTAATTAGCAAATTTATATTGTGTGACACTTTCTTCTGTGATGGGACTTTTTGTCTATTTTTAGAATATCATCAATAGATTATTAATAGAATATAACAATGATCTAAAACACCAGTCATGGTCTTCCCTGGTGGCTTAGAGGGTAAAGCATCTACTTGCAATGCAGGAGACCCGTGTTTGATCCCTGGGTCGGGAAGATCCCCTGGAGAAGGAAATGGCACCCCACTCCAGTACTCTTACCTGGAAAATCCCACGGATGGAGGAGCCTGGTAGGCTACAGTCCATGGGGTCACAAAGAGTCGGACACGACTGAGTGATGACACCTTATCACCTTACATGGTCATCTTATATGGTCTTCCCTGGTGGCTTAGAGGGTAAAGCATCTGCTGGCAATGCAGGAGACCCGTGTTCGATCCCTGGGTCAGCAAGATCCCCTGGAGAAGGAAATGGCACCCCACTCCAGTACTCTTGCCTGGAAAATCCCATGGACGGAGGAGCCTAGTAGGCTACAGTCCATGGGGTCACAAAGAGTCGGACACGACTGAGTGACAACACCTTATCACACACACCAGTCATGACATTCTCATGAGTCATGACATCCTCATACTAGTCATGATTATCAGTGTTTAAAGTTACATTATTTGCTATAAAATTTTTGATACTTCACATTGGTTACATGTTTTTAAATCATATTTTGTCATGTATAAAAATTAACAAAGTATGACATTTCATAGTAAAAGCATCATTTTCTTAAATATAACTAGGTGTCCAATTCTTGTTAACTTGTTTTGGCATCCTTATTTAACATATTGGAAACCACGATGGGGCTTCCCAAGTGGCACAGTGGTAAAGAATCCGCCTGCCAATGCAGGAGATGAGGGTTCAATCCCTGGGTCAGGAAGATCCCCTGGAGGAGGAAATGGCAACCCAAACCAGTATTCTTGCCTGAAAATTTCCATGGATAGAGGAGCCCGGCAGGCTACAAGTCTATGGGGACTGCAGAGAGTCAGACACAACAGAGCAACAGAGCACTGGAAACCTTGGTATGAGAGGGAGGCTGAGCCTCTCAAATCCTGGGAAAACTGCTGAGGAAGCAGTGGTGAAGCTGTGGTGACACACAGCAGTGGGGCAGCCACCTTCCTGGGCAGAGAAAAAGAGCAACCAAGGTATCAGGCTCAGGACGTCCCACGTGGATTCAAATGGCCACCAACCATTCACTCTTCAGGAGCCAGACCAACAGTGCAGGACGGTACCACATACAGTAAGTGAAATGATAAAGTATCCTAAAGACTCATGGGCTGTAGGGAACAGTTCCAGATGAGGTAAAAGGCCTTTGAATCTGGAGAGGCTGGGCCAGCAGCCTGAGCTGCCAGAGGTTGGAAGCCAGCGCGGAGCTTGTCTTGCTGCAGCCCAGGAGCCTCCAGCGTGGGACACCCCCTCCCCCGGCCCTCCTCAGCAGCATGGCCAGGGCTGACTCATTCTTCACACCCACTTCAGGGGGAGCTGCCTCAGAGCAAAATGTAAGGATATATTTAGAAATTACTTACGGCAATAATCTGCAGACTTTTGCTCAATATCCATATTGTTGAAAAATAATTTTTTAAAACACATCCTTAATATCTGCAGAACAAAATTTTGACCTAGATCTTTCTGTCATTGGCTGTCAAGGTGACATATGTGTTATGGGACCCATAGCACATTTTCAGATTAACTTAATTTCAGTTTTATCTGGTGTGAGCCACCGGGCCCTGACTGAATGCCAAGCAGCATGCTGAGTGCTGGTATCTAAAGATGAAAAAACCCTATTCTCTGCCTTTCAGAAGCATATGGTTCAGTGGGGTAAACAGTCCATCCATATGAGTTAGAGGTGAGGGGGCAGAGGGATAAACCTAGAGATTAACAATGGGTCACAGAGGCCCATCAGGCTAGAGGGAAGCTCCATTTGGCCAGTTTAGCTCAGCTGGTAAAGAGTCTGCCTGCAATGTGGGAGACCCGGGTTTGATTCCTGGGTTGGGAAGGTCCCCTGGAGAAGGAAATGGCAACTCACTCCAGTATTCTTGCCTGGAGAATCCCATGGGCAGAGGAGCCTGGCAGGCTATAGTCTATGGAGTTGCAAAGAGCTGGGCACGACTTAACGATTAAACCACCAAAGAGATTATGTAGAATTATCATCCCAACTAACTCAACCATATATTAATACCAAACTTCCAGGCCACAGACCTGTACCTCTTGTTGAGAGAGTCAAATCCTAGGCAGGTTGATAAGAAGTCTGGGGTCCCCAAGGAGGAGAGAAGGGTCTGGGATTCTTGAAGTGGAGATAGGTGTCTGGAATTCTCAAGGAGGAGGAAATGACAAACTATTTTTTTTTTAACCTACATTCCTTAGTCTTAGTCATATAAAACTTTTTTTTTTCATTAAGCCCAGAACTGATGATTACACAACAAACAACTCTGTACAGAGTTTAAACTCTGTACTAAGGATTATATAACAACAATGTATCCTGCTTCAGGACAGTTTATCCTTCCCGAAAACCTTCTGGCTAATCCTGTTATCTTAAAAATGTAAATTATGGGAGTGGGTCTAGTAAGATCTTTACAACCTTGAGACATTCTTTTGATTTATTGTAATAACTAATTTAAAAAGTATATAACTCCCTTGCTAAAGACTAGCAGGGGGGGGGGCTGTCCATCCCCCTTCTGATGTCTATGTCAGAAGTTTCTCTGTCCCTTTTCACTTTAATAAAACTCTGCTATACAAAAGCTCTTGGGTGATGAAGCCTGGTCCCTGGTCCCAAAGTTAAATTTTCTTCTTCAGAGATCATGAATCCAACACCATTCACTGTAAGCTATCACCATCCGATGAGCAGTAGCATTAGATTACAAGTAAGGTGCACAGCAAATAAAATGCACTGGAATCATCCCCAAACCATTCTCCATACTCTGGGCTGTTGAAAAATTGTCTTCCACAAAGCCAGTCCCTGGTGCCAGAAAGGTTGGGGACCACTGTACTGAGAAAAATGGAAGTTTCTAAGTCTAAATAGAGACCTTCGAAGGAACAATAGGAATGTGCATTTAGACCCAAGGCGAGGCGCTCTGGGTGGGAACTCAAAGGTGAGAGACCTTTTTGGAAGAAGCAGACCCGGTGGAGGCCGAGTCTGAGCCCTAGTCTCCACTGGCTGCAATCTGGTGTTAAGGCTTGATAAGGCTGGGAGGCAGGAACGGAGGCCAGTGTGCATCCCCACGCCTCGTGTGTGAGTTCCACCTTCAGAACAGAGTGAATCACCAACTGTCTCCCCTTCTCGGTGAGCTGATCTCCTGTAGAGCTTCTTTGTCCTTCTTCCTCCTTCCTGCCACTCTCTCCATTCCCCTCACCCAAAGCGTGGGGTCCTCTGCCTGCACCGTCTCAGCCTCCTCCCCGCTCCCTGCCCAGAAGGGAGCAAGGAAACAGAAGCAGCAGCAGAGGCCAAGACAGCAGAAGCCTCGCCAGGAGAGGGGAGAGTGCTCCCGCTCCAGCCTAGTGGTCGCCTTTGCCAGTTCCATCACTTCTCCCGGGGAACACAGGACCTCAGATGTTAGCGACTCACCTGAGCAGACTTAGTATATTGCTCAGCGATGAAGAGCTGACAAGTAGCTCCAGGTTAAAGTGGCTAAACAAAGGAAGCAGTTTCTTGACTCCTTTTCAGAATCCTCTCTCCTGCAGATTGTCCTCTCAATTCACCTGAAATACTGACCTTTGTGGTCCTGTTAACATGTTCACCCCACAGAAAGCAAAGTGCTGATTACAGCCCTTCTCTGACTGTGGACAGAGCTGTGTTTCAAGGTCACCCTGTAGACAAATGGTCTCAGAGTGGAGTTTCATCAGTCATCTCATCAGAATGACTTGGGGGTGGGAACTATTAAGATTCCTGTTCTCCCAGCCTCTTCTGGGGAAGAGTAGGGGAAGAAGGGGGATTCTGACTCAGTAAGTCCAGGCTGGTACTTAGGAATTTGTGTTTCTCCAAGTGTTCCTGGCGATTCTGATATGTACTCAATTTGGGAACACATTGCTCCAGGGAGAAATAGCTTTTCTTCCCAATTCAGAAATGAGCTGGTTTTCTTAAAACTTGTGGATGCTCAGACTTCCTGAAAGCCTTGTTTTCCCTCCAAAGGGAGTGACATATTGAGATGTCTCCCCCGCTTGGCTGCACACATTCTGCCTCCCCAGTCCTGTTCCCAGCCAAGCATGGGGCTCGTCGCCCAGCTGGTGGGCAAGTTCTGGCTGCCTGACAGCTCTGCAGTCATCTCTTTAGAATTCATCATAAAATGTGGGCAAATGACCGTTTGGCGTCGCTGTCCTAGTTGTCTGCAACGTGACACTCGTCCAGGGGGATCATGTGTGGAGGAAACGTGCCCCTTTGACAGAGATATTATTTCAGTGGGTCTCCTCTTTCAAAGGGTTCCCCATTTATCTGCACTATCAAATTGTTCCTGGTTCCATAAAAGCAGGGCAGCTATTGTGATGGAAATGTATATACACTAGGTAAATGCTGGGCTTGTTTGTTGTTTGAAAGAAGCTGCTGGAAGCTGATGAGATCAGGTGTGTCCTGGGCCTTCATCCAGCGGCCAGTTCAAAGGCTGGACCTGCAGAGAATTCTTCCTCCCTCTTCCTTATTCAGGTTACCAAGGAGGAAGCTGGAGCCTGGAACCAGCTGAGCACAGTCAGCCGTCTTCTCACCCTCTCAGAGTCCTGCTTGGTGTGTCAGGGCCTAGACTTCGGGGCAATAATCTCCCCCTCCATCTCCTGGGAGAACTCACTGATCCTTTTCCAAGTATAGTCAGTCAGTTCAGTTGCTCAGTCGTGTCCAACTCTCTGTGATCCCATGGACTGCAGCACACCAGGCTTCCCTGTCCATCACCAACTCCTGGAGCTTGCTCAAACCCATGTCCATTGAGTCAGTGATGCCTTTCAACTATCTCATCCTCTGTCATCCCCTTCTCCTCCTGCCTTCAGTCTTTCCCAGCATCAAGGTCTTTTCTAATGAGTCGACTCTTCGTTCGCATCAGGTGGCCAAAGTATTAGAGCTTCAGCTTTAGCATCAGCCCTTCCAATGAATATTCAGGACTGATCTCCTTTAGAATGGACTGGTTGGATCTCCTTGCAGTCCAAGGGACTCTCAAATGTCTTGTCCAACACCTCAGTTCAAAAGTATCAGTTCTTTGGCGTTCAGCTTTCTTTATGTTCCAACTCTCACATCAATTTTTCAAGAACAGAAACATTTTTTTGGTGTTTACTTTTCCCACCCCTTTGGTAGACTTCTGCTCCTGTGTACCTACTTTCACAAGAGATGAAGAACTACTCCTGACGCACTCCAGAGTGAGTACCTAAGGTCTGGTTTGTGGGCAACAACCCAGGAGTCATTCTCGGTGGAGAAAGTTTCTGAGTGGCCACCACAGGAGATGAGATAGTATATTTCTAAATTTGGCAAGGACCTAATGCCGCATTATTAGTGTGTTTATGCCCGAAGCACAAGTATTTACAAATATCTAAAAGATAATCAAAAATACAGTCATAGCTCCAAGGGATTTTTAACTTATGTGTCCCTGTTGACAAAACTTAAAATTAGATGTATTGGCCCAAGGATAGGCCACACTGCCCAATATCTGTGAGCAAGATGGAGACATCCATTTTTCTCATAAAATATAAATGGGGGCAAAAAAAAAAAAAAGAGTGAGAAGGCATGAGAAGGCATAGGGTAAAATCAACTAGAAACTGGGAGACAAGTTAATATCCCAATTCTATCATCAGTTGTGTTTCTTAATGAATGATAACAATGAAGGAAGGCAGACCAGACTGGAGTTTAGGGATAACTTCACCAAGTCCTCTTTTGTCGGATGAAGAAGCTGAGCACTCCAGGAGTTAACTGATAGGGCCCTTAAGGGAACCCAGCAATACTTCACATAGCTGGGGCCGAGTGCCATGCTCTTTGATTTCCAATCTGTGCTCTTTCTCAGGGTGGCCTCAGTGTCATCATTCAGCACATGGGGACATTAATGCTTATCCTACCTACCTCATAAAAGTCTTGGAAAAGTCAACTGAGATAATATGTGGGTTGGATTGAATTATCTCTAAGGTAAAGTGGTGTTTAAAGACCATATAAAGTTTCTTTTCCTGTTTTCCTTATCATCATGAATGGCCACACTACCTATTCTGTTACACAGGATAAAAGCCTTGATACTTCCCTTTCTCACGCCCCCAAATCCAATCCATCACTAAATCCTATTGAGTTTCCTTTAAAGGCATCTTGAGTCTGTCTACTTTTTACCATGTCTGATTCATCATCCTGTCTAGCCACTGCCATCTCTCACTTGGACCAGTGCAGCAGCTTCTTAATTGGTCTTCCTTCATCTACTCTTACTCCCTTAAATGATCTCTCAACACAGACACCAGAAAAATCTTTAAAAATTCAATCATGGTCATGCCCTTTCCTGCCAAAACCCTTCGATGACTTCTATTGCTTTTAAATAAAATTATTAACCCAGTTATATAGCATCAAAAAGAAAATAAAACACTCAGCAATACATTTAACAAAGGTCCAAAACTTATACTCTGAAAACTATGAAACATTATTGAAAGATATTAAAGAAGAATTAAACAAATAAAGAGACACCTCATGTTCAGGGACCTGAAGACTTAATATCATTAAAATGACAGTACTCCCCAAATCGATCTATAAATTCAATTCAGTCTCTATCTAAATCCCGGCTTCTGTGTGGAAATTGACAAGATGGTCTTAAAAATCATGTGGAAATTCAAGGGATCCAGAATAGCCAAAGCAGTCTTGAAAAAGAAGAACAAATTCGGAGGACGCGTACTTTCTGATTTTGAAGCTTGCTGGAAAGTTACAATAATCAAAGCAGTGTGGTTATACTCACTGGCATACTCATCAATGGAACAGAATCGAGAGACAAGAAATAGCACACATTTGCAGTCAGTTATTTTTTTATGGTAGTGCCAAAATAACTCAACAGGCAAAGAATAGTCTTTTCAACCAAATAGTGCTGGGAAAACTGGAAAGTCATATGCAAAAGAACGGTGTTGACTCCCTTTCCTCATACCATACACAAAAAATTAACTCAAAATGGATTGCAGACCTAAATTTAAAACCTAAAACTATAAAACGCTTAGAAATATTGAAGAAAAATTTTGTGACCTTGGGTTAGGCAAAGTGTTCTTAGATATGACATCACAAGCACCAGTTACAAAAGAAAAAAATTAGATAAATTATACCAATATCAAAATTTAAGACTCTTATGCTTCAAATGATACCATTCACGAAAATTAAGAGAATCCACTGAATGGGAGCAAATACTTGCAAGTCATGCATTCGCTAATGGGCTTGCGTCTCTGTGTGCATGTGCACGCTAAATCACTTCAGTTTTGTCTGATTCTGTGTGACCCTATGGACTGCAGCCTGCCAGGCTGTGTCTAGAATATATTTAAAAACTCTTATAATTCAACAATAAAAATACAATTGACCAATTTTGAAATTGGTTATGAGTAAAGATCAGTCCAGGAAAAGTATAAATAAGTCATAAAAATATTAAATTCCTGGAATAAAAATGCTCTAGGAATTCCCAGAAAGGAGTAGTGCATGCAGGCTGGAGGAGCAGAATTTGAGCTCTGTCCTCTGGGAGATTGTTAAAATCACGATCTTCAAGTTTTAGAGCCTGTGTGTCCAGTAAAAATAAAAACCACTGAGTAAGGTTAGAAAGGAAAATGATCTGGAATTCTGGGCACAGGCATCTTTGGGGGGAATAATAAGAAAGCAATTGGGGCAGGGCAGAGAGAGGAACCAAGGGACATTAGGAGACAGAGAGATTTACAGACTGATTAGGGCTTTTAGACCAATATAATGTCTTTTAAACGGCAACCCACTCCAGTACGCTTGCCTAGAAAATCCCACGGACGGAGGAGCCTGGTCTCCATGGGGTTGCAAACAGTTGGACACGACTGAGCGACTTCACTTCACTGAGTGAAATAGAGAGTCACCAGATGATTCCAAACAGAGAGACCTGCTCTGGCTTCGACATCAAGGGCAAAAGGAAGGATGCCAATCAGACTGTATACAGTAACTCAGGTGGGAGATAATGAGACTTGGATCAGAGACTGAGGGTGGGAGTGGGAAGAAGTGGCGAGATTTCAGAACAATTTTGAAGGTAAAGCCCAACGTATTGTAGAAACCCGAGAGGATGGAGAAAGTAGATTGTTTTTTAAGGATTGTGGCCAGCATTTGAAAATGCCTCCAGGGAAAAATTTTTCAGAACTTGGGAGGTGGAGAAGCCTTGGCTCCCAGTGACTCCTGCCATCATCCTACGTCATTCCCAGAAGACACCAGGAGAGGCCATCTTCATCCCCAGGCTGTTCATTATGGACCTTTCGGGTTGCTCTATATCTGATCTGTCCAAGCCATGCATAGACAAGCACCTGTCCTAAGTTTACTCTATCCTTTACATGGTCATCTTATCTGAAACAGTAAAGAGATTTGCTTCATGATGTAAGATGCTGGACTCCTCCTAAATTGAATAGCAAACTGTCTAACTGTGGGAAAGCTGTCAAAGTCCAGATCTAGAAAGCCCCTTAACAACTCAGGTGGGTTTTAAAAAAAAACATATTATTTTATAAAAAGTGCTTCTGGAATTTAAAAATCATACAGCATTTTCACTTTTTATAGTTCATAAGCCATGTCCCAAGCACCAACTCGTATCCAAAGGTTGGCCTGATAAATCCAGATGCTAATTTTTTCCAAGAGAAAGGAACAAACATTTACAGATTGCCTGCCCTGTGCCATACTCCTTTATGGTATCTTATTAACCATCCTTTTAAGAAGAAAGCTCAGGCTTGGAGAGGTTAATTCTCCTGCCAAAGGTTACACAACAAAGACTCAGCAGAATCAGGAGCGATAAAATCAGAAGCTCTGCTCCACCATGCAGCTCAGATCTGTACAACATTCCTCTACTCCTCAGAACCCGTCAGCCCTTAGCTCTC
Organism: Ovis canadensis; assembly: GCF_042477335.2. Classification (NCBI taxonomy): domain Eukaryota; kingdom Metazoa; phylum Chordata; class Mammalia; order Artiodactyla; family Bovidae; genus Ovis; species Ovis canadensis. The sequence goes on along the minus strand of NC_091260.1, from coordinate 20,360,407 downwards.
CTGATGTAGTCAAAGGCGCTCCCTCTGGAACAATCATATGTGGATCAGAAAAGTCAAGTCTCCCCTGAAGCCTATGGGATATGAGAGATATGATCCCGAAGAATGAATTATGACTTACCTTTATTATTATTATTATTTTGGTCCTTCTTGGATTTTAAATACTTGAGATGCTTTGTTCTACAAATGAGGTCCATGCCCCTTCAAAGTTCCTAGAGCAGAGCACGTTGGGGCTGCCACAATCTTTAGCAGCAAAGACATGATCAATTAAGGATTTCCATTTCCACCAAACAGACTTGTGCTCATTAATAAGGCACAGTCTTGGGGGGTGGAGGCGGTGGTTCTGATTTCATCCCCATTTTATGAATGGGGTTCAGAGAGGTTAATTCACCCCAGACTCACAAACTAGTAATAATAGCAGAGCTTTTGCTTTGTGCAATAGCAATAAGATTATTCCTATTGTTTCTATGAGTAACAAATAGCCAGTGTGCTTATCTAGAGCTTACTGGGTGTGCTAAGTTGCTTCAGTCATGTCTGACTCTTTGCAACACGACGGTAGCCCACCAGACCCCTCTGTCCATGGAATTCTCCAGGCAAGAACACTGGAATGGGTAGACATTTCCTTCTCCAGGGCATCTTCCTGGCCCAGGGATCTAACCCAGGTGTCCTGGATTGCAGGCAGATTCTTTACCATCTGAGGCACCAGGAAAGCCCTCACAGCAGCCCCATGAGCAGGGTGCTAGTATTATCATCCCCATCTTACACACGAGGAGACCGAGGCGCAGTGATATGAAGTAACTCATTCTAGATCACATTGCTGGTAGGAGACGGGTTAAGGATGAACATCCAGACAGACAACCGGGATCCACCGACCGTATGCCATTAGCCATTCAGCTATGATCCTCTCTCTGCCTCTCCCACCAGTGCCAGATTTGAAGGAGATCATCTGACTCTGAGTCCTGGGCTCCCTTGCATCTCTTTTGGTAAATGCAAAGCCCAGGTTCTAGCCCAGGGAGGCAAGTGCACAAAGGGAGGAGAAAGTATGTTGGGTGAATGCAGCCTGCAGCAGGCGCACGGCTCTCCAAGGAGGCAGAACTAGTTCCTCAGCCCGATGCCTCTTCAGGCCACTAATGAGTTACACAAACACGGTCCCTGCTGACTGATGCCTGGGAGACTGGTGTGTGCCCTCTCTCTCATTTTCTCTCTATTTCACAACACATACGCTCACCTGCTGCATCTTAGAATTTCCACCATCACCCAGTTTTACAAGTGGCCCTGCCACTGGAGAGGAGGGGAAAAAAAACCAAAGATCTGTAGATCTGGTTGGTTTGCAGCTGTCAAAGGGACAGGTTTGTTGGCAAGCAGTGAATAGAGGGCATGCTCTGTGGGATCCTGGCATTGTCCAAAGCCAGGCAACATGGTGTTTTCTCCAGAGGGGTGTGAGGGTGGATATGTGCATGTGGGGGTCACAACAGGGACTGTGACACCAGAGGAGTGAGTGTTAATAACACATAAGGAAATGGATCCACACATATCAAAGGTGAGAAGTAAAGGCGTCGTGATTAGGAACACACGGTAATTCTGACGTGGGGACGAGATCGCATTTCTCTTTCATGTGGAGCCAAAAGGAACTTAAGCCTGTATTGATTGTGTCTGAGAAAGCCCCAGTCACAGGGACACAGGTGAGTGTGACTGCAGTGGGAGGCGCTGTAGTGCACCTACACGCAGGAGGTAATTGAAGGACCTCACCTGAGACCCGGCCCTCAGACTCCCTCAAGTGTCCCTCTGTCCACAGGAAGCCTGGTGAAACCTATTGGGCACCTCACTTGGAAAGATCCCAGGGCTTCCTTAAAGATCCAGGGAGCTGGATCTTCCTCTCTGGACCGTCTTTGCAGCACAGAAATGCCGGGGCAGTAGGAAGTGGTCCCAGGAATGGCTAGTGGTGAAGAAAAGAGAGCAAAAGAGGCACACAAGGAAGAGGAAATGGGCATAAAAACACCCCCCACCCCTGCCAGCACACACACGCAAAATGCAAATCTTGCAGCGTGCTTCTGACCCAGGTGTGCCAGTCACACACTGTTTTTAGTGATTTGAGTTAAAGCAGGAGGCTGAGTTGGAGAAGGCAATGGCACCCCACTCCAGTTCTCTTGCCTGGAAAATCCCATGGACGGAGGAGCCTGGTAGGCTGCAGTCCATGGGGTCGCAAAGAGTCGGACATGACTGAGCGACTTCACTTTCACTGTTCACTTTCATGCATTGAAGAGGGAAATGGCAACCCACTCCAGTGTTCTTGCCTGGAGAATCCCAGGGACGGGGGATCCTGGTGGGCTGCCGTCTATGGGGTCGCACAGAGTCGGACACGACTGAAGTGACTTAGCAGCAGCAGCAGCAGCAGGAGGCTGAGTGGGAGTTCTAGGACCTGAGCAGTAAGATCACTAGCGAGGAGAGGTGTGGTAAAGAATATACTGCTATAGGCATTTTTGGTCTCCTTCCACCCCCTCCCCACTCCCCACTCTAAAGGAAAGAAGTTGAATCTTGCACTAGGCTGCTGCTACCTGTCTGGGCCTGTTAACGGAGTTAATCGAGTTTTAAGGGAACAGAACGAGATAAAACAAGAATGAGAAGCTGTTTCCCCTTAGACAGGATGGAAAGTGACTGAAGGAGAAACAAGTCTGATAAGGAGGTGCTGTAGTGGTCAGGAGGGGAGTGGAGGATCACACCCAGGAGCTGAGTTAAGGAGTCTGCATGTAGGGAGAGGATGGGAGGAAGGAAAGGGCTCTGGAAGCACCATGGGGAGATGGGAGGAGGGGAGGGGGGCGAGAGAGGGCTCAAGGGGGCAGAGACCCAGAGAGAAATTAGGCTCTGGTGATGAACTGAATATCCTTCTCATAGTTTTTGTTTGTTTGAATGATTTGTATCATTCAAACAAAAAACAAAAAACCTCATTAAACATTTAAGCCATTTTTCAATTAATTTTCACATTGGGTTGATGTCTTCAAATGGGTGAGTGAGTTCAGATGAGTCACAAGGGAATTTTTTTAAGGTTTTATTCCATCTCAAACTCCCTGGGCTTCCTTGGGTGTCCAGACAGAGAGGGAGCAGAGCAAAGCTATCAGATAGAGCCAGGGTCCTCCTCTATCTCAGCCAGGGTTACTATGCTCCATTAAAAAAAATATCTATTTCATCGGTAACAATTAATTTAGTCCATGTCCCTTATCCTATTGAGAGATAAACTGAGCCCTAGAGTTTGTGACTTGCCCAAGTCCAGTTGCTTGGTTCTCAAGCTAGCACCAACCCCAGGGTCCATCTGCCTCTGCACATAGGTTTCTGCCTCTGGACACACTAATATTTCCAATCCATCCTGTGCTCTGCTCCCTATTCTAGGAGTGGGCAATTTAGGCTTTCACTGGAAATGTGACCAAAAAAATCTAAAGCCTAGGGAGAAACTATTCCACAGCTACTACACCTAATATGTACAAATGCCACCACACCAAATAGAACACCAGCTGGTGTTAGCAACGCCAGCTAAGGAAAAGTGCACTGATGATACCCAGCTCCTTGCTTGTACTCCCAGAACAATAAAGTTTATGTATTTGTTTACTTAATTCTAAACTCCACCAAGACCTTCTTCAAACAATTCCATGCCTAGTCCAGGACACCCTGAAAGGAAATGACATCTTTCTTTGACTCCCTGGCTGAGAGCTCAGCATTACCACCAGCCCCTGAAGCTCATTAAAGATGCCTGCAATCTCCTTTCTAATGTCTCAGATCAGCTGCTATCAACCAGACTTCATACAGGTGCCTTTCCTTAAATTCAACATTAAAAAAACAAAAACAAAAGCAAAACTAAGATCATGGCATCTGGTCCCATCACTTCATGGCAAATAGAAGGGGAAAAAGTGGAAGCAGTGACAGATTTTCTCTTCTTGGGCTCCCAATCACTGCAGATGGTGACTGCAGCCATGAAATTAGGAGATGCTTGCTTTTTGGAAGGAAGGCTATGACGAACCTAGACAGCGTAGTAAAAAGCAAAGATATCACTTTGCTGACAAAGATCCATATAATCAAAGCTCTGACTTTTCCAGTAGTCATGTACAAATGTCAGAGTTGGACCATGAAGTAGGCTGAACACTGAAGAACTGATGCTTTCAAATTGTGGTGCTGAAGATGACTCTTGAGAGCCCCTTGGACAGCCAGCAAGGAGATCAAGTCCATCAGTCAAGGAAATCAACCCTGAATACTCATTGGAAGGACTGATACTGAAGCTGAAGCTCCAATACTTTGGCCACCTGTTGCAAATAGCCGACTCATTGGAAAAGACTCTGATGCTGGAAAAGATTGAAGGCAAAAGGAGGAGAGGGTAGCAGAGTAAGAAATGGTTGGATAGCATCACCGACTTCACGGACATGAACTAGGGCAAGCTCCGGGAGATGGTGCGGGACAGGGAGGCCTGGCATGCTGCGGTCCATGGAGTCACAGAGTCACATAGACTTAGCAACTGAACAGCGGCAACAACCTTTCCTTATTAAATAAAAATAGACAGCTGGGACTCTGAGAGGTGACCTGGCCAGCCCCAGGTTTATTCTTCTCTGGTTCCTATATCTCATCTGTTTTCTGCTTTTTCTGGAAAGGCTTGCGCCAAGGAGGCTCTGCTCCCCAACTATTTCTAATTATCTTCAAAGACTCATTCAGAGCTGATGATTCAGCATGACCCAGAAATCTGATTTTGCAAAAAGGTGAGACTGTTTGGAAACACAACCAGCCTATGCTAAACAAAACTGTGGCATTTAACACACTAATTAAAGGTTAAGGAACAGCAACCACAAATCAGCTTTCTTCACACGAAAAAGATCCAAAATAAGCAGGCAACTCAAACCAAATCAGAGACGTATTGATTTAGTTTCAACCAACATCCATCAGTAGGTTGAAAGAATTATGTTCCAATTAAAAAATGTCCATTTGGGACTTTCCTGGTGGTCCAGTAGTTAAGGATCCACCTGCCAATGTGGGGAAATGGTTCAATCCCTTGTTCAGGAACTAAGATCCCACATGCCTTGGGGCAACTAAGCCGGCTCGCCCAGGAGCCAATGCTCTGCAACAAGAGAAGCCACCACAATGAGAAGCTCATGTACCGCAACAAGAGGGTAGACCCTACTCACAACGCGAGAAAGCCGGTGTGCAGCAACAAGGGCCCAGCACAGCCGAAAATAAACAAAAATAAATTTTAAAAAATGCCCATTTGACTAAATCCCAAAAGATCAGGTTTAGGCTCTCATCTTTGGGCTCCTAGTTGCAGGCTTGGAGTAGGCTTTTTCTCTTTAAATTCTGCATGGACCAATCTAATCCTCTATCCTCTATGCTGGGAGCTAGATGTTCTCATGTGCTTCTGACTTGCCTGCATTAAGCTCACAATCCGGGAGGGAAACAGAACCATGATATCTAAACAGAACAGAAATACAGTCCCAGCATGTTGAAGTGTGCTGAGCTGTGATAGCAAAGACGACGAAGTAATTTATTCTCCCTGGAGGCCTGGTGAAGATTCTCTGACCGCCTTAGATGACCGGCTTTTCTATGAGTGGTAGGATTCTCTGGGGATTATAAAGACACAGGCTTATGAGAACACAGGATGAAGCTCAGAAGGTTGAAATGCTGTGAGCTAGAGCAACACGGGGCAGGTAATGAGTATTCAAGACAGGTGGAAATGGAAAGGGAGATGAAAATAGACAGTATTTGCCACATTCAGAAAATGTGACTTTATTCTGTGTGGATAATTTTTAAACATATGCATTTATCTTTTCTTTACAAAAGTAATACATACTCATTGTAAAAATTGAAGAATTTTTAAATGGTGGGAAGAATTATCCATAATCCTACCACCAATGAGGACAACTGTTAACATTTTCACTCAGTATTTCAGATATACACACACTCAAGGGACCAGATGTACAGATGGTCTTGTAACTTGTTCTTTATTTAACCACATATTGTAAACATTTTTTACTTTCTATTGTGGGATATTAGACCATTTGTAATTTCACTATGTTTTAATGAAGCTATAAAGAGCATGCATGTACAATTCTGCTTCTGTAGTTGCTCATTTATTGTCATAATTTAAAATCATAATTTCTGACTCAAAGCAAATATACATTTTTAAAGCCTTATGTATTTATTGCAAAATATTCTTGAGAAAGTCTGCATCAATAAATACTTGATGTTTACTGAGGAATTATGTGAGGGAATTTCCTTGTTTTCTTGCCATTATGGGTTCTTGCAATTTTTATAATTATTGCCAATTTGTTGGCCCAAACAAGCACATCATCAATATTTAACTTGCTTTTGATTACTACAGGGGTACATTTTTTTATGTTCATTTACCTTTTGATTTTTCTTCTTTTGTGAAATGCCTATTCCTGTTCTTGGACTTTTTTTCTATTAGGAAATTTCTTTTCCTGATTTAAAAAATTCTTACATGTATATTAATGATAAAAACTTTTTTTCTGTTGCAAATGCTTTTTCCAATTTGTCTATTCTTTGTAATTTTGTTTATAGTAATTTTGGACCTAAAGAATCTTTTACATTTCTACATTAAGCAGAATCACTGATCTTTTCTTTTATGCTTAAAAGGGCCATTTCCTTTCTAAGATCAGACGACTATTTTTCTTCATATTCTTTTATTTAAGAGTTAAGCACATTATCAATTTATTTAATGTATAAGATGACATGGGAGTGTAATTCAGGCTGAATAATGGCCACCCAAAGATATGAGATCCTAATCCCTGGAATCTACATTACCTGATAAATGGATCTTGATGACTGAGATTAATTTAAGGATCTTAACTGGCTTCCCTGGTGGCTCAGAAAGTAAAGAATCTTCCTGCAATGCAGGAGACTCGGGTTCAATCCTGGGTTGGGAAGATCCCCTGAAAAAGGGAATGGCTGCCCACTCCAGTATTTTCTTGCCTGGAGAATTCCCTGGACAGAGTAGCCTGTTGGGCTGCAGAAGAGGCAGACACCACTGAGCAACTAGCACTTTCACTTTCACTTTAAGGATCTTGACATGGGGAGACTGTTCTAGATTATCTGCATGGTCCCTTAGTCCAATCACAAGTGTCCTTATGAGAGAGAAACAGGGAGATTTGACAACATAGACTAGAATAAGGTAATGGCACATGAAGGCAGGGTTTGGAATGACGCATCCGCAAGCGAAGGAACACCTGCAGCCACCAGAACCTCGAAGAGGCAGGGAGCAGGTTCTCCTCTATCACCTCCAGAGAAAGCGAGGCCTGCCAACACTTTGGATTTTTTAAAATGTAATTTTATTCATTTATTTGTTTTTGGCTGCGCTGGGTCTTCTTTGCTGCTTGGGCTTTTCTCTAGTTGCAGCAAGTGGGGGGCTGCTCTCTAGGAGCAGTGCGTGGGTTTCTCATTGCACTGACTTCTCTTGTTGTGGAGCACAGGCTTTCGGATGTGCAGGCTTCAGGAGATGCAGCTCCCGGCTCTAGGCTCAGTAGTTACGGCACACGGGATTAGGCGCTCCAAGGCAGGTGGGATCTTCCTGGACCAAGGATCGAACCTGTCTCCTGCATTAACAGGCAGATTCTTCACCACTGAGCCAGCAGGGAAGCCCAACATCTTGGTTTTGACTCAATAAAACTGATTTCCAACTTCTGGTCTCCAAATCTGAGAGAATAAATTTCTGTCATTCCAAGTCACCAGCTTTGCGGTTAATTCATTACTGCAGTCACAGGAAACTAACTCAACACCCCACCAAACTCTTTTCCTAAAACAACAAATATCCATTATTTTCTTACTTGTCTGAAATGTCATCTCTATCACATATAAAATATTTGTACCTATTATATGTTTCTGAGTTTCTTCTTATTCATTAGTCTATTGTAATAGTAAACACCGTGTTCACTGTCACATCTTTTAAATTTCATATCAGGCAATACAAATATCCCTTTATTAATTTTTTAAAGAATACATTTATTATTCTTAACAAATTAGTCTTCTAGATATAGAATTAATAATAGCTTTTCAAGTTCTGTAAAAAATGTCATTTAAGATTAAATGATTATAAATTAATTTGGAAGTTGCCTTTTAAAAATATTACTTGTGCCCATCCTCATTTGTTATTAAAATTTTTATTTTATGTTCTATAGTAACTCCTGAAATTTCCTTCCTATAGTTCTTGCACATTTCTAAAGTTTCTACTTAGTTTTTCTGTCTTTCCTTCCTCCCCTCCTCCCCATCCTCCTCCCCTTCACACCCCCTCTCCATCCCTCCTGCCTTCTTCATTTCTTTTTCCTTTCTTTCTTCTGTTGCTGCTTATATAATGTTCTGAAAGAGAGAGGTGACATATGATTTCTTCTTTGGCAGTTAATTTAAACGTCTAACTTTGTTTTGTTATTCTCTTAGGCTAATACTGAAACTCATTTTTGGGTTCTAACAGATGCTGTGTGGGTGGTGGCAGGAGGCAGTGCAAGTGATGGTGTGTGTATGTTGGGGCGGGGATGGGGGCAGTGCGCAGGGAACAACGCATGGTAACTTTTAATTAGCTCCCGACGGTCAAGGAATCATTATTCACAGATTTCACAATCAGGTACAACAGGGCCATCTGACATTTTTAAAAAGAAAAACATGCCTCCAAGTGCCATAGTTTGAAGCTCTCCTATAAAGATTTTCAGTTCCAATTGATTGTTGTCAGTCTTTTGTCTTAGCTGTGCAGTTCTGAGCTTCAATCCAGCTTCAGTTATGTTTGTGTTTGTATAACACTTTGGCTTCCCCAAACCCTGGGTATGAGGATGAGGAAGGCTTTTGAAAGAGAAGAGTTAACCTACTATTCAGATCTGAGAAATAACCTCCAATCGCCTCTTCCAGACCAAGACAGTTGTTAAGACAGAGTTTGGTGAAGACTTGCTCTGCAGAAAGAGAGAGAAGTGATGACAGGATTCCATTTTTACCAGTGGGAGAAATGAAAAGAAAAAAACTTCATTTCCAGCATCCTAAAGGAAAAGACAACGTGGGCAGACACGCTGAGGCAGTGGTTTCCAGCCTTGGGAATAAAATGAAGCAGATGTTTTAAGATACCTTATATGGAGCACCACATTAATAATCACTGAAAATTAATTAATGATGCTGATAATGACTAGAATATTATTTTTTTAAGTACAAGAGGAATCTGTTATATAAAAAAATATGTCTTCTTAGCTAGGTAGACTTTTTTATTTTCTTTAACTAATCAACACTCTGCCAAGGAAAAGGGAACGTTCTGCCAGAATTTAAACTGAAAAAAATGAAGTCCTCGGGCAAGTTTATATAAAACTCTGGAAAAGTGATATGTAATAAATTAAATATACTGAAATAAGCAAAGCATGAATATTTAACCACTTGACTATTTTAATTTAAAAGGGAGCTGTGAGACCAAGACTCTCTCACACAGGATGGAAAGTTTAAGGCCTGATTGGCAGTACCAGAAGCTGTCCTGCATCTTTCTTTATTCAGGAGACTGGCAAACAAAACAGGGCAGTGGCGTGGCATCAAGCTGCGAGCCAAGTCAAACATTTGCCAAGGGTTGTTCGTGTCCCAGAATCTACATGGCTGGGGAACTTGGACACAGAACATGCTGCACATCTAACTGCTTGTGCCATTAGTTGGCGTCACCTAAGAAGTCTTCAGGCACCAAATGACCAGCCAGAATCATTTTGTTGGGGTCCTGGAATAGGAGGGGGTCCCTTCCTACAGAGATAAATTCCCTGGAGTCAAACCCCAAAGCAAGGGTGAGTGCAAATACATGGAAGTACTAACCAGAAAGTGGACTGGATGGGTGAGGAGGCCTGGGGTCAGAGAAAGCAGCTGAGGAAAGGCCAAGAGACACAAAATGAGATCCTGCTGCCCCACAGAGGAACACGTGTTCCAGACTCAGCAAAAGGAGGATAACCTGTGTCTGCAAGGAAGGTTATCCTTCTCTGGCCCTGGTTTCCATTGGCAAAACTGAAGAGGGGAGGTGGACTTAAGTGATCATGTTCTGAAGGAATATTCCATAGAGTGGCCAGAAGCTGAGATGAATGGGAAGCAGCATTGCAGACCACTGGGAGGGACGTCATTGTCTTACAGTCTAGCAAAGAGGTTTGAGGACCTAATGTTTATAGAATGTTGTCCACTTACCTGGCCCCAGATGGAGAACTTTACATGCAGGCTTTTATTTAATCATCACACAGTTCTATGAGATGTGTTATTATCATCACCCCATTTTACGCAGGCTTCCCTGGTGGCTCAGTGGTAAAGAGTCTGCCTACCAATGCAGGAGACACGGGTTCAATCCTGGGTCAGGAAAATCCCATGAGAGAGGAAATGGCAACCCACTCTAGCATTCTTGCCTGGAGAATCTCATGGACAGAGAAGCCTGGCGGGCTACAGTCCATAGAGTCACAAAAGTGTCATACATGACTTAGCGACTAAACAACATTTTATACGTGAGAAAACAGAGATGCTAGGGAGTCTTCAGAAAGGAAATAGCTCACAAGCATCAGAGCTGGCACTCAAATACCAGCCTGCACCAAAGCTCATACTCTCTGTATTCATACTAGGCTGCTTTCCAATGCAGAGGAGAGACCAGATGTCAGCCCAGCATTTGAAAATGTTCTGTGTTCCATGTAGACACAGACCAGTGTGCAGGACTGGAGGATTGTGGGAGGGCTGCAATGTATCTATTGTAGACATGCTTAAAAGGTCAAAAGGTAATTGATTCTCGAAAGCCAATGTTATAGTCTGGCAGCTGGTGTCAGAAGATATCAACTAATTGTATCAGCAAAAAAAGACTTTTCTCTTAGGACCGCATGCGTGAGTGCTAAGTCGCTTTAGTCATGTCCAACCCTTTATGACCCTATGAGCTGTAGCCTGCCAGGCTCCCTGTCCATGATTCTCCAGGCAAGAATACTCAAGGGGGTTACCATGCCCTCCTCCAGGGCATCTTCCCGACCCAGGGATCAAACCTGTGTTTCTTATGTCTCTTGCATTGGCAGGCAGGTTCTTTATCACTAGCACCACCTGGGAAGCCCTTTCTCTTAGGAGTGGCAGACCACAATAAAAATGCTCATTGGTTCTATTGGTTTTACAGTCCTTTCTGCCCAATTGCTCCTATTTCCTAAAACGCTTATAACCCCTTGTATGTCTTCATTCTTTTGAACTGCCCTGAAGTTTCTTAGTACCTTGTAGTAAAAACATCTAGAAAATTGTTCTCTTTTCCCCCCAATACTATTATTAGAGTCTTCCATCCTTCTGTATTCAATTTATATTCAAGGAGAATGAAGCATAGAGAAATTGTGTGTCCTGAACGTGCAGTAAGGGGGCAGGAGACAGAAGCAGGTGAGGATGGTCAAAATTGTGTCTTCTTAGATCTAAACAGACATTTCTCCAAAGAAGACATATAAATGGCTAATAAACACATGAAAAGAGGCTCAGCTTTGCTCATTATTAGAGAAATGCAAATCAAAACTACAATGAGATAGCGCCTCACATTGATCAGAATGACCATCATCAAAATATCTACAAACAATAGATGCTGGAGACGGGGTGGAGAGAAGGGAACCCTCGTGCAGTGTCGGTGGGAATGTAAATTGATACAGCCACTGTGGAAGACAGTATGGAGATTACTTTAAAAACTAGGAATAAATCTAACATATGACCCAGCAATCAGGAAACCATAACTGAAACAGAAACAGGAACCCCAGTGTTCTTCGTAGCTGAACACTGTTTACGACAGCTAGGACCTGGACGCAACCTAGAATGTCCATCAACAGATGAATGGATAAAGAACCTATGGTACATATATACAGTGGAATACTACGCAGCCATTGGAAGGCATTGGAGTCAGTTCTAACGAGGTGGATGAACCTATTACACAGAGTGAAGTAAGTCAGAAAGAGGAAAAAAATATATATATATTAACTCATATATATGGACTCTAGAAAGATGTACTGATGAACCTATTTGCAGGGCAGCAATGGAGATGCAGACATAGAGAACAGACTTGTGGCACAGGGGCTAGGAGGAGAAGGTGGACTGAATGGAGAGAGCACGGAAACATATACACTATGATATGTAAAATAGGTGGTCAGTGGGAATTTGCTATATGGCTCAGGGAGCTCTGTGACAATGTAGAGGGGTGGGATGGGATGGGAGGTGTGTGCGAGGTGGGTGGGAGGTTCAAGAGGGAGAGGATATATATATATATGACAGATTCATGTTAATATATGGCAGAAAGCAGCACAATGTTGTAAAGCAATTAGCCCTCAATTAAAAATTTTTAAAAAATAAAAAAAGATCCCACATGCCACTTGAAGTAGCCAAAAAAAAAAAAAAAAAACCTTTTGTCCTCTTTGAGAGTCAAGTCATCCCTTTGTATGAGGAGGCAAAAAAATTCCAGGTTTCCTAGCAAGAGATTATATACACAAATAGATCCTTATCAGCAGAACTAAAATAATATTGGTTTTCACACAGTAATGAAAACACTCAGCGACATTCATACGGAAGCAGGCTTTTTTCGCTGGTGAGCTCTGTAAATGCAGAGGCAGGGAGATTAGTGAGAGACAAGAAAAGCTTTCCGAACGCTTCACTCACTGTTGGGAAAAGCGCTGATTTTGTTAGAGCTTTATAGGAACAGCTCGGGTTGAATGTGATGTGAAATTTGACTTGAATCTTGCACCTGTCAGGCTTCTGGGAGCAGATTTTCAGTCCTAAGGCTTCCATCTAAGTAGTACCTCTTGGTGGGGACTTCAGAAGCAGGGCCGGCCTTTCAATTCCAAGATTGAGTCTTGCGTTCAAACTCTCTCTACCTCACACTATCTTCCTTTCAATCTGTCAACAAATGTGCTTTTCTGGGTGGAATTACAAGGTTCCAGGTTCACATGTGACCAGCTACACTTGTAGGCAGAAACTCAGGTCAGAGTGGACCAGGTCTGCCACTTCTGCTATGACAGGCCCAGTCAACTAATGAGCAATTTTTACACTGGGTTCAGGTACTAAATCCATTAGTGTGTGTTTAACATATCTGGATTGAGTTTTTGAAAGGTGAGGAAACTTTGCCTTAATTTTTTCCTCTTTGGAAAATAATTTAGTGGTGAAGGAGGATTTCATGTTATATATTTACATTCTTATTATATAACATACATAGTTACATATACTATATATTTGTGTTTATACTATTTATAATTACAGCATCACCAGAATTTTCACAATTAGAATATATCCATGTACTCTTTTGTCATTTAAAAATGCATTTTTAGGGACTTCCCTGGTGGTCCAGTGGCTAAGACTCCACACTCTCAATGCAGGGGGCCCAGGTTCAATCTCTGGTCAGGAAACGAGAAGCTACATGCTGCAACTAAAGATCCTGCGTGCCACAACAAAGGCTGAAGATCCTGCGTGCTGCAACTAGGACCCAGTGCAGCCAAATAAAGAAATGTCACATTTACCTTTAGAATTTTTAAAAATTGAATGAATACATTCATTAAAGAAACCTTAGCATACACTGATGAAAAGAGTCTAATACAGAAAATCCATAATCATATTTTTTGAGGTAACATCTGATAAAACTTGGATATATAGCATTTCATCTTTTTTTTTCCCTCCCTGGACTATACATACTACATGGAAATACAGGTCTTCCTTTATCCATGGTTATGGTTCCCAAGTTTTCAGTTACTTGTGGTCAGCTGGGATCTGAATATACCAATGGAAAATTTCAGAAATAAATGATAAGTTTTCCATTGTGCACCGTTCTGAATAGGGTGATGAAATCTGTGTGGCCCCACTCTGTCCCTCCCACAGCTGTGAATCGTCCCTTTGTCCAGCATACTCTGTCCCTTAGTCACTTGGCAGCCTCCTGGGTTATCAGATTGACTATTGTGAGATTGCAATTCATGTGTTCAAATCACCCTTATTTTACTAACTAATGGCCCCAATGAGCAAAAGTAGTGATGCTAGTAATTCAAATAAGCCAGAGAGAAACCATGCAGCACTTCCTTTAAGTGAAAAGGTAAAAATTCCTAGCTTGATAAGGAAAGACAAACAATCAATCATATGCTGAGATTGCTAAGATACATAGTGAAAATGAATTTTCTATCAGTGACATTGTGAAGAAAGAAAAAGAAAATTGTGCTAAATTTGCTGGTGCTCCTCGAATTGCAAAAGTTATGAACACAATGTGTGATAAAAGGAAAATGCATTAAATTTGTACTATAAGGTATTTTCAGAGAGAGGGAGAGACCACATTGATGTGATTTTTATTACAGTATATTGTTATGATGGTTCTATTTTATTATTAGTTACTGTTGCTAATCTCTTACAGCGCTTAACTTGTAGATTACACTTTATCACAGGTATATATGAAAGAAGAGACACAGTACACGTGGAGCTCAGTGGTATAGGCATCCACTGAGGGCCTTGGGACTTATCCCCCATGAATAAGAGGAGATTACTATGTGTTCATATAAAATCACGTTATATTTACTGTTTTGAACTGCCATATGCCTTTTTACTGAAAAATACACTATGAGCCTCTTTCTACTTATGGAGTTATATAAAAAATAATTTTTGAGATGACACAGTATTCTGTTGCTAACCACCACTGCCAATTCCAAGGTTTTCTAATATAAATAATACTAGAGATAAACGCCCATGCATTGTCATAGTAAAATCTCCCAGATAAGGAACTGTTAAATCAAAAGTCATTCTTTCAAAGGCTTTCCATGCCTGCTGCCAAACTGCACCCCAGAAAAATTGTACCAGCCTCTCTTCCCTCCAGCAGTGTGAGAGCGCATCCCCCCACGCTCTGATCAGTGTAGTTCCCTAAGTCTTTGTATATGTGTTTGTTAGTTGCTCCGTTGTGTCTGAGTCTTTGTGACCCTGTGGACTGTCGCCTGCCAGGGTCCTCTGTCCATGGGATTCTCTGGGCAAGAATACTGGAGCGGGTAGCCATTCCCTTCTCCAGGGGATCTTCTCAACCCGGGGATAAACCTGGGTCTCCTGCATTGCAGGCAGGCTGTTTACTATCTGAGCCACCAGCAAAGCTTCACCATAATTCTTTTTAGACTTCACCAATCCGATAGGCAAAATAAATGATGTCTCACTGTTTTTATTTAATAGGCAAATATAGAATGGTAAATCATTATTTTTATTAAATACATTATTAGAGAAACTAAACATTTTTCTTTTATTTTTGATAACTGTTTTTCTCCTTTGGGGATTAACAATTTATAATCCCAGTTCCCCCATCCCTTCTAATTTAGTTGTAAGTTCTTTATGTATTAATACCAATTATTTTTCTCTCATAACACTGTAAAAGTTTCTCAGTTTTAACTTTTCCTAATTTAGCTTATAGTATTTTTGTTGTGCTCAAGTTTTAATTTTGCCTTAGTCAGAAATGCTAGTCTTTTTCTTTATGGTGTCTACCATCAGTGGCCTTTGCTACCTATTGACTGAGACTGCTAATTTTATGATATATGAGGCTTCCCAGGTGGTGTTAGTGGTAAAGAACCCGCCTGACAATGCGGGAGCTGCAGGAGATGCGAGTTTGATCCCTCAATTGGGAAGATCCCCTGGAAAAGGAAATGGCAACTCACTCCAGTATCCTTGCCTACAGAATCCCATGGACAGAGGAGCCTGGCAGGCTACAGTCTACAGCATTGCAAAGAGTCAGACACAGCTGAAGTAACTTAACAAAGCACACACAAAATCATATTCCAACTAAACTACACTTCTTTGTCCCAGAGCCTGCTTCTGAGGGGACCCAGACTAATTTTTTTTAAGTGACAGGAAATTATCATGCAGTATGATAGGGAAAATATCTGATACTGAAATAATATAAATGGGAACATGACCTAGACCTGGAGTTCAGAGGTCATGCAGAGATGGAGTGAAGGTCTGCAGAGCAAGTAGGAATTCCTTTGAAAATAGGAGGAAGAGACTCATCCTGGAAGGAATTCTAGTCAGAAGGATCAGCATGGCCAAGACCTAGAGCCAAGAGCAGGTCTGTTGTGTTTTTAAAAAAAAAGAAAGAAAGAAGAAAAAGGAAAGGTTCAGTGTGACAGAGACATGGACCAGGAATGGTACAGAGATGAGAGATAAAGCTGGAGAAGTAAGAAATAAATAGATCACAAAGGATCTTGTTTACTAGGCTGAGAAGTATGGAAAATGTGCCTATTTTCAGCAGAAACTTTTAACATTAACATTCCCAAACTTGTTAGGATTTAAGTATAAAATGCAGGACTTGGATTCTCTAAGCATTTTCCTATATATTTTTCTCAAAAACTAATTCCATCCGTCTTGCTCTTCTCTTTCTTATGGTACATTTTCCTCATTCTACCTGAAGCTTTCCCCTTGTCCTTAAACTCTGGTTAAAGCTAATCTTCTCAATGTGGAGAACCCATCCTATTGTTCTTTGTAGACCCAGAGGGCCTAGCACAAAGCCCAGATAAATGCTTAGGCATCTTGGTGTTCAGAGATCATCATCCCTTTCCTTCCTCCCTCTCTCTTTCTCCCTCTGAACCCTCCTCCTCCTCTTTGCAGTCAACCCACATGTGTGTGAATCATCAGTAGCATCTCCCAAAGGGGAAACCCCTCTGCCAGCCAGCTGGTCCAGCCTCATTCCATGAACGTTGCTGAGTGGGAACAGCCCCATTACACAACCGTAATGTAGCCCAGTGTGTTCTGAGCACTCCTCTCCCATCTCACCAAACCCAGATTTTCCACCATTTTCCGTCTTACCTTCCTTTCCCTTGAGGGTCTGATTCTTTGCTTTCAAGTCCTACTTACTACCAAGTGGTTTTGTCTTGGCCTTCAGAGGAAACATAAGTACTTATCCAATCCACAAGACACAGAGAAACACTCAGGAAAAAAAAAAAAAAAGATTAGTTCAAGATATAGAGGGATTATAGGATTTAAAGTTTGAATTATAGAAATATCTTAGGTCTGATTAATAAATTTTTTCAGTAAGGGATGAGATGGTAAACATCTTGAGCTTTGCAGGCCGTAAGGTCTATTTAGCAGCTACTTACCTCTGCCTTTGTAATGGGAAAGTAGATACAGACAATACCTATATAAGTGGCTATGGCTGTGTGCCAATACAACTGGACTTACTGGACTGTAAGGAGATCAAACCAGTCCATCCTAAAGGAAAGTAACCCTGAGCATTCACTGGAAGGACTGACACTGGAGCTGAAACTCCAATTCTCTGGCCACCTGATGCAAAGAGCCACCTCTTTGGAAAAGACTCTGATGCTGGGAGAGACTGAGGGCAAGAGGAGAAGGGGGTGACAGAGGATGAGATGGGATGGCATCAGTGACTCAATGGACAAGAGTTTGAGCAAACTCAGGGAGATAGGACAGGGAAGCCTGGCGCACTGTAGTCCATGGGGTCACAAAGAGTTGGACAAGACTGAGTGACTGATCAACAGCAATGGGTAGTAGGCTAACTGGGTCACAGACACCAGTGGGTCAACACCCAGTCTAGACCAACTCTCTCATACAAACGAGAACAACAAACCCCAGAGATGACACATCACTGTTTACCCTGGTAATTCATGGCGTACCTGAGCTGAGGCCCTGGGCCTCCCGGCCAGCTAGTCCTTAAGACTAAGTCCTGCTTTTTCCACTTTGACTTCTATTCCTCACCATCACTCATGTCCAACCGGTTTGTCCCATCCTAGGGGTTTGGTAGATCTTAATACTCAGGCACCGAAGACAGATATCAAACTTTAGAAGTATATATATGTCAATTTCAATCTCCCAACTTATTGCACCCCTCTTTGCCCTCTTGTATAAAATAGATAACAAATGAGAGTTCATAAAGTAAACCTTAAAAATGCATTCTAATACCTAGTAGGTGCAGACAAATACTGTTTGATCCCACTTATATGAGATACCTAGAATAGCCAAATTCGTAGAGTCAGAAAGTGCACTGATAGATACCAGGGCCCAGTGGGGCGGGGGTGGGGGGGGTGCTGGTGAGGAGGGAAGGAAGGGGCAATGGGACTGAGTGTTTAACGGGGACAAAGTTTCGGCTTAGAAAGTGAAAAATTCAGGAGATGGATGATGGTGAAAGTTGAACAACAATGTGAATATACTTAGTGCCATTGAATTGTATAGTTAAATATGGTTAAAATAGCATGTTTTATACTGTGTGACTTTTACAACAATAAAATTATTTTTTTAAGAGGATATGAAAAGAATAAACTTGAAAAGTTGTAGACACTTTTCCAGATCTCCCATCATTTCTAATATGTCTGCTATGGGAGTGATCGACCTTCAGGTTCAGTGGAGTGTGTGTGTGTGTGTGTGTGTGTGTGTGTGTGTGTGACTCGATGTACAGGAACTTGCCCACCTACGATAGGCAAGTACACTGACTGTCAGATGGACCTTGCCCAAATTAAGGAAAATTTTTCTAGGTTGCTTTTTTTTCTTTGTTTTGGAACTGAACTGTGTAAATTTTTAGGAAGGAGCATTTTAAATAGTACAATTTGAAGAGGCTGAAGTTGAAAAGCCAAGTAAACAAAACAATAAAACCTAGCTGAGTCACTGGCAGGACATTCCAAATTGCTTAGTGTGCTATTAATGACTCTAAAAGGCAAGAAGGAAGACATAACTGGTTCCCACAGAGGGGACTGTTTTGTCTCACATCTCAGCCACAACAGGCCCTGTGACTTGAATGGTCCTAAACATGTTCTCAGTTGTGGAAGAACCGATGTGTCCTTTAAACACAGGGGCCTTGAAGCTGTTCCTTCAGAGTACAAAAGAGGGAGGGCCTAAAGGCAAAGCACTGCTGCCCCTTCTCTGACCTAGAAACTTGACAGCCAAGGGCTGGTCTGAGAGGACAGCAGACAGCAGTAAACAATGAATAAAGCCCTTCTACTCCCGTCTATTGCTGAGGATTTGTTCTATGAGCTCACTTCCAATACTCAGGGACAGTAGATAATGGACAAGTTTCATCTGTGCACAGTGGTGACTTTCATTTTCCTTTGGCCCTTTCAGCCATTCTCCGAAAACAAACCTTGATCAGTTTCAGCAGAGTCATCTGCAAAATGGCACAACAGCACTCCAAGTACTAATGAATAAGTTAAATGACAGGTTAAATGAACAAGTTAAATGACCCTCTGTATCTGGAGGGATCATGTTTATTCTAACAACGACATAGGAATTATATGAAGTTACTGTCCTGATAATTAACGTTAGCAGCTGCTTCATTGAAAATGACAGACTGTGCATCCCTACTCTTTGCTCTAACCACTTTTAAAAATTCGACACTCAGCACCAAAAATCTACTGATCAGGAAGTCAAAGCACACTGATAGCTGACTAAAGATAACAAAACTCATTCTTGAAAGTGCAGGATTTAAGCTAATGCACCCACCACCGCCTGCCCCCCCCCACACACCCAATCCCAGGTCACCTGCCTGGATTTGTGCCAAGTGTCATTTAAAATTTATATTTACCATAGCGTTTATTTAATAAAAGGAAAAGCTAAATTCTCTGATGTTATTATATCATTGAGAGATACTCCCATCTCTACACACTTCCCTGCATTCATTTTTCTCAACTATTCCTAAAAGTTACTGGGCAATCAATTATGTCCAGTGAAGAAATGAACAAAAGAGCGAATAGGAGAAACATAGGAAAAACAAGAAGAATCACTTTATTCACTATGCCTGAACAAAGAAAGCAGCAATCGTTTATACGCTCTGTTCCATGGAAAGCAGTAATAGTTCATACGCTCTGTTTCATGGAAATATTTCAAGGAGAGATATTTTTTTCTCCAGCCCATTAGAAACTGTTGATAACAGCATTTTACCTAATATAAATAGGCGAGTAAAACTATTTCCTTTTAAGCCAGGCATATTGCTAGATTATTTTATTCCTGTCCTATCACTTGTCATCTCTAATTTATAGATAAGGAAATTGAAGCTCACAGAGATTTTTGTTTTGACCGAGGTCACAAACTAGTCAGTGTTGGACCCCAGATTTAAAGCCTCTCTATCTGACCCCGAAGTCTTTGCTCTCTGCAGCATCCCTTACTCTGGTGAAGTAGGGGAAGAAATGTCTCCAGCACAATGACATTAGTGTAATACTTGCATTATGAGGGAAGAAGAAGAAATTATTTAGAAAACAAGTTTTAGTCCCATTTCAACTCTGTAGACCCCCAAAGTGCGCAAGATTAAGGTTCCATTAAAAATCCCAGGTAACATCAATAACAACTCAAAACCCTAAGTCCCCAACTTTCTTTTTGTCCAGTAAATCACACTGATCTAGATACTTTACAGAGGTTTGATGTGAACAATAGACTTGGAAATTTTAAAATAAGGTGACTGTAATGCTTGAAAGCGGAGAAGGCAATGGCACCCCACTCCAGTACTCTTGCCTGGAAAATCCCATGGATGGAGGAGCCTGGTAGGCTGCAGTCCATGGGGTCGCTAAGAGTTGAACAAAACTGAGTGACTTCCCTTTCACTTTTCACTTTCATGCATTGGAGAAGGAAATGGCAACCCACTCCAGTGTTCTTGCCTGGAGAATCCCAGGGACGGGGGATCCTGGTGGGCTGCTGTCTATGGGGTCGCACAGAGTTGGACATGACTGAAGCGACTTAGCAGCAGCAGCAACAATGCTTGAAAGTACTTCTTAACTCAAGCCTCAAGTGGAGAACATCATTAGTGCCATTGTATTGGGTTGCCCAAAAAGTTCATTTGAATTTTCCTGTAAAATCTTATGGCTAAACCAAAGTGAACTTTTTGGTCAACCCAATGAATATTAATGAAATGTAAAGTATTTACTAGAACATAGTGATCAATGATGCAGCTTTGAATGGGCAATCATAAATAATATTTTTATTAGTAGTGAGAAACTCCTTTTATTATTTAAATTGATTAAAGAATGACTTGGGCACTTTGGAACACTGGTCTTAAAGATCTGTCTGTGTTACACTGTGCAGGGGAACAAATGGCCGCACTATTACTGTTTTTATACAACTCATTGGAACTTACACATTGGTTTTTACATATAACTAGCCACGAACTCCTTCTCTTCTTTAGTTGCTTTTATGGGACACTGATCATGCCTGTAGTTTAATGGACTAAATGTTATGTATTGCTTTGAATTAGCTGGTAGGGTACCTCCTCCACAAGCCTTGTAGTAAGGCCTCTAATTTGTGCTGAGATAGGAAGATGATAATTTGTAAATAACGATAGTGAAAAATAACCACTGGATTATTTAAGCAAAGACATTCTAACACAAATATAAACTAGTTCTACAAACAACTTTACATATATAAGATTCCCAAATTGCCTTGATTTAACTAGCTATTGGGCATTGTATAGATAAAACATAAGTTGCCTTGTTAGGATGCAAGAACAAAGATAATCAAATAGTCTAAGCTTTCCTCTTTGTAATAAGACAATGCCATATGTGGAGTTTTGTAGAGAGGATTAAATAATGTAATGGATAGAAGATGCTAGGGAATTCTTATAAGCAGCCACTGATGACTGTGATGGCTATTGTTATTACTATTTCTCCATCTGTTTCAATAACCTCACAGCTTTCATTTGGTCACCTAATCCACCCATCAGTATGGTGCACACAGTGATTCAGGTTCTTTGGGAGGATGTCACAGGGCAAGACAGTAGTGTCGCTCTAAAAGGGACTATGGTCCGGAAAGCCAGTCAGGAAAACACAAACGCTGTAACACTTTCTTTCTTACATGTTTTTGTGTGGTCAAAAGTCCTCAATTCCTTTCTCCTTTTACTAGTCCCTAAAAAATAAGAGAATAATTGTTAAACCTCAAGAGACATGCTTTGAAAGTGAGGATGCTCAGAAATGCAAAATGTTTTCTTAAGCCTAAATTGAATAAGAACTGTAATTCAAAACATTTCCAAGTGGAGGATCTGTGATCTCTCACAAGAATAAATTGCTTTCTTGCAAGGCAAAGCCCCTCGACGTGGTGACCATCTTTAAGAGGAAGCTGATAGGGTCATTTCAAAGATGGCCTCCTTCTCAGCCTGTTTCCAGTGGCTCATCACTCAACAAAGAAACTGAACTGAAAAGCGGACTCCTCAGCTAGTTGGGATCATTGAAAGGCTGGCCATACTGGCTTCAGATGGAGGCATGACTTTGGTTCATACTCAGACTGGTCCAGAGTGCTTTCTGGCCTTACCTCTTTCTACCTATACTCAAAATTTTCTCCCATCTAAGTCTTTTTTAAAGAGATTGTCCAACACATATATCTCTCAGAAATTTCTCCTCCCCTCTCACATCTTCCCAGCTCCCAACTGTGGCCACATTATTAGACTGGGATGGCACCTGATCCAAGTAAGGAGATCAGATCTACTCTTCCAGGGACTTGGAGTTGGGACCCAGAGATTGGGCCAATTAACTGGAAACAGGAAGTAGAAGATCATGTAGATTCAGAGGATGGAATGGCTATTGCAGGCGGCCATTCTAACCACGTCTGTAAGTTGTTGGATGAATCAGAAAAAAGGATCTGCAGACAAAGAGAGATGAGCTGAACATGAGAAGACAAGGAAAATAAGATGCAATCTTCCAGTGATGTTTCCAGTTCATAGAAGGCCCACTGTCCTTCTTATACATGTGTTTCTGTAGGACTCCTTTGCATCCTGTAGTTCAGTTCAGTTGCTCAGCCGTGTCCGACTCTTTGCAACCCCATGAACCACAACACGCCAGGCTTCCCTGTCCATCACCAACTCCTGGAGTTTACTCAAACTCATATCCATTGAATCAGCGATGCCATCCAACCATCTCATCCTCTGTCATCCCCTTCTCCTCCTGCCTTCAATCTTTCCCAGCATCAGGGTCTTTTCAAATGAATCAGTTCTTTGCATCAGATGGCCACAGTATTGGAGCTTCAGCTTCAGCATCAGTCCTTCCAATGAATATTCAGGACTGGTCTCCTTTAGGATGGACTGGTTAGATCTCTTTGCAGTCCAAGGGACTCTCAAGGGTCTTCTCCAACACCACAGTAAGATACCTCATATTCACTTGACCTTTCTTGAAAAGATTTCAATTCCCGAAACCCAAAAGCACCCTAGCTAAAACATTCTCTAGCCACTCTGGAAGGTTATTTTGAACTAAGCATGTCCCTGCCCTAGTCTCCCAGAGCCATCAATCACTTCAACCTTAGGGAGTGCACAGCTGGTAGAAGACGTGCTGGTTATAGATGAGAAATGGGAAAGAGGCAGACACAGAAACTCATGAGAAGCAAACAGTAGGTAACACTGAAGAGAAGGTCAGAGTTCTGTCCTGCCCTAAACAAGAGGGTAGGGCACTGCAGCTGCCTTTGACATGCAAGTTGTCTTTTCACAGCTGCCTTGGGTAGTTATTTGGTTGTTTCCTTAACATAAGAACTTAAGAAAGGAGTCCCTGTGACCTTGCTCCATTCCTTGATTCTAAGAGGAAGACTGACAGAAATCTCCACACTCTGCATTAACATAAGCATTCAGGTCCCAGGGGTCATCATGTGCCATATAATTGGGGTTTGACGCTCTCTCAGTGAACGGTTTCCACTCACGGTCCAGGGCAAGGAGCCCATGTCTGTGTCGCCCTAGGGATGAGGTGGAGACTTTCTTGTTCCTATTCAAGAGAAAACCTTTGGTTCTCAACTTTGTCCTGAGAAGCCAGTCCTGTCTCCCTCTGACTCATGATATCAGTCAATGGCCCTTCCCATGTCAGTTACAAACCTTTTCCTCTAAGCCACACGTCTGCTGTGTGTGTCACCACAGGCCATGTGGCTTCTGCTGTTTCTCCACTAGGACTCTATTTATCACTGCTTCTTGAAATTTCCTTCTCTCGCTTTTGAATTCAACCAGGTAATTTAAACTCCTTATTTTTAATAGCATTTGTGTGCATTCAGACTGGCATGGAGGATTCCACCCAGTGGTACATGTAAGTGGTACACATAAGCTCAGTGTACCAACTTGGTTGAAAGCACTTCTCATCTAATAAGCGACAGAGCTGGGTTTCAAACCTAGGTGTTCTGCATCTGAAACCAGGAAAATTTTTCATTTTAACACATGTCTTCCAGGGCATCTCAACAAGGTTGAAAGACTTAGCTGAAGGGAATTTTAACAAAAGAAAACTAGAGGTAAGCTCATGGAATTATTATGCCTATAAACGATTATAGGTTAAAAGCATACATGTGAGAAGGTTTCTGCACAGAATGAAACTCTCCAGTTGGTAAGATATTCTTGAGGCTGATTCTGACCTTAGGAACTTGGTGTTGGAGACAGCTGTGTTAACAGGGGTCTAGTCCAGCCTCATAACCCACATGTCCTTTCTGGCCAGAGCAGGAAGGAATCATCACTTGCAGGTGCTGATTCTCATATCTGGATCATCTCCTTCCATCTGCCGGTGACCATAAACACACACACTCCCAGGGAAAAGCCAACAAGATGATGTTAAGAGCATGAGGTTTGCTTGGGGAAGAAGTGAAGCTTGTCATGCAACCTGGAATGGTGGCAGAGACAGGTTTGCAGAAAAAAATAGGAGCTGCGAGCACTCCAAGAAAAAGGAGAGCTTGAGTTTAACTGCTGTGACCCTCAGGTCAGCCACCATGTTCGTTACACCAAATTTCCATGTATCTGGCAGGAAAATCTCATCACAGACACAGTGGGTTATCCATAGTTTCCATTTCCACTCATTCTACCTCCTATTATGAAAGTAACTGAGCAGTGGCTGAATATTGACTGTACCATAAGAATTCAGTTAATTGATCTGGTTAGGAAATGGAGCTCTTGATTAAGTGAGTTTCCTCTTTGCATATGTAGATATGCACATGCGTGCGAAGTCATTTCAGTTGTGTCCAACTCTACGACCCCGCAGACAGTAGCCTGGCAGACTCCTCTGCACATGAGCTTCTCCAGGCAAGAATGCCGGAATGGGTTGCCATTCCCTCCTCTAGGGTATCTTCCCAACCCAGGGATCAAACCCATATCTCGTACATCTCCTGCATTGGTTCTTTACTACTAGTGCCATCTGGGAAGACCGTGTAGATACATAAGCTGATTTAAACATTTATCAAGTACAAAATATAAAAGCTGGGGCACTGGCACAAGTTTGGGCTTCCATCTGGATTATATTGAAACATCTTGTTGACCGTATGGTCTTCGGGAAGTCACTTAACTCCTGAGCCTCAATTTCCTCATCTGTAGATTGGGACAGCCATTGCCTTCTTTGTGGGGGGAGGGGGATCTTCTCTACCTGGGGATCAAACCTTGGTCTCCTGCATCGTAGGCAGATTCTTCACCTTCTGAGCCACCAGGAAAGCCCTGTAGATTGGGACGGTAAGCCCCATTTCTTGGATTATTGTGGGGATTATGTGAGGTCCTGGATGCAAAATATTTGGCAGGGATCCTGATACAGAATTGATGCTCACTAAGTAGCACCTATTATTACTGTTGTTCTTATGAAACTGAAACTGCATCACTGCCTAGGAGGGTCTCACAGCATGACAATCAGGGATAGACTCGGAGCAACCCATAACAATAGTTCCTTGGAGAAGGTAGAGCTGGCAAACCAAGGCAAGGATTGACCTAGAGGTTTGCGCAAGAGAAAGTGGGGCAAGTAACAACTAGATCTGGGCAACCCGGCTGGTAACTGAGCAGCTTGAGTCAGTGCCCTGAAGCCCACGTGGTTTGGTTTTGACAGAGGAGAGAATTCCTTGTCCCTACAAGCTGCGCATCCCCAAGAGGTGCCCTTTAAGGGCCCTCTTTGGACTGGATGCTTGAACACAGCATTTAGAGCCAAGATTGTTTCTCTGTGTGATGAGAGCCTAGTAAGAAGCAATACGGCCTGGAGTCTCACTGAGAAGATGTAGACTGTTGTCATTCATGGAATTCCAGAGCTAACGAACTCTCACCCAGCAGGACACAGTTTAGACAGATGGGGAGACACTCTTAAGAAAAGCCACCCCGTCTCTGGCCTCTTCCGTCCCCTCCTCCAGAGCCCCTCTCTGGTTTCCCACGCAGTGTTTGTTCCTCTGGGCCTTGCTTCTCAGGAGGCTGGGAAAAAAAGAGATTGGGTTTTCCAAGGTTACCAAACTTATCTGTTTTCCGAGGCTGTACAAACAACTCGTGTGAAGGCCACCCAGATTTCTGCAATTAAAGAGAAACTTGCAGAGAAAGGGATGGCCAAGGCTGTTTCATATTCTGCCAAGCTGAGGCTCAAGTTGCCTCTGTGGGAGGACTCCACTACCATTGCAAACCAAGCAGCTGTCTGCCCACAGGGCAGGAGGGGTGTGCTAGGGAGCTGGTGTCCCAAGTTACTTTTCAGGCCTCTGTGCAAGGGTCTGAGCTCAGCTAGTCTGCTCATGGACCCCAAGTTGGAAGTGATTTCACGTTAGCAACAGAAATCCAAAGAGGGAAAATCCAATAAAACTTGATGACCTGTAGCAGAAGTACTCAGAATCCAACCTGGACAGGTAGCACCTGCATTATCTGGGAAACTATTAGCCAGACAATTCTTGGGCCACGTGGTTAGCCCACCCCATTCCTGCCTACTGATTCAGAAACCCTGAGGATTGGGCCCTGGACATGGTTTAGAAGCCCTCTAGGTGATTCTAATTCATGTTGAAGTTGAGAACCACCAACTTCTGGAAACCCTGGCAGTAGGAATAAAGAAAACCATTCTAGAGTCTTATGAGAATCAAAGCGTGGCTGGAAAGGTATGCCTGTCCTAATTCCCACCTACATTTCCCTGATGATATAAGAAAGGAGGGGCACGTGGAGGGAGACAATGGTTGAAACAGAGCAAACAGTGAGGGGGACAACCCTGAGCTTATGTGAGTGGTGGTTAGTGTCTTCAGTTGCTCACTTATTAGTTAATGTTGTCAGTGGCATCAAAAGGCTTCTGTTAATTCTTCAGAAACAGCCATCATTATGCACAGGATGGTCAAACTAGTAGGGGAAATAATCCAGGGCAGGCAAGGGAGCAGAAAGAACCACAGTACCACCGTTCTGAAGGTCAATACCAGAAGTCAGCAAATACTAGTGACATGGCTCAGAGAAGCGAAGAAGAGATGATGGGCTGAAAAGAGAAGAGAGGCAGAGAAAGAAAATAGAAGGAGAAATGGATGCGAACAATCACACCCCAACATTGCAGGGCCAGGAACCAAAGGGCAAATAGAGATACGTAAACTGTATATCTGGATTTTTAAAAGTTGTAAGTTAATTGCACATCAAGTGAACAGATTATTAAGTGAAATATGCGATATCCTCCTACCTCAGCAGATAGGTCTTCAGAGCAAACTGAAAGTTCAGGGTTGGTAAAATTAAGTATTCTTGGACTCCTCAAAGTTCCAGAAGGCAAGGAGAATCAGTATCCATCCTGGCCTCTGGTTCACAACCCCACTCCCTTTCTCCTATCCTGGCTCAGTCCCCACACCACCAGGGGCTTCATTCATACACACAAATAAGCTGCCAGTGAGTCCTGGCTCCATCCACACCCCTGTAAACAGTCCTGCATGACTACCACTCAGACCTAAGAGGAACACCATCGCACGAGAGACTGGACCAGGCAAGAGGCTCTGAAAAGAGCCCTGGGGTCTTCAGAGAAGAGACTTCTGCCTGATTTCCTGGAACACGGTCTTGAAGAAGGGCAGGCTCTTGGTGTATGCACCCTCTTGGCTTGTGAATTCTTCATCCCATGGGGAGAGTGTAGGAAAACAAGAGCATGTCTCTAGAAGCATGGGTTCAGGACAGGGGCCGTCTTGCTCCAAGCTAGAGAAAAGAGGAGAGAAAAAGGAGGAAATAGCAGTAATAAAGACCTTGAAGAGGTTCTTCAAAAAGTGACTTTTACTATTACCCATACATCAGGGACCAGATATTCTTCTGGGTATCAAGCTGTGATTCTTCCTCTAGCTTGGATGAATCACCCACACCATGGAGAAAAGTGAGTGCCCATGCCTGATTCATGTTTTATCCCTCCACCTACATTACTTCTCAGTGTCCAGGGATACCTAATTTTCCCATGATAACAACTGTAGGTCCATAATAAATCCGTATACTGCACACTGGCAGGAAGGAAGTGAAGGAGGAAGGGAGGGAGGAAGTTATGATTGAGACCAGAAGTTTCCCTGGGTAAAGCAAAGGAATATTTTATTAGATAAACAACTGAAAAGCAAGATTACACAGAAAATTGGTAACTTGATATAGCATTTTGGGCTTTGTGATGTGGGATGGTTGTTACTTGGCTTAGCTTCTGATGTTGCAAAATTTTCATTTGTGAAGGTTTCAATGGCCAACTATTTTGATGTAGATTACTTGAGTTCTGTTGTTTAGCAAATATGAAATACGATTCATTTCTCTGGGAATGTCTCATTTCCTGGGACTGGAAATGTAGTGGGGTTAGAATAACTGCTCCATTTTTGAGCCATGTGTTCACACACTGAAGACCAGGGCAACCCTGATCACAATATCCTCATCTTTCCAAACCATTCCAAAACTAAAATATTGTTTTTTGGGAAAAAATAAAAACACTTTTTAAGGATAAAATCAACAGAAAGATTCACAAAAGAAAAATGGATAAAAAAAGTATCATGCAAATTATTTAAAAGGCAAACAGCAAACTGGGAAATAATAGGTATGTGGCAAATATGGCAAAAGGAATAGTTATTAATGTATTAAACACACATATTTTAAAAATCATCAGTGTTCCAGTTTTAAAAGTGTACCAAAGATGTAGAACATTAGCAAAAGAAACATAGACAATGATCTGGTGGACACAGCAAGGGAAGGAGAGGGCAGGACAAATTGAGAAAATAGCATGGACATACATACGCTATCATGTATAAACAGATCATTAGTGAGAAGCTGCTGTGTAACACAGGGAGCCCAGCCGGGCACTATGTGACAACCTAGAGGGGTGGAATGGGGGAAGATTATGACTGATATGCGTTAATGTACAGCAGACACCACCACAGCATAAAGCAATTATCCTCCAATTTAAAAATAAGAAAGGAAAATTATAATAACTGAAAATATTTTAAA
Organism: Ovis canadensis; assembly: GCF_042477335.2. Lineage (NCBI taxonomy): Eukaryota > Metazoa > Chordata > Mammalia > Artiodactyla > Bovidae > Ovis > Ovis canadensis. The sequence continues at coordinate 20,331,369 of NC_091260.1, read as the reverse complement.
ATACTCAAAAGAATGCAAGATAAAAATGACGTGTTAATTGATATAACTTTTCTGGATACAGCTTTACAAATGTGTCAAGAGCCCTAGAAAATGTCCATGGTCTTGACCTTAGCAATTTTTTCCTAAGAATATAGTAGAGATTTGGGAAAATACTGATATAAATAGATGATCTGTGCAATAGTATCTGAATGCAAACTAGTACAGCCACTATGGAGAACAGTGTGGAGGTTCCTTAAAAAACTGGAAACTGAACTGCCATATGACCCAGCAGTCCCACTGCTGGGCATACACACCGAGGAAACCAGAATTGAGAGACACGTGTACCCCAATTTCATCACAGCACTGTTTATAATAGCCAGGATATGGAAGCAACCTAGATGTCCATTGGCAGATGAATGGATAAGAAAGCTGTGGTACATATACACAATGGAGCATTACTCAGCCATTAAAAAGAATACATTTGAATCAGTTCTGATGAGGCGGATGAAACTGGAGCTGATTATAGAGAGTGAAGTAAGCCAGAAAGAAAAACACCAATACAGTATACTAACACATATATATGGAATTTAGAAAGATGGTAATGATAACCCTGTATGCGAGACAGCAAAAGAGACACAGATGTATAGAACAGTCTTTTGGACTCTGTGGGAGAGGGCGAGGGTGGGATGATTTGGGAGAATGGCATTGAAACATGTATAATATCATATGTGAAACGAATCGCCAGTCCAGGTTCGATGCATGATACAGGGTGCTTGGGGCTGGTGCACTGGGATGACCCAGAGGGATGGTATGGGGAGGGAAATGGGAGGGGGATTCAGGATTGGGAACACGTGTACACCTGTGGAGGATTCATGTTGATGTATGGCAAAACCAATACAATATTGTAAAGTAATTAGCCTCCAATTAAAATAAATACATTTATATTAAAAAAAAAAATACAAGACCCTGTCTCTTCTCTCATCAGTGTTCCTGTGCTCTAGAATGAGCTCTTTACAGTCCTGCTTTTAAACTCGCAACAGCATTGCACATGGTTAGCCACTCCCTTTTGTGTCTTTCCTTGATTTCCCGGATGCCACTTTCCTGTTTAACCTCTTATCTCACTGGCCACTCCTTACCAGGCTGTTTTCCCAAATCTTCTTTTTCCACCTGTCTTTTAAAGGATAGAGCTCCTCCGTGCTCAGTTCAGAACATCTCCTCCACCCATATTTATTTCCTTAGGTGTTCTCATCTAAACTCGTGGCTTCTGATGCTGTTTTACAGTAATGACTCCAAAATTTATGTTTCTGGCTTGAACTTTTGCTCTGAAGTCTAGATTCAGATAGTTGACTTCTTAATTGATATTAACACTTATGTACCTCATCCATCTCAGACTTGACATATCAAAAACAAGCCTGTTAATCCCATGTTCCCTCCCAAAATATCCAGATCTCCCTCTGCCATCCCTATCTCTTTAATTACCACCACTCATCTGCTCAGTTATTAAAACCAGATGATAGCATGCTGTCCCTGACCCCTCCCACCCCTCAACCTGGACATCCAAACAAGCAACAGCTTTTGTTGGTGCTACTTCCAAAATATGTCTTTCTTGCCTCTGCACCAACCAGTGCCACTGTCTTTGTCCCAATCACTACTTCCTTCCTAAATGGTCTCTCTTTCTCTACACTCGCTGCCACCCCTTCAATCCTTAAGCAACACCAGGATTTTCAAAATGCAAATCAGATCATGGCTCTCTACTTCACTCAGAATTATTTCCAATTCTTACAGTGAGTTGCTAAACTGAGTAAGATCCAGCTCCCCCCTAGTCATCTGACCGTCATAGTACCTGCCTCCCTGCTCACTCCAATCCTGTCCACTCCTCCCTTCCTGCTTCCTGGAGCAGATTTATGTGCGTGTGCTCACACAGCAGTGTGTTCAACTGTGTTCAAAGGTAAGACATGACACATAAGCTTTGAACGACATGAAGGCAATTTATTTTGAAACTCATTAGTTTATTAACATGCATGTGAAGTTTTGCAGCTGATTCCAAATTCCACACCAGTTAGGAATTATTTGGGGCTGAAATAACAGTAGCATAAATAATACAGGATTTTTTCCTCTCATGTAATATGAAGTCCTAAGGTAGGCAGTCCAAAGCTGATGGGCATCAACACAGTGGCATCCACGGCATGGGCATCTTCTGTTTTTCATGCCTTTACCTTATATGGGGTTTCCAACATCAGGGTCATCTCTTAGTCTCAGGGTGCCTGTTGCCATTCTGGTTATCATGTTGACATTCCAGAGAGAGGGAGAAAATTGTTGGAATTCCTTTTGAGACTAATGAAGTAGTATCTTTGAAAACGAAAAATATTAAGATAGCTCATCTTCACATGATTTCTCACAAATAATTTCTTGGGAAGAAAAAGAGGAAAAGTTAAATTGAGAGTAAAGGAACTACATTCCTTTTTTATGACCAAGGATATTGACAATATCTCCAAACACCTTTTTAGCTTAGGCATGTGTCATAGGCTGAACCGTGTCTTAGCTTCACAAGGTGAAGATCTAACCTGTAGTACCTCAGAGTGTGATGGCATTTGGAGATGGGGGTCTTTAAAGAGGTGGCTAAATTAAAATGAAATCATAACCCAATATGGCTGGCAACCTTCTAAGGAGATTAGGACACAGACATGCTCAAGGGAAGATGATGAAGACACAGGGAGGAGATAGCCATCTACAGGCCAAGGTGGGAGGCCTCAGAAGAATCCAACCCTGATGACACCTTAATCTTGGACTTCTAACCTCCAGCTCTGTGAGAAACTAAGTTTCCATTGTTGAATCCACCAAGTCTGTGGTACTTTGTTATAACAGCTGGAGAAACTAATGTGTGTGATTATGCCTACTTCTCAGATAAAGAAACTGCCTTTCTAAGAAGGTAGCCTGCCCAAGTTCTCAAGCCAGGATGTGGCAGTGCTAAGATCCAGTCCCATATCCAGCCTCTGTGGCTGTGCTTTTTCCATTCTGCCACGTGATTCTTTTCCCCATCCACCCTCACCCAAAAGCTTATTTCCCCCAAAGACTCTTGTGATATTCTTATTAAAAGAAGGAATGCAAGAAAGAAGTACCGATCAGGATGAAGAAAAGAATGTTTCAGGGCTCAACATCTGGAAGCCAACCAGGAGAAGAGGACAAAGAAAATCCTCTGTAATAGGGCATGCTCAGGAATATTTTAAACACATAAAATCATCTGTCAACCCAGATGGAAGATGATCAACTATTTATTCCCCACTTAACAAAACTGTAATATTTTAGGAATTTTAAGCTTTTGGTTTTGACATTCCACTTTCAGATTCTGGTGATTTTGGAATTGCTGGTTTCACATGAAATTAGGAGGGCATGATTATTTTTATACATCCTTAGCTAACAGTCTGCTCTGGGTATTTTGTGTCGAGCTGCTTTGATGGATTGACAACATTTAGAAGTAATTTATCCTATTGATTGAACAGATGAACATATATAAATCCCACTAAATTATAAATTAATGTCATGTATATACACAGGCTAAGCCAAAGAGTGTAACAGAGCTGACCTAATGACAAGAGCTAATCTGATAAACTCACTGCCATGTGAACAAAAGATGGGGATTTAAGCATATAACACAGTTATCTGCATTGAAAACTAAACCACTGTTTAAGGTGGCAAATTGAGGCCACCTTTTTATCTTTCTTTCACCTCCAATTCCAATGAAATGACCAATGAGAATAAACTTTGTTTTAATTGTTAATTCTTTTTATATAAATAAAACATGAAATAAAAGATAAAGTAAGTAAAATAATGTCTTTATCAATATGAAATAGGGAAAGGTAACGCGAAAGGTCAGACATTTCGGAAAACGTTTGCTATATAAGGAAACGGAACGGGGTTGAAGAAGTCCTAACCTGTCAATTAACGTGAATTCCACTCATCTGCTGCTGTGTGACTAGGCACTCTGAGATTCAGGACTTAAAACAAGAGCATTTATTTCGCTCCTGGATTTGCATTTGGGCAAGGCTTGGCAGGATCAGCTCGTCTCTGCTTCAGGAAGTGTCAGCTGGAGATTCTCAAAGGCTGAGGCAAGGAGTCCTCCGGAAGCTCAGTCACGGGTCACGAGATGCATGCTGGGAAGATGGCGGCGGTGGGGGCGCGGATAGGGGCCCGCGGGGCCTGGGACACCTCGACCTCCGTGTGCTCTCTCCACATCCTCTGCTTCTCCAGCACTGTGGCTTTAGGGCAGCAAACTTACCAGGTGCTCCAGGCGCCCAAGATGGAGAGACAGAGAGAAAGCCAGGCTCCAGTGCCGTTTATGTTCTAGCATTGGAAGCCGCACCATGACACTTCAAACTGCATTCTATTAATAAAGGCCAGTTTGCTTCCAAGGGGAAAGGAGCTATTTGTCCTTTTGTGATAGAAAGGGCTGTAAAATTCTAGAAGAGGATGGCATGTGACCATTTTGAAAATACAATCTCTCAAATACGTGACAGAAAAATACAGCTGGTGGAAGAGACTGTGATCATTAACAAAGTAAAGCTGTACCTTCAAGGTCAGGGGGACAGGGCAAGAAGAGGGGTGAGCTCGGGGGCAAAGAGATCTGGGAAAATTTCAACCCACACCCGAAGCAGCTCAGCCTGGGGACCACACCAGAATGTCACCTGATGTGAACGGGAGGACCAGGTAAAACGGGGCATTGTAAGAGAGCATCCACCTCAGTTAGAAATAAGAGCCACTAAGGGGCTTCCCAGGTGGCTGCAGTGATAAAGAAACCTCCTGCAAATGCAGGAGAGGTAAGAGATGCAGATTTGATCCCTGAATGGGGAAGACCCCCAGAAGACGTCATGGCAGTCCATTCAGTATTCTTGCCTGGAGAATCCCATGGACAGAGCAGCCTGGCAGGCTGCAGCTCATAGGGTCGCACAGAGTCAGACATGACTGAAGTGATTTAGCACACACTAAAGCCTCAGTCACAGACTCGATGGACATGAGTCTGAGTGAACTCCAGGAGATGGTGATGAACAGGGAGGCCTGGCGTGCTGCGATTCATGGGGTCGCAAAGGGTTGGATAGACTGAGCGACTGAACTGAACTGAACTGAATGCCTCAGTGTGTCACAGCAGTTATGCTCAGGAAACGCTTCTCAGAGTTGTGATGCACCTGCCCATGGCTTCCTCTGACCATGTTTTCTTCCTGTACTTCATAAACAGTTTGACTAGAGAAAATGTAAACTTTTAATGTTCCTATTTAGTGTAGGACTAGACCATTTGGAGATCCAACCAGTTCATCCTAAAGGAAATCAGTCCTGGGTGTTCATTGGAAGGACTGATGTTGAAGCTGAAACTCCAGTACTTTGGCCACCTCATGCGAAGAGCTGACTCATTTGAAAAGACCCTGATGCTGGGAAAGACGGAGGGCAGGAGGAAAAAGGGATGACAGTGGATGAGATGGTTGGGTGGCATCACCGACTCAATGGACATGGGTGTGGGTAAACTCCAGGAGTTGGTGATGGACAGGGAGGCCTGGCGTGTTGTGGTTCATGGGGTCACAAAGAGTCAGACACGACTGAGCGACTGAACTGAACTGAGACTATTTGGACAAGTACCTTCTAAAACTCAGATAAATCTGTCTCAACATCTGATATTAGATATGCACAGACTTCCCTGTGAGGCTGAAAGGAAAGTAAGAAAGGGAGGGAAGAAGAAGGCTCACTGGACAGAGCAAAAGATAAAGCTGTTCAAAACTGATGGCTGTTCTTAGATTCAGAGCAAAGATAACTCCCACCCCCAAGAAACAGAGAAGCACTTAGAAAAAATTCTGTGAAGACATAATCTGAGATTATTCAGAACTACTTTCAGATTTTCAAAAATTAGCAAATTCAGGACACAATGGAGGCAATAGAGGAAATAAATGAGAATTAAGAGAAATGTGTCCACTATTCACAGGTAAAGGACAAAGTAAATGGCACCCTAAGCCAACCTATATGAGACAGCGGACAAGTGTAGGAAGACAGTCTTTTCCAGGAGAGGACAGTAGTAATGTCCCTGCAGAAAGACGAGATTTCTAGTCAAAAGGACAAACTATTTGGAAGAAAGATCCACACACAGGCATACCCTGGTGTTGTTGTAAACACTCAAATCTTGAATTTAAAGACCACTGACATCTACAAGTGCACTATATATATATGCATATATATATAAAATGAATTACATTCAAAATGACAAATTAGACTATCAGGGTTTCGTGTAGAACTAAATCACAAAGGTGAGAGAGTTATAGAATGGCTCTGAATCCTGACAAATAATTAGAACAAATACGGTAACTTGATAGTGTGGCTGGTTACAAAATAATCAGAAGTAAACATCTTTTCCTGTTCTTGACAACATGGCAAAGTAAACTCAGTTCTAAAAAATGCTGGGAAATGAGAGGAAAATTGAAGACTGTGGAGCCCTATACAAAGGACATCTCCACCACTGACTGAGCTTCATAGCAACCGTTGCCACAAGCCGCCCCGCCCCCATCTAAACTGGCCAGCTCCCTGACCCAACCCTAACACTCACCCTACAGTACCCTAACCAATCATCTAATGCCACCCTTTCAGCAGGAATTTTCCTTGTCTTGAGACCATAAAAATTGGCTGCTGCTAAGTCACTTCAGTCGTGTCCGATTCTGTGCGACCCCATAGATGGCAGCCCACCAGGCTCCCTTGTCCCTGGGATTCTCCAGGCAAGAACACTGGAGTGGGTTGCCATTTCCTTCTCCAATGCATGAAAGTGAAAAGTGAAAGTGAAGTCACTCAGTCGTGTCCGACTCTTTGCGACCCCATGGACTGCAGCCTACCAGGCTCCTCCATCCATGGGATTTTCCAGGCAAGAGTACTGGAGTGGGTTGCCATTGCCTTCTCCAGAATTGGCTACTAACCCTCAAAAGGGTTCGGCTCTTGGTTGAGGCCTGCTGTTCTAACAGTCAGCTCTTCCTGGTCTGTCAGGAGGTGGGCCTCAAGAACCTATGCCATCTAGCATTTTCTCTTCTCAACTTAGGAAGGCTGCTCAGTTTCATCTGTGGTGGGGAGTGGGAGTCAGGAGTCATGCTTGTGTGCTTGCTGTTCACTGATAAGGAGCCAGAAGTCGGCCCTCCATGGTGCTCACAGTTCCCACCATCACACTGTGTGCACACAAGCACCACGCACACAGGCACCCTCATCACCACCACCCCTTCCCTACACACATGCCAGACCATACACACCACCCTACACATGCTGTGCACACACACATGTGCTTCTCATTTGAAGATTCTATTTGTCTCCATCACAAGCCCAATGATGCTCCCAACATTTTTAAGCTAGTGTGTAGCCCTGGGACCAATTAACATTCACTCACAGTTGTTAACTGGAACAGAGAAAGGGTTTTAGGCGAATATAAGAGGAAAACTATGTTGCCAGGGAGTCGCTGTTGCTTCAGCTTGTGTTATGTTGCTTAGGGAGCAAAAGGCCGCCCCTGCCGCCTGCGAAAATGGTCCAGTGCCTTCCTGATTCTCTCCTCCCCCACCCTGCACACACACGTTTGGACTCACTCCCTCTCACATCCTGCTGTAAAATATTTCTGAAGGCTGAGCCATCCCTCCCTTTCAAGGTGTCTGTCAAGTCTGCTTGCTTAAGAGCAGTGGTTTCTCCAGGGTGTCTCCCTCCCACTGGCTTGGAGGAGCCTGAAGAAGATGGATGGGTTGGAAGGAGCAAGGCATACAGTCTTCCCACTGTGGCCCTGGCCTGTGAACTCTCCTCAGGTCCACAAGAATCGTGTCAGATGTTCCTATGTCCCGAGTGAAAGGGCCCCAAGGCAATGGTGCTGGCTGGACCCAGCACCTCCAGGAGGATTTGGGTCCCCACTGGAAGAGTCTAAGAGGCCAGTGGGAGGGAACTCAGCCCCCAAGTTGGCCGAATCATCCAAGAAACTGACAGAGCTGCCAGGGCTGCCAGGGCTGCCAGGGGACAGACTCCATTCAACCTCTGTCCTACCACACCCAGTTCTTAGCCAGGACCAATCCCACCTCTAAGTCGCTCCCAGAATTATCTCAAGGATGGGACTTCCCTGGTGGGCCACTGGCTTACACACTGCTTTCTGATGCAGGGGGATGAGGGTTCGATTCCTGGTTGGGAAGCTAAGATCCCCCAGGCCTCCAGGCCAAAAAAGCAAAGCTTAAAACAGAAGCAATATTGTAACAAATTCAATAAAAAAATTTTTTTTCTTTTAAGAGTATTATCTCAAGGAGAGAGAAGTGGGGGCAGGCAGGGAGGGATGGAGGACAGATGTTCTAAGAATGAGCACAGTATTTAATCAAAGATTTTTGGGGGGGGGGGCTTTATTTCTTGGGATTATCATCCAAGACCATAGCATTTAGGAATATGGAGAACCCCAAATTGCTCTCTGCCCTTCTTCCATTTGGCCAGGCTCCAGTTGGATTTTCCTAAACCTCTTGTTTGGAATGATGAGGACATTTTCCCTTAGGGATGCTATCATATGTCAGGGTCAGGTTCCAAGGACACACAAAAGCCTGTGTAATTTGTGATGGTTTTTAGCTTGGAGGCTGACTCTTAGAACAAAACCTGCTGGCCACATGGGCCAGGACAGAGTGAAAGCAGGGTCACCATGGCCTGGGTTCTAACCCCAGCTCTCCTCCTGTTAGCAGTGAGACCCTGGTCCCAATACCTGATCTCACCCTGCCTTGACTTCATCCCTAAAATGAGGGATAATAATAGCATCTATCACCTAAGGTCATTGTGCAGATTGAATGAGATAACACAAATAAAATGGTTAGCACAGTTCTACGTCACTGTAAATACTTATGCTTTTTATTTTAATATTCAACAAGTATTGGTTGAGCACAGCCAGGCCTTGTGCTGGGTGCTGGGACATAGCATGAATGAAGATGAAAAACCCCAGGCCCTGTTGCTCTGCAGCTGTTCAGGCCTTGGGTACCAGGATGTCCAGTGGGCACAGGTCCAGCCTCGTGGATGAGAACGTTTAAGGACTTCCTGCCAGGCCAGCTCCTGGATGCCACAGCGTCCCAGACTGATTCCCCATCACTTTGTCTTCTGCTCAGGGCTTTGGGGTACATCTGCTCATCTCCCTGTTGCTTCATCCAGGCCCACCTCTCCCTTCCCAGGTGGTTGCCAAGTTAAACAGAGCTTCCTATTTCTCCCTGTGCCCTTGTCTCTAGCAAGCAGTTTTCAAGGGGTATTTTTCTGTTTGGTAACAATGGAAGGGCACACTCCCAGGCTCATGAAAGCCTTCTCCTTATTGCCCTCACCTGTGCCAAACTGCCATGGGTCTGCAATGAGGCCCAGACAAAGAGATTTTTCAGAAGATCCCTGGTGATTCTGATGACCAGATAGATTCTAGTTGGGTCAGCGGGACACCAGCTCCCGCAGCCCAAGAGCACCACCGCGGGTGTGGACAGAGAGTGAAGCTCAGTGGTCAGGTGGGGCAGGCAGAGCCCAGCCGCCACGGCTCTCTCCCATGGGGCAGCAAGAAAGGGAGCAGGACCCCTTTAACCAGGAGGTGAGGGTGGGTGGGGAGGATGAAAGCGGAGGAAACGCCACAGCTGATGGGGGATGTGGTGGTGGAGAATGCCTTGGTTCCAGGGCTGCCCCAGCCATTCTCAAGATCCCAAGTGACCTCTGGCCTCTCAGAAGTGCCTGTAAATCACCTCCCAGGAGCCAGACACTGCCTGTGTATGGGAAACTGCCATAAAATATTTTTCAGTCTAAAGTTCTGCCCCCCCACCTGTTTTTTTAAGTCTCAGGACCCCAACCCTACTGGCAGAGCCCGAGGGAGACCAGTTACTGCCGAAGGTGAGCTCTGTGCCCTGGCCTCTCCATTTACAGCTGGCCCTCTGCACACTGGGCTGTTGCTATTGCTCTGGGGACGTCCCGGGGGCCTGCCTGTCCCTCCAGGTGTGCCACAAAGGCAGCAGGAGTCTGGAAAAGACAGAGCTCCAGGCCTCGAAGCTGATCCAAGCTACGTTATTATGAAAAGTTATTAACTGATATTCAGTTACAGGATCATGGGCTGAACAAAGCATGAGCCCCAGTGCAACCGAAAACCATATGGTCTTGAAGGCTGCACACACCTGCGAGGGAACAGGCAGGCCTGCTCAGAAACCATCATCAATTCTAGGAGAGTCATAAAACTCTGCCTTGCTTCACGGCACTTTCTAATTAGTTGCGCCCTCAGTTTTCTCCACTTCCTTATAAAGGCCTGCGCCCCCTCTCCCACCCTGCCCGTCTCCCACGGCCTAGGACATCTGGGGAGGAGGTTCCCACCCAGACTCCCAGGCCACGGAAGACCTTGCAAACAGGAAGATAGCATTTACCTCTGGATCCAAAGCAAAAATAGAAAGGAAACTCAGGAAGTTATCACAAAGAAATAATCCCAAAGGGAGAAAGCATAGTGCTTTCTTATAGCAGCAAGAAGCTGGAAGCCATTCCTATTGATTAAGTGTAGAAAAATGCTTACATCAATTATGTACATTATATTCACCCAGGGGGATGAGCAAGCAAAGAGTAGAAAGATAAACGCAAATGTTATGTGATGACATGGAAAACGTCTTACCATAGAATGTTCAGTTTTTTTTAAAAAATGGATGCAAAAGGTCTCTCTGCTATAATTATGCCTGTAAAGTTACATATTCTTGTGGCTCTGAGGAGAAGGGGGTGATGAAAAACTGAAGACATCCTGGCTGTTGGTGGTGGTGGGACCGGGGGTGGTTTTTCTTGCCTTTAACTTAGAATTCCTTTAAATGCTTTCGTAATGTTTGCATAATGCACCTTCAAAAGTTAAAGGAAACGGAGAAGGAAAGTAATGAATGTTGGTTTTAAAAGCAGGGGAGGGGGCAGAAGAGAAAAACAGATGCTGTGTTGTCTGAGCCAGACGTCTTCCACAGGTCCCCAGGATGCAGCCACATGAAGCGACACTTGTGGAGAGGAGTTCATTTTCACCGCTCCGCATCCCCCAAGAAAGACGAAGAAAAATGATTAGCATCTTGGAAGGGAGCAGAGCTTTCTACCGGCTTCCTGTTGGCTGGTAGGGACACTGAAATCACGGGCTGGCAGTTCCCAGGGTGAGGCTCTGCCTGGGTTTACTCCACTGGACCTGGGTGATGGGACCTTGTCACGGAGATGAATGTCAACCAAACACAGAATGAACCCCTCAGTGTCTGGGTGTATGAACACGCTCCAGCAGCTGCTCAGAGGATGCTGGGGAGATCTGTGAAGAATTCCCAGAAAGCGGTGCCCGACCCCTCCCAGGCTGGGCCCCCCTGCCCCGGGCTAGCTCCCTGGAGCTTTACCAGAAGGCTTGGCCACCAGCCACCCGGCTCCTGGAACAGCCAAGCTGGCTGTGCCCAGGCTCTCGCCCACACTGTGCTTTGCAAGAGGAGTTACCTTATAGCAACTCAGAACTTGACCCTAGGTCAGTTGAAATATACATTTCTGATGCCTTCAGATTCAGATGCTTTCAGAGGCAGGGGCCAGTCCCTGCTCCTAAGCTTGAATACTGAATAAATATGTCTTGTATTCACAGTGGGGAAACACATCTTGAGCTAGGTTTCCGTTCTTTATCACTCTGGGGGTGAGCGTAGGACTCAGAGGAAGGGTTTATGCATTCAAGGAGGAGGACAGAGTGTGTGGAAAGGGTCAGGGGAAAGTGGCCCCCCTGTGTGTTTCAGAGGATGAGATGAGCTTACAAAATATCTTCTTTTCCAGTCCCAGAAGGGAGGTGGCTGCACTGAGTAATATTTCCAGTTAAGGGAAGCACGTGAATGTTCAAGAAACAGCCTGAAACAATCAGCAAATGGAAGGGAGAGAGTAGGAGGAGCCACGCAAGAATGATTAGGCGATCGATCGGTTAGCCCAGCTCAGGACCTGATAACACAGAGATGCTTTAGGGCCATGCTGCACGGAACACGGCTTCTGTATTTGAGAAGCACTCAGACTTGGCCTTTCTTAGAAGCCAGCCCAAAGCTTGTATGTTACACTTGGGAGCCTCACACGGCTCTTTGCAGGCGAATGCGTTTGCTGTCTTTTCCTTGCCCTGCACTTCATAACCGCCCTTTGCATGTCTTCTTTTGAGGGATTGGCCTCTTGGTGCTTCTGGGATGCTTCATGGACTGAACATGGTTTTGCCAGTTGCTACATCCTGCTCCCTCAAAGGTGATCTGAAGTCTGGAGGCAGTTAACACTCCCTGGAGAAATGAATCTGAGAGAGAAAAAAGCCTTTCTTAAGCCCTACGAAATTCTCTGCTTTCAAGCACCTTGGGTGTTTAAAAAACCTCTCCCTATCTCTCTCGTCGTGGCATTTATCTTCGTGTTTCAGCAAACAGATGGGAGACATGACGTACACGGGGATTTCCACTGGAAGCAGGTCCCAAGGAAGAAATCCCACATTCCCAGAATTCATTCCTCTCTCTTGCCCTGCAGTCAAAGCTTCCCAAACTCTTACATCTTGTGGCTGAGCCTCATGAAAAAAAGTGGGGGTGGGAGAGGAAAAAAGAAAAAAATTAGGACCCTTAAACGTAAAACATAATAACTTGACCCTTTCTCAAGTGGAGATTGAATCCTCTACTTGGCAACATTAAGCCTTACAAAAGAAACAGACCACCTGGTCCCAGACCTTAGGACTCTTGCGGATGTGCTGGCATTCGGAAAACACTCTTACTCTTCAGCTGAAGTGTCTGCCCTGCTGTTTCCAACTCCAGCCTGCTGCTTCACCGTCAGTGCCCCATCTTCCACGAAGCTGTTCCTGCTCTTCCACTCCTGCAGGCATGAGAGATCTCACAGTGTCAAGAGTAAAAGCACAGAGTCTGGAGCCAGATGTCCTGTGTTCACGTCTCAAATGCCACTTGGCATCTCTGCAGCCATGGGCAAGTTGTTCAACCTCTCTGTGCCTCAGTCTCCTCACCTACAAAGCAGGGATACAAATGGCATCTACTTCATCAGTTCAGTTCAGTCACTCAGTCATGACTGACTCTTTGTGACCCCATGGACTGCAGCGTGCTAGGCTTTCCTGTCCATCACCAACTCCTGGAGCTTGCTCAAACTCACATCCATTAAGTTGGTGATGCCATCCAACCGTCTCATCCTCTGTCGTCCCCTTCTCCTCCCACTTTCAATCTTTCCCAACATCAGGGTCTTTTCAAATGAGTCAGTTCTTCATATCAGGTGGCCAAAATATTGGAGTTTCAACTTCAGCATCAGTCCTTCCAATGAATATTTAGGACTGATTTCCTTTAGGATGGACTGGTTGGATCTCCTTGCAGTCCAAGGGACTCTGAAGAGTCTTCTCCAACACCAGGGTTCAAAAGCATCAGTTCTTCGGCTCTCAGCTCTCTTTATAGTCCAACTCTCACATCCATACATGACCACAGGAAAAACCAAAGTTTTGCCTAAGTGGGTATTTGTTGGCAAAGTAATATCTCTGCTATTTAATATGCTGTCTAACTAGGTTGGTCATAACTTTTCTTCCAAAGAGCAAGCATCTTTTAATTTCATGGCTGCAGTCACCATCTGCAGTGATTTTGGAGCCCCCCAAAATAAAGTCTGTCACTGTTTCCATTGTTTTTCCATCTATTTGCCATGAAGTGATGGGACCAGATGCCATGACCTTAGTTTTCTGAAAGTTGAGTTTTAAGCCAACTTTTTCACTCTCCTTTCACTTTCATCAAGAGGCTCTTTAGTTCTTCTTCACTTTCTGCCATAAGAGTGGTGCCATCTGTGTATCTGAGGTTCTTGATATTTCTCCTGGCAATCTTGATTCCAGCTTGTGCTTCATCCAGCCCAGCGTTTCTCATGATGTACTCTGCATATAAGTTAAATAAGCAGGGTGACAATACACAGTCTTGACATACTCCTTTCCCGATTTGGAACCAGTCTGTTGTTCCATGTCCAGTTCTAACTGTTGCTTCTTGACCTGCATACATATTTCTCAGGAGGCAGGTCAGGTGGTCTGGCATTCCCCATCTCTTTAAGAATTTTCTACAGTTTGTTGTGATCCACACAGTCAAATGCTTTGACATAGTCAATAAAGCAGAAGTAGATGTTTTTCTGGAACTCTCTCGCTTTTTCGACGATCTACTTCATAGCTTTAATTAAATGTATCAGTACGTGTGAAGTCCTTACAAGAATGCCTCGCATACAGTGATTACTTAATAGGTATTAAATTCTTTACCCTCCTCACCATACTTGATTTCTCACAGAATTATCCCGATGCTCTCCAGTGGCACAATCATTTTCATGGGATTTTTTTTCTTCTCTTTTTTGCCTCAGATTTTTCTTAATTGAATTACATCATGTGATCGATAAGGAAAGATTTGGGGCTCTGTTCTTTCTTTTTTTTTTTCCATTCCTTAAAATCACCTAGTAGCAAAGAAGAATTGGCCATTAAGTGCATGAATAATGAAAGACAGATATATTGAGTGTGAATCCCTACAGTATCGTGCCAAGTTATGTAGCCTTCCTGCCTCCTGGGCCTGGGGCAGAGATGGGAAAGTGAAGGAAACATCATAGAAAGCTGAGTACTGAGCAGAGTACAAAACACGTATGTGCTGAGCTTAATGTGTGCTAAACTCTGTGCTGGAAACAGAGTGTGCGGTTGGGGTAACGGTGGGGAAAAGTTGGGCAAAACTCTCAGCCAGAGAGCTCTGTGGCTCGACAGTGGGGGAGTCTCCTTTGGCACCCATGGAGCCACGTGGTCTGTGTTCCTCCAGGTGCTCTCCCCGACCCTGCCCAGTTCCTTCCAAGGCAGCTCTCTTTTTATCAAGAGGAGCGGAGGGAAGCCGCAGGGCCCTGCACTGCCCACAAGCCCCCTCTCGGTGACACCCGCTGCTCCCCTGAACCTGCCCACCCTGCCACCCATGCCCTCCAGGCACCACTCCCTAACTGAGCCCCCTGCCCCGTTCTGCCCTGCAGCCTCCCTGTGAACCTGCTCATCTGTGGTTCCATTCCCTCCCCTCCTGCAACAAGATGAGCACTCCCGAGAGGGGCCTCTCACCTGCTCTCCCTCTGTGCCCCATGGGGGAGGGGCCCTGCTCTCTGACCCACTCGTGAAGCTGGGCTTGGAGGGCAGCAGCCCAGGTGGGTTTGCATAGCTGCAGTGCTTCAGGAATGGCCTGGACACCCAGAGTTTCAGAACTAATGAGAACTCCACACATGGCCTGGCTGAGCCTGAAGGGGCATGGAGCATTCCCCCTAAAACATGCCACTCTGGCATATGGAGTAATTTGAGCTGAAGGAAATTGACGAGACACAGACCCAAGTAAAATTCTCAGCCCACCCCCTCTCTACCAGGAAGGGCAGGACAGTTCTTAATCACCACAGACAATTTCAGAATCCTATCACCCCAGAGAACACACTATACAACAAACCTTGTTAAAAGCAACCCTTTTCTTCCATTAGTTTCCCCTGTACATTTACCTTCCCAGAGGCTGCTGCTCCCAGAGGCCTAAAGCCCTTTCTCTTTGTCATTTCTCTGTAAATTTATGGTTCTTTTGTTAAGATGCCACGTAAGCCCAAGTTCTAACCAGCCCTTTACTCACCTCGAGGTCTCCCGTGAGTTCACTCAGATGCACACATTAATAAACTTCTGATTGTTTTTCTCCTGTTAGTCTGTCTTTCAACAGTCTAATTTGCAAAGTCCCAGACAATAAACCCAAGATGGGAAGAGCAAAAGAAAAAAAGAAGCGTCTTTCCTCCCCTAGAAGCTCCTCAATTTAGAAATGTGGGAAAGGAAGCGTGGGGATTATAGGACCTGCTGCACAAAGCGCAGCACATTCGCCGCAGAGCTAAGGCCTGCAGCCAGGCTTTCTGCATGTCTTCATCCTGTGGGAAGTGCCACTTCCAAATTCAGATGCTGTTGTTTTTGTCTTCTCTCTGATCTCACTTCCCTTATTGAAATTATGTTGGCTTTTCACAAGTAGAATGTCAAAAGCACTTAGAAACTCTCTTGACCACCACCCACAGGAAGAGATAAATTCTTATCATGACCCAGTATACATTCATATATGGAACTGAACCAAAGTGTCCATGATATAGTTCTTACAAACTGAGACACACGATGGAATTTCCTACTGTTTGAAATTCTGGTTGTGTCCAGCCCTAAATTCAGTTCAGTGACTGAGTGAAAGTCCCTCAGTCGTAGCCGAGTCTTTGTGACCCCATGGACTATACAGTCCAGGGAATTCTCCAGGCCAGAATACTGGAGTGAGTAGCCTTTCCCTTCTCCAGGGGATCTTCCCAACCCAGGGATCCAACCAAGGTCTCCCTCATTGCAGGCAGATTCTTTACCAGCTGAACCACAAGGGAAGCCCAAATTCAGTTCAGTACTGACAGACAATTTGAAGAACATTGACTTAGGAAGGGTCTCTGTGTGAGAACCACACAAAAGCAGAGACTGAAATTAGGACTTGTGTGAAGGTCATGACGTGGGAGATGAACCCAGGAAGCACCTTGTGTGGGTGGGGAGGTGAACAGGGAACGGATGAGAGCTGTAGGCCTCTTCCTTTGGCAAATGGGGACTGAATCCACTAGGATGCTCTGAGGAGCATTTAGAATCATCCCAGAACTATCCCAGCAGAGATGGGGAGCCAAGGTCACTTATCCATGATTGAAGATTTCCCCAGGAGTATTCACCCTGTGAAACTTCACATGGCTCTGGGAGCGCCAAGATGTATCCTTGGTGCCACAGAGAGTACTCAGGCAGGAGGAAGCCGAGAAAAGCAGAGAGTGTAGGTGCTTGATGTAGGTTGCAGTGAACTCAGAGGAGAGCAGAGGGAGGGGACATGGAGTAGAGCAAAGGTCCCCAACCTCCAGGTCTAATGCCTGCTGATGGGAGGTGGAGCTGATGTAATAATCACAGAAATAAAGTGCACAATAAATGTGATGCACTTGAATCATCCTGAAGCCAACCCCTGTACCCCATCCAAGGAAAAATTGTCTTCCACAGAACTGATCCCTGGTTCCAAAAAGGCTGGAGACTGCTGGGAAGAGCATCACAGCACCTGCTACAGAACGTGCCAAGGTGTCTGGGGCTGCTGTGCCTTCTCCATGAATCATCCCCACTAGATTTCAAATGAAAAAAAAAAAAAGCCACATTAGTAGGAAAGAAAAGGTTGACACAGAAAGATGCTGTGAGACTCAGAGAAAGTACAAAACAGGCCCTTCTCATTTTTCACTTAATTGTGATATCACTGACATACAGAAAAGGCGAGGAGAAAATTAACTGCAATCTGTAATCAAACTGTACAGCGCACTGTTGCTTGAAATGTTGTGATCCAAACGTCTGTGACAATAAACCCAGACATGCGTGGCATAAAGATTTCGCCTACAGACTTTTCTCGCTCTTTTGGATTTTCTACCCACGCTCCAACAGTGGAGGTCCCATAGCTAGCCCATCTCCATGATGCCGGAGCCTGCAGAGTAACCCACAGAGCCAAACAGAAGGCACTAGTCTAAAAGGAGTCTGAGGGCTTTGAGGTGGAAAGACTCCGTGTAATTACTAATTGTCATCATAATACAAGTATGTCTGGAAAGACAAGTCAAAGGGAAAAGTGGGTTTTCACCAAGGACCGAGTCTTTGCCTTCGGTGATCAAACACACATTTCAGATTTCCCGATTGGTACGTTCACACCGCAGCATATGCGGTCCATCTGGAACACATGGTCAGTGCAGGCAGATGGGTTAGGAGCTGCTGGGGAAAGAGAACTGGATACTTGGCACGCTCCTGTCCATAGCTGTGTGACCTTGGACAGGTTGCTCAAGTTCTCTGAACTTGTTTCCTCTGAATTGTGAAAGCACTTTGAAGACTAAGAAAGGGTGATATCATAGTCCCGAAAAGGGATCAGAGCAGAGAATTACATCTCCTAATTGCATAACTTGGGGTGGCCCACCTGGTCACTGCCCTGACCCTTTTATCCCATTTTTCAGATGCAAGCGCTACACAAATAAAAACAAATGTCAGGCTATCCGAAGGGAATTCTCTTTATCTTGCTTTAACCTTCATATCAGGTCCTAACAAATCAACGTACTCCCTTTTTATTCTTCCTTCTTGCACCATTGCCATCATCTATTACCATAGCACACTTATTGAGCACCTACAGCATACAAAGCCTTGTGCTAACTAGTCAGTGGGGATATCAGGCCTCGTAGTTGTGGTACACAACAGGATTTCATTGAAAGGTAAAAACTGTACGGGTAAACAGAGACACTGCAACATGGGGTGTCACATGCACAGATCAGGTGAGTGGCCTGAACAGCTGGTGGGACTGGAGGTCAGAAATGCCCTCCTCATATGTAAAGCCAATGCCCTGTGTCTGAACTCCATTTCCTGTCACATTCTTAGGCACCACACCCTATCAACCAGTTATATAAAACCGGGTATCTTCCCATTATATAAAATCAGTTCCTCTCCCTGGATGCTTCCTGTTAGCTCTCAAGAGGCTCGAGTGTTTTCCATTTAAAGCAAAATCTTTTCTGGGCTCCTTCTTGTCCCACTGATGAGCACCATTTTCAGGCGAACATCTCCAAAGAATGACCCACACTCACTCTCCACCCCTTCCTGTTTCGCTCCCCCGCTTACCTTCTTCCACCCTGCCTGCTGCCAGGAAAGAGCCATCAGTGGGGTTACTGGTACCTCCACTCTGCGGGACTCAGCGAGCACTTCACCCTCCTCATGCTTCTGACTTGTGCTGACTTTGATGTTCTGGCTCGCTGCCCCCTTTCATTCTTAAATAAGCTTTTTTACTGACATAGAACATAGTAAAGTATGAACAACATGACTATAATGTTTACAAGTGAAAACTCCCTCGTAATGACCATCCAAAGAGAATATCGCCAGTGTCCTAGAAGCCTCCCCCTGCCCTAGTGCCCCCTTCCTGGTTACTGAGAGTCCAGCACCAACATGCTGTGTGTGTGTGGGGGGGGGTGGGGTGGAGTGGGTGCAGGGGTCCCCCAGAGCCCCTCCAGATGGAAAGCAGTCATTCCCCCAGATACTGGCTTTAGGTGGGCAAATTTCAGTCCACTCTGGGCAGCAGACAGAACCCTGAGCATGGAGGCTCAGAAAGGCCCAGGGAAGTGCCAGAGACATAGTTCACGTAGATGCAGATATGTGCTTGTGGAGAAAACAGTTTGATTCCACGGGGCCAGATGAGAATGCTGGAAGTTCCCAAATATAAATATAAAAACACACATTATGGCCAAGACCTCAAGCTCTGGTTGAATCTCTTCCCTGTCTCTTTTAGTAGCTATGAGACCTTGGATGGGTTACACAACATCTCCATACCTTTGTTTTCCCATCTGTAAAATGGGTATAACCATAGTACTTACTACATGGAGCACTTTAAAGATTAAAAAAGTAAATGTGAGGCCCAAACAGAATCTACCAGAAAATGAGCATTCAATTAAGTGTTAGCCTTTATTATTAGGACCACATTTATTGAAAACTGTGGAACAAGGAAGCACCAGGAAAGGAAGATCCAAAGGTACAAAGAGATTCACCCAGGGCGCTAGGCCTTGCAGGATTTCTCTGTCCCTACTCTACTGCACTGCATTTGGATGAAGAATGATTGTATGAGAACTTGTTCAACTCCTTTAAGATCAATGGCAAAACCCCAAATTTTCCATCCAAGTGCGGTTGACCTAAATCCGCTGGAAGACAACGTCTTTAGGAACAGCCCCTGGTGCTCTCCAAGTGGCTGACTGGGCTGTCTAGAAAAATGTCTGCTTACATAAATCTCCTTAGTGAAGCTTCCAGAAAAACCCCAAGCTGCTCCTTTCCAGTTCTGACTTAGGGGCTGCTCATCATTTCAGAGGCAGCATGGGCTCTGCCTCCAGCTCTCACATTCAGCCTTGTATCACATCAATCAGGATCTTACACTATACCAAGCTGCTCATCCACTAATCCATAGTGACTGAGGGTTGTTTCTTTTTAAGCTTCTTAATTTGCTGCTTAGAACATTACTCTGGGTGGAGGCAATTAGTATTGCATACTTTTGAGGAGAAAATTGCAGCCCAGCCCGCTCTGACTGCATGGATCAGGGATTTCCTGAGCTCCCTGTTTGATCCTTCTCTTTCCTTTTTTTTTTCCCTTAACCCCTGTTCAAATAATCTGGTCCCTTCAAAGTTCTGAGATGCTATCCTGATGCATATTTAAAATTCATCAAGCAACACTTGGGCTTTCCTGGTAGCTCAGATGATAAAGAATCTGCCTACAATGCAGGAGACCCAGGTTCAATCCCTGCATGAGGAAGTTCCCCTTTAGAAGGAAATGGCTCCCCACTCCAGTATTCTTGCCTGGAGAATCCCCATAGACAGAGGAGCCTGGTGGGCTACAGTCCATGGGGTCACAAAGAGTTGGACATGACTAAGTGACTTTTACTTCACTTCAAGCAACTTTTGGCAAAGAGAAAAGCTCAGATATAAGGAATATAGGTGACAATTTCCCCAAATAGGTTCAGCTTCAGGAAGGTCTTCCCTGCCTTTATTAACTGGTAAATTCTGTGAGTGGGTTGTCGGTGTAGGTGTGTGTGTGCGTGCGCTGGAGTGGGTAAGGGGAGTGGTGTCTGGGCAGAGAGTGGAGATTGACTTCAAAACCTTTCTTTTTAAATTCTCTTAGTAATCACAGCCTCTCTAAGGTCTTCTTGGTTATTTCTGGAAAAGTCATAGTGGAAATCTCTACTAGGCAATGAAGGAAAAATCACTGATGGGGAAGCCATGGGGATTACAGCCAGTCTCAGCTGGAGGCCACCAGGAAGGGACCATGGGGTCAGTAGCTTTTCCTTTTACGCCGGGGTGGAGTGGACAGTACTAGCCAGAGGCTTCCTCTGCCTCTTCTATGTGACTATGACCGCCATAGACACTCCATGAAAATATGCTTGCCCATCCGCCTGCTCACAGACAGACTGCTTGGCCAGAGGCCTGTGTTCCGGACGCCTAGCAGTAAGGACAGAATAGCAGCTAGTGGGTCCGGGGCACTTCTCTGCTCTTTTCTGCCCCAGATCCCAGGGTTCCCGGATCTCAGAGTTCACAGGAGACAAATCTCCACCCCAGATACTCCGGGGACACAGCAGTGGCCCCTTTACCGTCACACGACACAGGATATGGGTCTTATGGTACAAAAACCACCTTGACCTTTCCTGAGATGGAAGGCCTGGGACCTACGGGGCTAGTAGAGGAAGTATGCGAGGTCCAGAGGCACCATGGCAGCATGAGTTATGATACTCCTGGGCAGAGCACAGCAGGCCTGTCCTCCGAGTGACCCTGACCTGTGATGTCAGTGAGGCACATTACCCCGTCTTACTACCCACGGTCTTCCCTTGTCCCTATGGCTTGTTTCTGAGACTAATTTTTTTTGTATCTGGCTCTTGGGGCTGTGAAAGATCATACCTCTTGCAGCTTTAGCATCTACTGGAATGGAAAGATGATCTGGGCTAAAGGTAGCCGCCTGGGGTTCAGTCCCTGGAGGTTTACTCTCTTAAGAGCATAGTGTTTATTAAAGGAGAGAGAATGAATGTACTATCTATTTCCAGATATGTGGGAATGTTATTGAACTGGAATCAATACGAAGTAGAGCCTTTAGTGAATAGAACAAACTTCTCTCGCCTGATGGGTTATTATGTTTCTGGAAATTGGTGGGACCATTATGTTAACAGGGCTGGGTCTGGATTCTATAATGCTTAGAGTGGTTTACTCAGTGGATTCTTTCGGTGCTACAATTAAGTCTTCCCCATAGACCCACCCCCCTCATCAACTTTCTCACTCATAAATCCAATGCTCTTTTGTCTGAAATACAGCAGATTTGCTTTCGTTTTCATATGAGTTTGAAGTGGGAGGTTGCAAGCGTGAGGTCTGGACTCTAAGAGTAAGTATAAGTTATAATTATATTTCCTCCTATTATGCCTTTGATTATGCTTTGGTTTGATGGATTGCATACCCCCTCACTGCACACAGCAGAACCCTTTTGACACATACTTTCATTAACCTTCCCAGACACAACCCTGAAATACCTTTTGAGAAGTCTCCCAGTGTTCCATGACAGCCTCTCCTGCTAAATAATCTTAACTGGAAACCATAAAATTACTAGTAAGAAATACTGTCTGCAAACCCTGTGGTGTTTCTCCTCTAACGCAGTCTACGGAGGGCCACCAGTATTACAATTCAGGTGGAGTTTATTATTTGCTTTTTTCAAATACTAGAATGGACTGATGATTCCATCAGTTCATCAATGAATGAACACTGCATCAGCAGTTTATGGGAGCTTGTGTCGTGATGACCTCAAGATCTTGGTATCTGAGCCCAGCCTACACTTAGTTGTCACATGACCACAGATAAAATCACTTCCTGTCTTGGTTTTCACTACTGTAAGATGATAAGCACAGAATTCCATTTGTGCTCCAAAATGGCCAATCAATATTCAGAACTGAAAGGCTGGGATATCCATTATTAAAAGTGAAAAAAAGTGAAAATGTTAGTCTCTAGGTTGTGTCCAACTCTTTGCGACCCCATGGACTGTAGCCTGCCAAGCTCCTCTGTCCATGGATTTCTCCAGGCAAGAACACTGGAGTGGGTTGCCATTTCCTTCTCTAGGGGATCTTCCCAATCCAGGGATTGAATCTGAGTCCCCTGCATTGCAGGCAGGTTCTTTACCATCTGAGCCGCCAGGGAAGTCCCATCTATTATTAACATTCAATAATATTAATAATGACTATTGTTATTTCTAGCATGTATGTGTCTTGAGTGGAGAGGCATGGGAAATTTTGTTTTAGGGGCTAAATGTGGGAAAGAAAGTTGAGAGGTTGGACATTTGCTTTTGTTTTTCAAAGCCCACACTCCTGACAGAGCACGAGAGACAGCTCGCTAGGGGGAGGAGAGCCTGTTTTATATCTCCACCTCTCCTCTTAGGCTGGTGTTAACTAAGCTCCCAGGGGAGTGGGTTAGAACAGCGACTGAAGGACTTTGTGGGACTCTGGGCAGCAACCATGCTGTTTTTAGGCCGTTAGTCCTCGAGTGGAAAGGAAAATTAGTCTCCTCATTGCAACCTGGAACCTGACCCCACCTCGAAAACTGGTAGCAACAGTGAAGATAGAAAGGCAGCATACTAGAGGACCCTGGGCATTGGTGTGTGGTCCCAGCAGGGCAAATGGTACTATTGCTAGGTAGCACATACTACACCCAGGACTCTGAGAAGGTTCTTGGTTTTTAAAGTTCGTATGTGTGTTATCATCCCTGGAACCCCTGAAAACCTTAATGGGACAATTATGAGTCTCACTTCCTTTGATTTTTCTTTGAGATTATTTTACACACGGGCTGCCTTTATTTGTCTAAATGTTTAACCGCAGGAAGGGAGACTTCGTTTAGACTTTCTTGAGAATTAGATTCTCTGTAGCCACAGATCTTGACCCCTGCCATCTTTGGTTGCGGAGAACAATGGTCAGATCAGCAGTCATTACTCTTCAGCTTAAGAGGAGGTCAGACAGGACAATGAGCTAAAAGTCAAGGTAACAAAAGAACTGAAGGCTGTAATGGGTCCTCTTCACAGGCCAGTGAACTTGATTCTGGTTTACTGGGATGTGAGGAATCTGGGGCTATTTCAGGAATGTCAGCAATTTTGCCCTAAAGAAACTTTGATCTTGTTGCCCGTCCTTGTGCCTGGTCATTAACTAGAAACATAGGGACCCAACTCTATGGCTGCCTCTTATCAGAGAGCCATCCTGACTGCTTAAATAAATCTCCTCCCATTGTTCTCTTTTCCTAGAAGAAAGAACACACTCCTTCTAACTTCCCTGAGAGGAGCTTCAACTGCTCATTTTAAGACTATTTACTTCGGCCAATACCCCCTTTAAGGGCTTCCCAGGTGATTCAGTGGTAATGAATCCACCCCAATGCAAGAGGCACAGGTTCGATCCCTAAGTTGAGAAGATCTCCTGGGGGAGGAAATGGCAACCCTCTCCAAAATTTTTGCCTGGAGAATGCCATGGACAGAGGAGCCTGGTAGGTTACAGTCCACTGGGTCACAAAGTTGGACACGACTGACCACACACACGCCCATCAGGAGGCATGTCTTTGAAACCAGTAAACAAAAGCCAGGAAGATGAGGGTCTCTGGCCTCAGCTCCCTAAAGGAATAATTCCATCCTGTCGTCCCCTATTCATGCTTAAATCCCAACAGATGCGGGGCAGAGATTTCTGGGACTTTAGAAAATTCCCTCAAGGCCAGGAGGAGGAAATTATGTATAGTTTGTATTGTATTTTGTCATGAAAAAAGTAATTGTGTTTCCACCCTGTCCTTCCCTTAAGTTTGTAGCTGTTAAAAGTGACAATTAGGGTTTCCCTGGTGGCTCAGAGGTTAAAAAAAAAAAAAATACACCTGCAAATGCAGGAGACGTGGGTTCAGTCCCTGATCTGGGAAGACCCACAGGCTGCAGAGCAACTAAGCCTCTGTGCCTCTACTGAGCCTGTGCTCTGGAGCCCGGGAGCCGCAACTGCTGAGCCCGAGGGCTGACACTACCGAAGCCCATGCACCCTAGGGGCAGAGCTCTGCAACAAGGGAAGCCACCGCAATGAGCAGTTTCCTACCACAGCTAGAGAGTAGCCCCCCACTCACCGCAACTAGAGAGAAACCCACACAGCAACAAGAGGGAGCGGCGCCAAAACTCAAATAAAAGAAGTGTTTTTAAAAGTGGCAAATAATAAATTCCCCTCAATCAGGATGTTCTATGCTTTACTTTTGTGGAAACAACTAGTTTATGAATGGTCAGGCCTACTGACTTTCTAGAGAAGCAGTAGGGGCTCTTTGGATGAAGAACCCCGCCAAAAGTCTCATGTTCCGGTATAACCAAGGATCAAAGCAAGAATCCCATTATCTCCTTTTTAATTCTGTTTCTCACACCCTAGCCTGATCAGAGCCATCTTTCATCCAAAACTCTCTCCCCATTTGTCTGAGGTTTAGGGCCTCTCATCTACAGGGTTTAGAGATTTGCTTGGATTTTACTGTGTTTTCAAAAATTAAGAGGCCAAATTCCCACAGAGCAATTACTAAGACTTGTTTAAGAGTCTCTCACGTTAGGAAAGGGAATGGCCGCCACACTTGTTCAAACAAAACCTGTGCCAGTTTTCCTTATTTTATAATCTTATAAAAATGTTTTACTAACACCATGGGATCCTGAACATGTTTATGAACATTTTCTAAATGCTTTGAAGTCCAGAACTGGAAGCCCCAGTGACTGTCAGTTGCTGAGTTTGGGGAGGTGGGCATTGGAGGGCACAATAGCACACCCTGGCTTTCCTCTTCTCTCCCCGCTCACCAGGACCATGTCTCTAGAAGCTTTTCCACAACCTGGGCCTGTTTGGTCAATGTGAGCTTCTTGCCTGGCCATCAGTCCAGTGGTTTCCAGAACTCTCTCCTACTCACTGTCTGGCTTCCCTCAGTAACAGAAGAGGGTGGGCCAGCAGCACAGAGTTTTCGAGACTGAGACGTTCTAGTAAGTCCAAGTTTCTAGTTCAGAGAGATTTTTTCCCTATCCTGTCCAATCACTCAATTGAAATTTATTGAAGGCCTCCTAACTATTCAAAAATTTAATGATCAGTCAAGCATCTGTATGAAAATGTTTAAAATTTACCTGGACAAGATTTACCTGTCTTCTGTGGTGCAAAAAGCCTAGCAGAGTTCTGCAGCATCTCAGGCTCATTCTATGGAAGATCCGTATCTCTGTTCTTAAACTGTGGAGACACTCGATGCTGCATGATTCTAGCTGTGAATTCACGCACACATTTATGAAGCTCGGCACAGCATTCAGCCCTGCAGCAAGCGCCCAACAAGTGATAATGTGTGCTTACAAAACAGATACATGTGGCAGTAATTATTCAATTTACAAAGCATTCACCTTTAGAATTCCTTTGCATGGCATTTAAAGACTAAAGTCATTAATATAATTTCAAATTACACCTATAGTCTTAAGAACATTCGTAGAGCCAACTCATTGGAAAAGACTCTGATGCCGGGAAAGACTGAGGGCAGGAGGAGAAGGGGGTGACAGAGGGTGAGATGGTTGGATGGCATCACCAACTCAATGGACATGAATTTAAGCAAGCTCTGGGAGACAGTAAAGGACGGGGAAGCCTGACATGCTACAGTCCATGGGCTTGCAAAGAGTAGGACAAGGCTTAGTGACTGACCAACAACAATGGTCCATGTAGAGTCTCCTTACCCTCCCTCCAACACACACACACACACACACACACACACACACATCCCTACACACATATACTCAAACTTCCCTCCTGAGCAGTAGAGTCATAAGAAAAAAATAAGAAGGACCTCATTGCTCCACTAGGGTTATTCTGCTTTCTATTTTAAATCAAAATACACTGCATGAGTTCTTTTCAACCACCTTGTCCAATCTCGTTGTATAGATGAGAAACTAGGGCCCAAAGAAGTGATTTGGCCAAAGTCACAGAGCTCATTAGCAGCAGAGCTGAGACTACATCGCAAGCTCTGAGCCTCACATCACAGCCTCTGCTCTTCCCGCTAACTTCTGTTCCCACCTTTGGGAGGATACGTTCTTCTTTATTCAGACAACTGCAGAGAAGACAACTCTACAACCTGTCTGAGAAAATCAATTTCCAAATTCAATAATGCACATTCTCGCAGAAACCTCCCTCTGACTTACTCTAATCAGAATGGGCCATATCAGAGAAAAAAAGTTCACGTCTAGATGGAGATACGTCAAGATGAGTCACTGTTTAATGCAACCTACTGCTTCTTCTCCCTAAAATGGTTACTAATCTAACTCTTGAGGATAACCTAATGCTTTTGTTCAGTTGCTAAGTGGTCTCCAACTCTTCAATCCCATGGACTGCAGCTTGCCAGGCTTCTTTGTCCATCACTGTCTCCTGGAGCTTGCTCAGATTCATATCCATCAAGTCGGTAATGCCATCCAACCGTCTCATTCTCTGTCACCCGCTTCTTCAGTTGCCCTGTCTTCCCCAGCATCAGGGTCTTTTCCAGTGAGTTGGCTTAAACCCTCTTAAGTTGTGTTTCCCCCCCCTCCAACATGTCTGAATATTCTAAATTCTTTCAACTTTGTCTCCAGATCCTACGTTTCATTCTGTAATTATCTTTATAGATGCCTCAGAACCCACCCTACATTCTTAGCTTCCCTCTTGAATGGTGCCTCAGACTGAAATGTAGGCTTATACTCAGGCCCTGTTTAGGGCTGACCTTTTAAGAAAGGTAACACAGACTTTCTAACAATTTCAGCTCTTTCCTTTTACAAAATTTTCCTACTGACCTTTGATGAGAAGAAAATTCCCGCACGATTACATCATTTCTTTGAGGCATGTGTACTGAAGCAGCGGCATGTGTACTGAAGCGGCCCCTTTTCCAGGGACTTTGAGCAGATGCATACAATTTTCATCATTCCAACTCCTGTTGCAACAAACTTGATTTTTCAGCTACTTCTAGGCTGCTCAGTCCACTTAGGAGACTGCTCAGAGGCCTGATTACTCTTTTCTTTGAGGTGGAAATATTTGTTGCAATCTTGCTCTGAAGCCCAATAAATCAAAACATTGAGCCTCTTGTAATAAAAATAGTTGCTTTGAAGTATAACCTTACATGTCTAATTTCCTACCAGCAATAATGAGACTTTCTCCAGCCATTTGGAGGGCACTGGGTTTTCTTTCCTTTTTTTTTTTTTTTCATTTTATTTCTGTCCTTTTGTTTTTCTAACATGTGGGCTGTCTAATGACAGGATTTGGTATTCCAGATGTTTGGGTGAGAGAAAGCAGTAAGTGACGGGTACACATCTCAGAGTTCCATACCACCCAAGTGGCCGTTACATCACTGGCCAGAGTGAGCCTGTCCAGACAGACTCCACCAAGGCTGCCTCCCACCCCTTGTATTTAATGTTGCTAACCCTTACGCGTCAACACAAAATAACAGAAATTCTTTCATGCAGCTATTATTCTGCAGACACCCAAAGAAGGGAGAAAGAATCTACAACCACACAGAAGTTAAAACCCATGTGGTTTTAATAATAAGAAAAGAAAGAGATGGCTTAATTCAGTAATAAGACAAGACTCCCTGGTGGTTAATAAGGTAATTTGCCACGTGATTAAAGGTAGATGAAAGTGGAATTTCTATGGTAACATTCTCACTCCGATGGATGCTTTGGGGAAACTGAGATTGCTAGTCACTTGAATACCACGATTCTTTTGAAACAAGAGGAGAGTGACTGCCAAGAGTGGCCTTTGAAATTCTCTCATCATTATCTCAACCTTTTCAAAACGACCGAGGAAGCAGAGGCCGGCACAGGAAAATACAGTCCAGCAAGCGGGTGGCCGGGTTTCAGAGCACACAGCACCCAGAGGGGCCACAGAGGCCCAAAGACTCTCGAGGAAACAGGCCAGGCCCTGCCCGGTCGCTCTATGGAGTGGAACATGCTGGAGTTTGACAAGCTGACACCTCTAGGGTGCCAGCTCTGTTAAAAGATGCTTCCGTTTATTTACTCTCCATCTACAATCCTGCCTCTGTTTCTCTTCCATCGCCTTAAATTGTCCTGTCTGCATTGCTTCTTTTGTTTTAATAGTAAACTTCTAAAAATCATTTATTTATTTGGCAGCACCAGGTCTTAGTTGCAGCACGCCGAAGCTTTAGTGATGGCATGGGAAATCTTAATTGCAGCCTGTGGGATCTAGTTCTCTGACCAAGGACCAACCCTGGGCCCCTGCATTGGGAATTTAGAGTATACGTTGCTGGACCACCAGGGAAGTCCCTCCTTTGCTTCTTGAAGTTCAGGTGGCAGAGCCGGTACAGAATGGCAGCAATCCCTGCCTCTGGCTTAACAGTGAGAGCTACCCAGCTGCAGCCAAAAATGGTGACACTTGCTCCAAAGCACTGTGCCAGAGGCTGAGAGGCTGAACTGTCCCATCTGACCCTGAGGGAGCTTGCTGCTTCTCTTCTGTTACAGGAGGCACACAATTCAAAAGGCTCTGTAAACTCCGAGGGTGTAGACAATTTCTGGTTTGTTTCATGTTGCTGCAAATGGCGTGATTTCATTCTTTTTATGGCTGAGTAATAGTCCACTCTGTGTGTATACACCATAAACACCACATCCTCTTGATCTGTCTGTGGACGTCTAGGTTGTTTCTGTATCTTGGCTATTGTGAATAGTGCTGCCACAAATGCTGGGATGCGTGTATGTTTTCAAATTAGTTTCCTCCAGATGTATGCCCAGGAGTGGGATTGCAAGATCACACAGTAACTCTAGTTTTCCAAGGAAACTCTACACTGTTCTCCATAGAGACTGCACCAATTTATATTCTCACAACAGTGTAGGAGGTCAGTGAATATTTACTGAGTTGAGGTTACCACAGTGAATAGGAATGCTAAGTTCCTGCCCTCATACAGCTTAAGTTCTAGCAGAATGACCAGCAATAACCAAGAAAGCAACTAGAGTCATTGGAAAGTATATATGCTATGGAGAAGATTAACAGTCTGATGTACTGGGGAGTCAGTCAATGACGTGGGAGCTGCTTGAGATGGGAGTTAAAGAAGGCCCCTTGGACGTGGGACATTGCAATCGTAACACAAGGATAAGCAAGAATCAGATGCACAAAGAGCAGCAAGAGGCCTGTTCCAAGGAGTGGGGTGAAGCTTCAGGTGGGAAACAGTTTTGCTGGGGAGGCGACAGAAAAGCAGCCAATGTCCCTAAGACCACAAGAATCACTGAGATGAGGTTAGAGAAACTGGCAGGGGCCAGGTCACGCAGGATCTTGAAGGCCCTGGTAACAAGTACAGATTTTATTTCAAATGCAAGGTGAATTATCAGAGGTGCTGGGTGAAGATGTCATGTGAGCTGCTGCACACTATTAGAATATCACTCGGACTGATGGATGGAGAACACATTTGAAGGGTGCAAGACAGAAGAAGGAGACCAAGAAGAGAATATTGAAGCAATTCACATGGGCTTTGAGGGTGCCCAGACAAGGAAAATGACAACAGGCAAAGAAAAGAGCTGGAAATTTTGAAAGAGAATTTGGAGGTAGCGCTGAGGACTTACAGAGGCCTGATGCCCGTGGTGTGTACATTACCGGGACAAACCAAACTATGTAAGCAGAAGGTGAAGGCCAGAGGGAAGAGAAGGAAATTCCAAAGAAAGAAACATTCTATTTTGTGCCCTGTTCTTCCCTAGGAAAACTGGATTTGTGACCTCTCAATTAGCCCCCTCAGTGCAGTGTCTTTTGATGCATAGAGACTAGATAAACTGTGTCCTGACCACATATGGCTAGGTAAATGAAAGTCAATATATTGATCCCCTTGAAAGGCACAGGAAACCAGCATGCGCTTCAGACCCAGATTCATCTTGTTGCAGGCTGACCCACAGACGCCTCAGTTCAATCAGTGGAGTACTCTTTTCAGCCAGAACTTAATTCAGACATCTTATAACCACTTGGAGTTTTTCTACACATCCTAGAGTCGAACTACACCAGAAAAAAAAACAAGAATCATAACCCTCTGCTCATTCTCTATCTCAAACTTTTTATTTTGAAATAATTACAGATTTACAGGAAATTGCAATGATGTGACAGAGTTCCCACGTACCCTTCACCTAATTCCCCCAATGGTTGCATTTTGTATAACTATAACATAATATTAAAACTAGGAAATTGACATCAGTACAATGTATGTGTATAACGCTATTACCTTATATCACATGCTTAGATTTCTGTAACCACCATCACAATCAAAGTACAAATCACCACCAGGATCTACTGGTGCCAACATTTTACAAGTTTGACAGAAGTGTAGAAATCTTATCTCCCTCTAAGTCTCTTTGTTATCCTCACCCTGGCCATTATTTATAATGTTCTCAGTTATTTCCTCTACAAACATTGAAATCCACATCAGACAATGTTATGCTTTTTGCTTGGATTGACAAACGTAATTCAGAAAACTTAAGGAAAAGAAAGTCTACTGTACCCACTCACATGTTTTACTCTTTTCATTGTTCTTTTTTCCCTCCAGATGTTCCAAGATTCCTTCTTTTATCATTTCCTTTCTGTTTCAAGAACTTCTGAGAGCCATTCTTGTGGGAGTAGGTCTGCCTGTGATAAATTCTCTTAGTTTCCCTTTATCTAAGAATGTCTTAATTTCCCTTCCTGAAAGATAACTTCACAGGATGGAGAATGCACAGTTATTTTCTTTCAGCTCCTGAAAAATGTGCTACTTCATTCTGGCCTCCATGATTTCTGAGAAGGATCCACTATCTTTGAAACTGTTTTTCCTCTTTGGAAAAGTGGCATTTCTCTCTCATTACTTTTCAAGATTATTTGTTTTTATCTTTAGTTTTCTGATGCTTGATCATAATGAGTCATGGTATAGATTTCTTTTGATATAGCCTATTTGAAATTCTCTCAGCTTCTTGAATCTGTGTGTTTCCCAATTTTCCCCAAATTTGGGAAGTTTTCAGCTATCATTTCTTTGAGTACTTTTTCAGACCCTTTCACCCTCTCCTCTCTGAGATTCTGATGACATGAATGTCAAATCCTTTGTTATATTCTCATGGGTCCCTGAAAAGTTCTGCTCATTTTTTCTTTTATAGCCTCTCTTTTCTCCATTGCTCAGATTGGTAATTTCTATTATTTTTTCCCTCAAGTTCATAGATCCCTTTATTTGCCCTCTCCATTCCACTGTTGGGCCCCATTAAGTTTTTATTTTATTACTATATTTTTGGCTACTCAAATTTTCACTTGTTTCTTCTTTGTATCTTCTCTTTCCTGAGATTTAAAAATTTTTTTTTCATTATTTCAAATATGTGCATAATTGCCTGTCACAGCATTTTTATAATGGCTGCTTTAAAATCCTTGTCAGATACGCCAACAGATGTGTCCTTGCAGGGATGGTGTCTGTTGATTCCTGCTAGTCTTTTCTAGAAAACTTTTTACTCATTACCTCACTGTCAGGCAGACTTGACCATCCCTCACAAGTTTCCTGTGAGCCTCAGATTTTGACCTACGTTGTTTTTTGTTGCATAACATAGGCATTTTACAGACTTTGGGGTCTGACAAATTCAGACTACTACTCACCAGCTATAAGAACCCTCTACACAAAAATTCAGTATGAAAAATAGCATACACAAGAACATATAAAACATATGTACATTTCTCAGTAAAAAAATAGAATAGCCACGGTCAAGAAATAGAACATCACTATATCTTAGAAGTGGAATGGCCAGATTTGCCAAATAAAAATACAAGAATTGAATTTTAGATTAAAAAAATAAGTGACTTTTAAATCATAAGTTTGTCCCATGCCCTATTTGGAAATACTTTCACTAAGATATCTTTTATTGTTTATCTGAAATTGAAATGTAACTGAGTGTCCTGTATTTTATCTTGCAATTCTACTTAGACGCCTACTGCCCACCACCTTACCCTACCTCCCCCCGTATTAATTTCATTATTGTCCCTTTGTTTTTCTCTATAACGTTACCAGATGTGTGTTGATTCCAAAACGTAGTTTCCTTTTGCCTGTTTTGGACTGCCGTGGTAGTCGTGGTGGTGGCGGTTTTCCTTTTTTCCTAAATCACGTCAAATCCAAGCTCCGCTCTCCACTCACCCGTGTCATGAGCCGTCTAGAATCTGTCATGCTATCGTGGTTTCTGACCCCTTGACCTGGTAATCCAGGAATCCAATCAAGGAGATCGGGGAGGGGGAGGTCTCAGCTTACCAGCCCACTGGGATGACCTCTGAAGATGCATCTGGCCACACTCACACAGCTTTGTCAAAGGCAGATGGTCCCGCCAGTGGCTGCACTACCTCTGTGCCTAGCTGACCTTGGGGGACTCATTGCTTTTGAATTCCAGCACTCACATGAAGCCCTGAGCCATCTCCCTCCAAACTCCAGCACCTTCTAGAGTGCTGGGTACATAGGGCCTCAGATTTTATCACCATCGGAATGTACTAACCACCCCCTCCTTCCTTACCCTGACTCCTGGAGCACTCCATTCTTCTCTGCCTTCAGCCCTGATTTCTCAACCCTTAAAAAGAAAAAAGCTTATCTTACTATGCTTTGGTTTCACAAGGAGGCTTAGAGGCTCTAGGGGAGAAGTGCTGGATGCTTTATGAAGCCAGTAGCCCATCAAAGAGCTGGTTTATCTTTCCTCAGGCCTGGAAGGCTCAGCCATCAGAAGAGCCAGAGTGGCCTTCCTTCCCCCAGAAATGAAGGGCTTGCTTCTTCTAAGCAATGGAAAGAAGTAATGTTGTCCTATTTGCATAGCCTTCTACATTAGAGTCTCAAAATTTACATATAGAGCACGCATATCAATCCTTAGAAAGTAATGAGTCACTAACATACAGCTAGGAATATTTTTGTGTGTGATCTTTTCTTATGCACCAGAATTTTCTCCCCAAGCTGTAGAAGGCTAGAGTTTAGCCTTCAAGCCCTGTGCATGGCAAAATACACTGTCCCCTTGACCATGAACCTACTACCTTTTTTTTTCACCAAGTGCAAACTAGTGAAAATACATCCTGAAAGGAGAGAATCAGTGGTTACAGGGCAGCATGCACACTGATAAGCAAGGACGTGGGGAAGGAAGGAAGGGCTGGCTTGCCCTCCTCGCTTTGACAGGCAGGGAGTTATAGTCTGTCTGTGTGCCAGCAAGGGTCTCTGGTTTCTTTCCCACCAACCAGCAGACTGCTCCTCCCCAGCTGCCTCTCTGAGTCTCTGCCCAGCTGAGCCCCACGAACAGTCATGGAGACAGAGAGGGAAGAGAACCGCCTGGCCAGACCCCGGGGACAGCTGGCCCAGCCACTGTTTGTTGGCCACAACATGGACTACTGTCTGTCAAAACCAAAGACACAAACAAGGGCAGAGAAGCCAACCAATGGCCTGGCTTGTATTTGATAAAGGTCGAGGCTATTAGAAAATAAATCAGAGATCTAGGCTTATAGTCCTAGCTCAACAGAAGGCCTGACATTCCATATCCTCAAAATGAGATTATTTTCCTAAAACTGGAAGATCTGATCCTGCCCTAGAGTCTCTCTCCCCACCCCCTTTTTTTTTTTGCAAAATGTAAGAGTGGGACTTTGATGTCACGAGGTTGCTTGCATTGTTGTCATGTCATCAGACATTAAATCTCCAGATGAGAGATCTACCTGCAAAGTCGCACCCCAGCCAGCGCCCTTCAGGTTTCCACCTCACATCTGTACTGACAGGAGAAGCCGGGGACTCTGATCAGCCTACCGACTGACTTGAATCACAGCACCCCCGTCTGCAAGTCAAAAAGTGCCTTGCCGCACCCCAGTCTGTGGCTCCTTGTCACAGCCAGCTCAAGGACTTATGCACCAAACTTTCAGGACCAAGGGGCTTCATACATGAAGCTCTCCAGCAGAACATTTCAGTCAGTGTAAAAAGAAGGGTCTCTCATCTATTGGCCTTCTAGACCACCTGATTTATTCATTAGTCAGACCTACTACAGATCTCAGAAGTCTATCCTTTTGGTTTTATTGTTGTCTGAAACTCAGATCATCATTCTTCATACAGAAACTTAAAGAACTTGTCTCAAGGATGCCACTGTCATTCTGGGAGATGAGGACTCAGTAGGAAACAGCATGGCCCGAGCCTGGTTGCATAAATGAGAGATGCTGCTCTTGCCTGTCAGACCGCCTCTGTTAAAAATTTCAGGAATTCTCTCTGTCACATTGCCTCTTTTGTGAAGAGGAAAGTCCTGTTCAGAGACTCAAAGCTTCCCCTGGAAGGAGCCTGAGGCAGACACTCTCCACTGACCACCTCCTGAACAGGCCGAGGGGAGCAACTGGACGAGCTCTGAGGAAGGACTCTGCCTGGCCCTGTGAGGTCACCTCAGCTCTCCCACTCATGTAGCAAGCAGAGTTCACAGGTCCTCCATGCCCGATATCTTTCCCCACCTCCCCTCACCCCTCCGGGATGGCTGACACCATCACACTTCACATAGGAGTGAGATAAGGGCATGGCACCATGGCAGGCACAGCTGGGACAGGCAGGGGTCCCTCTGGAACACAGCTCTTCTGACGCTACATCCCTTGCATCTTCTAATTTCCCTCCTGAGTACAAGTGGATATCTGGTTTACAGAGAAACTTTAGAAAACACAGGAGAACGTGAAGGAGACGGGCATGATTTCCATCTCACTTCATTTTTCTACTTATATTTACCTACAATCCCTGCAGAATACTTGCAGAGTACAAAAATGTATGAAAGTAAAATCCAAAATTACACAGAGATAAACTGAAGTCCGTTTCTTTCTTAATCTATTTTCCTAAGAGTATTAGGAAACACTGTTATTGACTATGCATGTATGCTAAGTTGCTTCAGTCATGTCCACCTCTGCGACTCTATGGACTGCAGCCCAACAAGCTACTCTATCCATGGGATTCTCCAGGCAAGAATATTGGAGTGGGTTGCCATGCCCTCCTCCAGGGATGGCACGCGCTCTTCCCAACCCAGGAGTAAAATCCACACCTCTCATGTCTCCTCCATTGGCTGGCAGGTCCTTCACCGCTAGCACCACCTGGGAAGCCCAACTATATCCTATGCCCTTGTTGATATATTTGCTTTTAGTAAAGATCCTGCTGGCTGCTCACGCTGTCAAGTCTTCCCAAGGCCTTTCCAGCCTCTGGCTACAAAAAGGTCCTGTTGACAGCACTAACCCAAAAAGGGTTTGTGGGTAACACAAGACTCTTTTTCCCTTTCTTCAAACCTGCATTGGCTTTGAAACCTCCAAATATAACTTATGCTTCTTCTCCAAATAATCCCAGCACACCTTTCTCTCTCAATCCTTTCACTGGTTCCCTCCATCTGAAAAAAATCACTTGAGGATCATGCTGTAACTGCCACCTCTTCCATGAGAATTCAAAGCCCTACGCGATTCCCTTCGGAATGTGCCCCCGGCCCAGGGCAGTTCTCTAGGCAGAGGCGGGCAGATGCTGCTAGTCCCACTCTCTGAGACGCGTTTGGATGGGTTGGCTCCCCAAGGGCGGCACTTCCCAAGCTCCAGTGTGCACACAACTGTGCTCATCCAGCACCTTGTTACGACACAGAGCTCGACTCATGAGGTCCTGGGGAGGGGTGGGAGGCCTGAATGCTCCCAGGTGATGCTGATGCTGCTGGTCCTAGTTCAGTTCATCAGTTCAGTCACTCAGTCAGTCGCTCTGTGACCCCATAGACTGCAGCACTCCCGACCTCCCTGTCCATCACCAACTCCCGGAGTTCACCCAAACTCATGTCCATTGAGTCTGTAATGCCATCCAGACTCATCCTCTGTCATCCCCTTCTCCTCCTGCCTTCAATCTTTCCCAGCATGAGGCTCCTTTCCAATGAGTCAGTTCTTCACATCAGGTGGCCAAAGTATTACAGTTTTAGCTTCAACATCAGTCCTTCCAAAGAACACTCAGGACTAATCTCCTTTAGGATAGACTGGTTGGATTTCCTTGCAGTCCAAGGGACTCTCAAGAGTCTTCTCCAACACCAGAGTTTGAAAGCATCAGTTCTTCAGTGCTCATCTTTCTTTATAGTCCAACTCTCACATCCACACATGACTACTGGAAAAACCATAGCCTTGATGAGACAGACCTTTGTTGGCAAAGTAAGTCTCTGCTTTTTAATATGCTGTCTAGGTTGGTCATAACTTTCCTTTCAAGGAGAAAGCATCTTTTAATTTCATGGCTGCAATCACCATCTACAGTGATTTTGAAGCCCCCCAAAATAAAGTCTGACAATGTTTCCACTGTTTCCCCATCTATTTGCCATGAAGTGATGGAACCAGATGCCATGATCTTAGTTTTCTGAATGTTGAGCTTTAAGCCAACTTTTTCACTCTCCTCTTTCACTTTCATTAAGAGGCCCTTTAGTTCTTCTTCACTTTCTGCCATAAGGGTGGTGTCATCTGCATATCTGAGGTTATTGATATTTCTCCCAGAAGTCTTGATTCCAGCTTGTGCTTCATCCAGCCCAGCATTTCTCATGACGTACTCTACTTAGAAGTTAAATAAGCAGGGTGACAATATACAGCCTTGACGTACTCCTTTTCCTATTTGGAACCTGTCTGTTGTTCCATGTCCAGTTCTAACTATTGCTTCCTGACCTGCATATAGGTTTCTCAAGAGGCAGATCAGGTAGTCTGGTATTCCCATCTCTTTCAGAATTTTCCACAGTTTGTTGTGATCCACACAATCAAAGGCTTTGGCATAGCCAAAAAAGCAGAAATAGATGTTTCTCTAGACTCTATTGCTTTTTTGATGATCCAGCAGATGTTGGCAATTTGATAACTGGTTCCTCTGCCTTTTCTAAAACCAGTTTGGACTGGAAATTCATGGTTCATGTAATGTTGAAGCCTGGCTTGGAGAATTGTGAGCATTACTTTACTAGCGTGTGAGATGAGTGCAATTGTGTGGCAGTTTGAACATTCTTTGGCATTGCTTTTCTTTGAGATTGAAATGAAAACTGACATTTTCCAGTCCTGTGGCCACTGCTGAGTTTTCCAAATTTGTTGGCATATTGAGTCCAACACTTTCACAGCATCATCTTTCAGGATTTGAAATAGCTCCACTGGAATTCCATCATCTCCACTAGCTTTGTTTGTAGTGATGCTTTCTAAGGCCCACTTGACTTCACATTCCAGGATGTCTGGCTCTAGGTGAGTGATCACACCATCATGATTATCTGGGTCATGAAGATCTTTTTTGTACAGTTCTGTGTATTCTTGCCACCTCTTCTTAATATCTTCTGCTTCTGTGAGGTCCATACCATTTCTGTCCTTTATTGAGGCCATCTTTGCAGGAAATGTTCCCTTGGTGCTGGTCATAGCACCCAGCTTTTAGTATTGATATGAATAGCTGACACATTGGAAAAGACCCTGATGCTGGGAAAGACTAAGGGCAGGAGGAGAAGAGGGTGGCAGAGCATGGATGGTTAGATAGCATCACTGACCCAATGGACATGAGTTTGAGTAAACTGCGGGAGAGGGTGAACGACTGGGAAGCTTGGTGTGCTGCAGTCTGTGGGGTCGGGAAGAGTCACTGTTGTTCAGTATCAGAACTCTGCCCATGGACCAGGGGGTACCACTCTGTCTCCCGTATCCAGCTTGCCTCCTTTCCTTTTCTTTTTCCCACACTCAAATAAACTGAAAGAGATAGATTCCTGCAGACTACCCACTCCTTCAACTCACCCGTAAGCCCAGACATTTCTATACAACTGCACTGCTCCCCCTTCCACGTGCTCGCTCATTCTCCCATTGTGCTATCGTCAGCTCTTCCTAACCCTCACATTCCCAGAAACATCACAGGCAGAGCAGTCTACTTATCTCCTTATCTAGCTCCCATTCCTCACTAGAGAGCCTTGTTCATCTTTTTGACCATAACTACCTCCATAAGTTGTGACTCTAACCCAAGATAGCTTTCTCTCTTAAACAAATTATTTGCCAGTTCTTGGATTATTCTCTCAGCTGGAGCAACACTATCACAATCAATATTTTTGCACATAAATCTTTGTCAGCCTTTCTGAGTATTTCCTCATTAGGATAGATGTCTAGGGTTGCAACTACTACATCCAAAGACATGAAAACTTTGGGACTCTTGGTACATATCAGCTCCCCTTCTTCTTCCTCAGGGCCTCACTGCCTATCATGAGATCCTTTGGCTTCATTTGAGAGGCTCTGAAAAATAAAAAGACTCTCCCTGCTCCCAGTAGTTCCAAAACAACCTCTTTCATAATAACTGAAATCCACTGCACCCTGCTTTGGTTATATGCACACAAGATTTGGGGAGACTAGTGGCTCAGTAGCAAAGAATCCATCTGCAATGCAGGAGATGCAAGTTTGATCCCTGGGTTTGGAAGATCCCCTGGAGGAGGACATGGCAACCCACTCCAGTATTCTTGCCTAAGAAATCCCATGGACAGAGAGACCTGGTGGGCTATCGTCCAAAGAGTCAGACATGACTGAAGTGCCTGAGCACACGCACACAGATTTGGGGAAACTAGCAAATGTATCGGAGAAGGCGATGGCACTTCATGTCTGACTATTTGCGACCCCATGGACTGTAGCTCACCAGGCTCCTCTGTCCATGGAATTCTCCAGGCAAGAATACTAGAGTAGGTTGCCATGGTCTTCTCCAGGGAACTTCCCTACGCAGGGATCAAACCCGGGTCTCATGCATTTCAGGCAGGTTCTTTACCATCTGAGCCACCAGGGAGAAAAGATGAGAAATTGTGTGAAAGGCGGGATGTCTGAAACCTGGCTCTTGTCCCCCAGCCTCCAACTCCCCCCACCCCACCTTGCATGAAGCAGGTGGCTGCTGCGGTGTCATGCCATGATGGGAGAGGGGAGGGGAGATTGGACACAGAAGGAGGAGTCAGAAAGCCACTGTCCCTTGGCCCTCTTATCCACCCCCTCAATCCTGCCTTTTCTAGTCAGGAGACAGTGGGAGACTCTCCTGCTGTCTTTATCTGTGAGCTCTAACTCTGCTCCCCACTCTCCACCCCGTCCCACCTCACCCCAGTTCTAAAGGTCCCTACACGTGAGGGGCTGGGCCAAGGAGGTGACACAGACTCTGTGCAAACATCCCACCCCGAACCATGTCTTCTCATGCAGCTTCACACAGAGCCCACATCTCCTCAAGAGGCAATCCTGTCTGTTCACGAGGAATGCTCGGGGTTCATCAAAAGCAAATTGTGCAAAGGGGAGTGCACAAAAGGATAATTAATAAACTTAAGGGAATCAAAGTGGCATGGGGAGCTGGGCATCTGCTCATTAAAAGAGAGAAACAATGAGCCCTCTGCCCGGGAGCCTGTCCCTCGGGGCCGGCCACGCTGGATCCGTGTCTCTCATCTGGGGACCTCATTTCCAATTCGAATGGATGCCACCTGTTCTGCCATGGCCTGCGGTAGATGGTGTTTTCTGGTTTAAAAAGCAGAAGAAAACGACTCACATTATGCTTTTTCTGTAGCCAGGGTAGCATCTGTTCCCATCCCCAACAGGACAGCTAGCTGAAGGACAGAGGCCAGGGCTCTTTTTCCAACAATGATTCTTGAAATTTCCAGGAAAGTTTTTGTTTGAGCCATATCTTTCCTTTATATCCTCAGTTTCTTGGCTGAAAGGACTGGCGTTTGCAGGCTCAGGACCTACCCAGTTCCAGGCTGTGAGTCGGTATCAGCACCTGATGGATCGATAGTTCACATGCATGCTGTCTGGGGCCCTAGAATTTTTCAGGAGTGATTTCAGTTCCCACATGTGCAAAGATGGCTACTAACAAAATTTGTTCTGAAACGGTACTTATTTTTGTACTTAATCTTTTTGGCTTCATTTTTTAAAGAAAAATTCATAAAGTGTCGGTAACTTAGTTGGTGTCCCACTGGTTCAAAAATCAGTCTTTAATGCGATAGCTTGAATTCAACAAAGTTGAGTTAAGGAGAGACTGTGTACAAAAAACCTCTTAGCCTATAGAGTGGGTGAGATGGAGTAGTACTGGAGAAATAGAAGATTCTGGAACCACATGACCTTCAAGAATCACTGGGGATAAAAATACCCATCTCGCCCCTCTTCTAACCTTAAAAAGATGATAGGTATTCCAAAGCTGATAACCAAGGAGAGTGAGAGACACCCTTTCACTTCTGACCTCCTGGGTCACATGGCTCTGGGGTCTGCTTGATGGAAAGCCTTGCAGCTTCCTTTCTGAAGCACTCCAAGGGAACACATGGTAAGACTGTCTGTTAATTCAGTTGGCAAGAGAGTCTTCTCAACCTTATCTCAAGAAAGTGCTAACAGCATGGTCAAGGATATGTTCCTTGGGAAAATGGGAATAAAGTCTATGCCATTTTTTCAAGACTTGTTTAAAGACATGCTAGAACAACCCTAGGGTATCCAGAAGCCCTGTTGGAGTCAGGCAAGATGGGGAAGGAAATGAATGCCAACAACAACAACCCCAACAGGAACAAAAAGGCAATGATTACAAACGCCATGAAACAGCACCTGCTATGTGCCAGGCAGGGAGGCATGATTTCCGTGTCATGGATGATAAAACTGAGGTTTTAACTCAAAAAGCTTAAGTAATTCATTCAAGGTCACAAAACCAGGTAATGTGATAATTAAAAGCCTGAGTTTGAGTGGAAGTTTGGGATTAGCAGAAGCAAACTATTATACCTAGGATGGATAAGCAGCAAGGTCATACTGTATAGCACTGGGAACTAATATTCAGTTTTCTGTGACCAACCATCATCACCTGGGGGTGACTCAATGATGAAGAACCTGCCTGCCATTGCAGGAAGTGCAGGTTCAAACTCTGGATCAGGAAGATCTCCTGGAGGAAGAAATGGCAACCCACTCCAGTATTCTTGCCTGGAAAAATCCCATGGACAGAAGAGTCTGGCAGGCTACAGTCCAGCGGGTCACAAAGAGTTGAACACCACTGAGCCAACACATGGCTGCATGCACAACCAACCATAATGGTAAAGAATATATGGATCTAGATATATACATATGTATGTATAAAACTCGGAGAAGGCAATGGCACCCACTCCAGTACTCTTGCCTGGAAAATCCCATGGGCGGAGGACCCTGGTAGGCTGCAGTCTATGGGGTTGCTAGGAGTCAGACACGACTGAGCGACTTCACTTTGACTTTTCACTTTCATGCATTGGAGAAGGAAATGGCAACCCACTCCAGTGTTCTTGCCTGGAGAATCCCAGGGACAGGGGAGCCTGGCGGGCTGCTGTCTGTGGGGTCGCACAGAGTCGGACACAACTGAGGCAACTTAGCAGCAGTAGCAGCAGCATGTATAAAACTAAGTCACTTTGCTGTACAGAGGAAACTAATGTAACGTTGTAAATCAACTAAAAGCAATTAAAATGCTTTTTTAAAAAGCATGAGCTTGGGTTAAAAGACTGACTGGGGTTGAAAACCCAGTCCATCACTTAATAGTTAAGTGATTTAGAGCAAAACACTGAACTCTCTCTCCTGGCGCATCTCTATTTGACATCGTATTATAAAGGATCTGAACTTTTAAGACTTGTCCCTCTCTCTTCTCTTTCTGCCCCTCAACTAGGCTAGCTAATTAGAAAGCCAGGGCACTCTCTCCCTTGGTGTTTGCCAAAAGTTTAAACCCTCACTCTGATCCCAGCCTATAACCTCCGTAAAAATACCAAGCCAGTCTCTTTCCTCTGCTTTTGGACCTGCTTGGGGGCCACCATGCTCTTGCTGAAATCCTCATTATTGGAGCTCAATCTCTTCGTAAACTTTTGGTATATGTAAGGCATCACCAGTCTCAACACCCAAATCGAATTCTGGGTAGAATCCAATGTGTTTCTTCAGAGTGTTCAACCCTTTAGCAAGAGGCATAAACAGGAGATTCAAGCGGAGAAGAGAAAGAGGTTGAGGTGATCTTCCCACTTCCTCCCTGATCTGATGACATACTTCTGGCTGTTGCAGGATCCCCCTACCCCGACCCTACACCACTCCACGCCCTTGGTTCCCGACAGGCAAGCAGTTGTCCATAGGCTAGCATCTGCTTCCTTCTCTTGTTCCTTCAGCACTAAGGCTGGTAGCAAATCTTTAAGACCGCAGTCTTCAGTGCCTCAGCATCCTTTGTTGGGTCCCTTATCCCTGCCCCACCTCTGTTAGGAAAGGCTGCACATTGGAACCATCTGCATTCAATTCTATTTGTTGCCAGGACCCTAACTGATTCAATCTCTAAGCCTCAACCTTCTCACTTATAAAATAAAGATGACTAGTAATACCTCATGATCAAACTTCAGAGGATTTTTTGTAGTGATTAAATAAAATAATCCAGGCAAACAACCAAGATACTGCCTATATGCGCAAAGTCAAGTAGACTCTTTCTGTTATTATTACTTACAACAGCAATAATAATAACAAACAGTGACAGTGGAATTAAAAATCCAGGTCTTTCTACTTATAAAGTTCATGGTTTTCCCACCAAGCTACAATTTTCCCTTCTTTTAGAGGAAAAAAAGGTCAGACATCTCTCTCCTAGCCCATCTTGGAAATATCATATTTAGACTGTCACATGAATTAAATCATTCCTTATTCCTTACTTAAACAAAGCTTCTCCAGCTCAACAGATTTGTCAGCTAAATGGGAGCTTGCCAAAAGAACAAAGTGTGCTGTTTTCCTTTTAGTGTCTCAATGCCAGACATGATTCCATGTCTTTCACCCTAGCAGGGACTCTCTGGAATATCAACTTCTAAGGCAGCCAATGAGAATTCAGAATAAATCAGAGTAATTAGTATTCAAATGATAGGTGTTTGTCACAAGTCCATTATCAGAAATCAAATATCCATTAGGCAAGAGACATGACCTTTAGAGCTTCTAAACATTTGTGACCACTGCTTGAGAAGCTCTCCATCTGCCAATGCTCAGAGAGGCGATCTTGTATGGAGGATTAGACAATCAGTCCTCAAAAATAGCCAGGAAATGGGATTCTCAGTTAGAAAGACTCCCAGGTCATGAAGACACAAATAATTTATTCTGTGTGTGTGTAAGATAAGGAAGAACTAAGGAAGTAGGTAGAGAAACGGTGGAAAATTAAGGGACCTGGGTGATTATAGAAACAACTTGAGTTGAAGGGGTCATCCGGCTCTAAGGGCCCTCCACCCACTTTCCCAGACGGTTTCCTGCAATTGTCTCTTGCCCTCTCTAGGATTCAGCACACAGTGAATTAAAAAGGCAGTGCTTTTTGTGACCAATCTACTTGGGGGCAAGTGTTCCATCATTGAAATAATTTTATAGGATTGCCTCTCCAGGGCACAATCTCACAAAGGATGAGTCATGTGTAAGAACCCAGCACTGGGTATAATGGCAGTGAGGTATAACGAAGAACCTCGGCTTTGAAGCAGAAAACCCAGTTCAAATCCTGACTCTGCCCCAACTAGCTGTGAGCACTTGAGTGAGTTACTAACCTCTCCCTACACTTTTTCTTCACTAACTTGAGAGTAATGGTACTTGGTATAAAAGCTATTTGGAGTCATAGAAAATTTAGGAAAACCACTCTAAATTTTTCCCCAAACTTAGGAAAACCATAAACCAAACAGACGTAGTTTATGTTTAATGAATAGTAGCTATTCTTACTCTTGGCCTCTAAGTAAATAATTGGAGCAGAGCTAACATGTGACTTGACTCCATGGGAAATTGTTCATACATGGCTTGGAGATAAACAGAGCACCTACGGTATACGTGAGTCATGACACCAATAATATTGCTAACAACTTGCTATGATCTTGGGTGAGTCACAGTATTCTAGATGCTAGCGGGGGCCCTTCAGAGAAGGCAATGGCACCCCACTCCAGTACTCTTGCCTGGAAAATCCCGTGGACAGAGGAGCCTGGTAGGCTGCAGTCCATGGGGTCGCTAAGAGTCAGACATGACTGAGCGACTTTACTTTCACTTTTCACTTTCATGCATTGGAGAAGGAAATAGCAACCCACTCCAGTGTTCTTGCCTGGAGAATTCCAGGGACGGGGGAACCTGGTGGGCTGCCATCTATGGGGTCGCACAGAGTCGGACACGACTGAAGCGACTTAGCAGCAGCAGCAGTGGGGCCTCTTGAGCTATTTTCAAAAATTCAGAATCCAGTGGAGATCATCTAATTGTTGGAGCTGAGCTTGCACAAGTGCTGCCTTTGCTTCTAGAAGGAATTATCTCAGAGTCACACAATGACCCTTGGTTACTTTCATTTTGATCTGATGCTCTAATGGATATTACATATCTCTTTAGTTAATATAACTGAGGAAAATCAATGGATCATTATTGAAAACACACAAGGTTTTGGTGGGAACGTGCAACAAAATACAT
The DNA here is from genome assembly GCF_042477335.2 of Ovis canadensis. Lineage (NCBI taxonomy): Eukaryota > Metazoa > Chordata > Mammalia > Artiodactyla > Bovidae > Ovis > Ovis canadensis. The sequence continues at coordinate 20,286,490 of NC_091260.1, read as the reverse complement.
TTTAAAAATTTTTATTTATTTGTCTTTTTCATTTATTTTTGCCTCACTGCATAGCCAGTGGGATCTTAGTTCCCCCACCAGGAATTCAGCTCATATGCCCTGCATTAGAAGCACAGAGTCTTAACCACTGGACTGCTGGGGAAGTCCTGAAATAAATTTAAAAAGAGATCTTTGTTAATGAAAAGTCCAGAAAGCTTTTCCTAAGGAAATTTTAATGCTAACATCTTACATTTCTATTGTTCTCCTTCCTGATTCTCCATAATTTTCTCCCATAGGAGGAGAGTAAAAAGTACTTCAATTCATTTTCCTTTGCTTCTCCTCACCACACAAGTGTCTCTAGTCACATAGCATTAGCCACTGACAACCTGTCTTTATATCATGATCTCTTTGGGGCCTTTTATCATCCACAGATGAACAAAGATATGAAGTATTGACTTACTGTTTCCAAAACAATTATTGGACACATACTGTTCTAAACAGTGTACAGAGCAAAAAACAAAAAAAAATCCCCTGCCCTTACAGAGTTTACATTCAAGTGTGGAAAGAGACAACAAACCAACTCATCCAACAGATAAAATAATGTTAGTGGTAGGTGCCTTGAAGAAGAAAAAAAGGCTTGTTGAGGTTGGAGAGATAAGGCAGTCAGGCCAAGGCGCAGCGAAGAGGAAAAATTGAGTAGATACTAGAGGGTGAGGAGCTGAGACAAGCTGATGGATGGGGAGGAGCGCCCCGGAGGAGAGGAGAGCCAGAGCGGGCAGTGTGCTTGGCACACAGAGGGACTGCTGGCCACCATGCCTGGAGAGAAGCCATCTAGAGGTGGGTGGCAGAGGGAGCAGGGAGGTGGCTGCCAGCCAAACACTGTGGGGCCCTGTGAACAGCAGTCAAGACTGGATTTTAGTCCAAGTGTGTGAGGGGAAACCACTGGAGAGTTGTGAATACGAAGGGACATTTTCCAAATGTCATCTCTCCAACAGCAAGCGTTGGGCAGGCACTCTAGTAAGATTCTGGACCACATACCACTGTGGGACGGCCACAGTCATAAAAACGGCAGAGTCTGCTTTCCTCATGTCCCGGATGTGAGCGAAGGTTTCCCCTAACTTAACAGAGGGAGTCTCTGCCCTGCCTGAAGCCCTCATGCTACTCTTCAACCCCGGCAACAACTCAAAGGAATTAAATGTAAAGATGCATTTTTTTTTTTTAGTTATCCTTGAGTTCTTATATATATATGGCTTCCTAGGTGGAGCTAGTAGTAAAGAATCTGCCTGCCAATGCAGGAGACACAAGAGATGCAGGTTCAATCCCTGGGTCAGGAAGATCCCCTGAAATAGGAAGTGGCAACCCACTCCAGTATTCTTGCCTGGAAAATTCCATGGACAGAGTAGCCTGGTGGGCTACAGTCCACAGGGCTGCAAAGAGTCAGACACGACTGAGTGACTGAGCACCATCTATCTATCTGTCTACATATTTTTGATTGAAGTTTGTTGCTACTTAGCCGCTAAGCTGTGTCCAACTATGCAACCTCATGGACTGTAGCACACAGGTTTCTCCACTGTCTCCTGAAATTAGCTCAAGTTCATGTCCATCGAGTCAGTGATGCTATCTAACCATCTCATCTTCTGCCATCCTTTTCTCCTTTTGCTGTCAATCATTCCCAGCATCAGGGTGTTTTCCAACAAATCGACCCTTCACATCAGAAAATATTGGCGCCTCAGCTTCAGTCTCCTTCAGCATCAGTCCCTCCAGTGAATATTCAGGGTTGATTTCCTTTAGGATTGACTAGTTTGATCTCCTTGCTGTCCAAGGAAATCTGAAGAGTCTTTTCCAGCTCTGCAATTCAAAAGCATCAGTTCTTTGGTGCTCACCCTTTTTTATGGTCCACTCATACCTGTACGTGAGTACTGGAAAAACCATATCTTTGACAATACAGACCTTTGTCAGCAAAGTGATGTCTTTGTTTTTTAAGATGCTGATTGAAGTGAAGTTGATTTATAATACCACGTTAATTTCAAGTGTACAGCACAGTGATTCAGTTATAAACATATCTTCAGATTCTCCTCCATTAGAGATTATTATAAAATATAGTTCCCTGTACTATCAGTAGGGCCTTGTTGGTTAACTTTATCTTTTTTTAAGTATAGTTGATTTACAATGTTTCAGGTGTACAGCAAAATGATTCAGTTATATAAATATATATGCTATATATATATTATACTCCCTATATATTATATTCTATATATACATTTCTTTTCAAATTCTTTTCCATTATAGGTTATTACAAGATATTGAATATAGTTCCCTGTTATGCATGCTCAGTCACTTCAGTCGAGTTCAATTCTTTGCAACTGCAAGGACTGTAGCCCACCAGGCTCCTCTGTCCATAGGGATTCTCCAGGCAAGAATACTGGAGTGGGTTGCCATGCCCTCCTCCAGGGGATCTTCCCAACCCAGGGATTGAACCCAGGTCTCCTGCACTGCAGGCGATTCTTTATCATCTGAGCCACCAGGAAAACCTTTAGTCTGAGTTTCTGGTATAATCATTCCTCTGATGCCACCACCCAATTTCACACTATATTGATCAACTTCAGGGTTTTATTGTTCATTTTAATGTCTTTAGAGTATATAGAACCTGTGTTTCTTAAGGTAGGCCATTTCAAAGATGTTTGCCAACGAGTCAAAACAAGCAACTCCATGAGAGATTTTTTCATTCGTTCATTCATTCATTCAGCAAACCCAGACAGAGCTCAGCCCTGGGCAGGGCTGGAATGAAGGGTAACAGGAGTGTGCAATGGGTTTTTTCTTCTTTTTCGCTGGGGAGAGAGTAAATGGTCTCAAAATAGCTCCTCTTTTTTATATCGTTTGTCCCTTAAAAAAACAAACAAACAAACAAACAGAACTTTACTTTTAAACTATGGAGCCTTTATTCCATAACCAGCATTGCAGGGTCTAATTTTGAAGCCTGTTTATCCAGACACCTGCACTCCCCACCCTGCCTCCCAGAGGATCCATGCTGAATTTTGTTGAAACTCCTGCTGTGTCATTTGCCATCTTTAAGGAAATTCCTACTTTAAAATGCCTAAGACGTGTGGAACTAAAGGTGAGGGGAGGGTATCTACTGCCTCTGAAGCTTGGGTTTTGGCTGTGAAGGCTTCCCTATGTAACTCAGGGTCCAGGCTAGGACTCCAGCCCCAGGAATCTGTAGCCAAGTTCTACAGCACTAATTTGCATGTGAATACCTAAGAAGCCAAGTCTCAGAAGTCCTCAAGGAGGCACACACTGGTGTGAATTACTGTCAGCCCATGGGGAAGACGGTGCCAAGCTTGGCCACGCTCTCTTGGGGTTTTGATGTGGTCCATGTGGCTTTGCAACATCTGCGGAAACCTTCTGCTTCCACCACCTCAATGGCCACTTCATGCTGGGTCTGAGCATGTAAGCTGGGTTCCTTGTCCACCAACAGGAGACTCTCTGGAAGAAACCAGCCTTTCCACTGCCCACAGAGCAAGCATCCCCAAGTGACTAACCAGCAGTAACCACTCTCATGGAGCTTGGGGGAGGTTTACAGGACAGCTGAGTTCTGCATCCTTCTCACACCCACACTGTGAACTATACTCATATCTGCATTTTCACAGACAATACCCATCACTTCAAAAAGCCCTGAATCCTCTGCTATAGCATGTGGACGACTTAAAAGCAGTGTTATTAAATTACCTTCTAATTAATTGGCTCACCTGTTGCCAAGTTAGATTGCTAGAAGCTGAGTCTCTTTATTGGATGATGTGCTTATTACTCATGCCAAGTTGAACAAATCATAAACAGCTATAGACAATGTTGAGAAGGCCAGGGACCAGCATAGAGCCACTCCCCATCCAGTTTCTACATTTGTTCCTGCTCATGTCAGGGGCTAAAGATGGAATTCATTTACCTGTGAAGATGAGTTGGGAAACCTTTGTAAAATCTGTCTCCCAAGAATTTACCATGCTTTTCACCTTGAGGTCCTTCCACAAGTTTTAGTTGATTGAGAATGTTTCTCACTGTATACAAATATTTATTGATCCTAGACAGCCCAATAATTTCTTCAATTGAACCCATCTGGGTCCATTCTCAGATTCTGCTTTGCCTTCCAGTTTCAGGATGAGCCCAAGCTTTAGCCCGAGAAAAATGGACCATCTCTGAAGTGACATAGCTTATGGGCCAGGAACTCAACATTCTGGCTGGTGACTTTTCTTCAGACACTTCTATTCTTGTTGGAAGCTGACTCTCCTCTGTTCCAAGCCGGCCAACCTCCTGGCTTGTCCATGACATCACCCATCCTTAATTGCTCCCTCTTGTGTCAAAGGAAGAGTTCCTGTTCCTTTCCAAAGCCATCTTCCAGCTGAAGACCCATCCTGTCACCCCCCACTTCAGATGACTTCCCCTTTCCTGTCTTCGGAAGTTGTGTCTCCCCTATCTGCCTACCAACATTTTTCAATCTTTCTGGCTCATTCTAAAAATAAGTTTCCCTGGATTCTGCTTCCCCTTCCACCAGAGCTCTCTCCCTCCTCCTTCCGGTGATGACGAGGCTCGCCACCTCCTCTTCCCACTTCCCATCCTCTGCCCAACATGCACCATCTGTCATCTGCCTCCAACCCTCCAGAAAACCAGCTCTCCCAAAGGGTGCCAGCAGCCTCCCTTCCCCCAGCCCACCAACGTGTTTTTCCCTCTGATCTTGCTGTCATGCTTGACCTTCTCAGCTATGCCCTGGCAATGCCGTTGGCGCCCAGCTCACCATTTCAGCTTGGTTCTTCTGCCTTCTGACTATCTTTTTCTCTGTCCCTTTGCTCTGCTCTTCCTCCTCATCGTCCCCCCTCCTCTTTTGATTCTGCCCCTGCCCCTTCTCTTTTTTCTTCTCCTTGCTGTTCCTAGAGCTAGCGCACTGTGGCGTGTGCCAAGTCACTTCAGTCGGGTCTGGCTCTTTGCAACCTGATGGACTGTAGCCCTCCAGGCTCCTCTGTCCATGGGGTTCTCCAGGCAAGAATACTGGAGTGGGTTGGTGCAGCACTGGGCAGAGGCACAAATCTTTTAATTCAGATAAAGTTTTACATTCTCGTTCTGGTACTCGGGGGCTATCAGACCTTAGACTCAGACCTTAGAAAATTGCTTAACTTTTCCAGATTTCAGCTTTCTTGTCTATGAAACAAAAGCAAATGATAACAACAATAATAAAAATAATAACCATTCTTTCCAAGTTGTTTCAAGCATACCAGTGCAGATATCATAGAAACCTTCTCAATACATGGAAGCTCTTACAATTTCATGATTATCTTTATCATCATAACCTCTAGAGAGAGCTCGTCTTTTTATCTTCTTTCCTGACTTCAGCTCATGCACTTGATTCCAGTCACTCACTTTCCCATGCCCAGCCCTGACCTCTCCCCTGAGTTCCAACTTATACTGCAAACCACCTACTAGACCTTCTCTGGGATGTCCACAGGCATCTCAGATTCTGTGTCCTGTTACGAGCTATTTCTTTCCCACCCACCCCCAAATTCATATGTTGAAGCACTACCTCAGAACTTGACTGTATTTGAAGAGAGGCATTTCAGAGGTGATTTAGTTAAATGAGGCAGTTAGGATGAGCCCCCATCCAACCTGACCGGTGTCCTTGTAAGGTGAGGAAATTGGGACACACAGAGAAATACCAGGAATGCTCGCACAGGGCCAAGACCATGTGAGGGAGCAGGGAGCAGGCAGGCAGCCCACGGGGAAAGGTCTCAGGAGAAACCCAACCTGCCCAACACCCTGATCTTTGATTTCTAGCCTCCAGAACTATTAGCAAATACATCTCTGTTGTTTAAGCCACCCATTCGGTGGTATTTCACAGCCTAGGAAACTAATACACATCCCAGGCTCTAATTGCTGTGTCTTTCCTGAAACATACACCTCCTCCTGTTTTATCCCCTTTCCACTGATATCCAATAATATCCTCTTCCCTCTGCCTCATCACCCACCCAGTCTGTCTCCAAGCTGCTGCTTCTAATTTCTGAATAGCTTCAACCTATGCATCACCTCAGGCTCATGTGATCTTTCATCTGGTCCAAGGCAATAGCCTCCCACTCGGTTGGTTTCTGCTATCATAGCATTTCTCTATTTTCATTCATCAAGTACACCAGTTAGATGAATCACTCTAACATGCAGGCCTGCCTGCCTCTGTCTTCAGCAAAAAGTCCTTCATCTACTCCCCACTGTCCGGTGAAAGTTCCTCAGCCTGACACCTAAAATCATCAGTAATTTGGCTCCAGTTTACCAATCTCTCTTGTGTCCTGTTTTTTTCTTCCTTAGACTTTTGCTCTATTCAAACAGGAAAACTTGCTGCTCCTGGAAAAGGGCCCCACCCTTCTGACCACTCCCTGAAATAAAATGCCTCCCCATTCCTCAGACCGTTCTGTATTTTGCAGTCTCTAAATTTCAGTTCAAAGGCCACACTGCCAAGCCTTTCTTGCCTCCTTCACTGTAGGAGGAGTCTTGGCAACCCACTCCAGTGTTCTTGCCTGGAGAATCCCAGGGACGGGGAGCCTGGTGGGCTGCCGTCCATGGGGTCGCACAGAGTCGGACATAACTGAAATGACTTAGCAGCAGCAGAGAGGATGAAAATAGCAAAAAATAAAATAAAATTTAAAAATTTAAGAAAATAGCAGCAGAGGGGGGAAGAATGCAGGGAAGAGATAGGGAGTTTGGGATCAACATGTACACTCTGCTATATTTAAAATGATAACCAGTGAGGACCTCCTGTACAGCACAGGGAACTCTGCTCAGTGTTATGTGGCAGCCTGGATGGGAGGGGAGTCTGGGGGAGAATGGATACATGCAATGTACGGCTGAGTCCCTTTGCTGTCCACCTGAAACTAACACATCATTGTTAACTGGCTGTATCCCAATATAAAATAAAAAGTTTTAAAAAGATAAAATAGTAGCAGGAGGCAGAGGTTCTGGTTGTGAGGTCATTAACCCCCAGCCATCATATCTTGACCTTAACACTTCTCTGGGAACAAGATCCATCTTTATTAACAACTCCCAGTGAGCTATTCTCATACTCACCCAGACTGCTCAAAGTCTAAGAAGCACTTGCACCTGGTGCCGTCAGATCTGAGCTTTCTAGCTCCCAAATGATGTCCCCCCTTGGCTTTTGCCCCCTTCACTGTGACGTGCAGTACGGAACACAAGTGCCGCGGAGGTAGGTCAATGACATGGAATCTGTTCTGACAGGTCACTTCTGGCAGCCACTGCTCGGGCTTGAAGTACGACAGCACCCTGATACTTTCCCAAAGGCGTTCTCAGCAGGGGTGGATGCCTCTGAGTTCTCTTTCTACTCAGGAGCAGAGCATGCATTTGCACCGATCAGATTGGACACAGTTCCTTGGGTTGTTTTATACGATTTTAAATTAAGAAAATGCATTCCGTGTGCTGTGCCAGTGTCTGCCTCTCCCTCAGCAGTGCTGCCCTGGGTAATCACAAGGTAGCTGTCTTGTTGTGGCCCCTCAACTACTGTGTGTTACAGCTTGCCACATGTAGCCTGGCAGGGGGGATTCTGCCAAGCTAGTTATTAATCTGGCTGTGTATTTTGGCAAACAGATATAGTCCCACCTCTCTTAAATTAAGAAAATGAGCTTGTCCCAACAAAGCATTAAAATAAATTTCAGAAACGCCTAAGACGTACAGAAAATGTAAGATCATATACTTACTAGAGATGGGTCTTTGGCCCCCTGAGCCTGTTTCCTTCTCTGGAAAATGGAGTAAAACCTGTTTCTCTCATCCTAGGTATTTTTGTAGATCCAATCAGATACATATATTATTTGAAAATTATAAAGCATCACATAAATATATTACTCTTTTTACATGTATTTTTATATGAATAACTTTAAGCTTTCTCATCTACATATGAAAGTTTCTTGTCATCAAAGAACTCAGTATGTGTTTATGCCAAATAGTTTCCCACAACCGAATTCCTGTGTTGCATTGTTTTAAGTGATAATCTCATATATTTTACCATGTGCCTGCCATATAGTACGTATGCAATAAATATTCATCAAATTAGTTAATTGATTAGTGCTTTAAATTTTGTTTAGCGTGCCTTTAGCTACACAGTGGCCAGATTCATTTCCCTTAGTTCAGTGGTCTTTCTACACCTTTCATAAGGAAAAATGGACAGACCACAGTGGATTGAAATGTTTTAGTTACATTGTACTGGTCCACATACAGTTTCTCTTCTATTGCTTGAGTCTTCTTGGCTGTGTTTTTGGAGTGAGGCTGCAGTGGGAGGTGACAAATACTTGGGGCTGGGGACTATCAGAAAGGAGAGGAGGAGAAGTTAAGTGTGTGCACAAGTCTTTAAACAGAAGACCTGGGACAAATCCAGACTCTGATACATTCTACCCAGATATCAATTTCCTCACATTAAAAAAAAAAAAAAAAGTAGTAAAGTTTGTTATGTGGTAAACCAGACATCCTGGAATGTGAAGTCAAGTGGGCCTTAGAAAGTGTCACTACAAACAAAGCTAGTGGAGGTGATGGAATTCCAGTTGAGCTATTTCAAATCCTGAAAGATGATGCTGTGAAAGTGTTGCACTCAATATGCCAGCAAATTTGGAAAACTCAGCAGTGGTCACAGGACTGGAAAAGGTCAGTTTTCTCCAATTCCAAAGAAAGGCAATGCCAAAGAATGCTCAAACTACTGCACAATTGCACTCATCTAACACGCTAGTAAAGTAATGCTCAAAATTCTCCAAGCCAAGCTTCAGCAATATGTGAACCGTGAACTTCCAGATGTTCAAGCTGATTTTAGAAAAGGCAGAGGAACCAGAGATCAAATTGCCAACTTCTGCTGGATCATGGAAAAAGCAAGAGAGTTCCAGAAAAACATCTATTTCTGCTTTATTGACTATGCCAAAGCCTTTGACTGTGTGGATCACAATAAACTGTGGAAAATTCTTCAAGAGATGGGAATACCAGACCACCTAACCTGCCTCTGGAGAAATCTGTATGCAGGTCAGGAAGTAACAGTTAGAACTGGATATGGAACAACAGACTGCTTCCAAATAGGAAAAGGAGTACGTGAAGACTGTATATTGTCACCCTGCTTATTTAACTTATATGCAGAGTACATTATGAGAAATACTGGGCTGGATGAAGCACAAGCTGGAATCAAGAATGCCAGGAGAAATATCAATAACCTCAGATATGCAGATGACGCCACCCTTATGGCAGAAAGTGAAGAGGAACTGAAAAGCCTCTTGTTGAAAGTGAAAGAGGAGAGTGAAAAAGTTGGCTTAAAGCTCAACATTCAGAAAACGAAGATCATGGCATCTGGTCCCATTTCTTCATGGGAAATAGATGGGGAAACAGTGGAAACAGTGTCAGACTTTATTTTTTTGGGCTTCAAAATCACTGCAGATGGTAACTGCAACCATGAAATTAAAAGACGCTTACTCCTTGGAAGAAAAGTTATGACCAACCTAGACAGCATATTGAGAAGCAGAGACAGTACTTTGCCAACAAAGGTTCATCTAGTCAAGGCTATGGTTTTTCCAGTGGTCATGTATGGATGTGAGAGTTGGACTTGAAGAAAGCTGAGCGCTGAAGAATTAATGCTTTTGAACTGTGGTGTTGGAGAAGACTCTTGAGAGTCCCTTGGACTGCAAGGAGATCCAAGCAGTCCATTCTGAAGGAGATCAGCCCTGGGATTTCTTTGGAAGGAATGATGCTGAAGCTGAAACTCCAGTACTTTGGCCACCTCATGCAAGGAGTTGACTCCTTGGAAAGACTCTGATGCTGGGAGGTATTGAGGGCAGGAGGAGAAGGGGACGACAAAGGCTGAGATAGCTGGATGGCATCACTGACTCGATGCACGTGAGTCTGAGTGAACTCCGGGGGTTGGTGATGGACAGGGAGGCCTGGTGTGCTGCGATTCGTGGGGTCACAAAGAGTCAAACACAACTGAGCGACTGAACTGAACTGAACTGAACTGAAACAAGACAATGCTAAGGATTCTTATATTTCCACATTATAAAAGATGCAAGCCAGGACCCCTGAAGTTAGAAACATCTTTTCTTTGATCAGGCTTCCCTGGTGGCTCAGATGGTAAAGAATCTTCTTACAATGCAGGAGATGCAGGTTTGATTTCTGGTCTTCCGGCAACCCACTCCAGCATTCTTGTCTGGAGAATGACATGGTCAGAATTGCCTGGCAGGCTACAGTTCGGGGGTCGAAAAGATTTGGACATGACTGAGCGACTAACATCTTCTTTGATCATCCAAGTATGAAATGACCCTGGTTCTTAAATGAGCAGCCACGTTCTTCTCAATCCATTTTCTCCACGGGCATTTTCTGAGGGTCTGCTGGGACCCAGGCACTGGGCTGTGGACTACAGATCCTTGCCTTCCTGGAACATTCCAGTCTAACTCTGTCCTGGATTTAGTAACAGTTCTGAGAGCCACCTCTAAAACGCAGAGCAATAATGTGCATGTAATGTAGCTGGAGGCAGAATGTATTCTGGGAAAATAAAACTTTTAAAAGTAGATTCGTGTCTCATCACACCATATGGCTGCATGAGAGATCAGAGGCATCTATCTGCACTATTGATGGAAAAATAGAGTGGATTACATAGACTTATAATTGTGAGGAATTACATCATTAAAGAATTTAGAAACAGAAATTATCTCTTATTTGGGTTAGAAGGAGCATGGTAGAAAATTAGATGCATCACCATATGGAAAACTTTAATTCTAATTTGCATTTTAATGGAAATGAAGATTCAAATGCCTCATTCTCTTTAGTAAGTCTTTTGTGGGTCTCTCTAGCTTGAGCATACCAGATTTCTGCTGGAATCTGATTCTCCAGAAAGTTCACACCACTAAGAGTATTTAAGGTGAGAATATTACATAGTGTTATGTTAAGCCACATATACATATATATATATATATATATATATATATATATATATGGAATCCTTAAACACTGATGCTGAGTACCTATCTCTTTTTAGTAAAGAAATGTTTTTCCTTGGTGTTAAAGGTAATCCACATTCTTTGAAAGAGAAATATAAACATTGATTGTCTGGAATCTCAGCATCCAAAAATAAACACTACACGATTTTATATTTTTCTTTTCTCTGTATGCATGTATGTTCGTCGCTCAGTTGTGTCCAACTCTTTGTGACCCCATGGACTGTAGCCCACCAGGCTCCTCTATACATGGGATTCTCCAGGCAAGAATACTGGAGTGGATTGCCATTCCCTTCTTCAGGGGATCTTCCTGACACAAGAATCAAACCCGTGTCTCCTACATTGCAGGCAGATTCTTTACTGTCTCAGTCACCAGGTAAGTCCATCTCTATATGCATAAGTGATTATAATTTTTATTGTTGTTTTGGTTTCTGCAAAGATGTATCATCAGACATTCTATTTATGATCTTTGTGTGTTCCCTTAATGCTTACAATGAATATCTTTCCCTGTTCATATATGTAGATAAACATTAAGACTCTTAGGGTCTGCAATATTACACTAAATGAATGTGCCATAATTTATTTCACTTGCTTCCTATTGCTATATATTTAGAGTGTTTCCCATTATTGTAAATAATTTTGTATAATCTTCCTTGTATCTTTGGGTACATTTTCAATAATTTTCTAATTTAAAAAAATGGTACACAGAACTTTGTGACATCCTTTTGAAAGAGACATTTTGGCATAACTGAAAAAAAAAAAAAAGAAAACTTTCAGCTCTTAAAAGTATCAAGTATGTCAAGGTAATTCAAGGAGAGTCTTCAGCCGTGGTACTGGGAAAAACTGGATATCCATGTGCAAATAAATGAACCTCAAACTTGACCTTTTACTATCAAATCATTATCTCAAAATAAATCCTAGATGTAAGAGCTAAAGCAACATAAAATTCTTCAAGAAAACATGATAGAAAATATGACTTGGCAAAAGCAAATTCTTAGAACACAAAAACTTCAAACCATTAAAAAAAATGATAAATTGAACTTCATCAAAATTTTAAATTTCTGCTCTTTGAAAGACTGTTTAAAAAATGAAAAGATGAGTCACAGACTGAAAAAAATAACTGCAGAACATTTCTGCTGCTGCTGCTGCTGCTGCTAAGTCGCTTCAGTCGTGTCTGACTCTGTGCGACCCCAGAGACGGCCTCCTACCAGGCTCCTCTGTCCCTGGGATTCTCCAGGCAAGAACACTGGATTGGGTTGCCATTTCCTTCTCCAACACATGAAAGTGAAAAGTGAAAGTGAAGTCACTCAGTCGTGTCCGACTCTTAGCGACCTCATGGACTGCAGCCTATCAGGCTCCTCTGTCTATGGGATTTTCCAGGCAAGAGTACTGGAGTGGGGTGCCATTGCTGTCTCCGATATGTCTGCTAAAGGACGTCAATAACATGAAAAGAACTCTTACTATATAATAAGAAAAACAATCATAAAAATAACAGGAAAAAGATTTAACAGAGGCACTTCACCAAAAGAAGATGTGCAAATGGCCTAAGAGCACGTGAAATGATGCTCAACATCACACTCATCTAGGAAACGAAAATAACACAACAATGGACTACTCATATCCATTAGGATGGCTGAAATAAGGAAGAGTAACTACATAAAGTATTGGTGAGATGGGGAGCTAGAACCCTCATCCCTTGCTATTGGGCATGTAATATGATTCAGCCACTTTGGAAAACAGATGGACAGTTTCATCAACAGTTGAATATACACTTACTATACAAGTGACATTCTCATGCCTAGGTATTTATTCTCATGAAAGGACCATACAGATCTATGCAAAACCTATTACATGAATGTTCTTGGCAGCATTATTCATAATGGCTAAAAAGTGGAAACCATTCAACTGGGGAATGGATAAACGATGGAACGCCACTCAAGAATAAAAAGGGATGCACTACTGATCCATGCAACAACATGGCTGAATCTCAAAAGAATTATGCTAAAAGGAAAAAAGTCAGACATAAAGTCTATGTGTTAGATGATGTCATTCATGAGGAATTCTAGAAAAGGTAGAAGTATCGAGATAGAAAGCTGGGCAATCATTGGAAGGGATGAGTGTAGTAGGGGACTTCCTGTGAATAGATCTCTCTCTTTATGATTCTGGATACCTCAGATTAAGAAAGGGCAAAGAAGGAAGAACAGAGGTCAATTAACTTTGCCTCCTACCTCTCTTGAGACCAAAGCTGTATGTTTCTGATCATTTTCCACAGTGGGTTCTGATCTGAGTGACTGTGAGCTCAAAGACACCTGTCATAGCTTTGTGCCTGGGCTAATGGAGAAAGCTGGATGACTCTCTGAACTCAGCAGAGGGATTCTCAAGAAGCATTTATAACAAATGCATATACTGCCTTAAGGTCCAATAATAGGATCTATTGGCCAATTAATTTTGTTGTAGTCATAAACAAGTGGTCTGAAAATTCCAAAGAGAAACATTGCTTCTAATTTCCTCAAATCCCAGTCCATCAATTTTATCACAAATAAGATGTTCTTTGCTAGGTAGACAAGTGCTGACTCTCAATGAGACACAGGAAAAGTCAGCCTGCACACTTCCTCATCCAAGAAAATGTGTGCTAGAGAACAGAAGTGATGTGGCAAGTGAAAGGAGGTGGGTCAGGTGTTGATCACGATAGAAGCCGGGTGGTAAGTATTAATTCAAACATCTCTCCACATAGAGGATGCCTGAACTTTGAGCTGGAACTTCTCCAGCCAACAACACAGGGAGGAGCTGGATGTTGTACTTGGTCACTGGGCCTTCACCCGAACCTCAACATCTAGGCCTAAATTTCTCATCTGAGCCCACAAGTGTCTCCTCTCCAGTTTCCTCCAATATTCTAATCTCCTGGAACTAACATCTCAAATTGAGGTCTCCTTCCTCCTCTCTGAAAAATATCTCATTAGTGACCACCTCTTGTTTCTATTTCACTGTAAAGATTATAGGTCTATTGCCAAAAAGCTAAATTGAACCCTTTAACCTTTCAAAGTATTATTGGAAAAGGCCCCTTAATGGTTTCCTTAGCTCCAATATCTGTTGCTTCCATTGTATCCTCACCCTTATGTCAAATTAGTTGTTCCCAAGACAGTCCACCCATGCCACTCTGCCACCCAGAAACCTTCCGTAATGCCCCATTGCTTGCTGGATTACATCTAAAATCTTCAGCCTGGCAGCCACCACTGACCTCAATATATTAGGACGGCTAAACCGTTCATTCAGGTTTTTCTATAATGTCTTACACCAACTCAATATTTTTTAAAACCTCATCTACCCTCCACTTCTCTACACAAAATGTCAACTCTAGACAAATTTATTTACTCATTCTGGTTCAAATATAGTTGCTCCTTCCTCTCATCTTGCTTTTTTTGTAGGTTGCTCTCTCCACCAAAACTGGCTTCCAAAACCAATCCTGACTTCCAAGATGAAGGCCAGTTCCTCCCTCCTTAGTTATGAGGTTCTTCACTCTCCAGTCTGAATTGATCACACCTTCCTAAAAAATCTCCCATATTATTCTTCATATACTCCAGTTGGCAATTAACCACTTACTGACTACTCATCTTAATAATTATTGCTTTCTATTCTTAAGTGCTTTATTGTTATTTAAGTTTTCATTTGTGTAAATCTTGTATCTTCAATTTGTTTGTTTCCCTCTTTCTTTGAAAGGGGGCAAGTTTATCCTCTTTGTATCTCACAAAGAAGATTTTGCACATGATAGAAGCTCAGTAAATATTTGTTGATTGAATTTATTAACTAGTTGAGTTAAGAAGTGGTTACTTCTAACATTTAAGACCATTTTAGTTCATCACATCATATTCTTTCAGTTAACATGTCTTCAGGGTTAGCCTCAGAGTTTTGAGAAAGCACCAATCTCCAAAATATTTGTGTACCTTGTCACAGTTTTGTCCTCTATATCCTTCTTCCTGGCCTCATGCACCATTATATGTGGCAGATTTGCATTCTACTCTACCGGTAATGAACTGAGTGTGAATTCTAAACACTGACAGTAGAGAGCTAGATGACTCCTGCTTCAGTTGTGTAAAAATAAGAATTTTCTTTGACCCATCCCATATAGATATCCTTGGACAAAGGAGCTTGGCTGGCTATAGTCCACAGGGTCACAAAGAGTTGGGCACAACTGAAATGACTTGGCATACATATGCACAAAGAGATTACCCAACAAAACTGCAAAAACACAAAAGTAAACCTAGTTACCCACTGTTATTCTCACCTAGTATTATTTTAGATCCTTTGAAAAGAAATTATTGTCATGCACTCATTGACCTACTTGGTAGAAGCTAGATGTCTGTAAGCTGTGAAGTACAGCCAACTAGTTGCTGTCTTCTTCCAGCTTCAGGGGTTTCCAGACTAATGATTGGTGGTCAACTGCTGATCAGTCATCTCAGCCTCCAACTTACATCCAGCCCATTTACCCAAACCCACTTGAAAGAGATTGCTTATTTGGTCCAATTCACCAAATACTGATCAATCTCATATAATGATCACTGTTGGTTTGTGGCAGCTTCACGGAGTATAGTAATGGGAAGAATTCCAACACTGTCTCCAGGCTCAACAAGGAGGACCCATTAATAACATCTTGACATCTGCCATGGACACAGACGTGTTGGCCTAAGCAAAGTGTCAGACACTGAGTTCCTCAGTGGCAAGGACTCTGCTGTACGCACCTCCATGCCCCCCTTCCTCTCCTCTCCCTACACCCAGACTCAGTCCAGCATCTGCCATGAAGTCAGCACCATTTGAGAAGGCGTGGTTGCTTAGACGTACCTTTGCCGCTAATGGATGCTTGTGCCCTTTGTCACACTCAGCTTCTATTTTCCTTTCCTGTGGAAACAGTCTCTGTTTTCATTTGGAAACTCATTCACCTCCTATTTTCAGTCCACGTGGTTTCAGGAGAGATGATTCTATCCCAAGCTCACTGTGACATGTGACCCAGGCCACCCAAAAAAATCACTGTGTTCCTCACTAACTGGCTTAGGATGAGCATGTGATCCTAACAGGGCCAATGAGACACTTTGAGATTTTTTCTGAGGTGTCTATCAGGGGGATAGTCACTCTTCTTGCCTATCAGATTTGAAGCTAACTTCAAGCAGTTACAGGAAATTGAGAGTTTTAAATTAACAGAAAGATGAAGCCAAAATGTGATGATGACAGTAATAGTCATGATTACATCATCAGAGCCTCAAAGTCCATCATTCCTGAAGGCCTGGCTACTTTTCACTGATAGATTCCCTCTCCTGCTTAACCCTTTTTGAGTTTTCTGTTACTTGTAACTGACACAGCACTCCTGAGATAAATGTTTCCAAGAGCCTTCTTTGACTCTTAACAACTGCAAAAATGAAAATGATGTCCAGTGGAAAGTCTGAGAAAGGACAGGTTGGGTTATATGCACGCTGATGTTAGAAAGGATCCTACTCTGCCAATAAAAAACAGCCATTCAAAAGCAAAAGGGTCGGGGAGTGACTGCTAGTTGGTTGAACACTAGTTTTGTTCCATGCCCTTGCTTCCTTGTGTGAGTCCTGATGATTGAAAATGGGCTATTTTTGAGTTGGCCAGTTTGTTTGGGTAATGGAAAAACCTGAACAAACTGTTTGGCCAACTCAATACTTTGTTAAGTGCTTTACCAGCAGTTTCATCAGGTCAGTAAGAGAAGATTGATGTCCGAATCACTGTCCGTGTAGTGTTGGAGCTGGTCTCCAAAGCCAGAGGAGAGGCCATCTCTGAAAGTGGTAGGAATGGGGCAGGCAGCGATGGGGAAAGTTGCCTGCTGGAGGCAGGCAGTCCCAAGGCTTGGAGCAGAGTCCCCCAGCCTCACACACCTTGAATGCTTTCCACGAGGGATGAGGAGGTAGAGAGAAGGACTGTAGTCTATTGACTCAAGAAGGTAATTCTCAGGAGGAGGTTCTTCATAAAGCATCTCCCCTGGATGGGCTTTGGCAGCATTCTTGCATCACTTGAGTACTGGATGGTGTCAGAACATTGCCCAGAGGGCTGTTCCTATTGTTTAGTGAGTATCTTTGACATTTCTGATCTTGAATATCTTGAAGAAACAGTAGAGTCTTAGCCACAATCTGAGTCTCTTCATCTTATGTTGATATTTTTCATAACTAAAAATAGTAGCTTCCTCCCTCCCTGAGATCCGTCTCAGAGGGCGTCTTGAACATCAATGCTGAAATAATTCTTTCAGCTCCAGGAAAATGAGTCTGTTGTGTCTCAACAAAATTGCTGTCAGAGGTGAAACTATCTTTGGCTACAACGTCCCCACAAAAGCTTGCAGGAATGGGTCACATGGGCATCCACAAAGGGAAAAGTCAGAAAAGATTTCTTTTCTTCTCTTCTTTCCCTCCCTTTTAGCTCTGAGATATGAACGGAAAGTGCTTAAAAGTCTAAGCAATGAGGCCTGTTCTACTTGGTCCTTGTTCTTCAGGACAAGTTCAAAGATATCAAAAGCCAGCCTCTGAGGCTAACTAGAAAACAAGGCTTTCTATTAGTTGCCAAAAGGCTTTAAAGTCAGAGGCCTTGCAGAAATTCAATGGTGAGAACTAAGAGGGAAGTTTTAGATTGTTCCCTGACGCTGGAAGATATGGCTTTTTGTTTTTTCTGTAGGCAAGTCAAATTCACACAGCTGGGCCTTTAGAACAATTAGACACACCTAGAAGATCAGACCGGGATGCCAAGAAAATGTCCCCAGGAGAGAGAAACAGTAAACATTCTGACATCATATGCGCTGATTGGCTCTTTATATTCTGAGGTCTTTTCAGAGAGATTTTACTCAGATTAAAAATGTGAGCCTCTGAACCAGATGCCTCCGTGTTTTCTCTGTGCTGCTGGCCTGAGCAGCTGGCAAAACATGATCTAAGACTGATAAACCATCCTGACTTCAGAAGGCTACGCAGGCCAGGGTCTGAAAGATGTCTGAATTTTAAAAAGGTACTAACTGCTCAGAGGATTAAACAGTTCTTCCGAAATCTAAGCCAGTACCTTAACAGAGCCCAGAGGGACACTGAGAGGATCTCCGAGAGAAAACCTTCTTGCTTTCCTGACTCAAAGGAGAAACCTGCCCAGTAAGGAGAGGATGATGTGGGCGAATGCGCTGCTCTGGACTTCTCAGGCTCTGATGAGTCCTTCAAGAACTGGAAGAAAGACTTGACTTTAGCAACTGAGCGAGACAAGAGCAAAAAATCTATCACGGAGGAATGACTGGCGATGAGGTTGGTGGTGTTTGTGTCAACTTTGATGTCTGTGGGCTCAATCCTCCAAAACAGCTGTTGCAGAGGTCTACCGGGAAGACCGCCAAGGACTGTGCCCAGGGGCTGGGGGTGAATGAGTGACCCATCCACACACTCAGTCCCTCTGGCTTTCCAGAGAATGGGAACACCCAGCTGTGCCTGGTCTGCTCCTCAGCCACCTGCAGCATGATTTCATATCAGCAATCAACAGCTTAGGTTTGATAAGACTTCATCAAACTCACAGAATCCTACATTACAGGGCAGTGAAACCAAGGAAGGACATCAATGCCCAGGGTCTTGGGTGCCCACCACCGTGTTTCATCTGCCATAGTGACACCACGTCGGGGGGTCTCAACAAGTTTGTCTTCTCCAGTGATCACTTCTCATCCCTGCTGCTTCTAAGTCACTCAGTCGTGTCCGACTCTATGTGACCCCATAGACGGCAGCCCACCAGGCTCCCCTGTCCCTGGGATCCTCCAGGCAAGAGCACTGGGGTGGGTTACCATTTCCTTCTCCAATGCATGAAAGTGAAAAGTCAAAGTGAAGTCACTCAGTCGTATCCGACTCTCAGTGACCCCATGGACTGCAGCCTACCAGGCTCCTCCGTCCATGGGATTTTCCAGGCAAGAGTACTGGAGTGGGGTGCCATTGCCTTCTCCATTCTCATCCCTATGTTTTCTATAAAATACTGGAAAGAAGATGAGTGAACCTCTCCTTACTCAATACAGAAAAATATGCTGGAGTAGGATCCTCAGCTCTTGATCCTCATTGCCAATGGCATTTGCGATAAGAACAGATGAACCAAAAAAAAAACAACGGATGAACCAAATCAAAAAAGGATAGTTTCAGGACAGCTATTCTATGTCCCAAATGATCAATTAACATAATACTGCTGTCTGCAAAAATATTATCTAGGCAAATAACAACATAAAAAAAATCCCAAGCTTATTCAGTATGCACACATCAATTTCTGGCGATATCTCCAGGAATTAATTGAGTAGAAAATATTATGCAGAAGTGGGGGTAATAGAGAGTAATGGTTTCACAAAACACAGGAGTGAGCCCGGCGTGGTGATTACCCTCCCCTGCGACCCCTTCTTCTCTGCCACTGCCCTTCTCTGCGACAGCAATGAGCAACCAAGGGAGCCACTGAGATAACTGAATGGAAGATGAATCACAGCTGTGCGGCCCGCAGCTCCACCTGCAATCAGGAGGGAGCCACTCTCAAACGGCAACGGCCTAGTTGTTAATGCTATGGAGGTGTTAGCATGCCTTCTCTGAAAGATAAACTGGTGCAATCCACACTTCACAGGGCAAATTAAAGTCCTTTGAGCTTCTTTACCAACTTAAAGATGGCTGTACTTTTGCTGAGCAGAAGTTTTAGAATGAGATTACTCTAATGCCTCATCCCTGGGTCTCACTGGTAAATCACAAGAGCCGTGACCAGGCACGGGGTGTCTGTAGATGACATGCTCTCTCCTGCCTGCAGAATATGTGGGAATTCAGTCTGCTATTTGACTGGAGTTTTAGGTAGAGGATTTTGGCTCACTTATAGTTGGAAGTGAAGTGAAGTGACGTGAAAGCCACTCAGTCGTGTCTGATTCTTTGCCACACCATGGACTATACAGTCTATGGAATTCTCTAGGCCAGAAGACTGGTGTGGGTAGCCTTTCCCTTCTCCAGGTTATCTTCCCAACCCAGGGATCAAACCCAGGTCTCCTGCATTGCAGGTGAATTCTTTACCAGCTGGGCCACATATGCATAAGGCGCTGTGCTCAGGTGATACATATGCATTATCTCATTTAAAGACAATCACAGGTGGTGGAGCAGAGGCTCAAGAGGGAGGGGGTATATGTGTACTTATAGCCAATTCATTTCATCGTACAGCAGAAACGAACACAACACTGTAAAGCAACTATACCCCAATAAAAATTTAAAAAAAAAAAACTAAAAGAAAATCATTGTCTGTTAAGGAAGATAACATATCCCCCCAGTAAACAAAATAATACTCCAAAAAATTAAATTTCCTCCCAAGATCAAGTTAAATAGTAAATGACTGAAAAGTTGGAAGCTCAGTATGTATCCTTCTATTCTCCAAGAGCCACGTCCCCAAGACTAGAGCTTTGCTGGGGCAGGAGTGGGGGGCAAGAACCAGGAATGAGATACCTCTGTGTACGGGATCCACCGCAGCAGCAGCCTGTCTGCAGAATTCCCATGTCTACAGAAGGCGAAGGTGCCAGCATTTGCCCAGCTCATCAATGGAGTGCCTGCCAATCCTCCCTGTCACTGAGGGGTACTCTTCCTCTCCAGTGAAAATCTACAACCGAACCTCAGGGCGTAATTGGCTAGTTATTGTTGCTGTTGTTTAGTCACAGAGTCGTGTCCAACTCTTCTCAATGGACTGCAGTCTGCCAGGCTCCTCTATCCATGGGATTTCGCAGGCAAGAGTACTGGAGCAGGTTGCCATTTCCTTCTCTAGATAATCTTCCTGACACAGGGACTGAAACAGCGTTTCCTGCATTGGCAGGCATGTTCTTTACCACTGAGCCACCAGGGAAGCCCGTAACTGGCTAGTAGGCGTGGCCAAAAGAAGTATCTAGAGCTTGCTAAAGCAAAAAACATTCAAGTGGTACGTGAACCACCCAGAGTTACCAGCTCCCTGGTACCCTGTGCCGACCCTCCCACTTGCTCTCTTGGTAAATTTCCCACATGTTCTTGGTACAGTATAGCTACATTTGGACAGAATATAATCATAAATGAACACACATTTTTGGAATATAAATCCACACACTTGTGAGTTTATAAGCTCTGAAAGTGCAGAAGATTAAAATTACATGATTCGATAGAATCATACTGAAGATTACTGGTTCTCAAAGTAAAGACAAGCTGATGTCACCACTGTCTCTGCGCCATCTGTATTTCTTTCATTACATCAAATCAACACTGACTACAGTGGTGAGAATAATATGATGACATAATTATGCATCCAAAGTTGTATCAGGTTGGGATCTGTTCAGCTTTTCTCCAAATCCTTGTCTCTCAGTTTTGCTGGGCATGTGGTCCACAAGAAATCCCTGCTCTTTGAAGAATAGGTGTAGAGACAGCCAAGATCAGGGATCACCAAGTCACAAGGAGCACCTCTCAGATTTTCTCACCAAAATCTCCCAAGGACAGGTTGAGTCACAAGTCACCCAGAAGTTCAGCCCAAAGGTCTTCAGCAAAAGAATAGCTTCCTTAGTCTAAAGTTTCACCTGAAAACCTGTGGAACTCTCCCACTTTGCTGTAATAAGAAGTCCACATATTTTAACATAGAAATACTATTTTATCACTTATGTGCTTAGAACTGATAGCATTATTGACTCAACGGACATGAGTCTGAGCAAACACCGGGGGATGCTGAAGGGCAGGGAAGCCTGGCGTGCTGCAGCCCATGGGCTCGCAAAGAGTCAGACACAACAATTGGAACTGAAGCTTCAGGAAGATGTATCATATCTATCCAGTATTTCAGGTGCCACCTTGCATTCTCAGGGTACAAAGAATCCAACGTCCTTGATTCTTAAAAGCAGGGCAAAGGGGAGGAGTGAGGAGTAATGGAAAAAGAGAAGCTGTCTGGCCAAATGAAGGGCAGAGTTAAATTTATTAGAAACCAAGAAGGAGAGCAAACCCCAGCCAGGCCTATTTCAAACAAGACTGTGCAAGTGAGTGTGAGCTTTGTGTCCCAGCCGTGCTGGCAACACAGCCACTACCTTGCAGAAAGGCGCGATTGTCGTAGGGCCGCTCAAGGGCTCGTTTCCCCGGCAGGGCTTCTGGTTTGCAACAAGAAGTCTGAGTCATTGAGATGCTTCTGCACTGACCCGGCCTGGAAACCCCCGGAGAGCTTTGCCGTCCTCCTCTCCTTCCCAGCACTGTGGTTCCCTGGGGCTGCGTCTCAGCTGACCCAGCTCAACAGCCCAGGTCTTCCCCTGACGGGGGGCCCCCGGATGGAGTGGGCACCAGGGTATGCAAGCCTGGCTGTCTGCCTGGCACGGCCCTGTGACAGCACCGAGGGCTGTTGTCACCGCCTTACCTGGCCACCTGTGTACGCTTGCGAGGACAGCTGCCATGGCACCCAGCCTGTGGGCTGTGCACATTGAGCGAGGTGGTGCTGGCCTGGGCTGTGCACATTGAGCGAGGTGGTGCTGGCCCAGCAGGGCTCCTCACAGGCCTGAGGGCATGTAGAGTGGTAGGACCTCCAAGAATCCTGGAGCAGGGCCTGACTGACCCTGCAGGGGTGAGGGTACTCAGTACAGGGAGGGGCAGGCAAGAGTCTGAAGACTCTGAGAGATTATGTCAGAGACTCCATAAAGAGCCATCAGACTTCTTCTCTTGCCAGAACTTCCTGGGCCACCACGGCTGCCTTTGGCTATCAGATTAGGCCAATTCTAAACAAAGATCAAGTAGATCTATGTATAAGGTTTTGAACTGTGGTGGAGAAGACTCTTGAGAGTCCCTTGGACTGAAAGAAGATCTAAGCAGTCCATCCTAAAGGAAATCAGTCCTGAATATTCATTGGAAGGACCGATGCTGAAGCTGAAACTCCAGTACTTTGGACACCTGATGCGAAGAACCGACTCATTGGAAAAGACCCTGATGCTGGGAAAGACGTGGGAGGAGAAGGGGACGACAGAGGATGAGATGGTTGGATGCTGTCACCAACTCGATAGACATGAGTTTGAGCAAGCTCTGGGAGCTGGTGATGGACAGGGAAGCCTGGCAAACTGCAGTCCATGGGGTCGCAAAGAGTCAGACATGACTGAGAGACTGAACTGAACTGAACTGAATGTATAAATATACAGTTTTATATGTTATTAAATATGCACATTATTAAATATGCATTATTGTGTGTGCAGCAATATTTCCTTTCCTAGAAAGGAAAAAACCCCAGCATATTTGAAAAAAAGTAAAGCTAAAATAATTTCTATAGTTTTCAAGTGAAGAAAGTATAATGGGAGCTAAACTCCTGTTTCCTCAGGAACGGTGGGGCATAAAGGAGCAGGAAAAGTAGCAGTGCCTTCTGGTGTGAGAGTGAAAAAGAGGAAGGGAGAGGAAAAGAAAAGGGGAAAAGAGAGTCTTCTCTGGTGGCCCAGTGGTTAAGATTCCATGTCTCCAATGCAGATAAGGCAGGTTCAATGCCTGGTCAGGGAACAAAGGTCCCACATGTCACATGATGAAGCCAAAATAAAATAAAATTGTTTAAAAAATAATGAGAAGAAGAAATTTGAAAAAAACAGAAAAGGAGAAAAGAGTAAAAAAAGGAGGGTAACTTGAGAGGAGGCTGAAGAGGCCATTTCATAGTTAGGCAGTCAATATGTTAAGGACTTTGAGAGCAAATAAACCTTAAGACTTCACCCCAATAGAACCCAAAGAAATTAAAAGTGTGAGTTAAGCAGAAGTCACAGCGCTGGGTTTTGAACTTGCTTCAATGTGAGCTGGACAGAGGAAATAGAGCTCGGGGCCCAGGAGGGCAATGATACCTTACAGGGCACATCCTTGTAAGAGTGTGCCGACCCTCTTCCAAGAGTGCCCCACATTTTAGTGTTCACAGCAACCCTGGGGGTGGGCAGTATGACTCCTCTTATTTCATAGAGGTGGAACCTGTGGCCCAGAGGGGTCACGTGGCTTGCTTAAGGTCACACAGCAAGTAAGTGGGGCACTCAGGATTTGAACACAGGTGGTCTGACCCAAACCCCCCTCTCTCTTAGCCACTGCCCTGTACCACTTATCCAGGGCAGTGGTTCTTGAGTGTGTGTTCACCATTCATAATTTCCCAAAGGAAATTATAAGTTTGAAAAGGAAAAACTGGGTAGAGGAAATTTTCAAGTAGTTTTTGAAAAGCAATCCGATGGAGAGCCGCATGTGGGAGGGCAGGGGAGGCCACCTCCTCAAGAAGGAAGGCCGTCTGTGGGGCTGGGAGGCTGGCGACACTCCCCACACGGGAGAAGGAGCCCAGCAAGCACAGAAAGTCCCCCTTCTGTTTGCTGTTCAGCTGGTTCTGAGCTCTAGGTAAGTAACGGAAGGGTTTCTCAGGACTGTCACCATCTCGCAGCCCCGAATCTTGCTGAAAAATGCTCAGGCTTGAGTTTTTCGGTGTCTTCAGGTCTTTTTTAAAAACTCAAACTGGAGTTGAAGTTTGAGCAAACTTCAAAAGCAAACAAATAACTGTTAATTGTAATTATCTAGCGCATTGTTTGTGTGTGTGTGTTTCAATTAATTAATCTATTTTAATTGGAGGATAATTCTTTACAATATTATGATGGTTTTGCTATATATCAACATGAATCGGCCATAGGTATACATGTGCTCCCCCCATCCTGAAACCACCTCCTATCTCGCTCACACTGTATCCCTGTGAGCTTTCCCAGAACACTGACTTTGAGTGCCCTGCTTCATGCATCCAAGTTGCCTGGGTCATCTGTTTTACATGTCTAATGCATTGTTGACTACACACACGAAGTACTCAGGTAGAGCAATATTGAGAATCCTTCAGACAGAGAATTCACTAGAGCAGAAGTCCCCAGCCTCCAGGATCTAATGTCTGATGATCTGAGGTGGATCCAATGTAATAATAATAGAAATAAAGGGCACAACAAATGTAACATTCTTGAATCATTCTGAAACCGTCGCCCTCCCCTGAGTCCATGGAGAAATTATCTTTCAAGTAACCACTCCCTGGGTTCAAAAAAGGTTGGGGATCATTGCCCTGGAGTATTCTTGGCCTTTTCAACATCATCTTACCTGCAAGCTTTGTCTTCTTCCCCTTGGCCTTGAAGAGAAATTGCTGGGAGAAAGTTGCCCCCAGATACCCTGGCCAAAGACCGGTCTTTCTGCCACTCCACCATAGTCAAGGAGGCCAGCATTTGGCATCCTCAGCTTTCCGTGGCCCTCGGGGGGCCTGAAGATCCACTGAATACTTGGAATACTATTTAAGTGGGCTACAGACATCAATTCCTTGCTGGAAAACACATACACATTTTCTTTAAAATAAGCAAACTTATTTATATAAATGAAACCTCAGAAAAAATTAAAAATTTTCATGGCTGTAACTTTTCTTCTCTGGATGCTACTGTGTGACCAACTTGGACAAGTAGGAATCACTCTCAAGATATAATCACTAAATGCCTACGTAAGAGATGAATGATAGATGCTCTGGCCTGGTTTCCAAACCTTGGGCTGCAGAGTTTCTGTAGATGAAGAGGGACATTGTTTCCAATAAGTGTCGCTGATTGAACCACTTGGGGCAATATAAAATCTTGTTCCGTGATGGGCTTTCTGTTGTCTTTTTGCTTTCCTTTTTGCAATGCCAGTTCAGGGGAGAGTGTGTTGTTTGCAGTGGGTGTGTAAGATGAAACCATTATGAACTGAAAATTCAATTCAAACTGACTGCTATGTTGCAATAACTTAAGAGTGTCACAAATAAGCTGATGCTTGTAAGTGGATACCAAAGTGTGGGAATGAGTTCCTCTACAAATTAGAGCCTACTCAACACTCTCCACAGGCTCACAATGAGTCAGACGTGACTGAGCGACTAACGTTTTCACTTTCTTTTTCCAACGCTCTCACACTTTCAGAGTCTCTCGTAAGCCCGTGTAGTCCAAAATGCTTTCCTAAACGACAGAGAGAATTATAGCTAATGAAAGAAATAACACATCCTTAATATCCAGCCATGGGCCAATTCCTGCCAATCAAGACAGATACTATTAAAAATAAATAAAAACAAAGAATTAAAGAAATAAGTGTTGGCAAGGATGTGGAGAAATTGGAAACCTTTGCACTGTTGGAGGAAGTGTAAATGGTGCAACTGCTATGGAAAATAGTATGGAAATGCCTCAAAAGTTGAATATAGAATTACCATATGATGCAATAATTCCACTCTTTGGTATATTCAAAAGAATAGAGCACACTATATCAGTAGCAGCGTTATTTACCATAGTTCAAGGGTAGAAGGTTACCCCTACTGTCCATTAGTAGACAGATGAATGGATAAAGAAAACATGGTATATACATACAATAGAATGTTATATTCAGCCTTAAAAAGGAAGGGAATTCTGATAACTACTACAACATGAATGAACCTTGGGGACATTACGCTAAGTGAAATAAGCCAATCATAAAAACAGATGCATGTATGAGAATACAAAAAAAAAAAAAACCAGATACTGTATGAGAATAGCTAAACTCAGAGAGATGGAAAGTAGAAGAGTGGCTGACAGGAGCTGGTGAGAGAGACGGGGAGTTGTTTAATGGGTTTCAGATTTGCAAGATGAGAATTCTGGAGATTACTTGCACACCAATGTGAATGTACTCAACACTACTGAACTGTACACTCAAAAGATAGTTAAGATGGTAAGTTGTATGTTATGAACATTTCACCACAATTTTTTAAATTAAAAAATTTTTTATGAGATCATGGAGTATGTTGCCCAGGAAACATCACCCAGCACTTGTGAAGGTAGAAAACCATTTTTCAGTATTGCGAAGCTGAAGGGTCCTCCTCAAACCGTCACCCTCTCTCCTCCTCCTCCTCCATTTTCATCATCTCCTTCAGTCTTGGTACATTTGCCACCAAGCCTACTACCTGCAAAATCTTGCTGATTTGCCTGTTCTTTTCCGTCTCTGCTGTCTCTGTCCTCTCGTACCATCTGCATCCTAACTCATCTGCCCGACTCTAGTTTTCTCTTCCCTCCAATTCTTTCAGTGTGCCATTTCCATTCAAGGATTTCTACAAGACACCTTCGTGCATGTCACTAGTCAGCCCAATAAAAATAATTTTGTTGTTTTTGAGTTGCTTAGTTGTAACTGACTCTTTTGCAACTCCTCTGTCCATGAGATTTCGCAGGCAAGAATACTGGAGTGGGTTGCCATTTCTTTCTCCAGGGGATCTTCCGGACCCGGGGATTGAACCTGTGTCCCCTGCACTGAGGGCAGACTTTGTCGCTGAGCCACCTGTGAAGTCCTAATAATTACCCCTGAACTTTTGCATTGTGCCTGACTTCAATGCTCTTTAGTACTAAACTACCACCCTTCTGGCAAACTTGGTTCTCTGTAGCTTTCTTACACAAGCTTTCACCTTTAGTCCAGCCAGACTCTCCATCAATCACCCCTCTGTGCCTCATACCAAATCTCCCCATCTTTAAATGCAGGAAAACCCTCATTCTACCTGCGAGCAGCCTGGAAGTTCTATGGCCTGTGCTTCTCTGTCATCCATCTGAGCCCTGCACCCAGGGGAAGACACGTGCACCACCCAGTTAGAAGGGAGCCTGCTTTCATCTGCACCTCAACATGGCCCATGGCTCTCCGTTTGCCACTGCAGAGGCAAAAAATCCTTGTGTTTGGCTGTAGCTTATGGAAGAAATGAAATATGATCATGGAATTGGTGAAACTGGGAGCTTACAAAAATCAAGGGTCTATTAGACCTTCCTTCTCTTCTCCACAGGTTCATTCTTTCCTTGTTTAAGAAGCCTCCCCTGGTTACTCTGAGGCTTGGGGTTCTCTGCCCTTTCTCTGTTCTGGTGACAAGAGAAGAAACTCTTTATCCCTAGACATTTGGCACAGGTTTATATTCTATCTGATATTGTTTCTTAATTTACCCGTTTGTATGATCCTTTCTTGTCCAACAAGATGGATGGAAAGATTAGGTACCATGACTTCTATGTCTCTTGATTTTTATAACAACACTAAGTCCAAAGCTGGAGAGATTACAGAACCCTAATATATCTAAAGAGTGTATCTGATGACCGCAGAAAACGATGCCCTAGGCTGACCCTCCTAGAGAACAGGGGTCTCCCATGAGGCAGAGCGTTCTCCTTTATTGGCATGTACCACTCTAGGGTTTTTCTTCTCAGTGTTGAGACATTCCTGACATGCGCTAGAATAATCCATCATTCTGGAATTCTATGTCAATGTGGAATCTTGGATGGGAAAATTCCAAGAAATTTACTTTCTTTTTTCGTATCCTATTTTCCTCATTTCAAAGTGGAATTGGTGGAGGTTCCCTGGCAGCCCAGGGATTAACTACCCTGTAAAATCTCATCAACTTGCAAATATAAAGCATTGCATTGTTGCCCCCATCATTCTGACATATAAAGTGAAAGTCAAATCTCCTGGTGGCTCTCACACTCCATGGAGCTTTTGGCGACATTGAGGAACCTCTGCCCGGGAAAGAACCTCTGAGAAATAGACAACAGATTATCTAGCAGCCTAAGAGAATTTTAACACACGTTGTCCTAAAGTCCCAACAGAGCCATGACTAGTCAGAAACCTGTCGGATAAGCCCACACCCTGGCAGGGCTACCCTCGATGGCTCCCAGTTCCTTGCAGGCTGTCTCGAACAGTCGGGGTTGGCTTCTATTGAAAACACCAAGGGGAATGAGAAACAATCAAAAACACTCCTTCCATCCCTGGCACAATAACCCTTTGTTTTGCATATTCTTTATGCAAGAACATGGCAATTATTTTCTGAGCCAACTTGTTTGAGCAATAGTGCAGAGGGGTGAAATGCAGAGATATAATTAGAATATCAAGGCTAATGAAACTAATAGTTTCAAATTAAGCCCATCTATGACTGCAGCACCACATAACTGCCTTCCCTTTTTTGCTTTCTCAGGGAAACTTTCCAGATATATTGGGGGTGAAAAAAAATAGCTGTCTTTTCTAAGAGTTAAAAAGGAACAGGCCCAATGCACAGAACACCCTTCAAGATTTTGAGGTGAGCCAAAGGAAGCTGTTATGGCCTCAGGGCACCCTCTCACAGGTGGAATCTAGCTGGCCCTCTAGCGATAGGGAGGACCCAGGCCCCTTCTTTGCCTGTTTCAACCACCCTCTCCCCTTTGTAACAGATGCATCACTAAGGAAAACACGGCAGCCTTTGTGCTTCTGTGGAGCTGAGTGATGGTGCAAAAGAAAAAGGAATGGGTTCAGCTTACAGTTTGAAATCAGAAGTATGATTTGGGGACATATTCCTAAAGAGCCCATGATTTGAAGAAATCGTTAGATGGCTAGAATATGCAAGACGGTTGTTACAAGTCAGTTAACTGCAGTCCTGGTTTGATAAAATGCTCACAAGTTCTCTTTAATTGACGGGGTCTGGTCAGTGGGTAAAGTTTCCAGGTGAGAAGAATTTGGTCTGTTAGACTTGGCACACCTTGGAGTTTGCCCTGTAATCTGAGGATCTGGCTCCAGGCGCAGAGCCGAGAGAAGTCCCAGATGTCTTTCGTGACAACTATTGTCACATACCGCTTTGTCCTCGCCCATGCTGAACCACCACACATGGGCTGTTGACTTCAGCTCTCTGTGGAGAAATTACACCCACCACATGCTTCAGCAGAAGGACTACAATGAACTGCTGGTTTTGCTTTTGAAAAGCTGAGTGATGTGGAAGACTCAAGCCTGCTCAGTCACCTCCCATGAGGACACATGGAGCCGCTTCCAAGCGACCTTCCAAATAATAATACATTGACTTGAATGCTACCAAGAGTGTTACCTCAGGATTCAAGAAGGGGACTGTTTATTGAAACAACTTAGGTTTGCCAATCTGAAGTCGTGATAGATTTTTTTTCTTCTACAGTGTAGTTACTTTATTTGTAAAAGTGAGCTTCCCTGGTAGGTCTGCTGATAAAGAATCCGCCTGCAATGCAGGAGAATTGGGTTTGATCCCTGAGTTGGGAAGATCCCCTGGAGAAGGGAACAGCTACTCACTCCAATATTCTGGCCTGGAGGATTCCATGGACTGTATAGTCTATGGGGTCTCAAAGAATCGGACAAGACTAAACGACTTTCACTTCACTTCTATTTGTAAAAGTGGACTCCTTAGTAGAGAAAAACTTTTTCTCAGCAGCGATGTTTCTTTTGCTTCACAGTATTCCCTCCCCTGGGCTTTCCAGGTGGCACTAGTGGTAAAGAATATGCCTGCCAGTGCAAGAAATATAAGAGATGCGGGTTCATTCCTTGGGTCAGCAAGATTCCCTGGAGAAGGGCATAACAACCCACTCAAGTAGTCTTGCCTGGAGAATCCCATGGATAGGGGAGCTTGGTAGGCTACAGTGCATGGGGTCGCAGAGTCAGACATGACTGAAGTGACTGGGCATTCATGCACATCCCCTCCACTATATGTTTTACAAACTCTTGTCCATCGTTGAAGTGAAGCGTTAGTCGCTCAGTTGTGTCTGACTCTTGCCACCCCATGGACTGTAGCCCACGAGGCTCCTCCTTGTCCATGAGATTCTCCAAGCAAGAATACTGAAATGGATTGCCATTTCCTTCTCTGGGGGATCAGAAGGCCAGCTGAGAAGGTGTCACAGGGCTGCCACAAGAAGAGGGTAAAGGATGTAAAATCATCTTTAACTGTGGGCCATCTTCAGGAATTGCCCTGGCTGAAGAAAACGGCCTCACCTGAGGTCACACCTCTTCACTTAGTGACGGACTGACAGGGGCATACAGAGGCTTAGACCCATGTCCCAGCCACAAAGGGCCATCCCGGATGCAGGGCATCCCATGGAGCGAGTTAGCGGAGGCCTTCGCCGGGACACCATCAGCTCTCCAAAAGCCCCTTTTCCCTGGGCTGCTTCTTTCTCTTCTCTTCCACAGGCACCTACCCTAAGAGTGCTCCCTTACAAACTTCCTTCATGTTCGTCTCTGCTCAAGGTCCCTGTATTAGTTTGCTAGAGCTGCTGTAATAAAAAACCACAGCCTGAGTACCTTAAAAAACAAATTTATTTTATCGGTTCTAGAGGCTAGACATCCACAATCGAGGAGGTGGCAAGTTTGGTCTCTTCTGAGGGTTGCGAGGGACGGATCTGTTCCATGCTTCCCTCTCTGACTTGCAGATGGCCACTTCATGTTCACATGACGCTCTCCCTGTGTGTGGGTCTGTCTGCAAATTGCCCATTTTCACAAGGACAGTCGTCTCGGTTTAAGGCCCACC
This sequence comes from Ovis canadensis, assembly GCF_042477335.2. Classification (NCBI taxonomy): domain Eukaryota; kingdom Metazoa; phylum Chordata; class Mammalia; order Artiodactyla; family Bovidae; genus Ovis; species Ovis canadensis. The sequence goes on along the minus strand of NC_091260.1, from coordinate 20,255,261 downwards.
CTAATGGCCTCATTTTCTCTTGCTAACTTCTGCAAAGACCCCATCTGCGGAAAAGGTCACATTCTAGGGGCCTGAGGGTTAAGACTTGGACATATAAACGGAAGAGGAGACACAATTCAATACCTAACAGCACCCAACCTGCAACCGCATTCAATTATGTTTTCAACCAAGAGTTCGATGAACACGGACCTGACAGCTTCCTGAGCCCTCTAGAGGATTCAAGTCCAGTCATATCAAGTCGCCTTTTTTAAAAAGGGTCTGCCCACTCAGAAAGCTGAGAGAAAGAGAGATGCTCGGCCAGGTTACATCCAGATTCTCCAACACAGTTGGCAAGATTTAAATCGGGAAGGGCAGAGTCTGGTTCCCAGGCTGGAGAGAAACCTGAAATGGGGAGTGGATTGGGAAATCGGCATTTACGAGGGAGCTCTTTCTGACACATAGCTGGGTGATGAGAAGCGTGGCTGATAGACTAACCTCTGGAAGGGTGTCTGGGAACCTAACATAATTAGCTTTTTATGTCCTTTGTTCTCAAAATTAATAACTGTTATGACATGAGAGGAGGGAGATGCAGGCAAATTGATGATGGGTTTTTCACTAGAGAGAGATGGATTCTTTTTTAATTTGTTTATTGGTAGAGTTATAACGGCATCACTGAGGTTTTTCTCCACACATGTATTGGTAGTTTCAAGCTGGAAAGGAAAGACGCATTGTTGTGGGAGGTACTGCTCCCATGAAAAGCCTTGAGCATCAACACTATGCTAGTGGAGGCAGGGCAGCAGGAAATGCAGGTTAGAGAAATTCATACATGAACTCTTAAAAGCCACTCGAAGCCAGCCTGCCATGCTGGAACTCCAGGATACGCTTACTCAAGTTGGTGTCACCAGCCGTATCTGGAGCCATCAAAACCGTGTTTGGATGGGGCGTGTGAAGGGGCACACACAGGCAAGGTTACAGTCTGGCCCCGGGCCCTGGTTCCCAAGAACGCTCACCTCAGAAACATCAGAAAGCCGTGGAGGTCTGAGAATCAAGTGCAAATGTGATCATGTGCCAAGAAAACCTAAGACGGCGATTTTCACAGCGTATTGGGGTTTGGCCGAGTTCCAGAAACCATCAGCAAAGTAGCCTGCCCTGATACTTCAAAGGAAGAACTCTCCCTGATAAATCCTGCCCCACACTTCCCACAGCACACACTTAATCTTGAGGCATATAATACCACAACAATGAGTCACCAGCCTGGAGCCTTGGGCCTGTCCACAGGACAGGGAGGAAGAAAAAAAGGCTCTCACATCTGTTGTCTGGGGCAATTCCCCTCACTCCTCAGAAGAGTACTAAAGCAGACTAATAAAAACCGTCACACGGCAGTGAGTTATGGCCTGGTTTACCTGCACAGACCCCAGCACAGAACCGTAACAAACTCAGTCTATCATTTTCATGACCCTGTTTTATCACGTTTTGATAAAAACCCATCAGATAGGCGCTAACCAACCTACTCGATTCCTCAGATTAAGTTCAGAGGCTTCTAGAGAACCTTTGGCCGTGAGACAAGCCGAGAGCTTTACTTTAACCCACACCTAAGGAGGTCTGAAACTTGCAAGGCCTGCGTCTCCTGAATTGTACTTCATACAAATTAAAATCCAACCAATATTCACTAGAAGACCCAAGATAAATGATATCCAGCCTAGGTGTGGCGGAAGAGAAGCAAGCAACAAGGGAGTGCCAAGGTCAAGGGGGAAGGTGTTTGCTTCTCTGTTAGGGGCGGGTTGGGGGGGTGGTTGTGGGGAGAATGATGCTAACACCTTTGCTACAAATTCCCTCTGTCTGGAAGGTTCATGGGCTGCTTGGCAGTTAGGTCAGGCAGTAGACAGTTTCCCACCTGGTCATTTAGCTGCGGTCTATGGAAGGATGGTGGAAACTGTCTAAATCTTTTCTTGAGTAAGACCAGCAAGCCAACAAATTGAGTGATTGAATAATAAACTCGTGGGGGCCTCTAAGGAGACAATTGTGGTAGGTATTTGCGTCTGACCATGTACGCACTGGGGCAGATTTCCCGGCGCACAGACCCTTCCCTGCCCCACCCCACCTCATTCTCTTCTTGAGGCCATTGCTCTGCACACCTCCTGAGGCGACACACGTTCCAGATGAACCTACACCACGGTCCTCTATTCCACAGCTCTTCCTAGTTTCAGTGAATTCTATTTCTTTCACCCAAGTTTTGACTGCTCTCTCCTGGGGTACCTGTGGTCAGATGAGTCTCTGATAGGCATCTGGGCACAGACTCCACTGTCACAACTGTGAGTGAAGGGGAAAACGAGGAGCCGCCAAGCTGCCTATTTGTAGGTCAATAAAATCCTGCCCGTGCCACCCCTTGGGCCCTCCAGAGCTCAAGTCGGTGAGACTGGTTCAGGAACGGTGGCCTCTCACTGGGAAGGGCCACCTTTCTCATCACCTATGAAATAAAACCTGTCAGGTCTCATGCAGAGCCTTCCATAAATCTTACTGAGTAATTGTGTGCACGTGAGCCACCCTAGCATGAAGAAAGTGAGAGCTGATGAGCGTGCGGTTGCCTGTCAAGGTAAGGAGCCTCGAGTCTGTGCTTCAGGGCCTGTAGGCATTAGCAAATGGTCCAAACCCCGGGGAGGGGTGGAAGAGGGGCATGTTCTTCAAACACCTCCGGAGTCTAGGATCCTGTTGACCCTCACACTGAGGCCCACAAGACCCCCCCAGAAGGAAAGGGCCCTGGAGGCAGGGGCTTCAGGGAGTTTCTGAATCTGGGATGAGGAGACTCAGACCCAAAATATACACTGGGGTTTCTTCTTCCAAGCCCCCTTTGGGAAAAAAACAGAATCCGGAAGAAAGTTTCTATCACTGAAACCTCCAAAACATCCTCCTGACGACAAGAGCTGTCGTGGGCAGGTCTGTTGGAGCACAAAGGCCACCTCACTCAAGTCAGAAGACTGGTTCCCTATTCAGACTCCATCACTTACTGCCTCCTGGAACTTGAGCAAGTTACTTGATTTCTCTGAGCTTCATAAAGTTCTTGTGACTAAATAAAATGGTATGTAATATTATAATAATAGGTAATGCTTACTAAAACACTTTCTGGAAGCCAGGCACGGGGCTAAGAAAAATAAATAGTGGACAAGAAACAAAATGAAGCCCAGAGACAGAGTAATTTGCCCCGGTTCACACAGCAGATATCCAACTCATATTTGATTATATTATTTGCCAATTTAGAACCAGGAGAATCTCAGGCGCCTCCACAATACATGATTTTTTTTTTTTTTAAGAAAAAAACTTCAGTGGCTATATTTTTGGTTGTTTGTTGGCAGAATAGAAAACTTGTACAAAGGTTTGCCCAGGACAGGTTGGGAGGTTGATTAAACTAATGGGAAGCCTTGGTAAAGAACCTGCCTCCCAGTGCAAGAAAATTAAGAGATATGGGTTTGATCCCAGAGTCAGGAAGGTCCCCTGGAGGAGGCAATGGCAACCCACTTGAGCATTCTTACCTGGAGAATCCCATGGACAGTGGAGCCTGGTGGGCTATAGTCCATGGGGTTGCAAAGTGTAGGACATGACTGAATCGACCTTGATGCATGGGGCCTTTTGATGTTGTTGTTGGGTTTTTTGCTGTTTGTGGCCCTTGGGCCACAAGCCTGTGGCTGAGCCAAGCAGAGATGTGACTGGGACACAGAGAGATAAAGTGTGAAAACTTAGAGGGCTGAAGAGAAATCTTAGAAAATACACCACTCCTTACAGAAGAGGCATATAAAGTGTTCCCTCTTCCCAGCCCCCTTTGGGAAGGAAACAGAATCCGGAAGAAAGTTTCTATCACTGAGACCTTCTCCAAAACATCCTCCTGATGACAAGGGCTGTCGTGGGCAGGTCTGTTAGAGCACAAAGGCCACCTCACTCAAGTCAGAAGACAAGAATTCCAGCTGCCCCAAATGGAAGGACAGCTCTTCAAGCCAATCGTGTTTCCATCTGCACACGTGCCTAAGTGGATGCCAACTGACCAGGGTGTCTGCTTTGTCACGATCATTCCTGTTCCCACATCCCACAGGGCTGCCTGCCTGTAAGAGCCCTGCTCCCACCTCTCTGAGAAGAAGGGGCTGGACCATGCAAAGTGAAGAGGGGGTGACCTCAAGGTGTCTTTCTATGCCCAAATCCAGAGACTCTTAACTGTGTCGAAGAAGCTACATTGATCTTTTGTTGGCGTTCAGTCGCTCCGTTGTGTCTGATGCTTTGCAACCCCATGGACTGCTCAAATTCATGTCCATTGAGTCAGTGATGCTAGCCAACCATCTCATCCTCTGCCGCCCCTTTCTCTCCCTGCCCTCAGTCTTTCCCAGCATCAGGGCCTTTTCCAATGAGTCAGTTTTTCGCATCAGGTGGTCAAAGTATTGGAGCTTCAGCTTCAGCATTAGTCCTTCCAATGAATATTCAGGGCCGATTTCCTTTGGGATTGACTGGCTTGATCTCCCTGCAGTCCAAGGGAATATCTCTCAAGAGAAGACTCTCAAGAGTCTTCTCCAACAACACAGTGAATTCTTCTGCACTCGGCCTTTTTTATGGTCCAACTCTACATCCGTACATGACCACTGGAAAAACCATAGTTTTGACTAGACAGACCTTTGTCAGCAAAGTGATGTCTCTGCTCTTTAAGCTGCTGCCTAGGTTTGTCATAGCTTTTCTTCCAAGAAGCAATCAGCTTTTAATTTCATGGCTGCAGTTGACCTTGGTAGTAGTGTTAGTTGCTCGGTTGCGTCCAACTCTTTGTGACACCACAGACTGTAGCTCACCAGACTGTAGCCCGCCAGGCTCCTCTGTCCATGGGATTCTTCAGGCAAAAATACTGGCATAGGCTGCCATTCCCTTCTCCAACTTACTTTAATAACCAGAACCCAAAACAATGCTCATCTTGGGCCAAGCATCCATTGTTGACCATTTTTACTGTCTAATATTTTAATTAATTTTTCAATTTTTGGCCATGTGGCATGTGGGATCTTAGTTTATCAACCAGGGATCAAACCCACCCCCCGGAATTGAAAATACAGAATCTTAACCACTGGACCACCAGGGAAGTCCCTGTTCCTGACCCTTTAAAGCTTGCATTTTATGTCTCTTTTCATGGTGGCTTGAGAAGGTATTTCAAAATCCCTACATTGTTCTTTCTCTCCTTCTCCTCCTCTTCCTTCTTCATCCCCCTTACCATCATCCTCTGCAGAGGCTGCCTTACTCAAGCCACTGCTCCTCCTTGCTGAGGAACAGGAAGTAAGCCATGAAACTCCCAGTCCTCACATAGTATCAAAGCTGAAGAACACCCACCAACAGACCCCTGCCCTCCCCACGCCACTCCAAGAGGGTCCCACCCACAGCCCCAGCTAAGGGGTTTTGATGCATAAACTCCTGGGTCCATACCACGTGACCCTACCTCCCAGGTAACTGGTCTGGGTATAGACGCCTGACCCATGAGCAGCCAGTCTCTGAGGTGGCTTAACACAAATGTCACATCTGGCAAAGACAGCGAGGATAAATGGAGCCACTTGGATCCTCTCTGCTGACGAGTCTGAATGGAAAATCAGAGAGAAAGAGAGACTGGAAACCTGGAGGGATGGGAGCTGAAGGCAAGGGAAGCTTGGGCAACAGGAGCATGTTCCCCGGACATAAGCCTGGGCTGCTAGAGACCGCACGATGCACCGGAGACAGGCTGAGCTCATTGGTTGTGGAACGGCTTGAACAGCAGGAAATTAGACCCCCTGGTTGCTCTAGGGCAACAAGATACTCGAGCTCCTAAAGTGGCTTTTGATTTTGTATAACCTTCCAGTTTCTGCTGGTTCTTCCATTCTCCATAAGACTTAAGTCTTTGTAATTTCCCGAAAGGGATGGTACGGATTTCTGCCTACGTCTACCCATCAATGAATCTCCATTTCCTCACTGTAATATGAGTCAGTCTCTCTTTATTATCATCAAAAATGCCTATTAAATGTAAAAGGCCACATGGACTCGTCTGAACAATAATTTCCTGTTCACAGCTCCACTGACATTGATGTTTCTGTTCCAGAAAATTCCAGGGTTCATCCTTCATTTTTATTGAATTGACCACTTGCCTGTTTTTAAAATGCTCTAAACTTTGCTTTCCATAAATGGCTCTTATACCCTCTTTCATATACTTCTTATACTCTCTCTGGCCACCCAAAGGTAAAAGCTCTGGCACTATTACTTCAATTGCCACCTTATATATGTACTTTTCCAGACCGATTTTTCCAAGTACTTTTCCAAGGGATTTCACACACATGATCTCTTTTGAACCTTGCAATAGCCTTATGAGGGAATAATAATAAAAACACCTAATCTTTGTAATGTGCTACACAATTTAAAGACCACTTTCGCGTATGTAATCTCCCTTGATGAGATCCCGTTAAACAATACTGTGAGGTTCTTTTCTCATTTTACAGATAAGAAAACTGAGACTTGAGGACAGTGAAGAACCCATCCAAGTTCACACAATAATAAAAAAAAGGGTGTCTATAGGGATTTAAGGCCTCCATAAAGGTGTTCAAGTGCTTTGCGGTCTTTTCCCACCACAAACAGGTGCTAATCTTGCATGTACTCATTTGGCATTAGAAATGTCTAGTTTCTTATCTCTATTAAGTCAAAGGTCCTTGAGGTTTACTGTGTACATTACACGTGACTATAGTCTGTCCGCATGGTCTGGCTGCCTCTGCTCAGCAATACTCGAAGGATGGCCGTTTAACAGGGTAACTCACCTTTGTTCTTGCACAGGTACAGAAATAATCTATTGATAATATTAACACAGAGACCTGTTTCTTCCTGGTCACGTGATTTGATATATATGTGTCCCATAACCTAGGCTATCTGAGGCAAAGCCTTGCTTGTATTAATGCAAGCACTTTTTTTTTTTTAATACCAGGGAAATTGATACTTTCAGAATAGTGACTCATATCAGCTTGCAGTAGATACACTGTGCCATTTCAACTTGTGGGACAGAATCTTGAAATCACTTTGGTTTAAAAGAGAGACTCAAAGTAAATATTGTTTGATTTCATCTACAGGAAATGTGGTTGTTCTAAATGATAGCACACAAAGCTCATTTTTATGCTCCCTGTTCTCTGCCTGGAATGTCCTTTGTCTTGCAGGTGACTTATAAACTCCTCCTGATCCTTCAAGATTAAATATTATATTATCATCAAGCCATAACTCACCTCTAGATAAAAACCCTAGAGAAACTTGTACACCAGAAAACAAACAAACCCAAACATTTACAGCACTGGGTAAATAGCCAGGAGGAATAGCTAAATTGTGGCATGTTCATACAACAGGATACTGCCACAAAGTAGTGATGTACTGAACGTTAATGACACTTGTAAGCAATGCAGCATGAAAGAAGCAAAGATGGAAAATTATATCTATGCTATGATTTTCTTCATAAAAATTTCCAAAGCTGGCAAAACTAAACCATAATGTCTAGGGATTTGATATAGATGTGTCCCATAGGTGGTGACACTATGAAGAAAAATGACAGCTATGATTGCCATAACAAAGAAGAGGAGAGGTTGTCAGGGCTGGTGGGAACACGTGAGGGCTTCCAGGGCACAGATGATGCTCCGTTCCTTGAAATCGATCCTGGTGACTTGGTGTTTATTCCTTGTTACACAGCACATTTGTGTTTTGTGCACCTTTCTGTGTGTATGCTACAGTTAATGGTTTTTAAAACGGTAAAGGAAAAAAAAAAGTCTGACGTCATACTGCCCTGAACATGTCCAATCTCATCTGATCTCGGAAACTAAGCAGAGTCAGGCCTGTTAGTACTTTGGGGCTTCCCAGGTGGCGCTAACGGTCAAGAACCCACCTGCCCAATGCAGGAGACAGAAAAGACATGGATTCGATCCCTGGATCAGGAAGATCCCTGGAGGAGGGCAAGGCAATCCACTCCAGGATTCTTGCCTGGAGAATCCCCACGGACAGAGGAGCCTGGCGGGCTACAGTCCATGGGGCCGCTAAGAGTCAGACAGACATGACTGAATCGACTTAGCACACAAAGGGGAAAAAATGAAATTGCCCAACTGGCATTTCATGGTTAAGAAATGTCATAAAAAATGCAGACATCATCTACTTGATTAGAGCCCCTGTGAATGGACAGAACCCCTCTGTGGTCCTTTGTTGATAAGGAAGATTCCTGCATCAATGTCAAACATACTGCTTCAGTAGAAGGTGAAAGAAATACACCCCCTTCCTCTGGTATACCATGACTGCTGTAGCATGGAATATATGTTTACAGAAAATAAATCGATCCAGTATTTTTTGAATATGCTAAATTCTTGCTTTGTCTTGTCTGCCTAGAGCAGGGCCTTCAGAAATGTGACTCACTACTTTGGTATTCTCCCTCCTGGGGTCACCTCTTCCATGGAGGCAAATTTTAAAGCTGTTTCTGGAAGCCAGCCTTGGCTGGCATTATGACATACACAATTTTGTAATTAAAAAAAAGAGTAAGGCAGAATCACAAACTCCCTTGAAGCTGGGAGGCAGAGAGGTGCATCAGAGGTTATCACATCCTGCCTCCTCCAATGCCCCCTGTGGCTGCAATTGGCTACCGTCCCCTTCTTCATTCCCAGGCCTGAACTGGTGTGCATGGTCGCTCTGGGTATTCAACAGCTGCCAGGCCTTCTGCAGGCAGCTGCTTATCAAGACTGTGCGTAATGAGCCTGGTACCCCAGCCCTTGGACCTCTTGGCTCCCAAGTCCACGATACACTCCAGTGTGCAGGTAGAAATTACATGCTCAGAACATAAGATTCTTTTTTGGCAGCTTTTTTTTTTTCAGTACAAGAGATCAGCATTTTATGGTGAAGCTCAGGTTCTCAGAAGGGGGTGGGAGGCTAATATGACCAGCTGAGTGTCTTGACATTTTGCCCGTGAACCACTGGAACTGAACCACAGCAGGCAGCAGCAGAGATGGGAGGCAATACTCAGACTATGCTGAAATCATGAAGAAAAATCTACCCACCTAGCCATCACTCTGGCTGCAGCTGACAAGGGGGCCAAAAATAAAAGGTGGGATGCTAAGAGTAAGGGCAAAGAGGTATCGGCTGTTGTTTTGTTTTTATTTCTCGAAGAATTTACATAAGTTGTTAGACTTTGTAACATTATATTGAAGGATTTTAGGATTTTATAAAAAGAGGCATCTGCCAGAAAAAAGAGACACAGAATGCAGAGAAAAACAGAGATGGAAAGAGAAGTTGGAAGCAGAGACAGACCAAAAGAGCGGCAGAGACAGTGAATGGGAACTTTCCTTGTCTGAGTTCACTTTTTTGTTAGGATGTCAGAACTCTTTGCACCTCTCCAGATTAGTGCTGCCCTTAAACCCATTTAATTACTGTGATGGATTGCATACTTGCCACCAATAGACTTGTTCTCACTTGCCCTAACTACTAATGTGCTGTAAATATGGCCTTTCAGAAAGGAACCAGGTTTGATGTGGATTTGTGCTCACCTATGTTAATGACACATGGGGCGATAGAGTAGTTGCTGTCTGCCAGTGACTCAGTGCACTGACTTGGCCTGGCCCAGTGCAGCTGGACAGAGGGCACTGCTCCGCCTGCAGGCAAATCCAGGCTTGGATCATCCATAGATATGTCTCCAGCAAAGGACAGCATTTCCAGCAGGAGCAGAAAGAGCTCTGGTTATTGTTTGGTGAACAGCTGAATCCTAGGGGACTCTTCCAAGCGATGAGCAGCTTCAGCTAGAAATAACTGAACAGCTTTCCACAAAAAGGGGTGGAGGAACAGGGGAGATTAAGGAGCTCCAAGCAGCAAAAGGGTTAGAGCATAATTAACTCCTCCTAGCTGCTGGGCTGCCGTCTAGGGGTCGCACAGAGTCAGACACGACTGAAGCGACTTAGCAGCAGCAGCGGCAGATGGTCTCATGGATGGTACTGCAGGGCTGTCCAAACCAACCCAGAGCTTCCTCCCCGGCTAGAATTAAGTTTATTTCAGTGTCAAAAGGGCATTGGTGGGGCGGGGGAGCCTGCACAGCATAAGAGGGAGAAATCAATGAACTTCACGGAGAAAATCACGGAGAAAGGGTCACAGTGTGGATGATCCTTCTTGCACACTTGGCCGAGTGGGCGGATTTTAAGAGGGTGACTATGAGATCGTCTGACCCAGACTGAAGGAAGTCTGAGTCTGGGCCATCTGGGAGAGAAGCTGATGGAAATATCTGCCTGATGCCTGGAGAAGCTATTTATTTTGACTACTGCTGCTGCTATTTTCCTTAAGGTTAGAGCCCACAGGACGGTGAAAAGCCAGTGCCCCAAGCCTGACAAAGTTTTCTCTTCAAGCAACTGGGAAGCCCTGTGTTCTGGCTCCCACCTGCCACAGTAGGTTCGGGGCGTTCAGGAAAAGGAGACCACAGTCCGTGGCCATTTCATGTATCTGATAGCAAGAGCAGGTCATTTTTAATATCCCCTCCTCTTTTCAACAAAATTACTTTCATCAAAATCTAGGAATGGAATAAAAAATAGCTTGGCCAAAAAAGGCAGGAAAATTTTCATAGTTAGTTAAAATTTTCCTTTATTATAATTTGTATTTATAATCTTGCAGTAAAAAAGAAAGGTTTATTTTACATGTATATAGAAAGATAAAAAGCACCATTTATTCAGTTTTATATCCACCTTACAGTTGAGACTTTGACCCTTTCTTCATAATATGCTATCATGCTTGTTATTTTACATGAAGCACTGCCCAATAACATCTAAATAAGTTTTATTAAAATCCAAATTTCTACAAAAAGTATAGTTGTTTAGTGCTATAACTGTGTGTGTTAATGTTTTATTTACTGGATTTTTTCTTAGTTTTAAAATAAATAATTATAATTTTTAAAGCAGAATACATTTCCATTTTAAAGACATTGTTCACAATCAGTAAAATATCTGATGTGTGAACTAAAATTTGCACTTCACAAAAATGTTATGCAGCACACGTTTATAGTGTTTGGGAGTGCATGTAAGAATTAAAGATTTTAAAATTTAAAAAATAAAAAACTAAAAAAAAAAAGAAATTGCGAAAAAAAAAGATAATCTTAAAAAAAAAAAAGAAAATATTTCAAGTTTTAGACACAAATACATACTCAAGATCTCCAAGGGGTATGACAGAAATTCAAATTCTGTTTCTTTATTTTTTGCAATTGTTGTTTACTTCAAATCTAGTGTTTAAAGGCAGGAATATGAAGTATGATGGAGCTGGAAAAATAAACTCTCATGATGCAAGTTCAAAATAGAATATACAGTCCATGGAATTCTCCAGGCCAGAAGACTGGAGTGGGTAGCTGTTCCCTTCTCCAGGGGATCTTCCCAACCCATGGATAGAACCCAGGTCTCCGGCATTGCAGGCAGATTCTTGTGATTTGAGGTTTACATGTAGCTTTAAAACTCAATATAACCTCAGAGATTATTCAAAATTTTGATCACTAACCTTTTTTTTCCCAGGGAAGATATTTTATCACCTTATTTAGAATCCAGGGCGCATGGTGATAATGAAAAGCAAATTTGATTTTAGTCAGTTTTACAATTGGTTTTAAATTCTTCACACTTTGCACCCTTTGTTGCTGGCATCAGGCTGACCATCTCCCGCTTCTCTGCCCTTCCTATGCCTCTGCCTCTTATTCTCTGCCCATGACACCAGACTGAGGAATCATCTCTGCAGGGAGAGCCCAGAGCACCTCCAGTAAGACTCATCAGGAGTGGGAAAGAAGGGTACTTGACAGAAGTAACATTTATTGAAGATCCCTTTACAAGCATTTTCACTCAAAATGACTCATTCTTCCCAATGATTCTTCACAAGAGGGGTTAAAATCCCAATATTTAGGAATGAGGAAAAGTGGACTATAAGAAGTTGAGTGGCTTACCCATGGCCCACTTCTCATAAGTAGCAGAACCCAGATTAAAACCCAGATAAGGCCGAGAACGAGGTTCCAGTTACCTCCTGAAGGTGCTGCAGATTCTGCAACATCCTTAGGAGATGACCCAGAACTCCCCAGCTGTGTAGAATGCACAGAAGGCACGCTGAGTATATTAGAAGAGCACAGCCTAATCAAAACACTGCTGTAATTGGAACAAACTCACCTCTCCTGGACTCTTTCCTGAATTCAAGTATCACCCCTTGAACGTCACTGGACCACTCATCCTATGCCAACAAAGGGCTTCCATCTACTCAGGAGGTAGAGAAAGTTTCATCGGAGGGTTTCTGAACCAACTCTCCTTCTTTCCTTCAATTCCTTCTTGTTTCTCTTCCTCTCTCTCTCCCTCTGCCCATCTTCATCTCTCTTTCCTTTCTTTTAACGACTTTTCAAACCTACTTCCTTACCAATATCTGCATCTTGGGTGAAATTGCTTCAGCTCTCACATTCTTTTGGAAAATTTCTCATTTGGGACCTTGCATATTACACACAGTTCCAAAGGACTGATAAATCTTTTTTATGTCCTCTTTATGACTAAAGCTTAAGGGGAACATCTTGTCTCTCTCTTTCTTCTTCCTGCTGCATTAAAAAATTATAATCTAGCTTTCCATATGTCCAGAGTTTAGATGAGGTCTTGCTTATTGGTTAGTATTGATCAGTATTCATTTATAACTGGTATAATATTTTCTCTACAGGGTGCATATTGCAATTTTCAGAATCAGGCTGCAGAAAGCTTTCAATCACATAATTGCATGATTGGGAAAAACCTGTAATCATAGTCTCTCTAATTCCCAGCAGAGCTATTTTGTCTCCATCTGTCTTCTTGCCTTTGTGTATGACTGGGGGCAACAAATACAATGCTGGCCATCTGAGACTAGTGGAGGAAGACTGCCCAAGAGGGCAAGATGAACAGCCTTGTGGGAATTAAGGTGCACAGCTAAGCTATGCAGGGCTGGGTGCACCACGAGCCTTCCTTGAACTTCCTTTCCTCCATAGGCATACCCTTGAGAGCCTTCATAGCAACCAGACAGGCGAGTGGAAAAGGCGGAGCAACTCAGTAGCTCCTCTCCTTCCACGGCTGGCAGAGGGACAGGTATCATACTGCTGTTTTCTCTTTACCAGTTGGTCTGTTCCAAACACGTACATTGGAGGATAATAAGCATCTTCAGAAGAACAAAAAAGTTCCAGTTAAGAGAAAGGTCAGTGCATATGAGAGTAGCCCAGATAAATGATTTAATTACACACAAGTCTTTCTCCTACATAAAAGAAGTGGCTGAAGTAGGCAGCCCAAGACCGAAATAGAAGTCCCCCAGTCATCAGGGACCCATGGCCCTTTTTTTTCTTTCTTCTCCATCAGGCTTAGCACATGGCTTAAATCTTTGAGGTCACCTCGTGATCCAAGATGGCTGTTGGAAGGCAGCCATCGTCTCTGTTTTCTAAGAAAGAAAATGAAAGTGAAAATGAAGTCACTCAGTCGTGTCTGACTCTTTGTGACCCCATGGACTACTCTGTCCATGGGATTTTCCAGGCAATAGTACTGGAATGGATTGCCATTTCCTTCTCCAGGGGATCTTCCTGACCCAGGGATCGAACCCAGATCTCCCACATTGTAGACAGACGCTTTACCGTCTGAGCCACCAGGGAAAGGCTGGGCAAAAAAGGAACCTCTCCCAGCTGAGGGAGAATTCTTGACTATTTTGAGAAACTCAACCAAGTCTTCCTAGGAGACTAGGAAAGGCATCTCTTTATCTAGGCACATCACCACCCAGAATAAAATCATAGCTCTGCTGATGAGGAAGAGAGGAAGCAATACAGAATGGCAGCCGCAATCTCTGCCCCAAGCTAGGCACCAGTCCCCCAAAGCTGAGGATATTATGCACTCGCTACAAGCCCATAGAGCAAGAGAAGTCTTAGAAATCATCGATCTAACAACCCAGGTTTATCTTAACATTTGAATAAAGTGTTAGCATTATAGAACTTTCTCCAAACCTCATTTAATTCTCAAAAACACACACTTAAGGTAAATGATATTTTTACCTTAATTTTCCAGATGAGAAAACAAATCTAGAAAGGTTTAAGTGATTGTTTAAGGTTACATATAATAGCTAATTAGAGACGCTGGCTCAACCCTTGGATTAGGAAGATCCCCTGGAGAAGGAAACGGGAACACTCTCCAGTATTCTTGCTGGAGAATTCCTCAGACAGAGAAGCCTGGCAGGCTACAGTCCATGGGCTTGCAAAGAGTCACATTTTTTTTATTGAGTGACTTAACACAACACACAGAGGCAGAACCAATACGAGCAACTCAGAACTCCTGACACCTGGCACAACGTTCTTTTCTTTTTAAAAAGAAATTAAAGATACAGAAAAGTACAAATGTCTAGCTATTTTACCATTTTGCTTTAAATATTTTTATATTTAAAAAATTGCTGAGAAAGTTGAACTCTATTTTGTACCTCTCTCCGATCACATTCCCCTTGCTCCCCAGAGATCAGTTCAATTTAGTTCAGTCACTCAGTCATATCTGACTCTTTGCGACCCCATGGACTGCAGCACACCAGGCTTCCCTGTCCATCACCAACTCCTGGAGCTTGCTCAAACTCATGTCTATTGTATTGGTGATGCCATCCAACCATCTCGTTCTCTGTTGTCCCCTTCTTCTTCTGCCTTCAATCTTTCCCAGCATCAGGGTCTTTTCCAGTGACTCAGTTCTTCACATCAGGTGGCCAAAGTTCTGGAGTTTCAGCTTCAGCATCAGTCCTTCCAATGAATATTCAGGACTGATTTCCTTTAGGATAGACTGGTTGGATCGTCTTGCTGTCCAAGGGACTCTCAAGAGTCTTCTCCAACACCACAGTTCAAAGGCATCAATTCTTCAGCGCCCAGCTTTCTTTATAGTCCAGCTGTCACATCCATACATGACTACTGGAAAAACCAAAGCTTTGACTAGATAGACCTTCGTTGGCAAAGTAATGTCTCTGCTTTTTAATATGCTGTCTAGGTTGGTCATAGCTTTCCTTCCAAGGAGCAAGTGTCTTTTAATTTCATGGCTGCAGTCACCATCTGCAGTGATTTTAGAGCCCAAGAAAATAAAGTCTGTCACTGTTTCCATTGTTTCCCCATCTATTTGCCATGAAGTGATGGGACCAGATGCCATGATCTAAGGTTTTCGAATGTTGACTTTTAAGCCAACTTTTTCACTCTCCTCTTTCACTTCCATCAAGAGGCACTTTAGTTCCTTCACTTTCTGTCATAAGGGTGGTGTCATCTATGTATCTGAGGTTATTGATATTTCTCCCGGCAATCTTTATTTCCACTTGTGCTTCATCCAGTCTGGCATTTCATATGATGTACTCTGCAAATACATTAAATAAGAGATAATAAGTTAAATACGAGATAATGAGATTTGTTTTTCTCACTGGAAATCCCCAGAGATAATATCATTAATTTGGTGTTATCTTCCTGGCCCATACTTCTCTATTTTAATCTCTCATATGCATCCACAAATACATTATTTTTATAGCTTTTTTCATTTAACAATTTTTTTGAATTCTGTTTAGGTTAATGCATATGATGAACTATAGCTCGATCATTTTGATTGCTATGATATTCTATTATATAAATATGTGTTTTATTTATTCATTTCCACTTTCCTACTAGAAATATTGAGTGGTTATTCAATAAACAGATGAGGAAGTATTCCAAGAGTTTATCTTCACAACAAATCTATGAGAAAGGACTGGTGATAATCCCTGCAGTACATGGCGAGCCAACTAAAGCAAGCAAGAAGTAGGAATCTGCCCAAGGTTTCATAGCTGATCAGCAACCGAGCCAGAATTGAACCCCAGAGAATCTGAATCCAGAGCCCCTACCCTTGATTTCTACTCTCTATAACCCAAGCCTAATATTCAGGCATCCTTACCAAGATAGTCCTACCTGTTGTGAAAACATTGCCCCCAACACTTTATTCCCACCAGATAAGGTTCTGTCCAGGCCCATGGCCAACATCTGCTTTGATGGCTTGATGCCTGTACCCTAGTTTATGGCTAACTATGTTGAAGATCACTCCTATATTGACTAGACAGACACTTGTAAAATGTAAATGTGTTAGTCACTTAGTCATGTCCAGCTCTTTATGACCCAGCTGGAATTCCTCCATCCATGGAATTCTCCCGGCAAGAATACTGGAGTGGGTTGCCATTTCCTTCTCCAGAGGATCTTCCCAACCCAGGGACCGAACCCGGATCTCCCGCATTACAGGCAGAATCTTTACTATCTGAGCCACCAGGGAAGCCCAACAGACATTTGAGTTGATTCCAGTTCTTCACCCCTACAAACAAAGGAACCTAAAAGTAGGAAATACTGACTCACAAATTACACCCAAATATACCTTTGATAAAATTATATATCAAAGGTTTTACTGAAAACTACTGACTACTCCGGAAAGTTGACTATACAAATGAACTAATAAATTATATAATAAGCTACTATAAACTCCCATTCTTCCCTAATATTTTATGTCATCAAACTTTCTCATTTTGCCAGTTTATTGGATATAAAATAATATCTCCTTATCTTTACTTGCATTTTGCCCATTACTAATAAGGTGGATAGGGTTTTTTTAATATAAATTTATTTATTTTAATTGGAGGCTAATTATTTTACAATATTGTATTGGTTTTGCCAACATCAACATGAATCCGCCATGGGTGTACATGTGTCCCCCATCCTGAACACCCATCCCATCCCTCAGGGTCATCCCAGTGCACCAGCCTTGAGCACCCTGTCTCAAGCATCAAACCTGGACTGGTGATCCATTTCACATATGATAATATACATGTTTCAATGCCATTCTCCCAAACCATCCCACCCTCGCCCTCTCCCACAAAGTCCAAAAGACTGTTCTATACATCTGTGTCTCTTTTGCAGTCTCACATACAGGGTTACTATTACCATCTTTCTAAATTCCATATATATGCATTAGCATCACAAGCACGGAGATTGAAACTGTAATCAGAGATCTTCCAGCAAACAAAAGCCCAGGACCAGAGGGCTTCACAGCTGAATTCTACCAAAAATATAGAGAAGAGCTAACACCTATCTACGCAAATTCTTTCAGAAAATTGCAGAGGAAGGTAAACTTCCAAACTCATTCTATGAGGCCACCATCACCCTAATACCAAAACCTGGATAGGGTTTTTAATATGTTTATTGGCCATTTTGGTTTACTCTTCGTTGAATTTCCTTTCTCTCTCTTTGAGCATTTTAAAAATAGCTTTCTTCTTTTATGTATTTTATTTTTCTCTGTATAACTTGGACATTAATCTTTTCCCAGTTATATCTAGTACAAATTCTCCCCACCACCTCTTACCTCTGGCCCCCATTTCTCATGTCTTATGCCATATAGAAGTTTTTTTTTTTTCATATAGAAGTTTTAAATTCAATACTATCAAATCTATAAATCTTTTCCTTAATACTCTACACTTTTTTTTGTTGCTTCTCATTCTTGAAGTAGTGAAGAAAGTCTATATTTTCTTCTAGTTATCTTATAATTTGGTTTCTTCTGTTTATTTCTGTGTGTGGTATAGGAGGGAATTCAAATGATTATTATTCTACTTTGAAGTCACTCCAACACCATTAATTTAATAACATATCTTTTCCCCAATGATTTTTTTAGTACCACTTCTAGTATAAATGACCAAGTTCAATAAATACACTGGTTTGCTTCTTGATCATCTATGCTATTTCACTAATCTGTTTTTTATTCTTTTTTTTTTCAGTTTAATTCTCTGGCTAAACAATAATGTATGTCTGAGACTTACACCCTCCATCTGCTCATATAATTCTTATTGTCCTAACACTGAACATAAGCCTAAAAGTTTAGTAAGTGCATGACAGTTCTTCAAGATAGTAGGCTAGAAATCAGGTGGTCTCTTTGGTTTCCCTATTGGAGATTCCTCTTGCACTGCTGAGGGATCTAGGAGTTTAGAATGCTTTCTTCTGCAGTAGAGGGAAGAACAAATTCTAGATGTCATGAACAAGAAGGAATGAGTCTCAGGCTCTGCATCCACAGAGGTACCCACTACTGATATTCACTCTTCAGCATCTTATGAATAAATCTCAGTGAGAGCACATCATTCATAATCATCATTCTTATTAACTTAGGTTGGCCAAATATCCCAGTTTCTGATTACACAAGTATAGAAAGAAGCTTGGGGGGAAAAATCAATTTCAGAGAACAAATAAAATTTTTATATCACAATGCTTTCTATAAAGGACTGCATTTATACTACATAATGGTCTGTGGTTTTTAGTCCTTTACAGGGTTCATCTGTCTGTTTGTACTCATGATCTGGAGTCTGGCTAGGGAAAAACTCCCTTCTAGCACAAGTTATATGCACTGTAGGCTGAGACTGCAAACATGATGGACTGATGTTCTGCACACAACTCCCTGAAGTAAAGAAGGGTAGGAAAGAAACAGACCCCTCACAGCAATCCTGAGTGTGGCTGCAGCAGTATCTCTCTGCCTGAGCAACAGGACTCAGGTCAGGGATGGGGGCATGAGGAAGAGGGGGGCAGTCCAGAAATGAGCATCTCGTGGAGCCTAGCTTCTGACCATCACCCACCCCAACCACAATGATTAGAAAGATGAGCCACATTCTTAGTTAGCATTAAGAAGAAGAGCATAGGCAGGCCTGACAAAAATGTTTTTTAACTCAAATCACCAACTAAATTAAGCCACCAGCTTTATTTTTCATATTCTAGAAATCATAAAGTACCTGGTCTGCAGAATTTTTAAGATCCTGCTAAAGATTCCTGCATGGCAGCTTTGAGAATATGCCACAGTCCAATCAGAAGATTGTTTTCAATATTAGAACGCATTTTCCCACAGGCAATTTGACTTTCCCTAGGCTGGTGAACGGTAGAGGGTGGGAGAGTGGAGAAGAGCTACTTCTGAAGACATGAGAACTTTCTGTTTCTGCCGATGAGACTGCATAAAAATGGCATAATGTGGGTTGCACGGAACCAACATTAGAGATTCACAGATTCTATACTTTCTGGTCACATTCCCTCCCCCTACCCTAGCCTTATCCTCACCTCCATCTTCTCCTAAGAAAAATTTTACAAAAGTGAAGTGAGATCGCTTTTAATCATTCAAGGAATTTGAGGATATTTCTGATTTGTAGTGTAGGAGAAGACTCTTGAGAGTCCCTTGAACTGCAAGGAGATCCAACCAGTCAACCCTAAAGGAAGTCAGTCAGTCCTGAATAGTCATTGGAAGGACTGATGCTGAAGCTGAAAATCCAATAATTTGGCCACCTGATGGGAAGAATTGACTCATTGGAAAAGACCCTGGTGCTGGGAAAGATTGAAGGCAGGAGGAGAAGGGGACGACCGAGGATGAGATGGTTGGATGGCATCACCGATTCAATGGACATGAGTTTATGTAGTCTCTCGGAGTTGGTTATGGACAGGGAAGCCTGGTGTGCTGTAGTCCATGGGGTCACAAAGAGTCAGGCACGACTGCATGATTGAACTAAACTGAACTTATTTGTAACCTTTAATTTCTATAATGAAAATTATATGCAGCTCAGATTAAATTTGAATAAATAGGCAACTGACTATATATCCAAGGATATTTCCATTAAAACTTTTTTTGTCTCCTGCGTTAGAGTTGATATGTCTCCTCTTAGCTTCACCAAACAAAAATGTTGTTATAAAAAAGGAGAACAACCCAAGCTACCCATTTGCTCAAAGCAGGTTGAACAGAGAATGAGGTGAGTACTCCATCGCCTTCTTACAAACCATATTGGACCTCCCCTGTAATATTGCTCTCTGAGTCCATGTCTGAGACCATGGTTTAAGTAAGCCTTGTTTTAACAAGAATCTCCTGCTTCAGCCAGTAATAAATCACCTTGAGCAGGATTCAAGACTCAAATGCCATGCAATGTAGTATATGCCACATGTCACATTTATGCAAGTCCCCAGTGCAACTGGTGGTACATTTTTTTTTCTTTTTATGCTATTTCTTAACATGCAGGCTTGATTGGCATGCTTATGTCAGTTACTCTGATACTCTAACTTTGTTGCAGTTGTACATTTTAATGAAAACTCTTCCTCCTGAAAGACAGGATCTATGGAACCTAAAGATTTTCTTCCTGGATAATAAAACAAGAGCTTGGATTCAGTTGGCCAACACACACATTCGCTAAATGAGGTTTTCCTCAAATGTCCCTCATTCATTCAACAAGCATGTACTGAGCACTTCTTAGACTCCTGGTACTGTGCTTCTCTGTGAGCGCAGTAGTGAATGAAAGAGATGCGCAGGGTCCCTGCCTGCGTGACGGGTACCGTCCACTGGCGGATGAAGAAGAGCAAATATTTAGTTCCTTGGCAGGAAGGAAAACACTGGATGCTCCAATAGAAAATAGTGCTGTTACTAGGCAGAAGAGCGGGGGAAGACCTCTTGGAAATGTGACATTTAAGCCAAGTCCTAAAAGATGAGGCCAACCCACCATCCAAATGGAAGCGGGAAGAGTGTGGGCTGAACAGCAGCTGTGAAGGCCCTGCAGAGTACTTCGACTGCCTCCGCTCACCACGCTGCCCATCTGCCCCCAGCCAGCTTGCAGAGGGCAAGTCCAGTCCTTCCGCCCCCGGGCGGGCTTCCGGGCCAACCCTCAGCCTGGTCCTCTCTCCTCTGTGGCCTCCTCCAGCCCTTCACTGGTTTCCCCCACAAATTCCCACCTAACCATGTACTAGGTTATAGTATCTTCAGGTAGTCCCTGTGGTTAAACCTGACCGCCCCCCAGATTGTGTGACCCCACTGAGAACAGACGGGTATGAGCCCCTTGGCACCACCCCCCACAACATCCGTGGCGGCGCCTAAGCAGAACCTACGCGGGCTGCATGGAAATGACCTGGCGGAGCAGGTGAGCAGCCGTGGCTAAGCCGCTTTTCTATCTGCATCTGCTCATATTAGACAAAATGCAAATAGATGGGCCCCATCTCTCTCTGTTCTATTTAGCATTTATATGACACCTTTCAACAGAGAAATGAGTAAGTGGAACCAGAAGTGGCTGTTCGGTGCTCATCCCCCAGCTCCGCTGCAACCAGGCATCTGGTCCCCACCTGCCCCACCCGCCCAGCCCTCCTTCCCGAGGGGCACAGGCCCCGCACTTTGCTTTCAGCAGCGCCCTTCCCTCTGAGCTGCACGCTGTTGAAAGAATGCATTGTCTGCTCTACAGGGAGAGTGCGGGCAGCACGTTACAAATCTGAGCTGTTAGTCATAAATGAGCAATGAAAAGCGTCCTGACATTATTAAGGTATTCCGGAACGCTTGCCCCGCTCAGTATCGGCCGCATGCAGGCGCGAAGACAGACTGGCTTGTACGGTGACCTATCCTGGCCTAGGAGTCACAAACGGGATCATTCCTACCCTATGGGGTTTTCCTAGATTCTGCCAGTTGGGAACACAGTCACTTTATAAAGACTGTTAGTCTCGGACCTTTGCAGACTTTCTTAGAGGATAGGGGGCTTCCCTTGTGGCTCAGCTGGTAAAGAATACACCTGCAATGAGGGAGATCTGGGTTTGATCCCTGGGTTGGGAAGATCCCCTGGGAAGGAAAAGGCTACCCACTCCAGTATTCTGGCCTAGAAGATTCCATGGACTGTAGCAAAGAGTCAGACCGGATTGAGCGACTTTCACTTTCACTTTAGAGGATTCAGTTCAGTTCAGTTCAGTTCAGTTGCTCAGTCGTGTCCAACTCTTTGCGACCTCATGAATCACAGCACGCCAGGCCTCCCTGTCCATCACCAACTCCCGGAGTTCACTCAGACTCACGTCCATCGAATCCGTGATGCCATCCAGCCATCTCATCCTCGGTTGTCCCCTTCTCCTCCTGCCCCCAATCCCTCCCAGCATCAGAGTCTTCCAATGAGTCACCTCCTTGCATGAGGTGGCCAAAGTACTGGAGTTTCAGCTTTAGCATCATTCCTTCCAAAGAAATCCCAGGGCTGATCTCCTTCAGAATGGACTGCTTGGATCTCCTTGCAGTCCAAGGGACTCTCAAGAGTCTTCTCCAACACCACAGTTCAAAAGCATCAGTTCTTCAGCACTCAGCTTTCTTCACAGTCCAACTCTCACATCCATACATGACCACTGGAAAAACCGTAGCCTTGGCTAGACGGACCTTTGTTGGCAAAGTACTGTCTCTGCTTTTGAATATGCTATCTAGGTTGGTCATAACTTTTCTTCCAAGGAGTAAGCGTCTTTTAATTTCATGGCTGCAGTCACCATCTGCAGTGATTTTGAAGCCCAAAAAAATAAAGTCTGACACTGTTTCAACTGTTTCCCCATCTATTTCCCATGAAGAAATGGGACCTGATGCCATGATCTTCGTTTTCTGAATGTTGAGCTTTAAGCCAACTTTTTCACTCTCCTCTTTCACTCTCAACAAGAGGCTTTTCAGTTCCTCTTCACTTTCTGCCATAAGGGTGGTGTCATCTGCATATCTGAGGTTATTGATATTTCTCCCGGAAATCTTGATTCCAGCTTGTGTTTCTTCCAGTCCAGCGTTTCTCATGATGTACTCTGCATAGAAGTTAAATAAGCAGGGTGACAATATACAGCCTTGACGTACTCCTTTTCCTATTTGGAACCGGTCTGTTGTTCCATGTCCAGTTCTAACTGTTGCTTCTTGACCTGCATACAGATTTCTCAAGAGGCAGGTTAGGTGGTCTGGTATTTCCATCTCTCTCAAAATTTTCCACAGTTTGTTGTGATCCACACAGTCAAAGGCTTTGGCATAGTCAATAGTGTTCTTCAACTGTATGAAAACGAACTTGCCTTTTCACTGTCTGGAGTATTCCCAGATATGAAGCAGTCCCTCTCCCCTGCCAGCCCCAGGTTCTGGAAGCCCCCCTGAAAACCCACAGGACAAACTTCTGGACTGGCCCCTCTTGCAGAATCCACACCACATTCTCCAGATCCTCCTGACTACTCCAGGACCCAGCACTGATAGGGAATCCAGGATGGACTGCCTGGTTGGCGAAAGAGCAGCTTATGTGATATTAGAGATAACGTTTGCCAGGGCCAGAAAGGGCATTTCTTTAAGATCCTTTAAAGAGCATCTTAATCCCTGGAATGCTGTGGGGCAGCCGGGGGGGGGGGGGGGCGGGGGGCAGGTAGAGCAACCCCTGTACTTCTACCTACTAGGGTTATAAAATTCTAAGTTTCTAGAGAAGAGTTCAGGTGTTGGTCAGCAGAACCAGTGGAGGTGCTGGATTAATGTCCTTATGGCTCAGTAACTGCTAATTTGCTTTTAGGAATCTGAAGACCATTGGTGCAGAGGAAGAAACAGAATTCCATGATAAAATATTGTAACAATATGGGTATAAATCCTGACTCTGTCTCTTAGCAGCTGAGTTACCTTGGACAAGTCACTTAGCATCTTGGTTTCCTTACCTGTAAACTAGGGGCAAATGGTGACAGATATCACATAAAATATTGTAAGGATCACATGAAGGCAAAAGTTCCATGGTCGGGGCAATGTCTGGCACATAGAAGGAATGTCGTAAATATTTACTGCTTATCGCAGACCTACTTAATATGTCACGCACTGAATCGCATGTTTCATTTGGTTCTCTAATTTAATCCTACAACAACTCTCAAAGGTAAGGCCTGTATTTATAATCACTATGCTATTCTACTCACTTAGTTTCCCTACGAGAAATATTTTCATGTCAGTGGCTATTCCTGCCTGCAATTTTCCCTTGAAAAATTGCTCCAGGATGGGTACTTCCTAAGGGGAAGCTTTCTCCATTAGCTAGACAGGAGGGGAAATGCAAGGGCAAGCCTTGACCCCCCATTACCAAGAAATCAACCGTGGAAGTGAGTCATCTTTCTCTCGCCACTGGGCTGTATGTGGTGATTAATGAGAGATGTTTAAGATTAACACACTTTCTTGTTCAAGTTTTGAAAATTAAAGCCCTTGGAAATGTGAGCCCAGAGAATGAACGAAAAAGAAGTAAAACAAGATTCTCTTTCTAGTGGCCTGCTTTCAAAAACTCAACCCCCTCCTGGCAAAATGTAGAAGATCACCTGGCCTTGTCTATGTCACGTTGCTTTCCTTTTCTCGATCCTCGCCTCCAAAACAACCTTAGTTCCAGCCAAAAGGGTTATCATAGATCCTCGGCGCAGTTTCCAAGTTACCAAATGAGACAGTGGAACAATTGATTGCGCTGGCACAGGCCAGCGGTAGGAGATAAGGGATTAACACGTGGGCCCAAACAGCTATTGTCGCTGAGTTTTTTCCAAAGCGTGAGTGCACAGGCTGTACTGGCCTGAGTCCTTGAGCTTCTTGGGAAAGAGAAGATAGCTCAGCTAAAGTCTTATCAAGGCCAGACTCCTCAGGGCTCCGTGCTGCCCTGGTCACCTTAGCTAAGCTCACACCACCCCATCCTGAGATGGGCTCTGAGACCCAGCCACCAAGATCAGCCTTTGACTCTGTATGTCACCATCAGAGTTAGGCCACTTGAGCACTTTCTGCTGTGATGAAAGTGCTTCTTTGCTTTCCCTTTAAATAGCAAACAGAGGCGCTGAAGAAGGAACTTTCATTTTTATTCATAAGGCTAAGGAAGACAAAGCTGAGAGACGTTGAGAAGCTCACCTACCACTGGACAGCTATTTATGGCAGGGCCGGCATAGGAGCCCAGACCTTGGACCCTAAACACACTGGCTGAGGATGAGGCGAGACAAAAGAGAAGCACAGGAAGCGAGGAGAAGGAAGGAGATCAAAGCAGAAGATGTGATGCAAGACTTAACGTGAAGATTCAAAGCGTTCTGTGCAGCTTTGATGACTGACAGCATGGAGGCCCTCACACGGCAAGCACAGCTCTTCTCCTGCATTCCCCGGGATGAGGTCCCCCAGCCAAACTATCCTCCTTCTCAACAAGGAGCTCTGGTTCTAAGCCCTCCAAACTGCCCTGGCCTTTAGGAGAGAGGGATGACGGGGAAAGCTATTCTCAGTCCTTCAAGCAAAAGGAATCTGCAAGCACCCTGTAAAGCTGGAGCAGCTGCTGGGGAGAATGTTTGAACATTTCTTCACCAAAGGGCACTCACAGTTACTCAGTGTTTTTTCTGGGGCAGGCACCAAGAGAAAAGCATTTACACGTAAGAACTCATCTCATGCATTCTCACCATAGCCCTTGACATCCATCCAAGTCTCCCCCTAACTTTGCCAATAGGACACGGAAGGACAGACAGATGCATCACTTCACTTGAGGTTCCTAAATTCTGTGTAGCTGCTCTGGGGACAGGGCCCAGGCAGTGGGCTATTTTCAAAGCACACCCTGGGGATCTCATGTGCTGCTGGGATCAAGAACCACTTGACTGAACCAGTGCAAAGATCCTATAATCACATAATGCCTTGCACTGTGAACTATTCTCTACAAATGTTTTATGTCTCCAGTTAGATGGTAAACTCCCAGGTCTGATAAGGTTGAACAGGAACAAGGTCTTAACCTGAAGTCTGTTCTTTCGGTACTGGCACCACGGGGTGAAGTTGGGGTGTCCACCTCAGCAGACTCAGATCAGGCATAAGGACAGCACCCTTCTCATTGTCAAGGCCGGCTGGGCACCAGTTCTTTCACGTATTTGATGAGGTCAGTATTACTCTTATTATTCCCATTTTACAGATGAAGAAACACAGGCTGTGTCCCAATGGTTAGAGACATACAACTAGTAAATAACAGAGCTTTGAGTCGAACACAGTCTGGCTTCAGAGCCCGGTTTAATCCAATATGATCAGCAAGGGCAGAGGGGGAAGGAGAGAGAAAAGGAGGAACTATCTCTACAAAGATGGAGGAAAATAGAGAATTGAGAACTCCAGGTTCTACTGGTTTGGTTTGCAAGGCCTGCCAAAACAAAGTACCATAGACTGAGGGGCTTAAATAACACAAATGTATTGTCGCATCCTCTCAGAAGTCAGGAGCCCAAGATCAAGGTGTCAGCAGGGTGGGTTTCTTCTGAGGCTTTAAGGCAGAATCTGTTCCAGGCCTCTCACCCAGCTCCTGGTGGTTTGCTGGCGATCTTTGGTGTTTCTTGGCTTGTAGAAGCATCAGTGATCTCTGCCTTTATCCTCCATGTGACATCCCTCTGGTGTGGGGGTCTGACTCCAAATTTCCCCTTTTATAAAGACATTGGTCATGTTGGGTTAAGGCCCACCCTAATACCTCATTTTAACTTGATGATCTCAGTAAAGACCCTATCTCCAAATAAAGTCACATTCTGAGCTGCTGTGGGTTAGGACTTGAGTGTATTAATGAAGAGGTGGTGTGTGTTAGTCACTTAGTTGTGTCTGACTCTTTGCGACCCCATGGACTGTAGCCCACCAGGCTCCGCTGTCATTGGGATTCTCCAGACAAGAATACTAGAGTGGGTAGCCATTCTCTTCTCCAGGGGATCTTCTCAACCCAGGGACTGAACCTGGGTTTCCTGCATTGCAGAATTCCTTACCATCTAAACTGTGGTTCAACCTGTAAAACATGTTAAGGGCCATGTGGGTTAATAAGCCAGAGCTCCATGAGAATGGAGACCTGCGACTCAGAGCTGCCTGGAGAAGGGCTCTAGTTTCCAGGGGAGGTGGGGCCACATGCAGCGGAGGCCAGCCTGGAAGGGCCAGGCGCACGCTTTCTCCGGCACCAAGAATGAATGGCCTCCGACTGGCTGCCCACTTCTCCTGGCAGTGCCTCAGCCTCTGTGTTGTGCAGCTGCCTCATCAATGAAAACCAATAAGTTTAAATCAAAAGGAGAACCCTCAACAATAACAACAAAAAGAAACACACCTCAAAAAGCATAACCTTATGTTGTCTGTGCTGCTGCTGCTAAGTCACTTCAGTCGTGTCCAACTCTGTGCGACCCCATAGACAGCAGCCCACCAGGCTCCCCTGTCCCTGGGATTCTCCAGGCAAGAACACTGGAGTGGGTTGCCATTTCCTTCTCCAATGCATGAAAGTGAAAAGTGAAAGTGAAGTCGCTCAGTCATGTCTGACTCTTAGCAACCCCATGGACTGCAGCCTACCAGGCTCCTCTGCCCAAGGGATTTTCCAGGCAAGAGTACTGGAGTGGGGTACCATTGCCTTCTCCATATGTTGTCTGTAAAAAGCTTCAAAAAATGCCAACTAGTGCTGAGTCAGGAAGTTCTCCCCTAATAGCTTTTGTTGGAATAGTTTAACATTTCAACTTTATCTCTTCTTTTCTTGCAGACAGCTCCTCAGAGGTATTCAAGTGCAACAATACCATCATTCAGGCCTTCTGGCTCCCAGAGCCCTGGCCAGCATACACAGGCGCGCGCGAGCACACACACACACACACACAGTCACGCACACACACACACACACTCACACTCTCATGGAATCAGAGCAGCATACACATTCTAGGGAGCTGACTTCCTCCAGCCCTACCCAGCTGGGGGAGAGGGGAATATACCTGCCTTGTTGCCATCTCCACACCCTCGAGGGCATCCCCGAGGCAGGGGCTGAGAAGCAGGCACACCGCAAGGGCTGAGGCTTCATCTCTGGCCGTGGCCAAGAAACCCCGGGGAACCCCCGTCCTGGGCCCTCCAGTGCCACATCACAGGACAGGAGTCTGGCCACGGCAGGACCACGCCGCTCCCTCAGCTTTCCCACCCTTCAGTCTTCCGCAAGGGACCCCAGGCCGCTGAGCCATCGCCGCGCCCTGTCAGTATCGCCCCTCAGGTGGCTGTCGGGCCTCTGGGCGCCTCCACTGTGTCTCCACTGCAGTCTACCCTGAGTGGGACGCCACCCTCTTCAGACCCAAGCAGGCAAGCACGAGGCCAGAAGGGGAGGTGCTCGAGTGGGGTCAGGGTGGAGAGAGTACCCGAGGGGAGCAGAAGCAGCCTCCCTGGCGCGGCCTAAGCGGGTTGCTGGCCTTCCTCAGTGAGACACCATCTCTCTGGCCAGAGGCATGAAGAGGCCTCTTTTAATGGAGAACAATAAGTAACAAGGAAAAGACAGCGTGTTCCCTTTGTCCCCACACTCAGCCCCAAAGGCACAATCTACTCCCCAAAGGGGATACATGAGCGTCCAGGCCAGCACGCGTGACCCTTACTCGGCAAAGCCCATTTTTCTCCCAAACTTGGATGGAATCAGTGAACCCACTGCACTCAAGACTGAGCTGAGAAATTGTACGTACAGACAAAAGAGCCAGTACTAGAGATAATCTTTGGCCACCTGATCATCATGCTAGAGTAAATAATGCATCAATAAGCATTGATTAGAAAAGGATATGGCAACCCATTCCAGTATTCTTGCCTGGAAAACTCGGTGGCTAGAGGAGCCTGGTGAGTCACAAAGAATTAGACACTCCTGAGCACCCGTGTGTGCAGAAAAGGACATATTGACTGTCCAAATATCATGAGGATCTTATGCCCAGATTTGAGAGCTAAAGAAAGAGGCTGAGCTGGCAGCTTTTGCCCTTTTCAGCATAAGCGTGAAATTTCACTGAAGACACAGCAGAAAGGGCCAGGCTCACCATCGGGACACAGCCCAGCAGCCAATCCAGAAAAGGCCAGGGAGACTGAGGCACAGGTGTCACTCACGCAAAACTGAGTGACATTGCTCACCTTGAACAGTGTTGATACACATCACCTGGAAGAGAAAGGCGAGGGAAATGAGGGGTCTGTCGGGCCCTTGCTCACCTCATGAGCAGATGCACCATCCTCAGGACAACACAAAGAGAGCATAAGTGACCCACACTCAAGGACCTGCTATCGAGTCAGCATCCATTTTCCCTGAAAAAGGATGTTCAAGTCAGATTCGAGGCCAAGGAAAGGGGGTCCCTAGTTTGGTGTTGGGTTATTATAAACACAGGATCTTTGAGAGCATAATCAGGTTAATCCCCTTGTTGAGGTGCAAAAGGAAGAGAGGTCATCCCCCCCCCACCACAAGGTCTCACAATGTGAGGCCCCCCTTCCCCACCCCCATACAACCTCGTGTGTTCACTCTAGCCTCCTGAGCTGCTTCCGTCCATAAGAACAAATCCTGTTTGGTCCATTAAGAGCTTTTCAGGCATTAAAATGTCCCATCCAGGACCAGACTTCTCTGTCCCTCCATACTGAAACTTGCCTCTTCCTGAAGCTGAGGCCAATTCCACTTGGGTGAGAAGTGATGAGGGATGTGGGAATCTTTCTTCCCCTTTTTCTCACCCATCACTCCTCTCCCTACTTCTCGGTCTTTCTGGGTCAGAGCAGGGTTGAGGGGATGAGGAGGTACTCTGGGGTTTTGCTTGTTCTCTTAGCAGTGATCTCTTGAACATTCTATGTCACAGGCATCACCTGCTGCCCATGAAGACCCTGAACAAGGGCCCTCCTCCCAACACAGTTCCAGCTTGTGATCGAAGAACATTCTGGCATATCTCGTGTGGATGCCCTCAGCGTCCCACCTTTGCCCCTGAGCTTCACAGGGAGCCCCTGATCTTCGTAGAAAGCCCCTGACCCTCACAGGAAGTCCTCCCCTGAAGGTGCCAAAGCCTTCCTGACCCACAGGAAGCTCACACATGCCTGCCACACCAAACAGAGGGTACGCAGACTGCCCACAACCATCTTGCCCTCTCACCCTGCCCTGCTGGACTCTTTCAGCTAGGCCCCCTGCCCCACGTCTGCAGTATGCTCCAGGCGACCTCCCCACTCTGGGTCCACATCTGCCTCTCGCCTCTCAGGGGAAGGTGTCACCCTCTCCCAAGGCACTGGGTGAGCCTCTGCTCCTTTGTAGCTCCCAGCAAGCCACCCAGAGAGCAAGAGCACAGCCCCTTCCTGTCGGCATGCCAGTCCCCCTGAGTGGCAACCCCCCAGTACCACAAGGCCCAGGGCAAGAGTCCACATGGAGCCCCATGTGCCGAATGTCCAAGCATTTAAGTTACAAATCTAGCTAATGATACTGTTGAATAAAATATCTTCTTACCTCCTTCCTTTACAAATATACCTCCGTGTTGGCCTGGAAGGTCAGTTTGAATTTAGAATTCCCCATCTCCTTGGAATTTGAAGCTGAGAGAGGCATTCCACCCAACCCCAGACCCCGCACCTGGCAGACAGCCTGCTCTGTGATTCTTCCTGCCCTCATCCCATCCTGCACACACAGGAGGGGTGTGTGTGTGTGTGTGTGTGTGTGTGAGTGTGTGAGTGTGTGTGTGTAGGATGGCTCAAGCGCACACACGTGGCCACCCAGGCTGCATCCCCAGGTTCCACCCAGAGCCCCCCCAGAGCTGCCCCATCTATCACTGTCGTCAGGTCCAGGGCTGAGCCCCGTCCACCTCGGGTCAGAGGACCTTGGATCGGGTCTGAGCAGGCCCCAGAAGGGAATCTGGGAGCCTGGGAGACCTGCATTCCTGGAATATGGGGATGCGGGGGTTCCAGGAGGACATGTCCCCTCCGGGCTGCAGATGAGAGGCTCTGTGCCTAGGAGACTGCTGGAGGGATTCTTGAGAAGTTCTTTCTAGAATGTAGAGGTCAGAGCAGGGATGCTGCTGGAGGGGGGTTTCTGGGGAGCATTCTCTTGGACTTGCTTCCCTGACCCCGGTGTTCTGGCCTAGACAATTCCACGGGCAGAGGAGCCTGGCGGGCTGCAGTCCGAGGAGCTGCAGAGTCAGACACGACTGAGCGCGCACACACCCCTTGACTTCAGGGCACAGCGTGGGACGGAGGCGGGGCTGGGGGCCGGGAAACGCCGCAGCCCTGTGCTTCGAAGCCCTTAGTCACCACTCAGCAAGCCGCCTTCCTGTGAGTCTGTTCCTCCGGCTTCTACAGGCCGTGAAGGATGGTCCTCGGGCAGGGCCGCCTGCTGCTGGACTCCAGAGGGCGCGCTCCAGCAGCCCCCCGTCTGCTCTCACAGGACCACGGAGGCTTCTAACCTGCTGTCCTCAGCTTGGTGGCTTCGGCCATAACTCCGAGACCTCCGGTTCCGGCAGGCAGTGAGATGAACACATGTGGTCAGTTAAGCAGGAGTGTTTTACATGCCCTTGTTTTAACACCACACAAGGGAGGGAAAGATGGACAGGGTGGTTCTCCCTGGGGCAGCTTTCCAACCAGGTCTGACCTGTGCAAGACCGTGTTCGTGGAAACGTGTCTGCAGGGACGCCGGGAGGGACATGCGGTCCTTGCTAAGGAGAAAGCCCACCAGGACTTCGGGAGAGGAACTTGCTCAGAGAGCCCGGTGCCTCCAGGATCAGTCCTGCTTTCTGTAGGCTGTCCTGGGAGCCGAGGTGCTAGACTCGGTTCCATAACTGCCTCCTGATGATAGACCAGAGCAGGCTTGAGCCTGTGAATGGCGGCAGGCCTGGTGGCCCCGATGTGACAAGGAGAGGCCAG
Organism: Ovis canadensis; assembly: GCF_042477335.2. Taxonomy (NCBI): domain Eukaryota; kingdom Metazoa; phylum Chordata; class Mammalia; order Artiodactyla; family Bovidae; genus Ovis; species Ovis canadensis. Next base: position 20,223,909 of record NC_091260.1, on the reverse strand, counting down.
GGAGGCCGGAGTGATGTCCGTGGATTTTCCAGTGTTCATCTGGAAATTGAAAATAGAAAGACGCCCGCGATTCACTTTCCTGCCTCCCGGCTCCACAGAGGGGCCTGGGTCAGGGAACACCATGCTGCCCCCACGCTCTTAGGTAGGCAGGGGCAGCCCCAGCTCTTGGCAACGTTCCTCTCGTGTTAACCGAAGATGGATGATCTAAAGGTGGGCCCTGGAGACCGGCCCCAAGTGCGCAGACGCACCAGGCTGTGCTACCTGTGAGCTGGCAGGCCCCTGCCAAGTGTCCCACCAGCTGGGCAGTGGCCTCCTCCCCTTCGTGTCCACCTGCGTCTGGCCTCCTGGTGCAGGTGGGAGCTGAGCCGGTGAGGAGGGGCCCAGGCTGCAAAGTGACTCTGTGTGGTTAGGGGAGCAGAGCCCTGGATAAACCCCGCCTGCCTCCCACCACTCCCCACCCACTCCCTGCAAGGCTCCCACAGGCCACTCGGGGACAGAGTCCCAGGGAGCTGCGTTTTCCGCCTGTGTGGACAACGCCTGGGAGAAAGGTAATCTTTCGACAGCTCCAGCCTGATGATCTGGGCCTCAGGCTTTTTTCCTTATCCTCGTTTTTCCCACACAGGAAAAGGTATGCTGGCCTGGCTCTGCAGATCCAGCCCGGCTGTGATGCACGGCGGCTAATTCCTGAGTGCACAAGTGCCAAGAGCGCTGGAGGGGTCACGGGAAAAGATGATAGCGCCACTTATCTTTCAAGGAAACCCAGAGGGCAGAACGGTCCCAGGATTAGACTGGGTGACTGTGTGGCCAGGAACAGGATGGCAGGCAGGAAGGAAACCTGCCTCCCAGGCCACCGGGAATCAAGGTTTTAAAACATTTGCAGGCGTTTATCTTGACGCCTCAGAGTAGCTTCGGGGGAGGAAGGGTGAGTGACAATTTAATCTTTCCACCCTCACCAATCTTTATTTCCTCCTCTCTCTCCCACCCTCCCCGCCTAGAAGAGCCATCTGGTGTCAACCGGGGCTGAGCTGTGGTTCACAAAAAGCAGCTGGAGCCCCAGGACTCAGCGACGTTCAGTTAACGAAAGAGTTTTTTAAACGGGAACCGTTTGGCTGATGCTTGGGTGATGGTGGGTGTGCGGAGGGAGAGAGGGAGAAACAGACAAGGATCCCAGACAAGTGGATAAGCCTAGACTGGTGGGAAGGGAAGGCCCAAGAAAAGGCCAAAGGACACGGGAAGACAGAGAGTGAAGAGCCTGGAGGAGGGGGGCAGGGGCGGAGGCAACGGAGAAGAAAATGCTAGAAATGAGGGAAGAGATAAAACAAGAAGGAGGCTTGGGACTTGGAAAGAGAGTTATAAAGAGATATGACATCAGACATAGAGCACGGACTTGTGGACACAGGGAGGGGAAGGAGAGGGTGGGACAAACTGAGAGTAGCCTTAAAACATAGAAATTGCACGTATGCAGCGACTTAGCAGCACATGCTCAGTCACTTCAGCTGTGTCTAACTCTGTTCAACCCTATGGACTGTAGCCCACCAAGCTCCTCTGTCCATGGGATTCTCCAGGCAAGAATACTGGAGTGGGTTGCCATGCCCTTCTCCAGGGGATCCTCCCAACCCAGGGATTGAACCCGTGGAGTCTCCTGCGTCTTTTGCATCGCAGGCGGATTCTTTACCGCTGAGACACCAGGGAAGACCCCAAACATACATTGCTGCTGCTGCTGCTGCTAAGTCGCTTCAGTCGTATCCGACTCTTAGCGACCCCATGGACTGCAGCCTACCAGGCTCCTCCGCCCATGGGATTTTCCAGGCAAGGGTACTGCATAAAATAGATAGCCAGTAGAAATTTACTGTATGTCACAGGGAGCTCAAATCAGGTGCTCTTTGACAACCTAGAGGGGTGGGATGGAGTGGGACATAGGAGGGAGACTCAAGAGGGAGGGAACACATGTATACCTATGGCTGATTCATGTCGATATACGGCAGAAACCAACACAGTATTGTAAAGGAATTACTCTCCAGTTAAAAATAAATAAATAAAATGACAAATAAATAATTAAAATCACGTTTAAATTTTTAAAAGAGAAACAGGAGAGGAAAGGAGAAATCCCCAGCTTGTAAATAGGTCATGCCCTGGAAATGTATTTACTACATGCAAGTTTACAACTAAACAATAAACCCATCTCCATGCAAACAATGAATGTTGCTTGAGTTCCTACTGTCACCCCCAAAACAGGGCTGACTCGCACCCCTGAGAGTGGACAGATCCTTGAATTTTGCCCCTAGTCTCTCCTTGGGCCTCACTGCAGCCTGGCCCTGCTACAAATCCCAGGGCTCTCGATCTTGTCCCCACAGTTCAATTCCCCACCAGGGCAGACTTGTTAGGAGCACCGCTGCCTGGCCCCTGCTTAGACAGGTTCATCTGCCTCTCTGCTTGAGGGACCCAGGCAGGGTTTAGAAGCATCCCCAGGGGACTCTAATGGGTGGTCAGAATTTAAAATCACTGATATAACTTGCATGGTGACGTTGGACTCCATGAGGGGAGAGTGGGCTTTCTAATCTCCATGAAGGATATTGTTTCTAAGTGAAAATGCATTTGGACTCTCACTCCAGATGTCAGGCACAAACCAGCCCGCACACCTGTGGGCCCTGCCCACACACACAAGGCTTGCTGCAGTGGCCTGCTCAGCAGTGAAGGTGGGGGACAGAGAGTCTGGTGGAGGTCCCCAGAAAGCACGTCCGCCCTGCTCCCAGCGTGGGGGATGTCATCCAGTCACGTGTGGGAAACCTTTCATAATTTGGGTGCTTGACCGGCCAAGGGGTTCTTATTCAAGTTCGGTGTGGGCTGAAAGGATAGGGGGAGAGGGAAACGTGTCAATGATAAACAGCAGAGGGATGGGAGTCCCGCGAGAAAGAGCATGAGCTCTGAGTTAATAACGAAGACACACGCCTGGAAATGGAGATCAAGGGTGGCTTCACAGCTTGTCCTGAAATTAGCCGAGCCAAGACGTCAGGGAAGCGGATTTCTGGGTTCCTTTGCGTCCGAGCCACCAGACATAATAAGTTTGCTCCAATCAAACAAATGCAGCCGTTTCTCCCAGGGAGGGGAGAAGGCCGATCATCAGCATTAAGTTCTCTGACTCGTTGAGGTGGGGGCCAGGACACCCCACCCACTTGTCAGCAGCTGAAGGGTTAGGTCCCCACCCCTCTTCCTTCGGAGGACACACTCCTGGGGAACAGAGGGCTGCTCGCAAAAAACACCCCGGGAGACTGCTGGCAGCCACACAAAACTTTATGAAATCCTTAAAGCCAACAAGACAGAACAGAACAGGCCAGAGGGTACAGCCAAAAACCTGTTGTCTCTTCACCTCTTCCAGCACCGCACAATGTAAAGTCAATCAAATAATCGAATTACGCAAGCAACGGCCTAGGAAGGATTATGTAAAATACAGCTGGTGTCTGGTGGCCAAGCGGTCTTCCCTGAATCCCTTTCCGAAGAGACTCCCCGTCAACCAACAGGAGGCCTCGGGGCCCTGGTGCCCAGGCTGACGAGCCGCTGTGCCTGCACAGGACAGAGCGGCGGCCAGTCCTAGCGGCTGTTCCTAACGAGCAAATGTAGGAGGTGCAGGAGAAGGAGGCACAAGCCAGCACGCCGGTCACCCTCTTACTCCGTGAGGGGCAGAGCAGCACACCGTCACGCCTAAGTTATCAGAATTCCTTTGGAGACAGGCTCTGCGGCTCCCAGGATGGAACATCATTACAAGTTAGCTCAAAATGGGGCACATGGGGGGCAAAGGAGGCAACAGCCCAGGCAGAGGACAGTTGGGACATGCTCCCAGATTCAGGGGTGCCCCAGCAACCTCAGGCAGAGCAGTGGCTTCGGAAGCTGGTCTTCCTGCCCCTCACAGAGCAGGCTCCTGCTCCCATCACGGTAATTCGACACTGTTCAGTTTCTGCAGCTTAGGCCGCAACCTTGTCCATCCGCTTCACGGCTTCCACCTACTCAGCTTCTGCTCGGCATCTGCTTCCTCGTCTCCTCTCTGTGTGCCCTTGGCTTCTGGACATTTCTAGAATCTGGAATCAAAGAGTGACTCTAAGACGGAGGGGCTGATTGGGTCAGTTAATTACCACTGAGCTTTCTTACTGGGCAGAAGTCACACTGCAGCCTCCTGCTGGCTTCCTCCGAGTCAGGTACCACCCACTGGATCCAAACTGCTGAAGCCAGGGTAGAAGGGCACAGGCAGAAAGTGGCAACCCACACCTGAGGAACTACCTGCGGCTTTGTCAGAGTCAGAGAGGGTTATGGGCTGGACTCACACTTCATCCACCACAATCTCAGCCTACCTGCCACTCGGGTTCCCCTCCAGAGATGCGCGACGTGACAGCTCCTGAACAAACTGAAGCTAGTGTGAGCGGAGGGAGCACGCACAGGAAGCAATGCATTTCTCGAAAGAAAAGAAGTCCAGTAACTTTCTACTACTGAATAGCAATGGTTCAGGTTCATGTACCACATGGTTGGAAACCACTGGAGTTCAGTCAGTGCAAAGGGAGGAATAGGTTCTTGCAGAATAATAACTAACAATGATCAAACCCAGGCTCTGGGTCAGGCTCTGTGCATAGCACTCAACTGCTGGTGACATCCTGACATCATTGGGGGCCAGTGTGGCACAGCTGTCTGCTGGCCGACCCCAAAGCATCTCAACCTGTTCTCCTTTAACCACTACTGCAAAAGCTGGAAGAGACTCTGCCAACTTCCCTCACAGATGAGGGGCCATGTAGCCCTGTTCTGGCCAATGAAGTACAAGAAGAAATCATTTGACAGCTTGGGGGCAAGTTTTTCCTTTTTGGAGAAAAGAGGAGCAGTCCTGAAACATGGGCCTTTGCCCTGTTCACCTTGGCAGGGGTTGGGGGCAGGGCGGCGGGAGGGTATAATTGCTTCACAATGCTGTGTTAGTCTCTGCTGTACAACAAAGGGAATCAGCTCTATTACACTAATACCCTGTCCCACTTGGCCCTCCCTCCCACTGCCCCCCATCCCACCCATCTAGGTCATCACGAAGCACAGAGCTGAGCACTCTGAGCTCTATAGTAGGTTACCACCAGCTATTTATTTGATACATGGCAGTACACCCACGTCATTCCCAATCTCCCAGTTCATCCCAACCACCCCTCCCCCATGCCCACACGTCTGTTCTCTGCATCAGTATCTCTATTCCTGCCCTACAAATAGGTTCATCAAAACTTTCCTTTTTTTAATCCTGCTGTCACCTCTCATTTCTACTCCCCACTTCCTATGACAAATGAAGACAACATCTGAAAAAACCACAGTCGTCTTCTAAGATGAGGCAACAAATACGAAGGTGAAAAAATGACGATGCTGAAGTTGTCAAAAGAGACTTTGTCCCTGGAAGTCAGCTGAGCAGCTGCATATGCAAACTGATCACTAGCCCCATCTTACAGGTCAGGAAACTGAGGCTCAGAGTGAGTAAGCAATAGTCTGGGATCTTAGTTACCAAAGGGCTTCATCAAGATTTAACACCAAACCTGCGGCTTCCAGAGACCTAACCATCATGACATAACTCCTCTCCTACCAAAAGCAATCTTGGAATTGGAAAGTCCATATATGGAAGGTCGCTTAAGGACCCTGGGATTTCCCAGGTGGCACAGTGGTTAAGAATCCGCCTGCTAATGCAGGAGACTCCAGTTGGATCCCTGAGTCGGGAAGATCCCCTGGAGTAGGAAATGGCTACCCACTGCAGTATTCTTTGTCTGGAGAATCCCATGGACAGAGGAGCTTGACGGGCTACAGTCCATGGGGTTGCCAAGGGTCCAACACTACTGAGCACCCAAGCTCTCACACTTAAGGACCCTGTGGCTCAATTTCTGTCAGTTAGTGTAAAGGCCCACTGTGGTTGAATGCTGGGCCTGAGTCCCATTGGCTTTGCCGTCCTGAGTTATTAGGACTGAATCCTCTTCATCCAGGGTTTTTTACATTGCTTTATGGTTTACAATGGGCTTCCCAGGTGGCGCTAGTGGTAAAACATACTCGCCAGTGCAGGAGACATAAGAGACACAGGTTCAATCCTTGGGTCAGGAAGATCCTCTGAAGGAGAGCATGGCAACCCACTCCAGTATTCTTGCCTGGAGAATCCCATGGACAGAGGACCCTGGTAGGCTATATAGCCCATAGGGTTGCACAGAATTGTATACGACTGAAGCAACTTAGCACACATGCTTGACATCACGCATGGCTTCTCTCCTGAGAATGGCTAGAGACTCTAAATCCTGCAAGGTACCGTGATGGCGTCTCCACTGCCTTAGCCAAGGATTTATCATCTTGACTCATTTTGGACCTCTGACACCACAGGAACCAAGACAGAAGTAAAGACAATAGTATTGTATGTCAGAATGCTGTCATGTTGACCACAGTACGCTTCAATGTATTTAGACGATATTAAGCCAAGATATTTTATACCAGAAAATGTTACCTGAGAAGGACCATTATTAGTGGCTTTTGCAATATTCATGCTGGGAGGCTGCTGCGTGGTCCCTTAGGGAGAACAGTATTGCAAGGGGAAAGCAATGGCAGGCCCAATCCCTGAGGCAATTTCTATTATTAAGCTGCTTAAAAAAAAAAAAAAAAAAAAAAAAACCTCTCCAATTTCCTGAGGATCATAATAAAACAAAGAGGTCTGTTTACACTTAAATTTGTCATCTCTCCAAAGGGTATTGGGCATGATGGAGACTGGTTTTGAAAACCCAACTCTAAGGATCAGTTTATTCTGCACTCTGGCTTCTTTTCAAGCATCTCTGAACTTTCCCAAAAAACTGCCACTGTCCAATGATTGATGCATTTCTGGAGACTCAGCGGAGCTTGTCTCTTCACATTATCCAGCTGTTCAGTGCCTGTGGTTTTCACTCATGGTCGTTCCATTTGATTGTTCCCTCCTTGCCCCTAACCTTCTGGCAATGTGCAAGAAAAATGGAGCATGAAGCTGGGACTGAAAACCTTGCAAATTGCACAGAGTTTAGGATAGTAAAGGGGGTTTCCCTGCTGGCTCAGAAAGTAAAGAATCTGCCTACAATGCAGGAGACCCGGGTTCTATCCCTAGGTCAGGAAGATCCCCTGGAGAAAGGAATGGCACCCAACTCTAGTATTCTTGCCTGGAGAATCCTATGAACAGAGGAGCCTGGTGAGCTGCAGTCCATGGGGTCGCAAAGAATCAGACATCACTGAACAACTAACGCTTTCACTTAGGACAGTAAAAGGTCTTACATTTGAAACAATATGGAATTAAGGTGGGAAATCAGAAGAGTCATTTGTTCAATTGACTCCACCAGTGTTTACTGAACACTTACTGTTAAGCAAGTTCTGTGTTTAGCCCTCTAGATGCACTCTGCTATTTAACAAGACCGCAAATGTGCCAGTTCAGCACCAAGATTATCCTCATTCTATTCATCAGGAAACCATGGCTTACCAAGATAGAATAACATACAGTCTAGAAAGGGAGACAGCAGGTAGTACACACACATGTGCCCATGTGAACTCCAACACACAGCAGAATATATCAGTTAGATGATCTAAACGTCAAGGCTCAGATAAAGAAGAGACTGCATTCCAGCCTCATACAGAAGATCATGTTTTATTAACAACAAGGTTCTACAAGATGGATAAGACTACAGCAAAATAATAATAATAGGGATCTCAGAAGAAATGGCATAAGTAAAGGCGAAGAGGCAAGCAACACAGACCACATTTGAAAATGGTAGCCCACGTAATTTAGAAAGAGAAAAGTGGTATAGTAAATAGTTTGGTGGTGGTGGTGGTTTAGTCGTTAAGTCATGTCTGATTCTTGCAACCCCATGTACTGTGGCCCGCCAGGCTCCTCTGTCCACAAGATTTCATTAGGACTTCAAAAAATCTTAAAAAAAAAAAAAAAAAAAAGAGAGAGAGAGAGAGAGAAACTTCCTGGTGGTCCAGTGGTTAAGATTTCGCCTGCCAATGCAGGGGGTGCAGGTTCAGTCTCTGGGCAGGGAGCTAAGATTCCACATGCCTTGAAGCCAAAAAGCCAAAACATAAAACAGAATCAATATTGCACAGATTCAATGAAAATGTTTAAAATGGTTCATATAAAAAAAACTTAAAAAAAATAGAGTTTAGAATTGGGTACAGATCACGGAGGACCTAGAATATCAATCTTAATGAGGGATTTATCAGCATCACAAAGAGAAGCCACCGCAGAACTTTGGGGAACCAGGAAACTCTCCCAAGCTGTCCATAAGTAAAGTGTATTTAACAGTAAGAAGAAGATGGAAAGAAAAGAGGCAGATGGCTAGGAGCCTAGGCATCCGCAACCACAGAAGCCGATGATAAACAGTGTAGATCTGCACCTTGGGAGGAGCAGTGGGGATGGAAGGATGTCCACACAGATGAAAAGACCAGGCAATTGACAAATGGGTCAGTGAGGTGTCAGGGATGACTCTGACGCTGAGTGCCCTCAACACACATGCAGGCAGGACATGTTGAGCAAAAAACTACAATGTAAAGAACTTCCAGTTAAAAGTGATACCTGGCAAGCAGTCCCTGCCCCACTAATTTCCTGCTAGACATACACATGACAACACATTTTCAAGACTGAAACTCAAAAATAGCACAAAAACTGAATGGCCAAAATGTGGAAAGAATTTCCACCCACTCCAGCACGGCTGAAGGCGAATTCAGAGAAACAGTGAGTGGCAGACGATCCTTGCTCTCCTGAGCAGAAAAGCCCACATATGGCAAAGAAAGTCATTTGGCCCCTGGCCCTTCTCCACTGTCTGCCCTTCCTCCAAGATCCAGGGTCAGTGCCCACAGGAAAATTGCATAACCCTCCCTCAATTACGCAAGTGTTTCTCTTCAGGTGCCAGAATAACAGGTCAATTATTTGTTCCCATTGGGAGAAAATAATAACAAATGAAACAACTGACAAAGGATTAATTTCCAAAATATACAAGTAGCTCATACAAGCCAACACCAGAAAAATAAACAACCCAATCAAAAAGTGGGAAAGAAACCTAAACATTTCTCCAAAGGAGACATACATGTGTTACCAAACACAGGAAAGGATGCTCAACATTGCTCATTATTAGAAAAATGCAAATCAAAGCTATAATGAGATATCACCTCACACAAATCAGAATAGCCATCATCAAAAACTCTACAAACAATAAATGCTGGAGAGGGTGTGGAGAAAAGGGAACCCTCTTGCACTGTTGGTGGGAATGTACATTGAGACAGCCACTATAGAAGATAGTACGGAGATTCTTTGAAAAACTAGAAATAAAAGCATCTCATGACTCAGAAATCCCACTACTAGGAATATACTCTGCAGAAACCAAAACTGAAAAAAACGTATGTACTCCCATGTTCATTGCAGCACTATTTACAACAGCGAGAACACGGCAGCAACCCAGATGTCCATCGACAGATGAATGGATAAAGAGGCTGTAGTATATATATACAATAGCATATTGCTCGGCCATAAAAAGGAATGCATTTGAGTTAGCTCGAGTGAGGTGGGTGAACCTGGAGCCTATCATACAGAGTGAAGTAAGTCCGGAAGAGAAAGATCTGACACACAGATATATGGAATCTAGAAGGATGGTCCTGATGAAATTTTCTGCAGGGCAGTGATGGAGACACGGATGTAGAGGACAGACTTATGGACATGGGGGAGCAGGAAAGAAGGAGCGGGTGAGACGTACGGAGAGAGTAACATGGAAACTTACATTATCATACGTGAAATAGACAGCCAGTGGGAATTTGCTGTGTGACTCAGGGAACTCAAGCAAGGGCTCTGTATCAACCTGGAGGAGGGGTGGGATGGGGAGGGAGGTCCCAAAAGGGAGGGGACATATGTATACCTATGGCTGAGTTATGTTGATGTTTGGCAGAAACCAACAAAATTCTATAAAGCAGTTATCCTTCAACTGAAAAATAAGTATTTTTTTAAAAAATCATTTGTTCCCCATCCTGTCCTTTCTCACTAATCTTGTCCCACTCAAATTTTCTGTCACATCGGTGGACTGAAACCTAAGCAGTAAGTGGAAGGGGTCTCTCCTGAGGCTTTGTATCCTCTAGGGTGCAGTCCACACACTGAAGCTATATACCAGTAAGAAAAAAGCTGTAGGAAACTAACAGTAGGGCATGCGGGAGTTGTACATTTCCACCCTCAGTTTCAGAGTGTCAAAGAATCAGGCAGTGGGATGAGAGGATTCCATTTCTATGCAGCAGAACCACAAAATCTGTCATCTGTTGGCAAACCCCAAATCCAGGGGGAACCTCCCTAATCTGAAGATTAATAAACAATAAGCTGAATAGGAGGTCTATGGGGAAAATGCCAAAGCTCCAGAGAAAGGGAACAATATCCTAAAGATCAAGGAGATAAACATATCTTGAAAATAATTTACTATCAAAAAAAAAAAGTGAGAAAATACTTTGAAAGGTTTTTGTATCTTCAATAGGACCTAAGAATGTGTGACTTCTCTGAAAAAGGAGCAGAAAGTAGGATGATAAGATGAAAAGACAGGACAATGGAATCCAGAAACAATGAGCCAGATGGGTGGGGAGCTGGGTGAGGCTGGGAGGCCGACAGTACAATAAGAGAACTAAGTCAGCCCTGAAGACTGTAAGCCAGACGGTGGGAAATCAAGCCTGTGACATGTAGAATTTGAAAAAGCTCTCCTGAAATTTGGGGAAAACAAGAAGGAGGTCAAAACATTTGTTCTGAGTGGGCTCTTATCTAACACTTGGAAATGAGTTATCCAAGGAGACACGCGTGCTGACAAAGCAAGAGACTTTATTGGCATGGGGCATCTGGGCAGAGAGCAGGAGGGTGAGAGAACCCAGGAGAACTGCTCTGTCATGTGGCTTACAGCCTTGGGTTCAGGTGATGCGGTTAGCTTCTGAGTCGCCCCTGGCCAATCATTCTCACTCAGGGTCCTTGCTGGTAATGTGCACACATCGCTCAGCCAAGATGGATTCCAGTGAGAAGGATTCTGGGGGGACACACGGATGTGTCTCCTGTCTGCTTTTGACCTTCCCCAAATTCTTCCAGTTGGTGGTGGCTTGTTAGTTATGTGTTCCTTACCAGGATCTCCTGGTGTAAAACAACTCATGCAAATGGTTTCTGCGGTGCCTGGTCTGGGCGTGCGGCTTCAGTCAGTGTTTCCCCTAACAGGACCAAAGCAATGAGCCTGGGGATAGTTTACAAGGCTCACACAGGAAGCATCTCACATAGGAAATCTGCTTAATTTCTCCATGTCTTGGAGTTATTGTCTCTAAAATGGGGTTCTAAAACAATAAGCAGAGCATTTTGAGGGCCATAAAGGAGATATAATGTGTAATGTGCTTGTCTTCAATAATGACACATAGTAACACCAGGTAGCATCGGCTGTCATTTATTATTTCTCCTTAAATAGTCCACACAAATTGATAGGCAAACTTGAATCAATAACTGCAAGCTTGAAGAGTTGATTCGTGAAGTAAGAACTAGAAATAACACAGAAGCATATGAAAAATACCTTATTAGGAATCAAAGAAACTCAACTGCCAACAATGAACAACTTTTCTAAAAACAGGTTAGCTACAGATTTTTCTTTCTTTAATGATGAAGCTCTCTGTTGAGAGTATGCCTAAAAGGAGCTCTACATACCTTGCCTATGAAGCTCTAAACTGATATTTATAGATCAAGAGGATGAAAAAGACTTGTGTTCTTGCTGTGGACTGAATATTTGTGTCCTTCTCAAAATCCATATGTTGAAGTCCTAATTACCCAACATGACTGTATTTGGAGATGGTTTGTTGTTCAGTCGTTAAGTCATGTCCAACTCTTTATGACTCCATGGAATACACCATGCCAGGCTCCTCTGTCCTCCACTATCTCCTGGAGTTTGCTCAAATTTATGTCTCTTGAGTCAGTGAAGCTAACCATCTCATGCTCTGCTGCCGCCTTCTCCTTTTACCTTCAGTCTTTCCTGGTATTTGGAGATGGGGAGGCGACAAAGGTTAAATGAGATCATAAGGGTGAGGCCCTAATCCCACAAGGCTGGTACCCTTATACGTACACAGAACTCTGCCACGTGGGGACAGTGTGAGAAGTTGTCCACGCACAAGGCAGGAAGAAGGCTTTCACCAAGCATGGAATCAGCCGGCACCTTGAGCTGGGACTTGCAGCCTTCAGAACTCAGAGAATTAATTTCTGTTATGGGTGTCACCCCATCTGCGGTATTTTGTTATGGTAGCCCAAACAGACAAACAATTCTTAAGCAGAATCTCCGCTTATAGGAGTCTACTCTAAGGGAACCAGTCCATCCTAAAGGAAATCAATCCTGAATATTCGTTGGAAGAACTGATGCTGAAGCTGAAACTCCAATACTTTGGCCACCTGATGCGAAGAGCTGACTCATTAGAAAAGACCCTGATGCTGAGAAAGATTGAAGGCAGGAGGAGAAGGGGACGACAGACGACAAGATGGTTGGATAGCATTACGAACTCAAAGGATGTGAGTTTGAGTAAGCTCCAGGAGATGGTGAAGGACAGAGAAGCCTGGTGTGCTGCAGTGCATGGGGTCACAAAGAGTAGGACATGACTGAGTGACTGAACAACAAATTCTAAGGGAATAATCAGTGAGGTTGACAAGGATTTGTGGATGTGTCCTATAGCATTCCTGGAACAGTTAAAAATAATCTAAATATTCAACAATAGAAGACTCTAGAAAAGTGCAAGATGCACCAGGTTTTATGGCTCATTTATGATATGGGAGAATGATTATTAGATGATATTAATACAAAAGCAGTAGAGAAAACTATATAAATATGATCCTCATTTCATTAAATTATGTATTTACCAAGTACATAGAAAAAGGAATGAAAGAATACACACCCAAAATAATAACAGGAGTATTATCTCTGATAGTGGGCACAAGCAGAACTTTCTTCTTTATATTTTGAGATGTTCTAAATCTCCAACAATCGTCTTATATACTATTTTACAATCATAAAAAATAAAATAATTTTAAAAACAAGACATGTGCATTCTACTTCTGCCATTACTTGAAATAGTCTTTAAAGGGAGCCTCATTTCTTCATGGTATGCTTGTTTCCTGCCTATAAAGTTCTAGAGACATTATCAGTCATTTAACTGCATAATAAAAATTTACATTAAAAAAAAACTGCCGCCACAGGATGGTGGCATTGTTACTTTGTTACTAACCCCTGCTTTCTTTTTTATGCACTATCCCCAAATAAATGTGCATGGTTTCTGCTTAGGGGTTTAGTGACAGAGCCTAGGGAAATGCTTGCCTTTTTCTTTAAGATGTAACGCCCCCAAATTACAACAGGCTCCTTGGAATTTTAAATGTTGAAAAAGGTAACCTAAGTAAACATGAGTATGTTCTTGAAAAACATACCACAAATAAACCAACATGGAAAATATTTTGTGGAAGAGCTTGTCCTATATTGTTCCTTCAGGAAGAAGGAACTAGAATCAAGAGGTAAAGGCTATGGGAAGGCAGATTTTGGTGCAGAACCAAGAATTCCATAACAATGACAGATTCCTTACAATGTAATGAGTACCTCATCACCAATAATGTGGAGAGTAAACACATGATCACTTGTTTGGAAGGAGGAGGAAAAGTAAATGCTGCGTTAAATTTGAACCAAACTGAAAACTGAACTGTATAATCCTTAAGGCAAAAATAACTGTAACATTTGTCCAAACTGGCACTTCTGGGAGAAAAGAGGCGATGTTATTAATAATTACCCTGGGACCAAGGGCATCCTAGTTAAACTGGAATGAGTGGCCATCCCTCTCTAGGGTTTTCTCTAACTCTTGGCACTAACTAAAATTCTACATTCATAGACTGTAAGTCTTTAATCCACATTTCAAGAGTTAAATTCTTCCAACACCCACATTTGAATGACTTAATGGCTTATTGTAATGGTCAGACATTCTTGTGTATAACAACCTTTCTCTGAATGGTTGGGGATGGAGGTGAGGGCAGAAATGTGTGTTTTCCCCAGTAATTGGCCCTTGGAGAAAAAGAAAGAAGTGAGCACAGTTAATTGGAAGCCTACAAGGCATATGGCACTGGCAACCCCAGAATTATTTTGAGCTGCAGTTAGCATACCTAGATGATTAGTACTTGGATATTTCAGTGCTTCCTGAGCATAGCTGGAATGTGTAGCTCTGATCTGTTTTCCAGCTGGAAATGTTACAGACATGGGAAGATTTCTGCTTTTGAGCGTCTTGTCGTATCCTGTCTCTGCTTGGCAGGATCCCTGCTCCGATAGTCTATGCGTCTCTTCCATCACTTCTGCTGTCCTCCGGTCTCAACATAAGTAATTTCGAATGAGCTACAGAAGCTCCAACAGAACCTCCCCAGCAGCAGACAAGCCCACCCCCAAGCTGATCCTCTGCCGTTTCATTGTCTGTGATTATTACAGGGTCATCAAGCAGAAAAGGGTGAAAAAAGAAGAGGTAAAATTGTAGGAGATGTGATTTTAATGTTCCTGCCTCTTCTGACTGCTTCCCCATCGGCCTATCAAAAGTACCATTGGACTAAGGCCTCATACTCCCATAATTTCCCTACGAGAACCATAAGTGTTTCATTCTAGAAGCAAGACAGCAATGCTTTCCTGCAATCAGACTATAAACCCTCCCAAGGCAGAGGTTCTTTGTATGTTGTGTGTCCACAAGACTTAGCAGAAGGTAGGTGCTCAGCACATGTTAGGAGGAAACAGTGGTGACGTAAGAGTGACGAGAGTGACAAGTATTTTAAAGAGAACAACTTTTCAAAGGGATAATTTTTAGAGGAAAAGTATGCCTGGTCATAAACAGAAAGGGCAAGGCTGCCAAGGGAAGGAGCCAGGTAAATTTTGAGAGGACATGAGTCCAAGAATGACCCAGAGATGCTCTTAATGTCAGATCAGGCTGGGGTACATGGCAGAGAACAGTGAGGCTGGGAGGGACTGGGCCTAGGAAGGATGCAGGGAGGTGGAAGGAGAAAATCCTCTGTAATGGGGACTGAATGGAGCCGAAGATAAACCATCCCAGATTAGACATTCTGCTGGGAGCTTGGGAAATACACAGAGGGGATAAAGGGGATCCTCTGCCTAAGCTCACATTTCTAAAACCCAAGAGGATGAACTCTTTCTAGAGATGCTTGTACGTCAACTCACGAGCAATTGACTTAAACTGCAAGCATACAGTCTTGGGCATTCTTGTCAAGCTCTGGCAATTGGGAAGGAGAGAAGAAAAAAGTAGGCAAATAATACCTTCAGTGCTTTGCACCTTCAAGAAAGCCAGCACACTCTTAGGGAGGTTATCGCAGTGATCTAGCTTCAAGCCCCTTAAGACATTCAAGAGCACAGAAACCACCTTTACAGGTGAGCAAAACTGAGATGTCCCATGGTCACCCTTGACCAGTTAACCCAGCCTCATCTCTAAAGCTTTCAGAATGTCAGCCAACAAGACAGCAATACCAAATTTCCTGGAATGCAGCCAAGCTGCCAGTTGAGGGGTGATGGCCCATCTCTGAACACAAATCCCTGGTTGCTGAGCTGGGCTGAGGGGGAAGAAAGAATACTAATAACCGTGCGGGTTCGTATGGAGGGTTAGTCAAGGCAGATGCTCACTTTGAAGCCAGAGGTGCACTTGTCAGGTGCCCAGAAGCACAGCTTTAAGCAATTCAAATTAGCCAGGCACCTGAATGCCACTGGCAGACTGGTGAGACTTCAGAAAGAGGACTGTGCAGGTTTCTTTCTAGCAAAGGCTGTGAATTATCCAGAAAATCTAACAAGCAAGATAGGAATAACCTGCTGGGACAAATGCTATTTCAGCTACAAACTGAAGAACAACCCACAGGTGTCTACTGAGGCGAACTCAGTGCACAGCCCACTTGGACCATGGATGGAACCATCTTCATGAAGGATGTCAGTAGATCATGAAAAAAGTTTTGAAAGTGTTAGTCACTCAGTGGTGTCCACCCCACCAGGCTCCTCTGTCCATGGAATTCTCTAGATAAGAATATTGGAGTGGGTAGCCATTCCCTTCTCTGGGGGATCTTCCCAACCCAGGGATCAAACCTGGGTCTCCCACATTGCAGGCAGATTCTTTACCACCAGCTGAGCCACCAGGGAAGCCCAAGCCAACAGGTCATGAGCAGG
This sequence comes from Ovis canadensis, assembly GCF_042477335.2. NCBI lineage: Eukaryota > Metazoa > Chordata > Mammalia > Artiodactyla > Bovidae > Ovis > Ovis canadensis. Next base: position 20,207,704 of record NC_091260.1, on the reverse strand, counting down.
ATTAAATGCTGCCTTCTCAGGAAGGATGAACACAATATCAGGATGCACAAGACGGATTCAATGTGTCTTATGACCCTGGACTTTTATCTTAATTTACTGTGCTCTACAGTAGGTCTTTGTTGGTTATCCATTTTAAATATAGCAGTGTGTACATGCCCATCCCAAACTCCCTAACTATCCCTTCCCCACATTGGACTGCAAAGTCTTAACCACTGTACAGCCCTGAGTTTTCAAGTGACAGTCAGTGACATAAACAGCACTTCCCTTCTGGCTCCAATTAAGTCTTGCTTATAGAAACATTCAAGTTATTCAAGTAGGGAATGAGATAACGGCTAAGAAAGTCATGTGGAAACAACAAAGTTGAATTCAAATGTAAGGTATTGCTATTATTTAATGGAAGGCAGTTAGGCTAAAAACTAAACAAAATAACAAGGTCACATGCTCAAAGAGGAACAAAGAAAACCTTTGATAATGTTCCCAAAGAAAACAGTTTCAAATCATTTGTCTTCCAAACAATGCCTATTGCCAAGAAAAGAGTCCGTCATTTTTTGTCTTCAAAACTATTCTCCTTATCACTTGAAAACTCAGGCAAAGGACTTCCCTGGCAGTACAGTGGTTAAGACTTTGCGGTCCAGTGTGGGGAAGGGGTAGTTAGGGAGTTTGGGATGGACATGCACACACTGCTATTTTTAAAATGGATAACCAGCAAGGACCTGCTGTGGAGCACAAGGAACTCTGTTCAATGTTACGTGGCTGCGTGGATGGGAGGAGAGTTTGGGGGAGAACAGATACATGTATGTGTATGGCTGAGTCCCTTCCCTAGTCACCTGAAACTATCACAACATTGTTTGTTAATCGACTATACCCCAATACAAAATAAAAAGGTTAAAAAAAATCAAATCAAATTAAAAAAAAAAAAAAGACGTCACCTTCCAATGCCAAGGATGCAGATTTAATCCTGGAGCTAATCCTGCAGCTATCCTGGTCAGGTAGCTAAGACCCCACATGCATCTCAGCCAAAAATCAAAACATAATGGAAACAATATTGCAACAAATTCCATAAAGACTTTAAAAATGGTCCACATCAAAAATAAATAAACAAATAACCCTCAGGCAATATGACTGCAACTGATGAGTCTTTTCACTCTGAGATTTCCATCTCTACCTTTCTTCCCCAATCCTGTGACCAAAAGTGGGTGCCAGTAACTGCTGGCAAATGAATCTCCTAGATAGGAGACATGCCAGATCCCGGTGGGCAGGCACCACCCCCTCACCCTCAGTCTCCAGCCCAGAATCATAGAGATTCCTAAACTACACTGTGAGGCCGTGTTCCGTGCAGCACTGTTTCCCAGTTATATTCAACATTTTCACTCGTCTCTACTCGCCTTGCATAATTGAGCAGTGAAGAAAAAATTTCTAAACATTCACGCCTCTATGGCTCTGTAAAAAATAAGCAGTTCCATGAAGGCATGTAGGCAGCATACATTTTAGCATAACCAGAGAGTGGTGGTAGGAAGTTAGAGGCCTCAGAAAAGCTTGCTTACAAATACGTAAGCTGTGTCTCCACAAAGACCAGCTGCCCCGAGCTACCCATTTGTTGGCATAACTTGCACTGAGTCCTTGGCACATGCATTGTAGCTCTAAAAGTACCCCCTGGGTTATCTTTTTAAGCTTCATTATCCATTTGTAAGATCAGCAATCATATCACATAAAACTGGGACCTGTACATTTGACACTAACCAATATCACTTTTCAAGGGCTCTCCGAAAAATAAAATGGATCACGCAGGAAAATTTTGTAAATGGAAAATATGGCATACACAGAGTCTGAGGTAATCCAGGACAGTTTAAACCAGAAAGCAGATGGAATAAGAGCAATATAAATTAGTGGAACCATATTTTGCCAACTGCAAAGTGACTCTAACTCCAAACAGAACTTCTCCCCAACTTGTTGATTGCATATATATTTGTTTTTAATTACCACCAGGTAGAGTTTAGTGAGACATTTAGTGTTAGAATCATAGAGTCTATGAAACTAAGGAAACAGCGCATAAAATACTTGTGAGGTATTTACATTGGATGATAATATCCGCGCATGTTATACAAGCCAGTTAACGAAAATGATGCATGTGGCAGTTTTAAGAAATGCCCTACAAAAAGAAAGTATATTAAACAATGAACAGAAGGGCAAGACTTCATGAGCAGTCCTTCCTGGCCTCGCCCTCTCGCTATGACCTCCATCCTTTCTCTTGGATGCTTTGGCAGCTTCCCAGTGGAAGAGTCTTGGCCCCTGGTTATCAGAGTTGAGCAGGTCTTAATCAACCCAGTCCTCTCTAGGCCATCAAATCAGACTTAGGAAGATTTTGTCCAAATTACTCTGCCCTTGGTGAATCAACTCAATGACACTAGAGCAAAGCAACCCACTAATTTACAAAGGAGAGAGGGAAGGATTGGCACGGATTTTTTCCCTGCATTGCAAACTGCCGTAAAGAGAGACACTGATGACTTCCTGGTGAATTTGTCCCTTCTCCATATTCCTGCCAAGGTGCTCAAACCTTGAGCCACTTCCTTGTGCTTGGTGAGCAAGAATATGGCTTGACCGCAGACCATGGTTAACCAGGGTGACTCTCCAATCCACTGCCCAGTAAGGCTCCAGTCTGAACAAGGAATCTTACTCGATATCCTTAATCATGACTGGCTCAGGTCTTCAAAGCCCAAGTTTTCAGTGACAAGCCACTCTGGAGGGTGGATGAGGGTAGAAAGAAGATGCTTCCTATGTCTGCTGTCTCTCTTGCCCATTGCATAAACGTTGGGGTACAGAACTGCAGGTCCACCCTGAAAGGGACAGGCATTACAAGGAGCTTGCAGCAGTCTTACTTTTTCTTTGACATGCATCTATATTCTTTCATTCCTGACACAAAGACACCTTCATACCCCCTGCCCAGTTTCAGATCTCACACCAGCTGTTACTACTAAGTAGAAAGGTTCAGGTAGGACCGACATCTGGAAATGCGTTAGTTTTGCATGAGATTAGAGGCTGATGGCAGAAATGACAGAGACTGCAAACTAGAGACATCTACGCATTATAGCATTCTGCCTGCCAGACAGTGACAATGTGAAGAGGAGCAGCAGGAAGGTACAGGAAGGTACAGAGGTCTGCCAAGGAAGGCACTCTCTACCCCAGAACTCAAAGGGCACCCTCAGAAGGGCTTGAGAGAGACAAACCAGGGAAATGAAACTGGCTAAACTAACTGGAATGTGGGAAAGCCTGTGCCCTGATATACAGGGGAGGTTAGAGGGGTCAGGATTCCCAGTCCCTGTTGAGCACAGCTTTAGCCCTCATTCATCCCTATAGAGCTCAGGAAAGGATGTAAGGACCAGTCTTTGGGAATCACAGGGATGAGAAGTGGAAAGCACACTTCCAACACATTATCCATGTGCAAGCACTCAGTTCTGGGCCAAACGAAGGCAGATAACTGGATTCATTTCCACTCAAAATCAAAATAAATAGTATACAGGCCCTTTTCTTAATCCTTTAACTCATACTCAACTCAATGGCCATAGTTTGCTCTGCCCTTCACAGCTCAACCAGCCTCTCTGCAGTAGCTTCTGGAATCAGGGGTCCAGCCCACCACAGGAGCTACCAGGAAGCTGGGCAGCTTCAGGCCCCTCAGAGGGCTTCTCTCCCTAATAGTATTTCCACCATGACAGACCTGCTCACTCAGTCAAAGGAGAAGCACTTAATTCTTAATTCTCTCCTATAATTAAGCAATAGCATAACGCAGGGACTAAACTCAGTGCAGATTTGTAAACCGTCTTTCCTGCAAAGTGTCTGGGGGAGAAAAGCAAGTGGGATTATACAGAGCAAACATAACCACATTCATTTACCTCAGAGGGCAACTGAGAGCAATGGCTAATAAAAATTATTACAAATCACCACAGACGCATAAAGTGCTTTATAATCAACACGAAGACTTTAATCCCATGTTGACTGTTTTTTTAGGCTTGAAGCTTAAGTAAAAGTTGGGCTGAAAAGAGTAAGAGAAACAAACTTCACATTCTGTCATTTTCTAGTTTCAAGCAAATAACAACAACAACAAAAAAAGTAGAAGAGAACCCCAAGAAGTCCATTTTTAACTTGCTGCTTATGTAACAAGAGACTGTGAACTGCACCAGAATTTAATTGAAGGAAAAGTAACTGTAGGGGAATTGCTTGGAGAGCTGCCAGAAGGGTTTTAACAGCTGGAAGTTGAAAAGTGATTAATTTTGACAGCAATAAAAGCCTCATGTTCATACATAATTATGCTTAGATTTGTGGGCTGCTGGAATTTTTTTCTATGCACTATTAACCTTTTGCTGTCCAAATTGGAATTCAGATACTTTAAATGAGTGCCTATTTTTAAATTGAATAATAATTTGCTTTCCACGGCATTGACTCATCTCAAGACAAGGAAGACTCAGGAGAAAGTGTGGAGAAACAAGAACAGGTATCCTCTTCCGAGTATTTTTAGAACGTAATGCAAATGAAGTTATCTCCTTTTACCCTATGCAGAATCACAATGATAACCAAAAATAAAAAGGGTTCAGGAAAAAAAGCATTCAGAGCAAATAAAAAAAATTACATCAAAGTGGCCATCCACTGTCAACCAAATAATTCAGCTAAATTCCCAACATTGGGAAATGGAGACAAATCTGTCTGTGGATGCTAGTTTCACAAATATTGTATAGGCAGAGAAAGCTATTGATTAAACTGAGTTCTAGGACAGGCAATGTTGCTAATTAGCTATAAAAGCTTGACAAATCACTTCATCTTTCTGTGACTTCACTGTTCCTCACATGAGAAAGGGATGGAGCACATAACTGAAAAGATCTAAACTCTAATTATTCTACATCATCTGCTCTAGGAGCCACATCCTGAAAATTTTCTCTCTTATTCACCTTTATTATTCTCATGCCAGCCAGTTTGACCAGTAATAGAAAATATTTTCAATTACTTGAAAATAATATTTAATAATAGTAATTCCAACAGTTTCCAAGACACAGTTCTAAGAACTCTATATAATATCAATATTATATTTTAATCCTCACAAACCGTCTGTGAGATGGCATCCCATTTTACAGAGACTGAGACAATAAGAGGTTACATGAGTCCCCAGAGTCAGCAGTCACCTAGTGGGAAAGCAAAGAGGCTTTAATGGAGTCCTTAATGCCCTGTTGTCTCCAAGCAAATACTATTATTGTGAATACTACACTTAATTTGTGGCTTTAAAGGTGAAATGGAAAGAAGATCTATGAACCTAAACTCCAAAGAACTGAAATCAGTTTGAGCTCTTCCATTTTCTTGGTCAGTCCAATCACCTCGGACAATCCACTAACTTCTCCACTCCAACCTCCTTAACTGTAAAGCAGAGCATTGTCTAAATTGGTGGTTCTCAAGGTGTGGTATCCAAACCAGAAGCATCATCGTCACCTGGGAACTTGTTAGCAATGCAAATTCTCAGGCCTCACCCCAGATGCTTGGAATTAGAAACTTTGAGCATTCATCTGCATTTTGACAAACCCTCAAAGGGATCCTAATGGAGAAGGCAATGGCACCCCACTCCAGTACTCTTGCCTGAAAAATCCCATGGGCAGAGGAGCCTGGTGGGCTGCAGTCCATGGGGTCACGAAGAGTCCGACGTGACTGAGTGACTTCACTTTCACTTTTCACTTTCATGCCGTGGAGAAGGAAATGGCAACCCACTCCAGTGTTCTTGCCTGGAGAATACCAGGGACAGGGGAGCCTGGTGGGCTGCCGTCAATGGGGTCGCACAGAGTCAGACACAACTGAAGTGACTTAGCAGCAGCAGCAGCAGCAGCAGCAAAGGGGTCCTAAAGTTTGAAAACAGCTGGCCAAAGTGATCACTAAGTTGTTTTCTGATTCCCACATGCCACAATTCTATTTATAAATATCTGGTTTGGGGTTGCTGGATTTCAAACTGAGGTGATTTTACTAGATTTAAATTCTTCTTCCCTGATTCAGCAGACATTCTGGCCTCTGTTGCCAGAGGACAGGATACCTCATGCTGGCTCCTAGCATGACTGTTTCCTTACTCATCACTGGGTCATCATGGAATTAAGATGGTAGAAAGGAGTTCAGTTCAGTTCAGTTCAGTTCAGTCACTCAGTCGTGTCCGACTCTTTGCGACCCCATGAATCGCAGCCCGCCAGGCCTCCCTGTCCGTTACCAACTCCCGGAGTTCACTCAAACACATGTCCATCAAGTTGGTGATGCCATCCAGCCATCTCATCCTCTGTCGTCCCCTTCTCCTCCTGCCCCCAATCCCTCCCAGTATCAGGGTCTTTTCCAATGAGTCAACTCTTCACATGAGGTGGCCAGAGGATTGGAGTTTCAGCTTCAGCATCAGTCCTGCCAAAGAACACCCAGGACCAATCTCCTTTAGAATGGACTGGTTGGATCTCCTTGAAGTCCAAGGGACTCTCAAGAGTCTTCTCCAACACCACAGTTCAAAAGCATCAATTCTTTGGCGCTCAGCCTTCTTCACAGTCCAACTCTCACATCCATACATGACCACTGGAAAAATCATAGCTTTGACTAGATGGACCTTTGTTGGCAAAGTAATATCTCTGCTTTTGAATATGCTATCTAGGTTGGTCATAACTTTCCCTCCAAGGAGTAAGCGTCTTTTAATTTCATGGCTGCAATCACCATCTGCAGTGATTTTAGAGCCCAGAAAAATAAATTCTGACACTGTTTCCACGGTTTCCCCATCTATTTCCCATGAAGTGATGGGACCAGACGCTGAAAGGAGTTAGGAATCTAAATAGAAAGATGATACTGTTAATTTTTTTTTTTTAACCTCTAGTCAAAGCCTAAAATGGAAGCCCACAGTCAGAACCTCAGCATAATCTGAGTTCTTAATCCACCACCATGTCCCACCAGGGGGGCTTAACATGTCCTTGTTGCTGCCTGAGGCAAATGGCACTCAAGCTCTGAGGACCAGCTTGCAGGGTTTGAACTAAGGTTACTCCCATGTTCTCAACTGTGCCAAACTCCAGACCTACCTTCCTCCTCTGAGTCAAGAGGGAGGCAACCAACCCCAGAGAGACTATTGAATTTACTTCTTGACACCCCGTTGCCATGGGGTAATGTAGCAGATAAACATGACTGCTCTGAGCCAAGAGCCTGGATGCCCCACAAAAGAGAATTCCAAGTATCCTCAGGGGCCCAAATGTAAATAGGCCTTCACCTTATTCTCTTCAAGGAATCACATGCTCATCAGAAACAATGGAGGAAGACCTTCAAGTTTTTGGATCATCCATCATATGAATGTCCAATGCCTCTTGCTTAATAAACCTGCTTTTAAAAGCAGAACACTGGATGACTTCATACCTGATGGACAAGACTATGAAAAGCAGGGGAGCAAAGACTGGTGTCTCTACTTCCTTTGTATTTTGTCTGACATTTCCTTTACATAAATTGATGTTTGCTGACTCATTTTTTTTTTTTAAAGATACAATTAGAAGAAACAAAGGAGCAGAAATGCAAACACTATCAAAGTTACAAAAACTCCTGGAAAAAATTATGAATTTAGGCAGGAATAACATATTGAGAGAAAAGGTAGCCTCATAAAGCAATAGAAACTTCTTTGGAACTGTAGTTATGAAGTAGGCAGACTTCATAGAGCCGATTAAGCCTAAGCTTTACAAGTGGAATAACTCTGTTCATTTGTTTCATGAGAGTGGAAATTCCCAAATCTTTATTCTAGATCATCCTGAAGACAATTTTACATTTGAACATTATAAATACAAGAAGGGTTGAAAAAATTTTACAAACTATTTCCTCATCCAAGTTTATTTAAAATGATTTATTAGCAGAAATTTTATATTCTTTTATTGAAAATCTTACATCCATACATGTATGGATGTGAGAGTTGGACCATAAAGAAAGCTGAGCACCAAAAAATTGATGCTTTTGAACTGTGGTGTTGGAGAAAACTCTTGAGAGTCCCTTGGACTGCAAGGAGATCCAACCAGTCAATTTTAAAGGAAATCAGTCCTGAATATTCATTGGAAAGACTGATGTTGAAGCTGAAACTCCAATACTTTGGCCACCTGATGCGAAGAACTGACTCATTGTAAAAGACCCTGATGTTGGGAAAGATTGAAGGTGAGAGGAGAAGGGGATGACAGAGGATGAGATGGTTGGATGGCATCACTGACTCAATGGACATGAGTTTGAGTAAGCTCCAGGAGTTGGTGATGGACAGGGAGGCCTGGAGTGCTGCAGACCATGAGGTCACAAAGAATCAGACATGACTGAGCAACTGAACTGAATTAATTAAAAATCTAGACCTAGTTTTCCAGCTGTGGACACCTGTGTCCTGCTGTGACCCCATAAAGAAGTGAACTACCCTGGACAATCTAGGTAGTAGTGCCATCTTACAGATAAAGTAACTGAGGCACAGAGATTCCTAGTCCAGTCCAAGTTACAAAACGAGTAAATAGCAGAACTTAGATTCCAATGCAGGCAGTCTGGCTCCAGAGTTCATGCTTCTGGACGATCAAGTCATGTTTTATTTACTCCATGCATCAGTTAGGAATGCTTCTGGGGACATGACAGAAAGCCCAATCGACAGTGGTCTTTAAAAATAGGAATTCACTTTTCTCACTTTGCAGTGAGTCTGGACATAGCCGTGACTAAGGAGTTCAGTGGCTCGCGATATCCTCAGGGACCTAGGGGCTCTCTATTTTGCTGACCCATCACCCTATAGCATCCTCATCCTTCTTCTCTCGTGGTCACTGCCCTTCCATGCTTCACCTCCCACAATACGGAGGCAGAATGGGTTGGAAAAAAATATATGGAGAGATGTTGCCTTTTCTCTGGAAACTAAGTTTATTTCAGTGGCCGCCCCTTATGTCTCACTAGCCAACACAAGATCTCGTGCCACCCTTCAACCAGCCAGGGGCGCCAAGCAAAACGAGTGTGCAGTGACTGGTTCTGATTAATCATGACTTATATTTGGGAACTGGAAAAGGAGCTGAACCATGGGTCTCTACCTAGCTCCCGAATAAACTGGACTCTTTCCATTGGCGAAGAAGAGCGAGCAGGATGGGGGATGAGCATCAGGTGACAGTAAAGAGGTCCTGCCGTGCTCCCTGACACTGGTGTCTATGAGGCTCCCCACTATTCAATAGCTCACTTATTTGAACTGCAGTGAGAAGGCACTTCACTGAGAAGTGCAAATAAAAATAAAAGATATAATCTCTATATAGTAATCCATCATTCAAAGGCTTCATTTAAGAGAACCGATCTCATAACCACTTTTAAACAAAGAGGTGAAAGAGTTTAAACTATGTTGGTTGAATTGGCAAAAGACTGTCCAAAGAACCTGGGAGACCTTCCCTGGGCTCCAAGTACACAGCAGGGAGAAAAGAATAAGCCTCAAGGTACCGTTCTTAGACTGTAAAATGACAGACAGGCTTGGGAGGGGAGTTTGGGGGAGACTGAATACATTTATATGTGTGGCTGAGTCCCTTCACTGTTCACCTGAAACTATCACAACATTGTTAATCGGCTAGACCTCAACACAAAATTAAAAGTTAAAAAAAAAAAACACACACACGCAACAGACAGGGCAAGCTTCTGTATGTGCTTAAAAATAGAAGAGGGTGTATATTCAGGACGTTTGAGGCACCGGGCACACAGAGCCGGCTTCTAACCACATGTAATTATAGAATAGCCTGAGTCTCTCCAAGTCTCACCTCCACTGAATGTAGACAGTATCTGGAAAGGGTAATGACTCAAACCTCACTGGCACCAGCCCCCCTCCACCCCATGCCCACAACCCCTGAAACACCCTGCTCTGTGTCTCTCGAGGTCCCACGGGGTTCTCATACATGCACACAGACCAGTCCAATTCGTTTGGGACTGCCCCTGCTCAGATTCCAAAGAGCCACATAGTGCCCTGGAGCAGACCAGAGGAAAGCAGTTCTCTCCTCTCTCCCCCGGTCCTTGCCCTCCCACCTGCAACTGTTAGAAGGTTCTGGAAGCAATCCTGCATGTAGTTTCCCTCTCGCTGGAACACACACGTGTGTCCACAGGGCTGGGCTGGGCACAAATTCAAGTGCTAGTGATGTGATAAACTCACTGAGGCTGCTCTATCTCCTCCCAAATACCACATCTTGCTATTGCCTCAGGTCATCCTCTTTCTTCCCTTGGGACAACTGACTATCTCCATTCTAGGAACTTGTTCTTAGGAAGTAACCAGATGCAAGGCCAAGAATATGTGTAAGGAATCAATTATGGAGCTCTTCATTCTGGCTTTTAAAAAATCCTAAATTTTATCAGCTCTGTGTGTCTGTGTTTATGTATGTGTGTGTGTGAACATGCTCAGTTGTGTCTCACTCTGCAACCTCATGGACAGAAACCCCATGGACTATAGTCCGCCAGGCTCTTCTGTCCATGGAATTTTCCATGTAAGAATACTGGGGCAGGTTGCCATTTCTTTCTCCTGGGGATCTTCCTGACCCAGGGAGTCTCTTGCACCTCCTACATTGACAGGTGGATTCTTTACCACTTCACCACCTGGAAACACCTTATCAGCTGTAGACTGGTTAAATTAATTATAGCACTGTTATTTTGAAGAAGATTTTGCATCTGCTTAAAATGAAACATATCTACATTTATTAACATAGAAAGATATCCATGATACATTGTCAAACTAGAGAAAAGCATAGTCTCATTTTTGTGAAAATTTAAACACATACTTGTGTGAATGTATGTGGATTGCTGTGTACATACACCCACACAGAGAAAATAGGGTTATCTTTGGAAGGCAAGATAAGGGTATTTTTACTGTCTTCTTTACATCTTTCTGGACAGCAAATGTTTTTACAAAAAGCATGAATTACTTTCCCAATCATCATCATAGAAAGATAAAGCCATAACCATTTTGAAAAATAATTATTTTAATAAAATGGGCTTTATGGATCAAAATGAAGTCTTTATTTAGTGAGATTATTTTAATAAAAGGAAGTCTCAATCATTTATTGGATATTCCTGGGTAATGTGGAGAATACGACCCTTCAAGATGATTAAAACCATACATCGCCCCCAAAATATCATGACTCTGGCCAGCAGTGTCATACCCCCAACATTACTGATCCTGAAAGTCTGAAAAAAAAAAATCGTGATTTCTGAAAGGAAAAAAAAAAGTACGTAGAGCAAAGCAAGCACATAGAGTAGTGTATTTGTGGTTGCCTCGTTTTAGTCTTGCCTCAGTTTTTCTTTTCAATTGGTTGTTTATCTTTTTTCAATAGATTAGTAAAAGTTCAAAGCTTAACAACACTTGGCATTTACGTTGCCTATTTGTTCTCGATTTGTTTGCCTTTCAAGCTTTTTTATGTGTAAGATTTGAAACCATACGGAAGTTCTCATTGTTTATGCGATCAACTACAGCGATCCTTTCTTTTAGGATTTTTGGCTTTGGCATCATGTTTAGAAATGATGCCCCCAAAGACATCAAAATTATTCGCTCCTATTTTGCTTAATCTATAAATGTTCCTGTTTTACAAATAAGTGTAAAACTAATCAGAATTTATTTTTGTGTGAGGCATGCATGAGGCAGTGAAATAAACAATTTGCCTCCATTGGTTGGTCATTTTCCCAACACCATTTATAAGCTATCCAGCCTTTCCCCAAAGATTAGAAATGAAATTTCCATCATATATCAAAACAAAACAAGTGCACAAGGTTACACACATCCCTTAGGTCTGTTCCGGACTTCTTTTCTCCTATCATTTTCCTGCCTATTCCTGAACTAATACAATACAATTACAATTATTATAGCTTTAAGCTGTATTGTATTTTCCGATAAGACAGAAAAGTACATCACTGTACTTTTTCCAAAAACATATTAGCTATTCTGAAGTGATCATTCTTCTAAATAATTTAGATTTCATCAAATTCCTAATAACACTCCATTAGTATTTCTACTGGAATTACATTAAATTTATAAATGAATCTATAGCAAACACTTAATACTTTCATTGGGAAAACGTCTTTTCAATCTCCTTTTAAGATTTTGTATCTTTCTCTACACTGATCCTGGATATTTCCTGGTAAGCTTGTGGAGAGTTGATTTTCTGTCTGTCCCCACACGTTGCATCACACGCACCATGGTGGAATCTCCTTATCAGATTTATAGTTGTAGGACAGGTTTGCGCATCTCAGCCCCCAGGCAAATTTCCTCTTCCCACAGACTTGAGTTCTGTCTTCTTGGTGTGCCACTTTCCTCTGACCCCACTCTCTGAATTCTGGTTTCAGAGAACCCACTTAGTCACCCTGGTTCCCGGCATGCCCTGCTCCCCGGCTCTCATCTACTCCCCACACAATGCTTACGTCATAGAGACCGAAACTCACTCAGTTATTTTTCTTTTGCTGCCCAACAGAAAACCACAGGCAACGTAAAGCAACACACACTTGGCATCTCAGCTTCTGCGGGTCCGGAGTCGGGGCCTGGCTCACCTGAGTCTCCTCTCAGGGTCTCACAAGGCTGCCATTAGGGTGTCAGCGGCAGGCACTCCTTTCTGGATCTCGGGTCCTCTTCCAGGCTCGCGGGCTGTCAGCAGGATTCAGTTCCTCGCAGCTGTAGGGCTGAGGGCCCCACCTTCTTGCTGGCTGTCGCTAGGGTCCTTGCACGTGGTCCTCTCTTGAGCCTTCTCACAAATGGCGGCTTCCACCTTCCAGGCCAGTGGGAGACTCCTGTAACATAAGCACGGGGGCGACGCCATCCATCACCTTCACTGTCCTCTATTGGCTAGCAGCCAGCCACGGGCCCCTGCCCTCAGGAGGAGGGGATTATTCAAGGCTGTGAGTAATCGTCAGAGGTTGCTTTCGGGGGCATCTACCATATTTACAGGTCTTAGGCCATCTCCAGCACCCCCACAACTTCCCAGTCACTGCTCAGATTTGGAACATTGACCGAAACGTAACAGGATGGACGTGCGGACAAGGGGAGAGAGGGACGGGTGGTATCGGGAGGAAGGAGAGGAGGAGGCAGAAATCCAGGCGCTCTGCTCCCTTCCAGCTCTACAGAGTCTCTGACATAGGCACTGGCTCTCCAAAGCGTGGAGGCACCGCAAGGGGGTGACACAGCTGTAAGCCACACTGGCTATTCTTGGTCCTCCCCGTCTGCCTCATATTTATTGTCAGTTCCTTCATAATTCTGGAATTTTGTGGTTAGTTATTTTTCAGTGTTATTGTAAGTTTTGTCTTTTTTTTTTTTAAGCCTTTGTATGTATGTTAGTAAGAGGTTAGGGAAAACTGCCAGCCTTGTGATGCTTTGAACCAGTTTCAACCAAGCCAGTCTCTAGCAGGCTTCCACTCCGTCTTCCCAAGAGGGTACGGCTGCCTGATTTCTTGTTCTTTTGGATCTAGTTCAAGGATGAATGTACACAGACTAGCTCTCTGTGCCTCTGGATGCTGTGGCTATCAGAAGCATACCTGCAATGCTGGCAGCCGTTTCATTCTCATGATAACCTACTGAAGTAAATATTATTAAACCACTTTATGGAAGAGGAAGCAGTGGTTCTGTCTAGACAAATAACTTCCCCAATGTCACACAATCAGTAAGTGACAGCGTAGATTCAAATCACCCTTTGCCCGACTCCAAAGCCCTTCTGTCATATCATGCTCTCAGGGTAGGGGAACACCTCCTGAAATAGTTAAAGGCATTTAGTAAAAATCAACACATTTTTCCTATTCTTAATTCAGTCTATAATCTCAGAACCCTAAAGTAATAATCATCTATAGCTTTATGCTGTTAGGAGTTTTTCATAGTGAAAATGGACAACATCCCCATATCTATGTAGACCTCATCATCTTTGTCCCGTAAATTTTATACCTTAAACAAAGCAAGTAAAGTCAATGCTTGAGGGGTTTGATAGTCATCCTGGGGCTTTCGATTCAGCCATCACTTGAACCTCTGTCTCACACCTCCCTGAAATCAGCCACACTAAACAGGAACATCAGCAAGTCACAGGTAGACACCCCACTTGGTTCCTTTGAGAAACTCTTTAGGAGGCAGTGCTTCCTGAGGGCAAAGGACCTGGGTACTGGAGTCAGAGTGTCTGGGTCAAACCCGGGGGCTGTGTGCCCACCAGCTGCCTTTGCAGGAAAGTCATGTGCAGGATGGTGGGATTATAATAGACATACACTAAATATAAATTCTTTCTTTCTTTCTTTCTTTCTTTCTTTTTTTAGTCCCTAAGTCACATCCAAGTCTTTTGTGTCCCCATGGACTATAACCAGCAAGCTCCTCTGTCCATGGGATTTCCCAGGCAAGAATACCAAAGTGGGTTGCCATTTCCTTCTCCAGGGGATCTTCCCGATCCAGGGATCAAACGTGTGTCTCCTGCATTGGCAGGTGGATTCTTTACCACTGAGACCTGGGAAGCCTTTTCTTTTTTTTTTTTTAAATTGGGGCATAGTTGCTTTACAATGTTGTGTTAGTTTCTGCTGTACAACAAAATGAGTCATCTCTTCACATACATATATCCCCTCCGTAGGATCTGCCTTCCACCCCTCTCTCATCCCGCCTGTCTAGATCGTCACAGAACACCAAGCTGAGCTCCCTGTTCTAGACAGTAGGTTCCCACTGGCTGGGGTTTACACATGGCAACGCACGTACATCAATAGCTGAGATACCAGCATTTACAAAGGTGTCTTACAAAACAGGAGACCACACAGCGTATCCGCAGGTGGAGGCAGAGACTCCCCAAGTCCCCACAATGTATTTCCGCTGACCACAAGCCCATCCCCACTGACAGACTGAGCTGCATGCCTGCCTGCTAACTAGGTACAAGTAATTACCGAAACCAAGCCCAGCGCATTCCTAAGTGTTTATAGATCATCAAAGGTCAATTTCTCTGGCATACTAGCCTCATTATGCTTAAGATTTAGGCCCACCTAGGGTCCATTCCTGCAGCAATCTTGGGCAAGTCACAAAATCCGGCCAATTATCCATTGCCTTTTGTACAGTAGTTCTCATATGTGGTCCTGGCCAGCATCAGTATCATCTAGGATCGTCTTAGAATGCAAATTCTTGGGCTCCACCCCAGAAATGCTGAATCAGAAACTCTAAGGGTGAAACCCAGAGATCTGTTTTAACAAGCCCTCCAGGCATGCTAATAGGAGAACCACTGCTCCAACACCTTGGGTTGTGAGAATGAAATAAGATTATGCGCCATTCCACTATGTACATTTCTGTTTTCTTTGCTTGGCCGCACAGTGCAGTATGCACGATCTTAGTTCCCCGACCAGGGATCGAACCCCTGCCCCCTGCAGTGGAAGCACAGAGTCTTATGAGCAGTGGGGCCACTGGACTGCCAGGGAAGTCCCTATCATCTGCACTTCTGTAGCACGAATCAGCCCATCAGGGACTGGTTATAGAGGAAGGACATCAGAAGACTGTGAAAACTGCACGTTATAATGCACATAATTGCACACTCATGCGTCACATTGCAGGGTTTCCAGACGGCGCTAGTGGTGAGGAACCCGCCTGCCAATGCAGGAGACATGAAAATGTGGGTTCAGTCCCTGGGTCAGGAAGATCCCCTGGAGAAGGGAATTGCAACCCACTCCAGCATTCTTGCCTGGAAAATCTCATGGACAGAGAAGCCTGGCGGGCTACAGTCCATAGGGTTGCAAAGAGTTGGACACTGAAGTGACTTAGCAGGCACGCACATGTCACACTGAACTGTGAAAACTGCATATTGCTTTCCACACCATATCGTAGGTGAGTTTCCCTAAGCAAGAGGACCTGGGACGGCAGAAGTGGAGCCATGATCTTCAGTCAAAAGGGGAAAGCTCAGGAGCTTGGCTGCTACATCGTCAGCAGGACCTTTTTGCTGTTTTCTGGGAAATATAAAACTCGCACCTGCTCCAGGGAGGCCTCCTCCGTTAGCACATCCCCAGCCTCTGAGCACTCAGTTTCTGTGAGGTTGTCCTGCCTCCTGCGTTCTCCTTGACAGTAGCTCCGCTCACCTGGAGTTCATTTCTTCTGCCCTACCTCTGCTCCTGCCAGTGCTGGTCTAAGAAAAAATTACCAGCTTCTCATCCCCATTGTTTTGGGGGATTTTCATACCCCCGTGGCAGCTTCCAGCCTCCTAGCTGCTGCCAAGGTGGTCCAAGTGACCTCCCCAGGTAGTAATGGCTGTTTGGGCTCATCAAAGTTGCACAGAATTTGAATGGTCTATCTTGGCGCTATATTTTCCACAAGTCCTATTATTTTTTTATGCAGAATTTTGCAGACGGCAACATTGTCTGAGAAGTATAATTTTGTGTTTCAAGCAGAAATGCTTGTGTATGTGAAGTCCCTGGCACATAGTAGAGACTTAATCATTTTTATTACTAGTCTATGTCTACTGTAACTTTGTCCTTGAAATGCTGACCAAAAAAGAGACAAGCCAAGAAAACCCCATAGTGATAGCTCTAATGCAGAGCCAAGGAGCACCGTGATAATTCTGATAATGAAAGAATGAGATTTTTACCCTCTTTGGCCAATATTTTGAATGACATTCATTTGGAGCAATTTCTCCTGCCCTTTTTTTTCCACTTTTCTTTTTCCAGTTGGAGCAGCTCTTTCTAAGGCATGGGGATATTTTATCCCCTTCTGTGCATTTAAATCCTTAATTCCACTATCTCTTTCTGTGTGACTAGATCAGGCATTTATTAGAGAGAAACAGCCAGGTGGAGAGTAATTATCCTGGCATCATTCCTGATGTTTACAGAGTATGGCACTCAGACTTGAAATCTCCAGTCACCTTTGCCGGCAGGGACTAGTTCAGTCCCCTCACCTGACAGGAATGGGAACTGAGGTCTGGCTCAAGGTCTAAAAGCAGAACAGTCTGGCCAGGAGAGGCAGCCAGGTGTCCTGGCTCCTAAGTCAGTGTTCTGTCTCCGAATGTTTACTCTCTAACCAGACCCTGCCTTATGAGGTCATTGCTAAATTGTTACCTTAAACATGAGGTCGATGGTCAAAACTGCTGATCCACAGGTCAAATTTAGCCCCCAGACATGTTTTGTTTGCCCTTGCATTGTCATAAAGCTGGGTGTTTCACATTCAGAATGTCTGGCAATCCCGAGCTAATAGCCCCACATGGCAACAGTCAGCTGGAGCTGATGAGCATCTTTCCCTTTCAGCCAGGACGGGCTCGCTCAACCTTGCCACAGTCCCTAGCACTGCCGATTGTTGTACACTTACACAAACCTATCCTCATACACGCACACACATTCTGTATTAGCTTGCTAGGGCTGCCGTAACAACGTGCCACGGGCTGGGGGGCTTAATGACACCAATTATTTTCTTTCACAGTCCGAGAGGCTAGAAGCCCAAGATTAAGGTGTTGGCAGGGCTGGTGTCTTTGGCTTAGAGGTGGCTGTCTTCTCCCTGTGTCTTCACATGGCCTTCCCTCTATATATGTCTGTGTCCAAACTCCCTCTTCGTATAAGGACACAAGTCTTACAGGATTAGATCCCACGCTAATGCCCTCATATTAACTCAATTTCTTCTTTGAAGACTGTTTCCAAAAACAGCCACATTTTGAGGCACTGGGGTTTAGCAATTCAACAGAGAAATTGGGGTAGGGGGCCACAGGACCTAATCCAACCCATAACATATTCCTTCCTCCTTCCATATTACCTACTTAACCCCGAAGGCATATGAATCTGCAGTCGTGACAAGCAGGGGCATACTTTCGTTTATTTAACTTGCACAGCTTTGTGTCTATTTCATAGACAGATCCTATATGAAGTGCCTTAATGATGAAGTGCGTAAAGCACACTTCAAAGAGATGTCAAGTTTTAAAGACAGGAAGACTCTCAAGAGACCATCTCCTGCAGGGGTTTTCAAACTAAGTGAAGTCACTCAGTTGTGTCCGACTCTTTGTGACTCCTTACAGCCTACCAGGCTCTTCTGTCTATGGGATTTTCCAGGCAAGAGTACTGGAGTGGGTTGCCTTTTCCTTCTCCAGAGGATCTTCCTGACCCAGAGATCGAACATGGGTCTCCCACATTGTCAGCAGACGCTTTATCGTCTGAACCACTAGAGAAATCCATTCCCCTTTTTCAAACTAAGTCACAAAACAAAAGTGAAAAAGAAATGGATACATAAAATAGCTAAGCTTCATTCCTATTCTCCAAAATGGTTCCTAAGAAAGCTCCAAAAGATACTGGGCCTCCAAACATGAAACGTGATTTGAAAACCACCGATGTAATCCACATCATTCAGTTTATGTGTGAGAAACCTAAGCTCATCCACATGCCCAAGGCCACCAAGAGCAGGGCAGTATCAGATCCCATATCTCCTTCCCATGTAGGTTCCAAAGAAGTCATGGTGTCAGTGGACGCAAACAGGACAGTTTGAATGACATCATTAGAACAGGGAAGTCCTGATACTGTATTGGTGGGAAGGGCAGCCTGGAGCCCAGATCTAGGAGTTGGCAGACCCCGATGCTAACTGTGCTTTGCCAGTACTGGCTGTGCAACCCTGAGGACAGAGGGCTTGACCCCTCTGTTCCTCTCCACGTGCAGGCCAGTAAGATTAGACTTCGCGGGCTCTTTGTTGTTGTTGTTCAAGGTCTAAAAGTTGTGTCTGACTCTCATGCTCATGAATTGCAGCGTGCCAGGCTTCCCTGTCCTTCACTATCTCCCTGAATTTGCTCAAACTCATGTCCACTGCGTCAGTGATGCCTGTGGGATCTAAGGTCCCTTCTAGTGTCAAAATACTAAGGATTCCAGACTGTTAAACTTAAGAGTAATTCTGCTCATCTTTACTTTTACTCTGTTGATACAAAACTTCATGATAACTTCTTGCCTCATGAGCTTGTGCTCCAGTAAAGGGAAGGCTCACACTTTTCACACCCAGAGCACCCTCCACCCTGGAGAAGGGATCCTCAGTCCTCGTCTGCTGCCCACTAGGGTAACTTGCAACTGTGGGGTAAATCCATATCAACTGCCTTCACTAATCAAGGCCTTTTAAGATTTGCATGTCCTCCAAGACAAATGGGGACTAGACATGAAATTTGCTGGGATTGTTTTCTAGGAACTTATAGTTGGCTGTGTCTAGTTCAAGCTGAAGCCTGTTAAGACAGGAAAAGACCACCCACCCTCCAACTGGGCATGTGCGAATGTCCTCTCCATGACCTTTTGAACCTGCATAGGCCCGTGGCCTAGTTACACCTGCACAGAAGGATGATTGTCGCACTTTTCCCATCACTTTTCCCATGGCCCCACCTTCGTCCAGTCACCGCTCCCCATCCTCCTCATGCCTCTGACCATCTTGCTGCTTTATTGATCATTCCATAAATACCTCCAGCTCCTGGCGTTGGAGGGGAGGTGCATTTCAGGGTTGTTCTCCCCTCTCCTCGCTCAGTTGTGATGGGAATAAGCGCTCTTTTTGCTGCAAATCTTAGCGTTTTTGATGCACACCAGGCAAAACAAACCTGGTTTGGTAACAAAGTCAACATCTAGAGTCCAGCTTGCTCTCTTAGGAAAGGAAAATCAAAAATGAAAAAGGTATTCCGCAGATGAAGCTGTGCTCTCTGATCCTCTCTTTTCCCAGTAAGGTGAACTAGGAACTTTGCCCCACAAAAAAAGTGGGAGAAAGGAGGGTGGAATTTCTTCTCCAACTAACATTCCAGTGATAATCTTATTTCATGAGGTTACCCACTGTGAACCATGCTAATGCCCCCCAAGCAATTAGTATCTTATTTCAAGCCAAAACCTATAGCTCCGAACATCCAAACTTCAGTTACCACCCACACTCAAGTTCTCTTCTTCCTCTTTTCCAACATTTCCAGCCTCCATGCAGGTACCTGTAGCTGGCGAACTAAATTCTGGCCAGTGGAATATGAACCAGGTAACCCTCTGTCTCTTCCAGGGCCTGGCCCATAAGAGCTTCTCACATGTGGTCCTTGCTCTCTCTTCTGCCAGTGGAATGGAAAAGCAGGAGGGCAAGGTCTAGGGCCCTGAATGACTTCATGGAGAAGAGACATACCCTCACTCGTATCCCCACTGAGGTGGGTTTAGAGGCAAGAAGTAACTGTTCATTCTGCTTGGTCACCAGGATTTGGGAGTTACCTGTTTCCGTAGCTAGCACTATTTAATACCAGCATCCTGTGAAGTACAAGGCAAATCTACTCCTTTCCACTTGCCAGACCTTGAAATATTTGAGGTTAGTGCTCATCTAGAGGTGACAGTGACCTCTCTTCTCCTTTAGTATCATCTTCTCATTCATTAGATCAGATATTCAGAAGGCCTAAAATGATGAAGCCAGCTACTATTCAGTGAAGGCTTCCTACTGCAAAGTCTTGAGATAACTCCTTTTGATTTTTTCTGATTCATATGATTCCCCAATATGCTTACTGAACATGTTGCCTCAGGACAGCATTTGCATGGAAGAACTCACTGATCATCTTTTTCTGGCTGAAGTTTCCCCAAACCTAAGCTTTTGGTAGGTCAGAGAGGAGTCCTAACATGATTAGAATATTTGGGAGCAATATCAGTAGTGACAGAAAGATGATGGAACCAGTTTCTCCACCCTTAAGATGGAAAAACATTCCACGAGCCCACAACCAGAACTCTCAGCCAGAGTTCCACGGCAGATTTAAGCGTTAATGTCCTAAGAGATCCACTGTATCTAAAGCAGTAACATTTCTCCTACACATCTGGAGTGATACCAGTTATTTTTTCATCCTTGGGGGAATTTTAAAAACTGTTTTTGAGGACTGTGGGTTAGATGAGGAGCTCATACTTAAGAAAAGCTGCTTGGAGGGAAGGAGAGGAAGGGAGGGAGTGCAGGGATTGAAGGATCATACAGAGGAGAGGGAAAAGTGCCAGGAAGCCGGCAGAGTGCCAGATCCACGTGGCAGAATAGCCTGCCTTTGCCGAACAGTAAAAACAGTAAGGTCCTTGGGAAGAGTAGCGGTGTGGCAGATCACAGGCAGCATCCTGGCCCTCGGGGGCTCTGAGGCAGTGGGAGTGCGCTGATTTGAAGTAGGGACGCTAGCTGAAGGAAAGACCTCCCAGCTTATAACCTGCAAGACCAGTTATTAAGGATTCTATGGGGCAACGAACATCTCCATGAATACCTTTGAAGACAATTCAAGAACTTGCTAAAATTCCTACATCTTCTCATTGATTAGATCAGATATTCAGAAGGCCTAAAATGATGAAGCCAGGTACTATTCAGTGAAGCCTTCCTATTGCAAAGTCTTGAGATAAACAGCCTCTTCCCCATGCTGTTTTTTTGTTGTTATTGCTGTTTCGGGGGGCTTTTCCCCCTCTGTTGACAAAGAGCTTCTCCAAGACATTAGCAAAGTGAAAGCGAAGTTGCCCAGTCATGTCCGACTCTTTGCAACCCCGTGGACAGTAGCCTACCAGGCTCCGCCGTCCATGGGATTTTCCAAGCAAAAGTACTAGAGTGGGCTGCCATTTCCTTCTCCAGGGGATCTTCCCAAGCCAGGGATCGAACCCGGGTCTCCTGCATTGCAGACAGACGCTTTACCGTCTGAGCCACCAGGAAAGACAACATTGGCAAAGCCCATCTTCAAATGCAAAAGCAGTCTTCAGCCCTCCTAGAAGACCTCACCAGACCGCCAGTATACTCTTGACGGGATGTGTTTGTTCCCTCATTTTATGTTTTCCAGAGGAATCTGCTTCCTTAATGTAATCAGAATCCAGAACTATACCCAAACAGCAATTCTACAATAAAAGTCAAAACTTCCTCTAGAAACTCCTGAGAAGGAACAGATAACTGTACACAGGGCTGGCAAACACATTGCCGAGAGTTAATATTTAGTGGAAAGATTTTTTAAATTAAGTTAAAAAAAAAAAGGTTTTTCAGCCAAAGTAGGTATTAACTAAAGTGCTAAATGTGGGAATCACAGTTATCTGTAATGAAGTGTGCACAGCACACATGAAATATATAATTATCTCCTGAGTTTGCTCAAACTCATGTACATATATAACTTGAGAAAGATTCCTGTGTTGTCTGTAGCCTGGGGCTCTGCATTTTAATTGGGATGTGGGAAAATGGGAGAGCACAGCTCAACCCAAGTTATTTAAAGCCTCAAGAGAAGATTAAAGGAGTTGCAATGGTTTTGTTCAACTGCTGAGAAAGCTAAGGGAGGGCTACATAGCTGTTTTCAAATGTGTAAAGTTTAGTCCCAGGACACAGTTCTTCTGAACACAGCCCTGGGTCCTTCCCACCTCGGAGCGCTTGAACCCATTCCAGCTGAGAAGTGCTATCCTAAGTGGAAAGTTGAGCCATACGTGTTCCCATTTCCCTGGAAGCTTCCTCCTGAGAGCCCATGTTGCTTCCACATCACCATCTACCCACCCCGTCCTTTCCATTAGCATCACACTGATTCCCTGAATTCCTAGCCACCCAGTCCTGGGGCTCTGCCCATCTAATGCCCCGCTAACCTGCTCTTCATCACCCCGACCCCACACCCTCTTTGGGATCCTCTTTGGCTACCTGATGCAAAGAACTGACACATTGGAAAATGCCCTGATGCTGGGAAAGATTGAAGGTGGGAGGAGAAGGGGACAACAAGGATGAGATGGCTGGATGGCATCACCAACTTGATGGACATGAGTTTGAGTAAACTCCATGAGTTGGTGATGAACAGGGAGGCCTGGCGTGCTGTGGTCCATGGGGTCGCAGAGGGTCGGACATGACTGAGCAACTGAGCTGAACTGACTTCTTACTGGTGACTTTGCCACAGCAGCCTCCCTGCATTCTGGCACTCCCCCATCCCCACCACGTGGTCATTTTCATGCTGCCCCAGAGCTCCCACCCCAAAACAGAAACGTAATGGTATCACTCCCCTACATCAACATGCTCGGTGGACTTTCTGCAGGTTGAGAGTTTTTCAGAATAATATTTTTAAAATATCTGTCTTGTCTCCTTTTAGCATCCAAATCTCCTTCACATTGTTCTCAAGCCCCTTTGCATCCTGACTTAGGGCCACCTCCTCCCTCACTAGCCCCACTGGATACTCTGCTCCAAGCTCATTGCGTTTACTTGCTCAGTCCTGTTCAACTCTTTGTGACCACATGGACTGTAGCTTGCCAGGCGCCTCTGTCCATAGAATTCTCCAGACAAAAATACCACAGTGGGTGGTCATTCCTTTCTCCAGGGGCTCTTTCCAACCCAGGGACCAAACCTGGATCTCCCGCTTTGCAGGTAGTTTCTTGACCATCTGATCCATCAGGAAAGCCCGCTCCAGGCTTATCGGTCCCTCACAATTCCTTGAACATCCTCCCGCATCCTTGCCTTTCTATCGCTAACCCCTATGCTGGAATATCATTCTCGTCTCCTCCGAGTGATAGAGCCTGAGTCATTTTTCACAGCGAGGGTCAACAGTCATCTTCCCTCTCAGGCCTTCCTGAACCTGATAGCGCCCCCTCCTGAAACAGCGCGTGTCGCACTAAGACTGCGTGCTCAGTTGTTCAGTCGTGTCTGACTCTTTGCGACCCCGTGACTGTAGCCCAGTAGGCTCCTCTGTCCATGGGGATTCTCCAGGCAAGAATACTGGAGTGAATTGCCATGCCCTCCTCCAGGGGATCTTCCCACCCAGGGGTCGATCCCACATCTCCTGCAGCTCCTGCAATGCGAGAGCATTCTTTACCACTGAGCTGCCAGGGACGACCCACATGATGATTACTTGTGTACATTTTTGTCTTACTAGACTGTCAACTTCTTAAAAATAGGAACCATATCTTATTTACTTAGATTTTCCCTTAATATACTGTGCATAATATCTGATATATAGTAAATGTTTAAAACTTGTTGAGGGAAAGATTAAGCTCCCAGTTCGAAGAGTCTACAGTTTACCTCACATGCCCAGTCTGGCTGGGACCTGGGAGTGTTCAGCTTGGAGTAAGAGGCAGGATTCCAGGAATGGGTTAATAGGAAGTAAGCTACAATTGCCCTTAACAGCTCCCGATGGGCAGAGTTTACATCCTAGTGTCTGGATCAAAGCAGGCAGTTCCTGCCCTGCCTCTTCCTAAGTGTCATAACTGGAGCAAAAGTCCTTCATCAGCCAGTCTGGCCACACCACCGACACGTGGGTTGGAAAGCAGGGGCTGCCTGCTTCTTTCCAGGTTTCCATGGATACCGTGCCACCACGGATCCCCTGGGATTCGTCTGCGAGGGCAGCTGCCTCTGCTGGGCTGCAAATACACAGCGAACAGGCAGGAGGGGAGGAAGGGAAAGGGAGAGGGCAAAAGAGGGGAGGGCAGAAAGAATTAAGAGAGAGCGTATGGGCTGAGGTACAGAGCGAGGAGGGTTGGTATTTGTTCCTACAGAAAAGAAAAAATACTTGAAAATCAAGCATATTTTCTTACGTTCCTTTTGCTAAATATTAAAGGTGAAAATCGCCAATGGAAGAACGCCTTCTTTTCTGCAGCCAGGACAGAGCTCCTGGATATATTTTGATCAGAACCTCTAGGTACATACTTCACAAACATAATTAGGCAGGCAAGCATTCTGACATGTGCTTATTTAACTAAAAGCAAATTAGGCAGCCAATCTGTAAAAGTGTAATACAGTGTCTTTTTCTCCCTTTTGATCATTTCATTGATGGAACACATACATTTATGCAGGCAATAACAGTAATTTATATAGTTGGCTCTTTATAAAGGAATGTTGCCCAGAGCTTCACAAAAACCCAGTGAGATAGGCAAGCTGGATATATGTAACTATAATATCTTGTTTCCTGATGAAGTATCAGAGAGTCCACTAAGACCCAGCTGCTCCATGGAGGGAGAGTCAGGACTCCCACTCAGAACTCCAGCTTCTAAGACTGGTGTGCCCATTCCTACATCCTACCCCTCCTGCTTGTCCAGGCTGCCACCTGAGCCCCAGGCCACTTCTCAGTTGGATCACAAAAGATCACGAAAGAGGGAATGCATGGTTTGGGTTGGGATGGGCACATTGACAAAATTTTTATAGTTTTCTAGGTTTCTAAAACTCCACATTAAATATATGCATGTCCAATCATCCAACCACTGGCTTACAACTTTTTAACGTATTGTCTCTGAATTTACAAAGTTGGCTCTCTTGCCAAATTGCACATGGCATTGACTGTGGTTCGTTGAGTGGATCAGCCTCCAAAATCAAGTTCATGGCTTCTGTCCCCGTGGAGGTCTGTAAGTTTAGTTCTGTGTGGCAGCCCGTTGTCATGAGCCACAGGAAACCCCTGGATGCAAACGCTGTCTCCCTTTTAACCAAGTTTTATTCGTTTCTCAAATATCTGTGCTTGTGGGTGTAGAGATGATCATGCGTTACATTTGTACATCACGACAATTTCAGAAGAACTTTACTGTTTCACATGCCCCGTCCATACTCCCTGTCACCACAGCATCGCCCTCCTGGCCATGAGGCTGACAGGGCAGATAACACTAACTTTAGAGACTAAGGTGTGGAACTTGGAGAGGTCAAGTAATATGTCCATTTAACACAATAGGAATGTGGTGAATCAGGAACTGCTAAATCCTAAACTTCTAATCCCACATCCAGAACTCTTGCCAGGAGGCTTGTTGATCTCTTTGCCCTCTCCCATACCCACCACAAAAACCCTGATGAGATGGGGAAATCCCTCATCATTGATGAACATAACTCAGAGCATAGGCTGGACTGTTGGTGAGGCAGTAGGGCCCACCTCTTGGGTGGAAAGTGGGGCCCTTATCTGCAATCACGTAGCACCCTGGACTCCGAGACTGAACCTACCACTCTGCTGTGATTGTACATCCACTAATCTGTGCCTCTGATGAGGGAGTAAAAGTTCTTAAACCTACATCCATGGATAATTAATGAATCCCCTGCCATTGAATTTTTTTTTGCTGGGATAGAAGGTCCATACTTTTCATCAGATTTTCAAAGAGTGTGTGTACATGTGTGCTAAGTTACTTCAGTAATGTCTGACTCTTTGTGACCCCATGGAGAGTAGCCTGCCAGGCTCCTCTGTCCATGGGATTCTCCAGGCAAGAATACCGGAATGGATTTCCATGCCCTTCTCCAGGGGATCTTCCCGACCCGGGAATTGAACTCCCATCTCTATTGCTCTTGCATTGGCAGGTGGGTTCTTTGCCACTAACGCCACCTGCTGCTGCTGCTACTGCTGCTAAGTCGCTTCAGTCGTGTCTGACTCTGTGCGACCCCATAGACAGCAGCCCTGCCTCTGGGATTCTCCAGGTAAGAACACCAGAGTGGGTTGCCATTTCCTTCTCCAATGCGTGAAAGTGAAAAGTGAAAATGAAGTTGCTCAGTCGCTTCTGACTCTTCGTGACCCCATGGACTGCAGCCTACCAGGCTCCTCCATCCATGGGATTTTCCAGGCAAGAGTACTGGAATGGAGTGCCATCTGGGAAGCCCCAAAAAAGTATGTGAAAGTCACTCAGTCGTGTCCGACTCTTTGTGACCCCATGGACTGTCCATGGAATTCTCCAGGCCAGAATACTGGAGTGGGTAGCCTTTCTCTTCTCCAGGGTATCTTTCCAACCCAGGGATCAAACCCAGGTCTCCCGCATTGCGGGCGGATTCTTTACCAGCTGAGCCACAAGGGAAGCCAAGGAGTATAAGAGAGGTTAAAAACCACTGCTCTGCTCGGTCAGTGCACCAAGCTTTGTAGGTTTCTCCAATGCCTACCACAGTGCCTTGTATGTAAACAGTACTGGCTGGGTGCATGCATGCATGCCCAGCTCTGTTTCTCTGTCAAGTCCTAACCCCACAATTGACTGAGCTACTGTGAAAACTGAATGATGCCCTAGACAGGATCCAAGTGATGAAACAGAATCTTAGGCAGCAATATTTGAAACTGAAAACTACTATCTCTCAAGGCTCTAGATGTGATGTGGCAATGCACACAACATTGCTCTTCCCATCTTCCTGTCCGTTTATCACCTCCAGAAAGAAGAGGACCCAGGATCACCAAATTCAGCAAAGCGTGGAGAGAAAATGATGTGGTGCGTGATCTTCGTCCTGACTTGCTATTACATGTTACATTTTATAGCTATTTCCCCATCGAATTGTAAATCTACACGCACACAAAATCATTAATTTTAAATGGAGCATATCAGAAAATCACAGCTCAGTGAAAAAAGGGCTTTTTCTTGACAAACATTGAATAAGTTATACATGCACTTTGTGGTTCAAGAGACTGCGCAAACGACAGGGTGATTTGAGACCTCAGTCCCTCCTGAGGGCTGGACTGATCTCAAGCAGGTAATTCAAAGTCAATGGTACCTGGCAAATGAAATCAAACACCCATCTTCTACTCTCTGGGTTTGGTAGATAAAAGATAATAAACCTGTCATAAACCAAGACAAAGGGCCACCAGGGAGTGACAAAGCCTTCTCAGGTTGAAATGTTGGCAGAGAGAGCAGTGCAGATAGAGGACTGGTAAACATGCCAATCCTCCCACTAATCCCTACTGAACAGCCTAGAAGGAACCCTGGCCAGCCCCTTCAGCATGTTGGCAAGAGCCAAGCCCCGGCAGCCTAAAAAAGAGCAGAGAATGGGAGAAATGTGCTGGAGAACAGAGCTCTTCTGTCCGGCCAGCCTCCCCACGTCTTCGCGGCCACCGCCTATCACTGGATGTTTTCATGCTGCTCTCGATAAGCTGTACACAAGAACTACCTGCAGGCGGACTCTGGCTCTGGCGGTAAGTGCCAGCGGGTATAAAGTGTCCCGCCAAGGACACACTTTTGCAACCCTGCATTCCTCCACCAGCGATCTGTGTTCTCTTCCTGATGAGATCAGAAAGAGGCGGCAGGGTACAGTGGGTGGATTGAAGAGCAAATCAAAAGTCCTAAGGTCTAGTATCTGTTTTGCAACTGCTGGACAAAAGACATCCTAGGATTCAGGAGGTCAGTTCAGCTTATTTCTTACACCATTTTGATAAGAAGGAGGAGGAGAACTCTTTGTAGTTTTATTACCTTGTTTCTACATTATCTTATTTATCTTCACAGCACTGCAAAGTAAGCAGGCCTGGTAGCATGGTTCTGAGTGTGCAGATAAGAAATGGAAGATCAGAGACTCTGAGGAGCTTGCCTGGCTTCACACAGCAGTTTCAAGAGCTAGATCCCAAGTTTTCTGACTCCAAGTTCAGGATTCTCTCCAACATAGTCTTTTCCTAGCAGACTGGAAGAGCTCTGCTCCTCCTTTCGACAGCTGCTCAAATAAGCCTATACTTGCAAGTCATCTTACAGTGAAGCTTTTTTATAAAGGGGACTTTTTTTAGCAATTTGATAGATGAACCCTTTGAGTGAACCCAAAAGGTACTCATTTGGCATTTGGCATTCTATTCTATTTCTCACTATAATGGTCTAAAGCAAGCTTTATTTTTAGCCATTTAATTATAAAAGATGCCTTTAGTACAATTATCCAATCTAGCCTTTGCAAAATTTTTTAAATTTCTGAAAGGTATTACTTAAGGAAAACTTGCATTATTCATTCAGTTCAAGAAATATTTATTGAACATCTATTAAGCACTATCCATGGCGTTAAGATAAAAGTAGTCAAGACAAGGTCCTTTCTGTAGAGCTTAAAACAGGGAGGAAATCAAATGAGAATAGGTACAAGCATATATTCCTTGAAGAAATACACTGGGCCAAGGACAGAGGAGGCTGACAGCGCAGAGAAAAGGCACCTTAATTCAGTGTCAGTGGTGAGAGAAGGCTTTCCAGCAGGAACAACATCAATGCCGATTACTTAGGGGTAGGATATTACAGAATTTTCCAGCCTCGACTGCACCTCTAGGGCCACTGTGAGACACTGACCAGCACTAAAATGAAGCATACCACGCCTTCTCTCACGCTTTACTTTATCCACACTGTCCCCTTAGCCAGAATATCTTCTCTTGAATTTGATTCCCATATCACCTTTTTCAATCCTTCAAGGTTCAGCTTTAACATTGCTTTTGTCAGGAAGTTTTCTTTGATCTTTCAGAAACAAAAAGATTCTAAACCCCAGATTCAAGTTCTATTACATTTCCCTCCATCTTTCGGCCCCTCAGTTATATTCAGTCGTTAATAGATCTCAGTGTCCATACTTTAACATTTCAAGGATGTCACACTGTACACTGCTTGAGCGTTACTGGAAAAGCCTAGAGGGGGAAGATTATAGCCAGTCCTAAATTCTTTCAAGGCTCGTGATATTGAAGTATCTTGGTCTTTAGTCAAAGCCAGAGGAATAAGTGAGTCAAAGCTCCTTCTCTCCGTTCCGTTGGACCCCAGTCAGGATATCTAAGGTAGCCTGAAGGGTAACCACCATCTGAATTCTTGGCCAACTGGTGGCAAATTGGGGTGAAATCATGTCAGTGTTGCATTGCAGAAGATTTCAATCTTTTCACTCTAAAATTATATACTGGTTCTATTGGCCATCATCAAATTTTTACAAATGGGACCAAAAGAATTTTCTTCAGAGATACTGCGGGGACTAAAGAGAGAAACAGTGTTCATATTTCACAAACTCTCTGGATGTCCTCACGATAAGTTACAGATGTTTAATCCTAAATTAAGAGGCTAAACATAATATGGACTCTACAAGTGGCAATTTTCTATAATTTGAGGAAAATATTTGATAGTTCAGTTACCACTAGAAATGGCTGGCAGCGGTTCTGCTCTGTTGAACATCTTTTCAGCTTTTCATAAGGACCAGTTCATCCAGGGAAGAACAATAGTTTGGGTTGGTTTTTTTTTTTTTTTAATAAAATTAATCAAGAAACTGTAATTTAGATTTTCCTCTGGACATGCAGGTATTATCACAAGAAAAGTAATAGGAAATCAAGGGACCTGTATTCATATCTGTATTCATTCCATTGAACCATTTTCTGGCTTTTTATATTTTGTGTTATTGCCTTGTTCCCCTTTGTTTTGAAAAGAAACTTCATCAGTTTTCCTGTGGCATGCCATTTTATCTCCTTATTCTGCTTGCAATAAGATATCAGCCTCATGTTGGCACAGCAACTTACAACAATGATTCTTTGTTCCAAAAAACTTGCATGAATAGTACATTATTCAAATAGAGAAGGAAGTATGTTTCATTTGTTATTTGCTTAGTGAATACTGTCGTGAGAGCAGGTGCTTTACAAAAGACAGTGTGGAACAATAACACAGTGCGCTTGGAACTTGCATTTGACATGAGGATCTCTGAGTATTTACCAAACGCTGGTTCATAAATCAACTTATTTCAGGTAGGATGCAAATATGGCTTTAAATTGATAGCCAACTTTATGGAACCTTCATGTCACCAAGCACTGTATAAGTGACTTTGTTGGATCTTCGAGGGCTTCTGAGGAAAGGTGAATCCAAAATGGGGGTGGGTTTAGGAAAGACAGGACAGTTTTGAAGAAAAACAACCAAAAAAGGTAATAGAAGAGAAACTGGGAAACTGAAAGCTAAAGAAACAAATTTCATAGACAATTGACAGTTAACTCCAGATTGTAAATCAAATGCATACTTTACAGCTGTCAGAGTAAATGTTTTACTTGTCTCAAATGGGCTCTTATCTATGTCTAACACAATTGTGACATCTGAAGCTGTTTTTCCCTCAGAGGAGAAAATTCCTCAATTTTTCAAAGATCTTAATAGCCTAGATAGTATTTTTATATTCACAAAGTCTAAGTCTGCTTCATCCTAAATATAAATCACACATAATTTGCCACACACCATCTTGATGTGAAAGTTGAAATCAGGAAAAGCTCATTAACTCAGATCCCACTAAATTCTGAATCTGTGGGAACATAAGCAGAAATCAGTAGAAGATGATACTTGTGCGGTCTGTCATGGCCTGAAGGGGCGGTCACGCCTGTGAGGGGCAGAGACCAAAGGCCACAGGCGGCAGCCCTTCAGGGAACCCTGGCACTGGGTCACACAGGTGCCTCTGCAGGCCTTCATGGACAGGGTTCTCACACCTTTTTTCTTGGGGAGATTTTGCTGAGCCCTGTGCTCAGAAATGAAATGGGAGGCAGAGAATCTGTAGGCAAATGTTCCAACCAATATTTCAGAAGCAGGTGTCAGAGACCAAGCCTGCACAGGGGGAATTCAGCTTCAGCCAGAGATCCACTGCCATCCGCTGCTCAGCTCCGAGCTCTCTGGATCTAAGCTGGTGGCTGGCTGCCCCCCGGGTATCCAACCTGGTGAAATACCAGGCACCATTCCACTCCCAGGGAGGACGGTGAAGCTCAGGGGCGTGGAGGCTGGTAGAGGGGGGTAGTTTTATTCTAGGAGAGGAAGGAGCATGAAATGGGGCTGGGTAAAGTAGCAGAGCCCCTGCTCACAGAAGGTGGTGGGAGGCAACGTGGGCTTGCAACGTTCTGGTTGTTACACCAGCGCTGGCCCAATCTGTAGGCCACATGATCAGGGCCCAGGTGAGAGAGAGAGAGAAGACCATGACCAGATTCTAAGACAGCTGTTTCAACAAATGCTTTAGCTCTGAGTCCTTGCCTCACATGGAGCGCGGTGGAGCACTGAGGGAAGGGGGCCTTCTCCCCATTCCACAGACAACACTGCCCCCTCTGAGCCACAGCTGAGCCACGGGGGTCATCAAGGAGGAGGCCAGGGTCAGGAGAAAAGAGGCAGAAGGGAGAGGGTCAGCCTCTTCTGCAGACCCTCAGAATTCAGGGAGGAAAGAGGACATTAAAGCTTTTGGAGAAAATCGGGCATTTGGGGTTACGTTTCAAATAACTTTATGTTTCTGAACATTTACAATTTCCTTCCATCTGCAGTTTCCATTATGTGTTTCATAACAAATAAATGACAAGGGATTGTATATTTGTCTTCAGAGAACAAAAGGAGCAGGTAAGACCGAGACCCACTCTGCAAACCTCATTGGCAGGAGCAGAAGAAAGGATGCAGTGAGGTGTTAGTGGGGAAAAGGTGACAGACTCAGACTTTAGGTCCTGCATGAAGAGAGAAAGCAGAGTGCACAGACCTGAAGATCCCCAGTAGGACTTGCCAAAAATAATAATATTAATAATAATAGAAATGTTTTAAACATTGGGGTGGGAGAGGAAATTTTCAAATGTCATATAGGAGCAGACTGTATACCACCACTTACTGAGATTTATTCTCCCATTCAAACCAACATGGTTATTAACAAAGAATTTTTATACATAATGCAGTCATGTAGTTAGATTTTTTTATTGTAATCTCCTACATACAAACACCTATTAATGGTTTTTGACAAAGAAATAATTTCCAACAAAGGTCCATCTAGTCCAAGCTGTGATTTTTCCAGTAGTCATGTATGGATGTAAGAGTTGGACTGTGAAGAAAGCTGAGCACCAAAGAATTGATGCTTTTGAACTGTGGTCTTGGAGAAGACTCTTGAGAGTCCCTTGGACTGCAAGAAGATCAACCAGTCCATCCTAAAGGAGATCAGCCCTGGGTGTTCACTGGAAGGACTGATGTTGAAGCTGAAACTCCAATCCTTTGGCCACCTGATGTGGAGAGCTGACTCATTGGAAAAAACCCTAACGCTGGGAAAAATTGGGGTCAGGAAGAGAAGGGGATGACAGAGGATGAGATGGTTGGATGGCATCACCGACTCAATGGACATGGGTTTGTGTAGACTCCGGGAGCTGGTGATGGACAGGGAGGCCTGACGTGCTGTGATTCATGGGGTCGCAAAGAGTCAGACACGACTGAGCAAATGAACTGAACTGAACTGAACCGATAGACCCTCTATTGCCAACCTTTTTTGAGCCATTAGTTGAGTTACTATGAGGCTTTGAAGTACTAGAATCACGTTTCTTCTGGTATTCAGATCCTTATGGGGATTCAGACAGCTCTTTCCAATCCTCAAGAGCAATTAGGGAGGTGATACTGTGTTCTGAATTCAGACTGTAAGAGATTTCTCTGTCAAGTCAGGAAACAAATACTGTCCAAACACAATAGAAACCCTAAAAGAAAAAGGGGGCATGCATTTGTGTCTGGACCCAGCAGAGCACTCAGAAAACTTGCAGCTGCCTCCCACACTGCTTGGTTTTCCTGCAAGAATAATACTGTTCATGATGAGAGTATAGTTTATGCATGAGGCAAACAAAGGTACTCTGCACTTCCGTTTTGCCTCTGTCTCTAATCTCCATTTCTCACTCTCCTGCTTGAGTTCTTTGTAGCGCCTCTGCAGGGACCTATGTTGGCTGCGGTTCTCTGCTTGGGAGTGGGGACCCTACAAGGAAGGAATCACGGTAGGATGACCTCAATTAAATGCACCAACTTCAGTGTTAGAGAAATACATCAACTATTTTACAAATGATCTACCAAACAAGACTTCCCTTTTTCTACTCTGTGCTTCCTTCTACTTCCTCCTTCACTCTCATGTGTTTGGGCCTCTCTATCTTTTCGCACCATCCCTCCTTTCAGCTGAGCTCCCCAGACCCCGCAGCAGGCTGCCTCCACACTGACACTCAAGAATCCTCAACTCGCCTCTTCACTCCTTTGCCTGTAGCTCTCATCCCCCCTGTTTTATGTCTCTTGACTTGTTCCCAGGGAAATTTTATGCTTTCAAAATGCTCCCACATTCCTTATCTGTATTCAGTGAGTTAGCTTTCACAGCCATGAGTTCAGGGTTAAAAATCAATGTGTTCACTGCGGCAAAGTTTCCATGCTTATTATGCCACCTGTTCCTAATCAGGTAATAAGATGGATTTGGAAATACACAAGGATACTATGGGTAGCGCAGCATCTCCTTCCGTTTTTTTTTTTCAAATCCAGTTCTTCCCCCGTTGTGGGAAAGAACCTCTCTTGGCTTCTGTCTCTCTAAATGATTTTTCTGGCTCTCATATGGGATTCGAGCAAGAAGCAGAACATGAGAGATTGCCTCTGTCCAAAAAGCAACTGGTCAGAATCCAACAGTCCTCTAAGGATGGGGTCTATGAAAAGTTGAGTGATTGATTCCAACTAACCATGATCCAGCTCTCTATCAGGGTTTAGCTCTCTATCTTTTTCACACACATAAGGAGCATCAAGGTGCTAAGAATTAAATTTTTCTGCCCGGTAGAAAGAGTTTAATCTTTTTGCCCTCTCGCTGGGCTGTGTTAGCTTCCTCTTCTCTACCCTATGGTGGTAATCTCTGTGGATCAGAATACCTCTATCACTTTGCACTGGAATTATTAGTAGTCATCTGCATCCCTGTAAACCTTGAAATTCTTAGAGGCAGACTATTGCTCTCTCCCCCGCACCGCTACACTCCAAACTCTCCCTGCACCACCACGGCCTTTGTAACCAGGAAGGTCACAACAAACAGCTGCCAAGGGATCCCCCACTGCTAGTGGGGAGAGGCAGAGAAGGCAGGAGAGTGTGAGGATGTGAAGCGGGAGCTGCAGAGAATAAGGATTTCAGGAGGGCAGGCTCAATCCAGTACACTGGTTTTATAATTAACAAAAAGATGACTTCCAGAAAAATCTTACCATCTACTTTAGCCAGCTAGTTTTGTTTAAAATTAAGATATAATAATGTAAATAACCAGTGAAAAAGAATTCTGGTTTAAAAAAGCAGGATGCTTGACAATTTCTGTGCCCATTTCTGCATGCCTCTTCTCCAGTTTACTTCTCTTCTGTTAATGTCAAGGATTAACCTATAGAGGAACACTAGGCTGGCTGACTCGTAACACAGACTTGAAGTCTCAAGCACGTCTTAATCTCTCTTATATGAAATACAATCTCCTAGAAACAAAAGCAACTAGATTGTACCAGCCATCTCAGACACATGCTCATCAGATTCATTCCTGTTTAATATGTGCTTCTAAATTATTCATCAGCAAGACATAAAATAGTTCATTATGAGGTCTCATTTGGATGTTAATTTGCAAATAAAAGTCAGGAAGACATTTATATCAATAATTTTTGTAAGTTTAGGTATATAAAACATCTAAAATTCCAGAGAAAGGGTGAATAAAATCTTCTTGGGAAGAAAAATCCAAAGGCAATCACCCTGACTTGAAATAATTTTTATCACAGTCCATCTTCTGTGAGCTTCTTTAGTCATCTAAAGGGTGAGATTAGACCTCATTATGAACTACTTACATACATCATTTGAGATGATGGGAAAGTAATTTGAAGAATTTGGAGCCTGGTAATGAGTTTCCTTTGAAGTTGGAGAGGGGTGGCAGTGGGAACCGAATTTTAGATAATTGCTGGTTGTCTCCAAGGAGTCCAAATGTTGATGAAGCTTCTATGTTGAATAATTAAAGATGCTAACCCCAGAGAAAGATGGAGGGACATCGTCAGGAACCCCTGGACAATTACACATTCTACGTCGAGGTCAAACAATCCACTATTTAACTCCATTCGCCACTGCCCCTCTTTGCTCCCGCCTCTGTACTGGCTGTGTCTCTCATGGCAGGCTGAGAAGGACAACAGAAAGCCTGGAGAATGTAAGAAAACCTGCTTAGGGAACTTGACTCTGGCAGCATCCCACATGGAGGTTGTAAAACCTCCGCCTTCCTGCCCGAGGCAGTGGGAGGGAGAGGGAGAAGATCCCTCTCCCAAGCTTGTTCAGGAAATCGACAAACCTTCCGCCAGCTTTTTGAAGTTTATAAGCTCTACATCTGGGTAAAGTCCAATTAAAGCCTCCCTAGGAAGCCCTTTCCTAGGAGGAAAATGCAACACTGGACCTGGCTTTTTCTTCCCATTCATTCCAATCTCTGCTGTTCAGCTCATGAGAACTTTACTCCAGTTAATCATGCCTGGCCTAGAATATACTCCCAGGATCTACTACCAAGAGACATCAAAGTCCATTTCCAGCGCTCCACATCTGCCTAAGGTAATGCTTACGCCACCTAAAGTGCCTCTTGGCACAGCTGTGTGGGTCAGGGGGCTTCTAATGGAAAGGAGAGAGATGTGTGCTCATTTCTCAGGCCATCCCCCAGGGGACGCCGCTGTCCTCACGGCATTCTGTAGCCAGGCCAGCAGAGCACCTAGAGGTAATAGAGAATGAAAAGCGTGGTCCCTGTGGCCCAGGGAGCAAGGTCAAAGGCACGACCTCATCTTAACTCTGCAATGACCCTGTTTCCAAATAAGGGCACATTCTAAGGTACTGGGGGTTAGGACTTTCACGTATGAAACTGGAAGGGGACACATTCAACCCGTGTTTGTGTATGTGTGTGCACGCTAAGTCGCTTCAGTTGTGTCCGACTCTTTCTGAGCCTATGGACTGTTGCTCCCCAGGCTCCTCCATCCAGTGGGATTCTCCAGGGAAGAATACTGGGATGGGTTGCTACTTCCTCCTCCAGGGGATCTTCCGGACCCAGGCATGGAACCAGAGTCTCCTGCAGCTCCTGCACTGCAGATGAATTCCTTTTTTCTTTTCTTTCCTTTTTTTTTTTAACCACTGAGCTATCAGGGATGCCCCAGTGCAACCCATAACAACATCTAAGTCAGTAATTCCCAAATCCTGGTCCAGAGCTAAGGCAGATGACAACTGCAACTCCATGGCAGATAAATCTCTCCCCAATAAAGTCTTGTCTGCTGTGTTGTAGGCTTCACTAGGTAACTCTGGCTCTTATAAAGAGAGCTTCCCGCATCCCTTGCTGCATCCCTTCACATCCTTTCCACAGGCCAGACACTGGTCTGCCACTATCTGCTCTTCCCCAGTCAAGAGAGGGAGCAGAAGAAACAGCTGAGAGGTGGGGAGTGGGGGTGCATGGCTCTAGTTTTTTTACCTCTCTTGACCCACTCAGAATCTGGACCCTTTTAAGGAATGGGTCAGCAGAATATCTTTCCTGGGTGCCAACCTATTACATCACATGAACTCTTCAAATTACCACAAATGAAATAATACAAAGACAACTGTATTTACCAGGATGAGTGGGATTGTGCAGTCCTCAGAGAGGATGTTCAAATAAAAACAGATGTCTCCCTGATTGTCTTCGGAGAGAACAGATCCACTAGCTAAAGGATTTTGGTATCGCCAAATAGCAGTTTTGAGGCTGCGGCACCATTTAATAGCTCAGATCATTGAAGTCAGTCTGAGTTCTCCCACCAATTTTCCTCCTCTGACCTTCTCTACTCAATAATGACCACCCCTCCTCCAACAACAAAGGGCTTCCCTGGTAGTTCAGATGGTAAAGAATCTGCCTACTATCCAGGAGAAGCAGGTTTGATCCCTGAATTGGGAAGATCCCCTGGAAAAGGGAAGGACAACCCACTCCAGTATTCTTGCCTAGAGAATTCCATGGACAGAGGAGCCTGGTAGGCTACAGTTCATGGGATCACAGAGTTGGACACAACCGAGCAATACCACTTTCTCCTCCAACAAAGGCTGAATGGACACTATTACCAGTGTGAATGTAGTTACAACTTATAGCCTCCAGCACCCCAAGTACCACCCCACACAGGATATCCCAAGTTCAATAAAGTAACGCCGGTACAGTGTTTCCATTTGTATGGAAATCATGATGAGAGACTGGATGTTTCACACTGAATCTGATTTTTAAGATCCCAGAAGCTGAGCATTTGGGCTCCACTTCATATCACAGAACAGAAATCTTCAAATCAAACTTGCAGCAAGAAAACAAGTATCTAAAAGGTGACATTAGCTAAAACTGTACTTAATCATTCTAACATTCAACAACTTAAAATCTAGCTTTATAAACACACATGGGTTTACAGCTGAGCATGTGTCTTAGGGAGGATGATCCTGCTTCCTACCTTTAGAGCTATATTGTCATTTCATAAGTGAAACAATGATGAGGAGAAATAATCATTTATTTTTAATGTCCTTTCTTGGCAAAAACAAACATTGGCAATCCTAATGATTTATCCCCTCTGTCTACACACACACACGTATATCTACATTTTTTTTTTTCTTTACTGGGCTATGACATTCAGAAATCTGTAAGCACTCGCCAAAATAAACAAAAAACAAAAACCCAGAGATGGTTCAGAAGATACAGTCTGCTGTAAAAAGAAAAAAAGAAGTTTAGTAAATATCTGAGGACGTAAGTAAAATAATAGACCTGATCAAGACATTCCTGCTGATTGCACAGCCCTGCCCAACTACAGAGAGCATAGCTCTGTAACCTCATGTAAAGCAGAATCCATCTTTATTCTTCCCCTTCGTTGCTTGCTGCCACCATGAGCTCTATGTGCACTACAATATTTATTCCTCTCTGCGACTGCTGGCTGGTGAGTAGACTGTCTCGGACTGTCTAGAGAGCAGGAAGCAGATGGAAAATAAATACAGTTGAGGAGCTCTGGGGGCAAAGCTACAGGCGGGACAAGAAAGCCAAGAAATAAACAAACAGGAAGGAGACTGGTCTTTCTGCCTTTCACCCCCAGCTCTGATAGATAAGACTTAAACAGCAAGAGGTTGACCGGGCTCAGTTTCAAATTCTACCCTGCTTTTACTCTAGCGTAGCTTTTCGCTTTGAAAAATCGATCTCTGCATTTTTTTAAAAGGGTGATCAAAATAAGATCTTATTAGCAATTACAATCCATTTCAGATGCTATAGTCAGTATTACCTCAGAGATGAAGAGTATGCTTGCAAGCATCTGAATCAACTTCAGCATAAATATTCCACGTTAAAGGTAGGAACACTGACTCAGTCGGATCTTAAATGTACTGAAGCAGAGCCTCAGGCCCAGGTCTTGGAATGATTCTGAAGTGATTGGAAACCCTAACTATAAGGCCTTCATCATTCTTCATGTGTCTACTGTCCTCATTCTTTCCTTTCCCCTTGTCAAACCCAACTCTAATGACAGAATCTAAAACCAGTCATCGGGACTGGTGGTCCAGTGGTTAAGACTCCATGCTTCCACGGCACCGGGGACAGCTTCAGTCCCTGGTTGGGGAACTAAGAGTCCACATGCTGTGTGGGGGAAGTCATAAATTAAGAAATAAACTGCATTGAGTGGCTTTAAAAGTTAAAAGAATAAAACCGATCACGCATACCTCATAATAAACTGACGCCAAAGCAATTATCTCTGACTGTACAGCATTGTTCTTATTACAAATACTTCAGAGTCAAAGCCAATTCCATTTGATTTTCCTCACTACAAATTTCTCCCTTAAAACCTCCTATTACAATCTGATGTGTCTTCAATAACTCCCCGCCTTACCCCTAGACTAAATGCCACCTCCTCCTAAGGATTTTCTAGGTGATTGGTATGAACAATGCTGGAGCGGAGTTACCCAGATTCAAGTCCTGACTTCTCATATCCTAGCTGTTTGACCTTGCCCATGCTCTTTAGTCTGAGCCTCCGTTTCCTCATCTGCAAAATGAGAATAATACAACACTACCTTCTTCAGAAGATTATTGTGAAGCTTGACTCTGGTAAAGGAAAACTCGTGAAACAATGTCCAACACTGGCTAATATTAGTACTTTCCATTTATGGTCAGAAATTGTTAATGTGGATATATGTTCCTTGATACTAAATAAATGAAATCCTAAAAGCAACTGGTTCAGCAAAAAATAATAAATAATTTAAGAAGCCTCTTATTTCTTCAGGTCAACTCTTTCTCCATGATCATTTTATACCATATAAGACTATCTTGGCAACATTTTTTTAAATACAGTGTTTCAAAGAATCTTTAGGTAGAAATATATGTAGGGCAAGAAAGTCTCAAATTTTAACCCTTTTTCCAATATAGGCAATTATCATCTGTTGTTACTAATCTAAAACAATACATTTAGTCTATTCTGATCGGATGCAGGCCTTACTTTCTACAAAATCTGTTTCTGTCTCCAGGCAGTTTTTTGTGAACATGCCCCTGTATGTCAGCTGTTGTATTATATACTGTATTTTCAAAGTACTGTAAGATTTTAAATATTTTTTTAAAAACTCGTCTATTTTAATATATCGAATAGGAAGATTTTTGAAGGGAAGAAATGTCATTCAGTGAGTTAGTAAAGGATGAAAATAGTTGACTTCATCTTAAAATAATGTTTACAACACTTCACAGCTCAAATATGCCTCAGTGGTCAACAAGAAACTCATGCCTATAAGACAATGCCCTCTGGCTTTGCAAGTTGTGTGTCTTACCGTTACTCTAGACAACTCAACAAGATACGCTTTGATATCACCTCAACCCAGTGCATTTAAATGTCAAAAGAATCATAACAATGGTAGGGCCAAAGGGGAAAGGTGAGAAGCTCTTGTACTCTTACAGTAGCCCAGTATAAGCAACATCTTGCTTGGTCTTCACAAACAAGGCTAGCAGAAGGCAAGGATTAATTCTAACGTTAACTGCATTTTTATTTTGCATTAAATATAAACTGGTAAAAATAAATTTTCTTATGTTTTAATTTGTATCTGTGAAAGAGTAAAGTCTGAGCAAGAGAGCAATGAGTATTCCCTGCCTGAGGGCATGGGCTTTTACTGAATGTCTAGGTCAGCCATGGTTTCCCATCTTGTCCTGCAGGTCAAATAATAAAGCCTGCTGGTACAGCTCTTCTGCAAAGTTCAGCTCAGAATATTTAACAACAATGGATGGTATACGGATTAATTGTCAAGGATTCTGAGATGGTTGACTGTTTGATAAATGCCAATGAGACAGGTTGAGGAAGCTGCTATTGTTGAATCACCAAACACAGATTATTCCATCCGCTTTGTGTAACCAACTTAGGTCTCCTATTTACAGAGACCAGTTTTTCCCTTGTATTGCCACTCTCCATTGTCCTCCAAATAACCATCATGTTTTAATTATAAAGTCTTGAATTTTCAAATAGATTAAAGACCTAAGTGTAAGACCAGAAACTATAAAACTCTTAGAGGAAAATATAGGAAGAACGCTCTTTGATGTAAGTCACAATAAGATATTCTATGACACACCTCCTGCTATAATGGAAATAAAAACAAAAATAAACAAATGGGACTTAATTAAACTTAACAGCTTTTGCACAATGAAGGAAACTATAAGCAAGGTGAAAAGACAACCCTCAGAATGGGAGAAATAATAGCAAATGAAACAACTAACAAAGGATTAATCTCCAAATTATACAAGCAGCTCACACAGCTCAGTACCAAACAAACAAACAAACCAGTGAAAAAGTGGGCAGGAGAGCTAAAAAGACATGTCTCCAAAGAAGGTGTAGATGGCTAATAAACACATGAAAAGGTGCTCCACATCATTCATATCATTCAATATTAGAGAAATGCAAATCAAAATTACAAGGAGGTATCATCTCACACTAGTCAGAATAGCCATCATCTAAAAGTCTACAAACAATGAATACTGGAGAGGATGTGGAGAAAAGAGAACTGTCTTGCACTATTGGTGGGAATGCAAATTGATACAGCTACAATAGAGAACAGTTCAGAGATTCCTTTAAGAAAAAACCTAGGAATAAAACTATCATATGACGCAGCAATCCCACTACTGGAAACCCCCAGGAAACCATAACTTTGAAAAATACACATATATCTCATTGTTCACTGCAACACTCTTTACAATAGCTAGAACACAGAGGCACTGATTGATGAATGGATAAAGCAGAGTGGATAAAGAAGTGGTACGT
Organism: Ovis canadensis; assembly: GCF_042477335.2. NCBI lineage: Eukaryota > Metazoa > Chordata > Mammalia > Artiodactyla > Bovidae > Ovis > Ovis canadensis. The sequence goes on along the minus strand of NC_091260.1, from coordinate 20,166,173 downwards.
ATACACAATGGAATATTACTCAGCTATAAAAAGGAACCTGTTTGAGTCAGTTCTAATGAGGTGATGAAACTAGAGTCTATTAAACAGAGTGAAGTAAGTCAGAATGAGAAAGACAAATAGCATATATTAACGCATAAATTATACACGGATTCCAAAAAGATGGTACTGATGATCCTATTTGCAGGGCAGGAAAGGAGGCGCAGACATAAAGAACAGACTTTTGACCACAGTGGGGGAGGGAGAGGGTGGGATGACTTGAGAGAGTAGTATTAAAACATACACTCTACCGTATGTAAAACCGATAGCTAATGGGAATTTGCTATGTAATGCAGGGACCCCAAAGCCGGTGCTCTGTGACAACCTAAAGGGATGGAATGGAGAGGGAGGTGGGAGGGGGGCTCAAGAGGGAGGGGACATGTATATCCCTATGGCTGTTTCATGTTGAAGTATGGCAGAAACCATCACAATATTGCAAAGTAATTATCCTCCAATAAAAAATTAAATTAAAAAAAAAAGGCAAAGTCTTGAGCTTTCAGCCATCCCTTCTGAGTCAATCTTTAGGGTCTGTGTTATGACCAGAGGGAAAAGGTAATCTGCCTAAAGCCTTGGATTTGGCTGGGAAGCACCAGTCATCACAAGCCTGTGAGTTGTAACAGAGACATTTTAATAGTTACTTTAAGGAAAGATCAATTGGGAAGCTGGGAAGAAAAACCAGGCTAAGGGGGAAGAGTAGAGATGATGACTATCTTCTAAGCCTCAAATTAAATCCAGCAGTTGGGCCAAAGACCTTATAAGTACATTAGAAGAGATTTTAGAAAATATAGACTTTGCAATTTCTTTGATTGCCATCTCTCTGACTTAAACACATTTGAAACATACTAGGAAAAAAAGCATTGCAAACATCCCTGTCTTAAGGCAATGTTTAAAAAGCATGCTGCATTTACCCAGCTTTTCACTTGGAGAAAGAAAATAAAGACTACTTTAATATGGAGCTACAAAATGTCCAGCTCCATTCCCACCTTGGTCTTGACTCATTGGGAGTTTCTGAGAAGGTCCTTGAACCTATATCTCCAACACATTCCCCCTCTACCTGAAAAGAAGGTAATTAAAACAGCTCTCTCATACCTCACAAGTAAGTCGTAAAGATTAGAACATTGAATTTCAAAGATGAAAGGCTCAATATAAATTCCAGCTTTATTGTCAAGACATCAGTGTGAACTCCCAGAAATGTGCTGCTTAAGCAATTCCTACCTGTCAGCAGATCTAAACTGGGATGACCTTGATCTGCAGAGGGAAGGACAGCAGTGCCTTGGACTAGGAAACACAAGACCTCAGGGGCATTCCTTGTTATAACACCACTTCACTGTCCATCCCAGGTAGCTCACCATAAAGATGAAATGCCACAATTTAATGCATACCTGCTACTCTCCCTACCACCACCGCCCGCTACCCCCACAAAAGAAAAAAGTATTTATCCTGCCCCTAAAATGTGCAAGGCTGTGCCTAGGACTTGAAATATAGAAATTAAATAATATGCTATTCTTATCTCTTCAGAGTTTGTGTTAAAATAAGAGACCTATGTATTCTCTACATAGTCTACCAAGAGGTGAGTCTGCCGGAGCTTCAAGTATCCCCCCAAAAGATCCTCCACAAATGAAAACAACCCAATCATTTTGTAGTTTTGCAGCTGACATCCATTAGCAATGACTGAACTTGCCATGTACTATGATTAACTCAAACTTTGCTATTTTTTTCCTGTTCTCAAATCAAAAAGATATCAGTGAAATTTGAATCTACAACTCCTCCAAATTATCACTGAAGATATTTTTTTCAGGGACTAAGATGAAAACTCCACCACTCTGATCTCAGAATCAGCAAGCTCAAGCAGCTCCTACAACCCAGATGACAAATGCTTGCATCAACATCTGATAGCTGACTAGTCTCAAGATAATTTTCAGCATGGCCAAGGGTGTAAAGAAAGAATACTGTGTGTGTGAGCATACACCACGGACAGACACTATGCCGTATTGCCCTACCCTGCCTTGGGTCCCTGCCTTCCTGCTAACCATTCGGTGGTGAATGAATGAAGAACAAGTTTGGGTACTGTCTCAGAAAGCACATCAACCTCTGCCTAAGCTGCTTGAAGCAGCTGTCCCAACCCTGTTTAAAAGGTCACCAGGCCCAGAACTCCTTTACAAACCCAATTCCAGCATCTGACCAATTTACATTTGGGAAAAGCTTTCTTATGTGGAAATAGAAAATTACAGTTCAGCTCCTTTTCTCGTAATCCACAGCTAATTGTTGTTATACTTTTAATTTTCCAACCTCTATCATGAAAGTTTCACTTTCCTCAAAGGATGTTTAAAAACTGTTGATTTTATTCTCCAAATTCCCTCTAGTTTTTCTCCTATGTGTCTTTCTTAAAATACAGATTTAAGCTAGCCGGGAGAATGTGGGTATTCGTTTCCTCATCTATAAAATGAGACAAGATGATTCCTAAGGCTCCTTTTGCTAAGGATCTTAATTCTTGAGAAACTCTACACAACAGTCTAAAGCAGCAATCTGCAGACTTTTTTTTGTAAATGGTCAGAGAGCAAACATTTTAGGCTTTGTGGCCATAAGGTCTCTGTTGTAACAACTCAGGAGGGCCTACTCCAGGGGGAAAAAACAACTATAGACAATACATAAGCAAGTGAGTGGAGCTGTGTTTCAATAAAGCTTTATTGATAAACACAGGTGGCAACTAGATTTGGCCTATAGGCCCTAGTTTGCCTAAATTAAAAAACAAATTCATTTTCTATACATTCATGCCACCCTTCCTGTCCTTCTATCCAGGCTCAGATTTTCTGAAATGACCCACAACCATTAGCTAGCAATCAGTGGACTTAGGAAATCCTCAGTTGCTCCTGTATATCACACAGACACACACACAGTTTCTCCTTTTTGCTCCAACGTTGCCGCCCCCCACCCCAATACAGCCCTTCCAATTAGCACTGTAAGAAATCCCCTGCATTAAATCCTTCTGTTCTTAAAACATCAAGGGCTTTTTGTTTTCCTAATTGGACATTACTGATAACATCTACTACAGTCCCTGGGGCTGAGGGGACATGAAGGAGAATGAATGAGACTTGAACCCAGTTTGCCCCGGAACCATTAAGGGGAGGCGGCCTGCTAGAGTTGTCTCCGAAGAGGAAATAGCAACTTCTAGAGGCACATCATCAGAGCAGGAAGAGAATAAAGAATATCCAAGCCTCTCTTTTCTCCTGCCACCTCACCTTCTGGCTGGTACCTCCCATGGGCCACACCCAAGCAGAAGACAGTGCAAGGAAGCCCAGGACGGGCAATCTTCAGGGACCAGGCTCCCGGGCACAGGGCAGGGAATGAGAGCGGTGGCAGAGAAGAGCCAGCACAGCCAGAGAGCGCTTCCGGTCGGGGTTCCTTCCCCCCAGGGCACTAAGCTGGGGTCCCTCCAGTTGGCGGCTCCCACCCACCACCATCTCCCTCAAGGGTAGTTCCGCATCACTGGCTGACGCTGGAATGCTGGCTTTTCTTTTTATTCAGAACTGAAGATTGCTCAACTTCTCTTACTGCTCAAACTGAAACATGAAAAAAAAACTTCATCTCCATGCCACCTCAAAAAAACCACACCTCAAAGCTGTTTCTTTCTTTTTTTTTTTTTACTGTCATTCCCACATTCCAATAAAACTGAAACACTCCTGTTTTATGCCATCAGAGCACCCAGACTGTGGGAAGGACTGCCTGGCTTCACTGGCAAGGAGTTTGGCTCAGAGAAGCCAGTTTCCCTCCCTATTCTACTTGCAGCAAATCCCCGGCAGTGATTTCCAAACAAGACTTCCTTTCCTTTCCTGACACTCACAGTGGATCAAATTATTTCTTAGCAAAATATAAGAATCAACAGTGTTGAAAACAGTAAAAGATGGTGGAAATAAATAGACATATAATGAAGAGTTTGCTCTTAGTCTCTCTGTCCTCAGGCAAACAAATTATTTGAGTTTCACTATATAAAACCAAGATACTACATATATAGATAGATAGATGTGTATATATATATATGTCATATATATATATATATATGTTGCAGATAATAATAGTGCCTATACTCAGTTCAGTTCAGTCACTCAGTCATGTCTGACTCTTTGCAACTCCATGAACCACAGCACGCCAGGCCTCCCTGTCCATCACCAACTCCCAGAGTCCACCCAAACCCATGTCCATCGAGTCGGTGATGTCATCCAGCCATCTCATCTTCTGTCGTCCCCTTCTCCTCCTGCCCCCAATCCCTCCCATAATCAGGGTCTTTTCAAATGAGTCAGCTCTTAGCATCAGGTAGCCAAAGGATTGGAGTATCAGCTTCAACATCAGTCCTTCCAGTGAACACCCAGGACTGATCTCCTTTAGGACTGACTGGTTGGATCTCCTTGCAGTCCAAAGGACTCTCAAGAGTCTTCTCCGACACCACAGTTCAAAAGCATCAGTTCTTCAGTGCTCAGCTTTCTTTATAGTCCAACTCTCACAACCATACATGACTACTGGAAAAACCATAGCCTTGACTAGATGAAAGTTTGTTGACAAAGTAATGTCTCTGCTTCTAAATATGCTGTCTAGGTTGGTCATAACTTTCCTTCCAAGGAGTAAGCATCTTTTAATTTCATGGCTGCAATCACCATCTGCAGTGATTTTGAAGCCCCAAAAAATAAAGTCTGACACTGTTTCCACTGTTTCCCCATCTATTTCCCATGAAGTGATGAGACTGGATGCCATGATCTTCGTTTTCTGAATGTTGAGCTTTAAGCCAACTTTTTCACTCTCCTCTTTCACTTTCATCAAGAGGCTTTTTAGTTCTTCTTCACTTTCTGCCATAAGGGAGGTGTCATCTGCATATCTGAGGTTATTGATATTTCTCCTGGCAATCTTGATTCCAGCTTGTGCTTCCTCCAGCCCAGCATTTCTCATGATGTACTCTGCATATGAGTTAAATAAGCAGGGTGACAATATACAGCCTTGATGTACTCCTTTTCCTATTTGAAACCAGTCTGTTGTTCCATGTCCAGTTCTAACTGTTGCTTCCTGACCTGCATACAGGTTTCTCAAGAGGCAGGTCAGATGGTCTGGTATTCCCATCTCTTTCAGAATTTTCCACAATTTATTGTAAAGAAGAAAACAGCAGTGCAATGTAAGGTTGAAATGCGATGATGCAAAAAAAAGCACTTAGCCAACCTATTAACTGTAATTACTGTTACTACTTTTACCATCGAGCAGCATTTCAAATGCTACTAGAAGAGTCTTTTCATCACCCAGACACAACCTCCACTTCTGGATTATAGGGAAACGGCCCATCAAATATATAATCTTTACTTGGGGACTAGTGTGTCTGCCCCTTTTCTGTCATGCCAACCTGAGTCATGTGGACAACCTAAAAGAAACCAGAGGACCCTCTTCCTCCTGAGTCTGCCAACAACACCCCCAGGGAGAGAGCTCCCTTCATCCTAGCTCCCAGCCTCATCCAATGGGCTGGCTCTAGAGGCCAGTAGAACCAAAACTCCTCAACCCCCACCAGGCCACCCAGCCATCTAAAGGCACATCATTTCCTGTTCTCTTTTGGGCTCCCATTCATTTTCTGCTGGGAGAGGCTTCCATATGTGCTAGTTGAGGAAGGCTGTTGACAGAGAAGGAAATGCTAGGGTTAGCCATCACCTCCACGCCCTCCCTGTCTTTTCTGTTTTCAGGTAACTCTTACCAATCATTGTCAACACTTATATCTCCCTCAAAAACTCCTGTGAAGTATATAATCTTGTTCAGTTCAGTTTAGTCGCTCAGTCGTGTCCAGTGCTTTGCGACCCCATGAACTGCAGCACGCCAGGCCTCCCTGTCCATCACCAACTCCCGGAGTTTACCCAAACTCATGTGCACTGAGTCGGTGATGCCATCCAGCCATCTCATCCTTGGTCATCCCCTTCTCCTCCTGCCCCCAATCCTTCCCATAAACAGGGTCTTTTCCAATGAGTCAACTCTTCACATGAGGTGGCCAAAAGACTGGAGTTTCAGCTTCAGCATCAGTCCTTCCAATGAACACCCAGGGCTGATCTCCTTCAGAGTGGACTGGTTGGATCTCCTTGCAGTCCAAGGGACTCTCCAGAGTCTTCTCCAACACCACAGTTCAAAAGCATCAATTCTTCGACGCTCAGCTTTCTTCACAGTCCAACTCTCACATCCATACATGACCATTGGAAAAACGATAGCCTTGACTAGATGGACCTTTGTTGGCAAAGTAGTGTCTCTGCTTTTGAATATGCTGTCTAGGCTGGTCATAACTTTTCTTCCAAGGAGTAAGAGTCTTTTAATTTCATGGCTGCAGTCACCATCTGCAGTGATTTTGGAGCCCAAAAATATAAAGTCTGCCACAGTTTCCACTGTTTCCCCATCTATTTCCCATGAAGTGATGGGACGGGATGCCATGATGTTAGTTTTCTGAATGTTGAGCTTTAAGCCAACTTTTTCACTCTCCTCTTTCACTTTTGTCAAGAGATTCTTTAGTTCTTCTTCACTTTCTGCCATAAGGGTGGTGTCATCTGCATATCTGAGGTTATTGATATTTCTCCTGGCAATCTTGATTCCAGCTTGTGCTTCTTCCAGCCCAGCATTTCTCATGATGTACTCTGCATATAGGTTAAATAAGCAGGGTGACAATATACAGCCTTGACGTACTCCTTTTCCTATTTCCTTTTCATATAATCTTGTAGTCACCTATATTCCTTGCCTAAAGACACGGTAGCAAAGTAGGACAAATAAGTTTTATCTGACATTTTGTTTTGGAAGCACAGGATTTCACAGAAAGTGGACAAAGCAGTACTACTTGGGATGCATGCATAGCAAAACCAAGCAAATGAGAAAAATGAAGACAAAAGGGAAGGAAGTGAGGAGGGGAGGGAAAAAGAAGGAAGGAGGAAAAGATGGAGAGAAGATGAATACTATGAAATAGTTGCACTTTGATATTTCGTAACAGTTTTGAATTAATAATCAGGGCAAAACAAAAAATCTTGTTGGAGTTCCTTATACATATTTTGTGGTTTAATATTATCTTTGTTCTAAATTACATTAGTGGAGGTACATCCTTTCTCACAACACCTGCACCCAAAATTATTTTTACAAAATACAATCTGGGTTGTCCTGGAAGTCTGGGGCATGTGTGATGTAGACAACCAGAAGCCCCAACTGCCGCAGCGCACGCAGGTAGAGAATGGCAAGGTGACTGACGAGAAATCACCCGAGAAGCCTGCCAAGCACTCAGGGCACCTGGCCATCATGTCTGTGTTTATTCCACCCAAACAGCAAACCCACATTCACAGCGTGAGCAGGTGGTATTTCTTTTTCAAAAGTTCAACACAACTTTCAGCCACAAAAATCACTTGAACCAAGAGGAATCAGACTGCTTGTTTTGTTTTAGTTCAAGCCTCCCCTTCAGCATGCCCACTACTTGGAGGTCACATACTTTCCAGGACAAAAGTGTTATTTGGTGTGTATACATAAATTACAAAATCCAAGGACCCAGCACAGCTCCAAGGAGCTGCCACTGTCACCAAGTTTATTTGGTCACTTTTGCAAATACACATTTGACTCATTATATGTGTTTTCTTTTCTAGATTAGCGTGCAAGAGTCACAGGAAAAATTACTTAGTAGGCAGGTGTACTTTAGTGCTGTTTAAAGAAGATTTTCTCACCATTACTTGGAAAGAGAAAAGTACATAGATTGGGAACCACACTGATAAGTAATCTTCAACAATTTTTGTGTGTCTTTTGACTTTTTTATAAGTGTGCTGCTACTGCTGCTGCTAAAGTCGTTTCAGTCGTGTCCGACCCTGTGCGACCCCAGAGATGGCAGCCCACCAGCCTCGGCCATCCCTGAGATTCTCCAGGCAAGAACACTGGAGTGGGTTGCCATTTCCTTCTCCAATGCATGAAAGTGAAAAGTGAAAGAAGTCGCTCAGTCATGTCCGATTCTTTGCAACCCCATGGACTGCAGCCTACCAGGCTCCTCCATCCATGGTACCCTTAAACAAAAAAATGAATGTAACTTGTGGGAAAACCAGCATACCTTGATTCCGTGTTTTTTTTTTAATATTTTTTATTGTAATGAAATATACATGGGCTTCCCCGATGGCTCAGATGGCACAGAATCTGTCTGTAATACGGGAAACCTGGGTTTGAATCCTGGGTTGGGAAGATCCCCTGGAAGAGGACATGGCAACCCACTTATTCTTGCCTGGAGAATCCCCAGAGGAGGAGCTGGTGGGCTACAGTCCATGGGGTCACAAAGAGGCAGACACGACTAAGTGACTAAGCACAGCATATAAAGATAATTTTTTTTAATGCAGATCATTTTTAAAGTCTTCATTGAATTTGCTCCATTACTTGTTTTATGTTTCAGTGTTTTGGCCATGAGGCATGTGAAATCTCAACTCCTTGACCAGGGGTTGAACATGCACCCCCTGCATTTGAAGGCAAAATCTTAACTACTGGACCGCCAGGGAAGTCCCACATATTAACCATTTTGAAGAGTATGATTCAGTGGCATTAAGTTCAGTCACCCTGTCATACAGCCATCACCACCTTCCATTTCCAGAAATTGCTCATCTCCCCAACCTGAAACTCTGAACCCATGAAATAACAACTCTTCGTTCCCTTCTCTCCCATTCCCTGGTAACCACCATTTGATCTGACGATTCTAAATGGAATCACACAATACTTACCCTTTTGTTTCTGGCTTACTTCTCTTAGCATAATGTCTTCAAGGCTAAACCACATTGTAGTATGTACCCAAATTTCATTTCCTTTTAAGGCTGAATAATATTCCATATATGAGCAACTGAACTGAACCGAATACTCCATAGTGTGTGTAGACTACGTTTTGTTTATTCATCTGTCTAAAGACATTTCGTTTGTTTTCACATTTTGGCTGTTGGGGATAATGCTGCCGTGGATGTGGGTGTACAAATATCTGTCCGAGTTTCCCTGCTTTCAATTCTTTGGGGTATATGCGCTCCATGTAACTGTAATTAGCTTCACCAAAACGCCTTCCTCTATCAGAGAAGACTGTTCTTTGAACCTAGTGTGTACCCTTGAGAGAGCTGTCATCAGCCTGGTGAGAGAAGAAGCAGGAAGCTCCTCATCAGCATCAGTTAATTCAACGCTGGCAACCAGCAGAGGGACAGGAGCGGCGGCCAAAACACCCCGTGTTCTTTAGTACTTTTTAATGTTATGAGTTGTTAAATCCCTAGGGACTTCTTTAAGAAATGTATGATGTGACCTTCCAAAGCAATTTGGCAGCTGGTGAAAAGATGGCCAGATTGGGTAGAGGAGGGCATCTCAGGTGGACCCCTGGGTGTCCTTCCTTTCAGAGAAAGCTGAACAGATTTTCTCTGATAAAGTCATCCAGGATGGAGAGGAAAGGATGCAAGAGAAAAACTTCCCTGGTGGCCCGATGGTTACGAATCTGCCTGCCAATACAGGAGACATGGGTTTGATCCTGATCCAGGGGAAGGATCCCACATGTCACAGAGCAACTGAGCCTGTGTGCCACAACTACTCAGCCTGCGCTCTAGAGCCCACGCACCACTACGGTGGAGCCCGAACGCTACAGCTACTGAAGCCCATGCGCCTGGAGCCTGTGCTCTGCAACAAGAGAAGCCGCTGCAAAGAGAAGCGGCTGCAAAAAGAGAAGCCGCTGCAAAGAGAAGCCGCTGCAACAAGAGAAGCCGCTGCAAAGAGAAGCCGCTGCAAAAAGAGAAGCCGCTGCAAAGAGAAGCCTGCACATTGCAACTAGAGAAAGACCAAGCACAGCAACAAAGACCCAGTGCAGACAAAAATACTAAAGTGTTTTGTTGGTTTTTTTTTTTTTTTTAATGGAAGAGGAGAAAAGACAGTGACTTCTAGAAGAAGGAGAAACAGGAGAGAGGCAAAGGACTTCTGTGGCATCCTGGGGCAAAGGAGTCCAGGAGTTGCAGGCACAGAGTTATCTGAAGCATGGAATTTACAGCTCAGCCTCTAGAGAACCCCTGTCCAGGTTCACAGAAAGGACAGGAAGCAGCAAGAGAAATAACAGTTCTCACAGGAGCTCAGTCAAAGGCTCAAGGGAGGTGCAACTGCTGTCAGAACAGAAACGATTCCTTTTCTTGTTCCACTGGTCAAGCAGAGTCCGAGGGCCGCATCAAGGTCCAGACCTCGAGATCAGAAGCTACATGGGGGTCTCCAGAAAGCCTGTGGCCCCAGGAGACCCAGCACTGAGGATGGGAGGGGAATAAGCACACGGAGGAGCCTACACTGCTTCCCACCAGTCATCAGGCCATGTGAGCTGAATAGGGCTTGGCAGAGCTCTCTCTCAGATGAATCACCAGCCCACTCAGATTCAGTCACCCACAAGCCAGCTGTTCGCATCAGACTTCAGGAGACCGTGGTGTAAGGGAAAGAACAGGGGAGGAAAGTGCCCAGAACCAAGGAGTTCACAGATAAAAGGGCACTTCCCACATTCCCTCCCAACCCATCTTCACCTTCAGCTGGTATCATCAAAGGGTGACACTCAGATCTCACCAAGTCAGAAATGGCAGGCACAATTCCTTATGATCTATTCTTTTGACCCATTTGAAAATTCCTCATTTGGCACTGAGTACACTCAACCAGTGGCTGAGATCTCCCTCCCCACTAGGCCCTGCACCCACAGCTGAGACATAGAAGTGAAGGAGACAATTCCCTGTACTCAGGACGCATACGTCCTATGGAAGACAATCACAAGGGCAGTTACAAAAGAAAGTGACCAGGACTAGAAGAGAAAGAGATGTGGGGTAGACAAAGGGCAGAAAGAAGTAGGCCAGGAGGAGTATACAACCCAGAGGATCAGGACCATTCAGCAAGCCTGGATTCGCTTCCTACTGCTGCTGTAACAAGCTACCATAAATTCACTGGCTTACAACAATACAGCTTGATTATCTTGAAGCACCTGAGATCAGAAGTCCAAAAATGGGCCTTAGGGGGATAAAATCAAGGGGTCAACAGGGCTGCACTCCTTCTAGAGGCTCTTTAGGACCATCCATCCCCTGCCTTCTTCAGTTTCTGGGTGCTGTGTGCTGCCCGGGTTCATGGTCCCCTTCAACAATGGCATCGCTCCAGCCTCTGCCTGTGTTGTCACGTCTCTGTCTCTCTTAGCCTCAGCCCCATGCTTTCCTCCTTGTAATTACACTAGACCCACCTGGATAATCCAGGGTAATTTCTGAATGCAAGATCCTTGAACTTAATCATGTCTGCAGAATCCCTTTTCTCATTAGGAAAGACCTGATGCTGGGAAAGATTGAAGGCAGGAGGAGAAGGGAATGACAGAGGAGGAGGTGGTTGGATGGTATCACTGACTCAATGGACATGAGTTTGAGCAAGCTCTGGGAGATGGTGAAGGACAAAGAAGCCTGGTATTCTGCAGTCCATAGGGTTGCAGAATTGGACACAACTGAGTAACTGAACAACAATGAAGGAGATAGTATCACTATTATCCTCCTGAAAAGACTATCTTCTTTTTTCCTTGATTTTTTTTATGGAATCCACACAAATTTTCTCCTATTTGAAAATGCGCCACAAATCATCTAAATTATATGTAAAAGTCATCATGGATAACATCAGCAAACAGCAGACAACTTCTGCCTAGCCTATGCTGCTTTGCATGCGTGCACGCTAAGTTGCTTCCGTCATGCCCAACTCTTTGCAACTCTTTGCAACCCTATGGACTGTAGCCCGCCAGCCTCCTCTGTCCACGGATTTCTCCAGGCAAGAATGCTGTAGTGTCATGCCCTCATCCAAGGGATCTTCCCAACACAGGGATCAAACCTGACTCTCTTACTCTCCTCCATTGGCAGTCGGGTTCTTTACCATGAGCACCTAGGAACCCCTATGCGGCTTTAACTGTTTAGTTTCTCCAAAATGTTCCCATGGTAAGTCAGTCTGATTTTCTCTGATTCTCCAATGCTGAATTTTTTTTCATATTCTGGTCTTATCATTCCTTTTCCCTTAAGGTAGAAACTAGTGAATCCCCTGAGCAGACCTGACTTTTCATGAGCTGATAAAACATACATTAGTCAGTTTCATTTTCTAAAATAGGTATAGGAATAGAATTCAGAACTATTTCCTGAAACTGTTCATGTCTCTAAAATCGTGATTGAAAGTCTTAAGTCTTCTAATGTTTTATTATTGTTCTTCTGCAATTGATGTGGGTGGGGTGGAGAAAAACTGTAATTCAAGCCAGAACCAGGAATAAACTTTGTTCAGAGTCACACAGAATATTAATGGTATAACCTGGATGAAAACTTGAGCCTCCCAACTCCAGAGCCAGTGCTCTTCACATGAACCACGAGCTCTTTTTTTAATGTCATTCTTCTCTTCGAGATCAAAACTTTGGGAGGAATACAGTTGAGCTTTGATACTCGTCCGGATTTTCCTCTTCATTGAAAACCTCCCACCAATAGCAAGAATTGGTGTTCCAAGAGCAATCCTTCCTGTTGCTGAATGTTTGACTCTGTGAAATATAAACAAGCTTCAACAAGATGACAGAGAATATGTAATCAATATACTTTGGCTCCTGTTCAGAACAGCCATGCCTCTGGCACTTGGTATCTTCACAGAAAACGGATATCAGAAAGGAAGATCACACTTCATGAAGAGCAGAACCACAGATGCAGGGGCGACGGTGTCAGTGAGAATCAGTTACATATCTGATGACAGTCTTCGTGCATCTCAAATAATGGCAATATGGCCATCCTTTGATCCCTCTCTAGAATTCCCCAGCGTGGCTCCTCCAGCCACTCTCCCCCTCCCCATCTCCCCCTCGTGGTGTCCGCGTCCCAGCCAGATGGTCACAGCAACTCAGACAGGGAGGAGAGCAAGGCCAGGTGCCACCAGCTCCTGGCATGTTCCTCCTCCCTACCTCCCAATCACTCTCACCTTCATTCAGCTTCTCTTCCTTCACCCTCGCTTAGCATGGCTTCATCTTCTTTCAACGGGCTGTCTCCCCTCAGTCTGCTGCTGCTAAGTCGCTTCAGTCGTGTCCGACTCTGTGCGACCCCATAGACGGCAGCCCACCAGGCTCCCCCGTCCTTGGGATTCTCCAGGCAAGAACACTGGAGTGGGTTGCCATTTCCTTCTCCAATGCATGAAAGTGAAAAGTCAAAGTGAAAGTGAGTCGTGTCCGACTCTTGGCGACCCCATGGACTGCAGCCCACCAGGCTCCTCCGGCCATGGGATTTTCCAGGCAAGAGTACTGGGGTGGGGTGCCATTGCCTTCTCCGCCCCTCGGTCTGCTGACACACAAAGTCCTCAGGCTAGTGGGAAGCTCAGAAGCCTCCCCTTCCTCACTGTGCTCGGCACTCTGGCTGTACCACTGACTAAGAGCTCTCCGTTCCTTGGCACCCACTATTTTCTCTGCCTACAAGGCCATTCGTCCATTCTTTGCCCAGAGAACCCCTTCAAAGCCCCACCCCCAGTGACCCCTATAATGCTGTTCCCGACCAACAGCCCTCCTCAGTAAAGGTACATAGTCTTGCTCTGTGCTAGAGGCCCACGCTTTCCTCCTGGAGAGCTCTTAGCCCAAAGCCTTAGCATTATCTGTCCGCCTCTCTCATTGTCTCCCTCCAAGAGTTCCCAGACTTGAGAACTCTTTAAGAGCAGAGCCTCCTTTTATCTTGAAATCTCCAGCACTGACCACAATCCTCAGTACTTAGTTCACACCCAGTTAATGTTTGAGTGATTAAAAGTATGTTCAAGTCTTTCCATTAAAAAAAAGAAAGGAAACAAAATCTACCCCTCTGCTACCTTCTGGAACTGCTCTCAACCCCTACATCTCTGTTTCCCTTTCTCACTAGATTCTCAGGACCCAGGGCTCACCCTCTGCAAGCTGATCACTTCGTCAAGTGAGCCCAGGATCTGCCTTACTGACGCTAGGCCATTTTCTAGTCGCCTCAGCAATCCATTCTCCCTGGCCTTCTGGGTGTGTGATGGCTCTCACCTTCCCACCTTTTGTGTCCCTGCCTTCTATTTTAAGTCGAGAGTTTATTCCTCCACCCTTCCAGCTTCTCTGTCTCAGAAGCATTCTCCCTCCCCAACTCCCCCACCACCACCACCATCTTCATAAAGATGCCAGCTCTGGCCAGAACCACAGTGTAGATGGCCTGAATACACAGGAATTGAAACAAACCTCTGGCAACAAGACAGCAATTCAATGAAGTAACGTGCGTAGGCACAGAGCCCCCAGCCTTAGTCCTCCATGAGCGCTGTTGTAATCCATCCTGGAGCAGCTCCATCCGAACCAGCCACCTTGCTCCCATTTCCCTGCCCCTAAATTCATGCTGGTACCTCTGCGATCATAACACTTCTAATGCAGAGTGAACTCCCAGGTTAAAGGCCCTCCGTGTGCTGCTTCACACACAGTTACAAAAAGGAGGGGTTCCCACGCGCCCCTCCCAGCAAAATGAGGAAGAGAAAGGTGGCAAGGGCCGCTGGTCTTCCATCACATGACATTTCCTCAACTTGAAGCGCTGTTCTTCTGAGGTGACGTGCCTCCTGCCTCCAGTATTAAAATGCCCTTTTTGTAATGAGCCCATTGTCATTTTGCTTCATTTCTTTAAGTCAGTCTCCTTGCTTGGGAGATTACAGAATTCATAACAGCAAATGGCCTAAATTTTCTTAAAATTAACTAGTCTGTTATTCCAGATTTCTACAAGGGACTAAGTGGCCTCTGCACGCTTACCACTTTGGATGAAGACCTTACTACCACTGACACTTTTTTAAAAGTAGAAAACTAGGGCTTTCTCGGCGGTCCCTTCGATAAGAATCTGCCTGCCAATGCATGGGTCATGGGTTTGATCCCTGGTCTGGGAAGAGTCCGCATGCCAGGAGCAGCTGAGCCCATGTGTCCCCACTGCTGAAGCCTGTGCACCCAGAGCCTGGGCTCCGCAACAGGAGAAGCTACCGCGGCGAAAGTCCTCACACCAGAGCTAGAGAGTAGCCCCCACTCGCTTCAACTGGAAACAGCCTGCGTGCAGCAACAATGACCTAGCCCAGCAAAAAATAAGCAGCTTTCCAAAAAAAATTTTTTTAAGTGAAAAACAGACAGAGATAAAAAGACGTTTGTTCATAATACAGACTACTTGAGATGTTTGCAGCCCCCAGTATCTTTTCAAGAAGATACATGTCCCCATATGGACTACTCAAGATAGACATGTTTTTCTGCCTTGAATCATCTCCTGTTTTGTAGTTGGAAATAATGCGTTCAGCAAGAAATGAGATTCCCTTCAGTCCCAACTCCATCAGGAGGGCACAAGTGTCCAGACAACCCAAACAGCCTTTTTGTTTATGCACACCTTTCCATTTTTTAGTTATTTTATGTCTTTACCTTTAAGTCTTGTAAACACGCATACTAATAGTGACTGTCATCAAACACACCACACACACACATGCACACTGACACACTTTAAAGCAGACAATTCATCATTTCCTGCCCCAAGACCATATTTTACAGTCAGAAGCCAATTGTCAGCACACATGCTCCTAGATAAACGGACACGCATACCAGCTAATCGATGAATTTGCATGGAAACAGCATCATGGGAAGGAAATCTGTGTTCCCAGATTTCCGGGCCAGGTGCTCAGCCTGTTAACATAAAGATCGGTCCTCCTGGGTCCAACCTGTTGGGAACACTGCCCAAAATTACTTACAATTGCAAACACAGTTGATGCTAAGATAATTCTGCAAGATGAGAGCCTGGTTTCCGAAAGGTAACCTAAGAACAGCTCAGCCCAGGAGGGGCCTGTATGAGGGGTATTTTGGTGGGGGTGGTGCTGGGGTGCAGGTAGTAGTGGTTTTGTTTTCCTACATCTGACTTTTCTAGTAGAAGATAATTGTGCAGCAAGGCTTCGTGCCTCCAAGTTCCCCTGCTGCCGCCATCCACTGTTCCTGCTCTCCTGTAAGTGGGAAAGGTTATGGGTCCCAGAGAAACCGAGACGTCTTCCCACATGCGTACGTGCTCCCTCGTGGCCCCTCCTTTAGCATTTAGAGCTCCTGTGACCGTCTCCTAACTGCCTCCCAACCCTGCATCCCTCACCCCCCACCATCTCTCCTAAGCTGGGGTCTGAGCCCAAGCAATCACCCTTTCATAAAGGCACATTCCGCTCCGCTATACATCTCATCACTGAGGGAAAGGACCATGATGGTTTGCGCGGAGCTCCAGAAAAGGGAACTGTATGATCCGTTTTTCATTTTTTTAATTCCACTCCACAAATATGTCGTCCTTAGAGCAATACTATGAAGGTTTAGCATGGTAGGGGGAGAGCTTTACATAACAAAATTAGACTTCCAAAATTCAGAAAAAGAATCTCCCAACAGTATTATATATTTAATTTTAGTTTCCATAAATAAGGGTCGATCATACTCTTTTCCAGGGCATCCCCCATGGGTCCGTGGTAAAGAATCCACCTGCATTGCAGGAGACAGAGACACGGGTTCGATCCCTGGTAATATCCCCTGGAGGAGGGCATGGCAACCCACTCCAGCATTCTTGCCGGGAGAATCCTATGGACAGAGGGGCTTGGTGGGCTATAGTCCATGGAGTCGCAAGGAGTCAGACACGACTGAAATGACTGAGCACAGCCCATATACTCTTTTCCAAATAGGATTCCCAAAAATATCACAGGCAGCGGCTGCAAGCCAGCCCTGAGCGTCCCCTGCCGAGTCCTCAAGGAAAAAAGGATGAAGAGTCCCGTCAGGCTGCTCCTGGGAAATGGGTTGGAGGAGGCGGGCACTCCCCAGGGAATCAGTGCCCCCAGGCCAGCCTGCAGGTCCAGCAGAATGGCCGCATCCCAGCAGGATGGTGACCCTTTGTTTCACCTAACCCTCTACTGTAATCCTTCAATAATCCCACCTGTTTTCAAAGACGCCAACCTCATTGTTCTTAACTCCCACTCCATCCCTCAAAAAAGGATTAGACTCCCGCTAACCCAGCGACCCCCTTGTTCTGGCACCTTCAGAAGTAAAGGATTTCCCTTCCCTTCCGTAACTGGAGCAAGGCCTTCCCTCCCTGCAGGGGACATGGTCCCATTCTGCAGCGTTTCCTCCTGAGAGTCAGTTTTTCTGAACAAAGACCCAACTGTCTGTACAGTCTGGGAAAGCTCCCCTCCCTGGAGTCCGGAGCACACCCTCCTACAAACCCAGACTTGCACAGAAGTTCCGCACTTCACCACAGGAAGCACGGCCGGTGGCTTCAGGCATCATTAATCATTTTGAAGTGATTTTTCTTAAAAAGGAAAAAACAAAACAAAGATGCAGTTGGTCAAGCCCAATGAAAATGAGCACCTCTTCTCCCCAAAACTGCATTTCCCTGATTCCATGTGGGACAGTAGGAGCTCACTGCAAGGATAGGAGCAGGGGGGAGAAAAGAGAGTATTTCCTCCTTAATTTGAACTCTGACAGATATTTGGGAGCTGATATGGACAGAGGGTGCTAGGGCTTCCCAGGTGGTGTTAGTGGTAAAGAACATGCCTGCCAATGCAAAGGGCATAAGAGATGTGGGTTCAATCCCTGGGTCGGGAAGATCCCTTGGAGAAGTGAATGGCTACCCACTCCAGTATTCTTGCCTAGAGAATCCCAAGGACAGAGGAGCGTGGCGGGCTACAGTCCATGGGATCACAAAGAATCAGACACAACTGAAGGAACTTAGCACAGCACACACACATGGACAGAGGGAACACCTTAGAGGGAGGTTCAGATTAAGGAAGAGGGCCTCTACTTCCTTGGTCGTTCCACCCAGAGAGACATATTTAGTAGGATAAAACAAGAACCATTTGGGGGTTTTGCTTCTTCTGGGAATCTTCATTTTCCATTGAAATGCTATTAATCACAGCTAAGGACAATCCAATTTTGTGCTCCAGTCCCATCAGGGGAGCGGCTGAGTGGTCCCCATTCCTGCCCCATCACCAGCCCCTCTCCCTCTGCCTGGAAGGGCTGCCCCCTGCGGGTGTCCCTTGGAAGGGAGCAGAGCGCCAGCCAGTTGGATCCACTCATCCCCCCCTGGTCCACACCTTTGAAGTAAAATTGTCCCTCCAGCTAAGAAAAAGTGGTAACTAGAAAACAAAATGTCCAATCTTTCCTGGGAGATTACATTTCCTGCCTTACTGGGTTGAGAGGAAATTCACTTACATAAAATTGGATTAATTTTTTTTTTTTTCCCTGAAGTCTCCTGGTCTACCAGAAGCATCTTCTGTCAGCTGCCTCTTTCGGAACTCTTGGCTATTTCCTAATCTTAATTTATTCCTTAATCAGGACATCTGGCTCTGGAGTGAAGCTCGGAAGCAGGGATGGAGGCAGGAAAGGGTCTGCCACTTCTGCCCTGGCTCCCTGTCGCCTGCTCACCCCCTAGGCTGTGCTCCTTCATCTCCTCTCCATCAATCAACTGCTGAAGTCTCACAGCCAAGCCCTATCGTTTATTTAAATTTAAAGGAGGCGAATTGACAAATATCATCTGAGTAGTTTAAGCTACAGGTTTTAAATAGAACAACGTGATTAAATCGGGTGGTGCTTGCTATTGTCTCTCAGAGCTTGGTTTCTTAAACTAGTTTTGTATGTATCCAAGAAGAGTCTTTTCAAACCTGCTTTGAGTCACGTTACATCGACCGGCAGAGCACCTGAGCTGGAAGGACAGTGGTCTGGCACGAGGGACCTGGAGCTCAGGCCAATTAAAGATGGCATGCCCACAGAGGCCTGGAGGGAGTGCCTGGCATGGGAAGGAGGTCATCCCCAAGCGGGAGTGAGTACGATGGATGTCAGAGGAGAGACTTCATGTGACAGGAGGGAATTGTGGCCCAGAATGCAAGTCAGAGGCAGAGCCTCTAGAGGAGAGAGTCTGACAAGGGGAGATGGGAGATCAGTTCTGTGCAGGAGGACTGAGCAGATAAGGAAACATTTTAAGGACAGCAGAAAGGGAGAAAAGCGAACTAAACTGTATGTGTTGTTAGACTGTAATTGGATATATTGATGTGAATAAAGGGTTTTCAGTACACATAGGTAAGTACAGAAATAAACATAGCTCTGTCCATTGCTAGGGCTTGGGAGTGATGACAACCACAATGACTGTAAGCATACAGAGTGTGCCTTCAGTCCAGTTCAGTCACTCAGTCGTGTCTGACTCTTTGCAACCCCATGAACTGCAGCACACCAGGCCTCCCTGTCCATCACCAACTCCCGGAGTCCACCCAAACCCACGTCCATCGGGTCGGTGATGCCATCCAACCATCTCATCCTCTGTCGTCCCCTTCTCCTCCTGCCCTCAATCTTTCCCAGCATCAGGGTCTTTTCCAATCAGCCAGCTCTCCACATCAGGCGGCCAAAAGATTGGAGTTTCAGCTTCAACATCAGTCCTTGCAGTGAACACCCAAGACTGATCTCCTTTAGGATAGACTGGTTGGATCTCCTTGCAGTCCAAGGGACTCTCAAGAGTCTTCTCCAACACCACAGTTCAAAAGCATCAATTCTTCGGTGCTCAGCTTTCTTTATAGTCCAACTCTATAGAGTGTGCCTAGATAGTCCCTTCTGAATGTCCTCCTCCCCTAAAAAAATCAGGGCTCCTTGAAGAAACAGCTGATGCCAAAGCTGGAACTTGGCAAGTCCAAGATACAGGAAATATCTTGCTGTGACAGAAAGCAAGGAAGAGTTTAAACAGTGAGGTAGAAAAGTCAAATACAGAGGCAGCTTCAATGGACACAACCCCCTTGGAGACAGCAATGACAACCCACTCCAGTATTCTTGCCTGGAGAATCTCATGGACAGAGGAGGATGGTGGGCTACAGTCCATAGCGTTGCAGAGTCAGACACGACTGAGTGACTAACACTTCAATGGATACCACTAGGCAAACCAGGCACAATTTGAGCATCAAAAAAGTATAACTATTTAAATAAAATAGGAAAAAATAAGTCATTCTGAAATAAACAAATTGAAAGCTTGATGAGGAACAGAATATTTACATAGTTTCAATGTACCTCCCACAAAATGCTCATGAATTACAAAGGAACAAGGGATCACTTAACCAAAAAAAACCCTGGTAGACATCACCTTGATCAAGCACTCGCAATGGACATCATTGGTATGGAACTGATAAGGGGCAATGAAAAGAACACAGAATCATCTCTGTGTGGTTGCTCCCCAAAAGCCACAGCCTAAATCTAATCATGAATGAGCATCAGTCAAATCCAAACTGAAGGTCATTCTACAAAATTACTGACCAGTAATCTTCTAACATGCCAAGGTCCTGAAGGATGAGGGAAGCCTGGGACCAAGTTCTAGGCTGAAGGAGACCAAAGAGATGTGACCAAATTCAACAGGTGATTTCAACCTGGACCCTCGGGCTCTGGAAAAAATCACCAGGACCAGCGGCATCCAACCTGGAACCTTGTGCTCTAGAGAATATCACCAGGACCAGCGGCATTCAACCTGGACCCTCAGGCTCTGCAGAATATCACCAGGACCAGCGGCATTCAACCTGGACCCTCGGGCTCTGGAGAATATCACCAGGACCAGCGGCATCCAACCTGGAACCTCGTGCTTGGGAGAATATCACTAGGACAAGCAGCAACCCTTGAATGGAGTCTGAGGGTCAAATGACAGTAGTGATATTGCCCCTGCTATTTTCCTGGTTTAGGGGAAGGGGGGTTGTATCATGCTTATGGAGGAGTATGCCTTTATTTATAGGAAAGACACTCTATAAAGTCATCTTGGGGGTGGCATTCTGTGACAGCTGACTCCCACACTGGCCAGGGCGAAAATTATTTTGCACTCACAACTTTTATCATTGCTTCAAAGTACTTCAGGACTTCATTTTAAAGAGACTGTTAGCTCAGGAGCACCTGGAAGGGCAGAGACCATAGAAATTCATTCTTATCCAGTATCTGGCACATGCCCAGCCCAGGTGAGTGCTCGATAAATGATTGTAGACTTTAAATGTTTGGAAAACTCTCCGAGATACAGAAAGAATGCAATAAAAGGGCTTCCTCTAAGATTTATGCATTTATTTTTTAAAACATCTACAGGGTTTATCATATTGCAGACATTATCATAAATATTTGACAAATAGCTCTATGAGGCAGGTGCTATGAGTACCCCCATTTTAAAGGGAAGGGAACTGGAAGACGAGAGGTCATGTGGCTTGCCCAAAGTCACACAGTGAGTGAGTAGTAAAAACGAAGAGGCATGCCCAAGCAGTGGGGCTGTGGAGTTCATACTCTTAGCGATTTCGCTACAAGGCTTCTCCAAAATCTCATACCTGCAGAAAATTTAAGATGATCCCCATTCCAGGCTTCCCTGGTGTTCCAGTGGCTAAGACTCCACACTCCCAATGCAGGCAACACGGGTTCAAACCCTGGTCAGGAAACTAAGATCGCACATGCTGCATGGGATGGCCAAAAAGAAAGAAACCAAGTTCCCTATTCAAAACATTCAGTCCTCAACTATCCGTCTGTACTTTCTGTACATTCCAAGTTGACAGAATAACGTCACATTCCTTATTTTATAATGCCCAAGAGAAGCCCATTCCAGAGCTGGGTACTCAAACTTTGTGAGCAGTGCTTGTCCATCAGCTTTGATGTTCACACAAATCGTGATTCCCCCAGAGAGACCTTGGGCTCTTAATTCATTTGGCCTTAATGTTTCCAACTTCTTCCTGTTATGCACGTCCCTTTCTCCTTTTTATATCGAGATTATAACGTGACGTAGATAAATCCTGGGCCTATCATGGTTACAGCTACCCTTCTGTTCACCAAGGCAAGTGCCATCAGCCACTGGCCAAGGTCCTACACTGTGACACCTCACTGTCCTGTTCCCTTCTCTCACAAGCATCTGAATTTCCTGAGGCTTTGACTCCCACGTGCCTCCTGCTGGAATGGATATTCCTACAGCCCCTGTGAAAAAAAGCTGGTTACTCCGCCACAGAGCCTGCTCTTCCTCACTTCCTCCCTCCTGCGAAATGTGCAAAAAGGTTGTTTCGTGGTCATTTATGTTCTTCTAGGGAAAGGAGCTCTGTCAACACCAAGGTGCAACATCCATTAGACTCCCCTTTAGAGCAAATGGCTCATAAAGTAACTCCAATAAACAAATACTTTTCTTTATAATTCAGTGTAGCACATTACCTAATAAAACTGTAATAGGCATGACACAATGATTTCTGTTTCACAAGCATTGTTTGACTATTTGTGTAGTCTACGATGTTATCGCAAAAATGTATGGCAAGTTTCAGGTAGGCTTAGAGCAAGTTTCACATTGCCAAATAACAGCTCTTAGTATCTTTGCTGCTACTGCTGCTGCTGCTAAATCGCTTCAGTCGTGTCCAACTCTGTGTGACCCCATAGACGGCAGCTCACCAGGCTCCCCCATCCCTGGGATTCTCCAGGTGAGAACACTGGAGTGGGTTGCCATTTCCTTCTCCAATACATGAAAGTGAAAAGTGAAAGTGAAGTCGCTCAGTCGTGTCCAACTCTTAGCAACCCCATGGACTGCAGCCCACCAGGCTCTTCCGTCCATGGGATTTTCCAGGCAGAGTACAGGAGCAGAGTGCCATTGCCTTCTCCCTTAGTATCTTTACCTTCAAATAATACTTAGTCACAAGAACAAGATCGTCCATGCGCTGTGCCCCATTTCCACAGGGGTGAAAACACCAGGGATAAAACAGGAAGAAGGAAAGCTTTTATTCAATCTTCAGGTGCAATTTCTTTGTCAAAAATAGAACTATAACCTTGTCCTACACTTCCTCTCTGTGCTAATTTCCAACCTTCAGCAGGCATTATCTCCTGAACAGAGTTTATATGTATGTACTTACATGCGTGGAACTATGTGAGTGTGTGTATGTCCTCTGCTCTGCTATTTCCACTGTCCATTTTTTCCCCTTGCAAAAGCACAGCTGCAGTGCTCTCAATGCACAGCCTACACCTCCTGACCCTTATCCCTTCAGTGCACACCTGCCAGGATTCCAGCTGCAGCATCGGCCTCTCTTTGTCTAAGAGCCCTTCCTCATTGCTGGAGCCCACTGTGCTGCTTTGGAGACAGGCAAAGTGTTGCGGAACGTAATTACCCCCAGGAGCGGACCTCCACCCCTGACTCAAAAACAGGTGGTGCACAACGCAACACAGCATGAAAACAAGATTACCGATGATACCTTGGAGGCTCTGGATCAACTTTTGCCTAAAGCTGCCCTAGCTTGGGATTCTCTGATACATAAATGAATAAGTTCCTTCAGTAGTTTATCTTCATAGACTTTGTACTTCTGTAACCAAAGTATCCTGCCTCATTCTAATCCACCAGTATTTCTTCTATTGCCACTTCAGAAGATGTGAAAATATGTTCTGTAGAAAGAAAATAAAAAAGTTGGTGCATATATAGCCCAGCTCCCCTGCCCCTTGCAGGGCATGAGTCAAGGGAGCGTTCTGGACCCCAGAGGGGCTGAGTTCCAGTGGCAGCTGGCTTGATAACACACTGCTTCTTGGTTGCCTTCTGGCATTGCTGTCTCACTTCCCTGATCCCCTATTGGCATTCCCTAAACTACTTGCCCTTTCATCTTTGCCTTAGCGTCTCCTAGGGAAAGCCCAACTAAGGCAATCCACTCTCTAAAGAATATGGAAATTGACCAAAGCCTGTGGACAAACAGCTACCCTGCTGTCCTGATTATTGACGAGTCCCCCATAGAAGAACCTCAAAGTACAATTTGTATCCAGATGTTAATTTTTCCCTATCTCCTCTTATCCCCACCTTCCACGTGTTCAGCATACCAATGGTAGGTTTCTTTTTCCCTAGTTCTCAACAGCCCTTGCCCCAGAGTTTTCCTTTCCTGGCAATCTGTTGTCAGAAATGTCCACTGTATGTGGCACCGACTCTTTTGTTCAATTGACTCATAGAGCACTGCATTTATTCTTCTGTGCACGACAGATATAACCTACCATATGTTTGTTTCCACTGGGTCACCCTGCCATCTGGACGATGGAAGCTTATGCCCCAGGGAAGACACAGCCATAAGCCAATTTACATTAAGACACAGATTCAAGACACACAGTCGAAGGGTGGGCACAGAGCTGACTCCAGCTGACAATGCCACCAGACTCTGATTGATTTCACCCACAATACACGGAGTTTCCCTTGTCTCACAGACAGAGGCCAAGACATTATTTAGGCTGCATGACTAATCCAGTTGTCTACCCCCTTGCTGTACTCATCTTTATTTGATCTGAGAGCACCAAGTCCAGGATAATAGTTTCAGGCGCCTCCTTCCCTGCCCCAACCCCTGTCCACTTCCCTCGGGCTTTCTTTGAAAGGAACCCAAAGGCACTGTGCCTATCAGTTAGCGGTTTTTTAATGGCCATTCTTGGCATTTCTTTGACCATTAAAAATTGTTTAAAGATTATAGGGCTGGCCATCATCATAAAAATTAAATTTATTTAATGCCAGTTTTTCACAATCTCTCTTGCCCTCTCAAAACATAATGGGAGAGGAAGGGTATAGACTAGCTTTTAGTGACCTACTTTCTGTCTCTTGTCCAAAGCAAAATTGCTGCTGTCTCTATTATTATTATTTTTTAATGGCATCAGATGTGGAAAGAATGGGCTTCCCAGGTAGCACTAGCGGTAAAGAAACTGACTGCCAGGGAGGGAGAAATGAGACATGGGTTCAGTCCCTGGATCGGGAAGATCCCCTGGAGGAGGGCATGGCAACCCACTCCAGTATTCTTGCCTGAAGAATTCCATGGACAGAGGAGCCTGGTGGGGTGCAGTCCACAGGGTGGTAGAAAGTTTGACCCGACTGAAGAGGCTTAGCACTCAGGCACACCTGGAAAGGTGTCAATATTTTCAGCAATAGAAATACTATCCAAAATATTCCTCTGGAGCCCAGAAGTAGGGAGGAGTCGACAACCCTATCAGCCGTCACTGTTTGCTAGCCGCTCTTGGAGAGACCTCTCTGCTCACTGCGGATCTGGAGTTCTGTTGTTCAGACCACTGGCACTCTCTGTGCTGCTAAGACACACTCCTTCAATAGAGGTTTTCTCATAGCCCCACGGCCCTCTGCAGGGGACACATGTGCATGCATCAAAAGCAGCTGTGTTGATAGGATACACACACACACACTCACATTTCATTTATTTTCTTTTAATCAGCTTTGAAATATTTCACGAGCTTTTTCCAAATCTGATCTTAATAAGAACCCTCTGGGGGGCATCTTCTGTAAGCTCAAGTACATACATTCTTAATATCATCACAGGACATGACACATAGTAATTCTCAATAAATATCTATGTCTTTATTTGTCTATTTAAATAAAACAAATGTTGTTTTTGCACCCCCAGTGCCCGGCTCGTTTCTCATGCATGGTAGGCATTCCGTGAAAGGTTGATGAATGAATGAATGAGTGTATCATGGCAAACAACCCAGGTTATGTATGTTAACACTTTTTTAATGTCAGACACACCCAAGACAAGCTGACTCCAGGGCTCCTTTTCAGAATCAGGCCAAAGCTGCCATCCGAGGAACTTTCCCAGAAATCACATCCGCCCCCCCACCCCGCCCCGCCCCATTTGCTTCTTCCCTATCATGCTGCTCCCACCCCCATACCAGTTTATTAATAAATTAGCAACATCTGGAGGGGGCCGGGAAGTGTCAATAGTTAGGACCAAGGGATGGATGCTGTGTCAGGAGATCGGTACAAAGACTGACCTAGCCCCTAGAAGGCCCCCTCACCTCTCCCCCTTCCCTCCTCAGTGGACATCAATCCCAGCCAGTCACTGTCTTCCAAATTTGATTTCCACCCACTGTCCGTTGCTTCCCTGGTGGCTCAGACAGTAAAGTGTCTGCCTGCAATGCAAAAAACCTGGGTTTGATCCCTGGGTTGGGAAGATCCCCTGGAGAAGGAATTGGCAACCCACTCCAGTACTCTTGCCAGGAAAAACTCTTGGACAGAGGAGCCTGGTAGGCTACAGAAGGGGTCGCAAAGAGTCGGACATGACTGAGCAACTTTACTTTCCTCCTTTCACTCTCCATTGCTACTTAGTCTCCCCCAATCACCACCACTTGCTGCTTCCTAAACACATTACCACCCTTGAACCCTGACTTCCCCTCCTGCCTATAACATTCTTTCCTATCACCATCAAACCTGTGACTCATCTGGTGGACCCAGCCTCTTGGGTTGGACTGAGTCTTTAACTTGTTCTGTCTCTAGAGACAGGTGAGAGAATAGACATAACCACATGAGCAGACACCGGACAAGTGGAGTACCTGTTAAGAAAAAGCAGAGGAGCCCTTCTCCCTGTCCAAATGGGGGAAAGGTACAGATGGAAAAGAAAGGGTACAAATGGAAAAGGCCAATGCTGGAATGAGAAGTGATGGCTGCTTCAACTCTTTTTTAAAAACACTTATTTTTTAAAATGTTTATTTACTTACTTAAGGCTGTGCTGGGACGTTACTGCTGCAAGCTTTCTCTAGCTGCAGCAAAGTGGGGGCTGCTCTTCATTGCTATGGACCAGTTTCTCATTGCAGTGGCTTCTTTTGTTGCCGAACACATGCTGTAGGGTACTTAGGCTTCAATAGTGGCAGCATGTGGGCTCTGTAGTCGTGGCTCTCGGGCTTAGTTGCTCTGCAGCATGTGGAGTCTTTCTGGACCAGGGATCAAACCTGTGTCTCCTGCATTGGCAGGAGGATTCTCAGCCCCTGGACCATCAGGGAAGTCCTCAACTCTTTTTTTTAATTTAGAATAGCAAATCCACTCAGACAGATTCTGTTATAAAATGAATTCTTAGTCTTCCCCCATCTTCTTTCCCGACAAGGAACCTGTCTTGGCTACTTTGCAGAAGGTCCACACTATGCCGGAGGCAGCACCATCACTGCCATTCAGTCAACTGAACTTGGTAATAGTAATTTCCCATGAGCAATCTGGATCCTGATCTCCAGGAATATGGTGGCTTCACCAAACTGATTTAGGATGTTATATGATGAATTCTGCTTTGTAGGCCACTACAAAGTCAACATGGAGAAGGAAATGGCAACCCACTCCAATAGTCTTGCCTGGGAAATCCCACGGACAGAGGAGTCTGGCAGGCTACAGTCCATGGGTCACAAAGAGTTGGACACGAATTAGCAATTAAACAACCACAGCAAAGTCAGTATGGCTAGAGACAGAAGATCCGCTCAGTTCAGTTCAGTCACTCAGTCACTTTGTGACCCAATGGACTGCAGCACGCCAGGCCTCCCTGTCCATCACCAACTCCCGGAGCTTACTCAAACTCGTGTCCATCAAGTTGGTGATGCCATCCAACCATCTCATCCTCTGTTGTCCACTTCTCCTTCTGTCTTCAATCTTTCCCAGCATCAGGGCCTTTTCCCAAGAGTCAATTCTTTGCATAAGGCGGCCAAAGTATTGGAGTTTCAGCTTCAGCATCAGTTCTTCCAATGAACATTCAAGACTGATCTCCTTTAGGATGGACTGGTTGGATCTCCTTGCAGTCCAAGGGACTCTCAAGAGTCTTCTCCAACACATCAGTTCAAAAGCATCAGTTCTTCAGCACTCAGCCTTCTTTATAGTCCAACTCTCACATTCATCCATACATAACTACTGGAAAAACCATAGCTTTGACTACAAGGACCTTTGTCAGCAAAGTAATGCCTCTGCTTTTTAATATGCTGTCTAGGTCAGTCATAGCTTTTCTTCCAAGGATCAAGTGTCTTTTAGTATCATGGCTGCAGTCACCATCTGCAGTGATTTTGGAGCCCCCCAAATAAAGTCTCTCAGTTTCCATTGTTTCCCCATCTATTTGCCATGAAGTGATGAGACCAGATGCCATGATCTTACTTTTTTTGAATGTTGAGTTTTAAGCCAACTTTTTTACTCTCTTCTTTCACTTTCATCAAGAGGCTCTTTAGTTCCTCTTCACTTTCTGCCATAAGAGTGGTGTCATCTGTATATCTGAGGTTATTGATATTTCTCCCGGAAATCTTGATTCCAGCCTGTGCTTCATCCAGCCTGGCATTTTGCATAATGTACTCTGCATAGAAGTTAAATAAGCAGGGTGACAATATACAGCTTTGACATACTGCTTTCCCAATTTGGAACCAGTCTGTTGTTCCATGTCTGGTTCTAACTATTGGTTCTTAACCTGCATACAGATTTCTCAGAAGGTGCGTAAGGTGGTCTGATATTCCCATCTCTTGAAGAATTTTCCACAGTTTGTTGTGATCCACACAGTCAAAAGTTTTGGTGTAGTCGATAAAGCAGAAGTAGATGTTTTCCTGGAACTCTTTTGCTTTTTTAATGATCCAGTGGATGTTGGCAATTTGATTTCTGGTTCCTCTGTCTTTTCTAAATACAGCTTGAACATCTGGAGGTTCACATATCCCACACTGTTGAAGCCTGGCTTGGAGAGTTTTGAGCATTAGTTTTGAGCATTACTTTGCTAGTGTGTGAGATAAGTGCAATTGTGCGGTAGTTTGAACATTAATTGACATTTCCCTTCTTTGGGATTGGAATGAAAACTGACATTTTTCAGTCCTGGGGCCACTGCTGAGTTTTCCAATTTAGGGTCACCTGATGCAGTCATGCAAATTCTCCCTGATCCTCTCTGTTTTGACTCAAAGAGTTGAGAGTAAAGCTGTATTGGAATCTGTTTCTTTCTGAACAGTGTTCAATCATCTTATCATGTACCACTCCCCTCACATATTTGTAACAGTAACATAGGAGTGGAGCCAGTTGGCCTGTTGGTTAGTTTGCCTGCCCTGCCACGTGTCTCTTTAGGGAGTGTGATCCCCTTCTAATGGACCCAGGCCATGTCAATTAAATCAGAAGTGAGCACCCAAGTGAAGACAGCCTGAGCTGGGAAAAAGGATTTGGAAATACAGGGGGCCTCGTGGGGTCTAGGCCCTTCTCAGGGTCTAGTCCAGTCAGTCTCTGTTGGGTAATTGAACTGAGAAATGATGCAAAGCTGAGGCTGGGGCAACCACATTAGTTCAAAAGAAAATGAAGGGGAGTGTGCTGGTGAGAGAGAGGGAAGACATGCAGAGGGAGGCAGAGATGCAAAAGTGTGGCCCCAGCAAGATGGAAGAGTTATCTAGCTGTCCTTGTCCCCTCAGTGTCCTGGTGAAAATCCCCACCCTCGAGGTCCATGACACACTCCATGTCCTTCTAACAAACCCCCCTCTTTGTTTAAGTGAGTTTTAGCAGGCTTAATTCCAGAAAAGAAAAAAGAAAAAAATTCCTGAGATAGGAACATGAAGGTATTGGGCTCTGGTTTTTAAGTTTGTTTGAATATCACCTCAAAGACAGGGGAGAATTCATTAACCGTGATTTCTGACTTCTCTACATTACACAATTATCCTTTCTTGGTAGATAAGGGAAAAGTGATCCTTGTTTAAAATAGGTTGTGTCGCCTTTGGTCATTTTAGGAAATACTGTCAGATTAGATAACAGAATTCCTGATTTTCCAGACAACTCAACAGGGTCCCATAGACTCTCAAATCAACAGATCTACTAATCATGACTGCACCATGTCATGAGCCGATAAATTCATAGAACATAAAACCTTGCAGATGAGAGAGGGAGTGGAGAAATATGCTTATCTCCCTTTTGAGTGAGCCTCAATTTCAGAACAAACTTAGGAGAATGCCAAGAATAACTTGATTATTCTCCCAGTGATGAAATGCACTTTCCAGCAATAGTGAGCCCTTCCCACCAGTACTGGGTTACGATGTCAACATGGCTTAGTTATTCTCACGCCAACTTGAGGTCTGGCCTAATTATATAAGTGCCAACGTGAGAGCTCAGTCCTCAGTTTCTCTTTCAGAAGCGAGGGCATGACCACCCTGACAAACGAACTACCACCTACTGCCAAACATCTCTCCACGGGAGACTTAACCAATGCCATCTGAGCTGTAATGCTTTCTCTTCCGGAATTTGATGTAGCATTTCACACATACATTTGAGTTGTTTGCCAGTCTCTGGCAATTTCCAAGTTTCCCACAGATTAATGAAAAATCCAGCTGTTTCCAACTATTTGGAACAGAGCGATATGTGATAAAATTAGGATAGAAGGGAATCTTTATCCAATTTCTCTAGCAGTCAGATTTTGGAACATATTGGGAAGAAAAATTGCAAGCTCAATTGTCTAAAGATTTTTTAAAAAGAAGGAAAAGAAAGAAAGCTTTGTATTAAATTTCTGAGAATGCCTTTTCCAAACAGAGAGAGCTAAAAAGCTATTCTTTGATTAAACAGGTATGATCTCATTCTGCCTTCCTAATCCAGCCTGGGAGTACTTTTAGTGAAAGGTGAGCAGCTAAGGCTCACATGTAGGACTTTTAGATATCCTGATGATCTCAGAGCTGCAGCTAAACAACTGCTGTGAAGGTGAAGGCCCTCAAACCATCCTTGCTGAAGGACCACTGCTTGTTTGTTGGCTTAAAATCTTTCACAGAATCGTTTCAACAGTCCTCAAACAATTGGGAAATGGCAACGCACTCCAGTATTCTTGCCTAGAAAATCCCACGGATGGAGGAGCCTAGTGGGCTACAGTCCATGGGGTTGCAAAGAGTCGGACACGACTGAGCAACTTCAACTTCGTGGATATGGAGGGACAGAGGGAGGGATGGAAGGAAACATCTACATTCCCCACCCTTTACAAAATTTAACTCAAAATAAATCATACACCTAAATGCAACATCTAGAACTGAAAAACTTCTAGAAAATGAAATATGACACCAAAAAATATGATGAAGAGAAAAACTAATGAATTAGAGTTCATCAAAAGTCAGAACTTCTGCTCTTCAAAAGGCACTGTTGTGAGAATGAAAAGACAGGGGAGACTGGAGAAAAAATGTTTGCAAAGCACATGGAATAAAGGCCTTGTATCCAGAATACATAAAGGAGTCTCACAACTCAATAACAGGAACTACCCAATTTTTTTAATCAGCAAAAGATTTGAACAGACACATCACTCCTACTGTAAAGCACGGGGAACTCTGAAGATACTCAGATAACAAATAATCACATAAAAAGATGTTCAATATCATTAGTAAAATACAACTCAAAACCATAATCAGAGTCTATTCAACCAATCAAAGGTTGAAATTTTAAAAAGCCAACAGTAACCAGTGTTCACAAGGATATGGAGCACTGGAACTCTGATACCTTGCTGGCTGCAAGGTAAGATGGTACAGCCGTCTCGAAAAAGTTCTGCAGTGTCTGATAAAATTAAACATAGATTTGTCCTATGACCCAGCAATCCCCTCCGAGGTATTCACTCAAGTGCAACGTTCACCTATGTTCATACAAAAACCTAGACACAAATGTTTAGAGTGGCTTTTTTCAAAACTGCCAAAAACTAGAAACATCTGAAATGTATCTCTACTGGGGAACTGATAAACTGAGAGGACCATGGGATACTACTCGGCAAATGAAAAGAAACAAAGTAATGACAGGCATAACAACGTGGAGGAATCTCAAATAAACCATGCTCTGAGAAGTCAGATTCAAAATACTGAATGTCAAATCAGCCATGTGTAAAATGCATAGCTAGTGGGAGGCGGCTGGATAGCACAGGAGCTCAGCTCAGTGCTCTGCGGTGACCTGGTTTGGGGTGGGGAGATGGGAGAAGGGGGATAGGGAGGTCTAAGAGGAAGGCATATACATACAGCCGATTTACTTCATTGTACAGCAGAAAATAACACAGTATTGTAAAGCAGTTATACTCCAATTTAAAAATTTAATAAAATCAAATCTTTATGCTGTACACCTGAAGTCAATATAATTTATATATCAACTATATCTCAATTTAAAATGTATTTTTTAAAATAACTTATATAAAAGCTACATAATGAATGACTTCATTTATATGGTATTTTTGCAAAAGCGAACTATAGGGACAGAAAACAGATCAATGGTTGCTAAGGGCTGGAGATGGTGAAAGAGCTTGATTACAAAGGGGCAACAAGACATTTTAGGGCATGATGGAACTCTACCATATCTTCACTGTGGCTACAAAACTGTATACATTTGCCAAAACTCACACTAAAATGGGTGATTTTACTGTGGTAGATCGCACCTTAATTCTTAAATTGGTAGAAAAATCCTTCGCAGACCAACACTATTGTACAATACAATAAAAATTAGTATCTAGAAAAATAAAGCAAAAAAGACCTGAAGCTCCAGTACTTTGGCCACCTGATGAAAGAGCTGACTCGTTGGAAAAGACCCCGATTCTGGGAAAGATTGGAGGCAAAAGGAGAAGGGGATGGCAGAGGATGAGATCGTCAGATAGCACCACAGACTCGACGGACATGAATCTGAGCAAATCCTGGGAGATAGTGGAGGACAGAGGAGCCTGGCGGGTTGCAGTCTCTGCGGGGTCACAAAGTTGGACACAACTCAGCCACTGAACAACAACAAAACCCAAGTCCAAACTCTTTATTATTAGATTTGATGGACATAAAGTTTCTTTTGTCAAAATGCAAATGCTAAATACCCACTCTCATGTTCTGAACTTAGTGCATCACAGACTGAGAAGCAGATTTGCAGGCCTGTCGCAGTCTGCAGACTGTACTCAGCAGCACAGCTGTAGAAGACATTTGTTGATGGTTTTCTTGGAATCCATTGCCACTCCCCAACAGCACCCAGTCTCCTTGTGGGTAATTTCCTCCCCACTTCATACAATCTGGCGGGACAATTGTGGAGGCATGGTTACTCTAAGATGTGATGCAGGAGACCTACAGCCTGAAGGCCCAGGGGAGAGTCTCAGTTCTGGTCTCAATGCAGTCTGCTGGAAGAGCTCCCTCTTGTTCAGGGAAGATCAGTCTTTCATTCTGTTTAAGCCTTCAGCTGACGGAATGGGACCCACCCGCATTATGTAGCATGATCTGCTGTACTCAAAGTCCACCAAACCAAATGTAAATCTCCTCCAGAAAACACTCTCACAGAAACATGTATAATAATGTTTGACCAAATATCTGGGTATCATGGCCCAGCCAAGATGACTCATGAAATTAACCATCACAGGTGAGTTTTAATCTTAGTTCATAGAGGAAGCAACTGAGGCTCAGAGAGGTGAAGCAGCATCCCCAAGGAGGTGGCGCAGCTGAGGTGGAATCCGCAGTCCATGTCCTCTCATGATGCTTTACGCTGAGTGGGGCTTCCCTTGTGGCTCAGAGGTTAAAGCGTCTGCCTGCAATGTGGGAGACCTGGGTTTGATCCCTGGGTCGGGAAGATCCCCTGGAGAAGGAAATGGCAACCCACTCCGGTATTCTTGCCTGGAGAATCCCATGGACGGAGGAGCCTGGTGGGCTGCAGTCCACGGGGTCGCAAAGAGTCGGACACGACTGAGCAACTTCACTTTCTTCTTTCTTTCTATAGGGCTTAGCTGGGTGGATAGGATATTGTGAACCAGAAAGAGGGTTTGTGCCTGTATAGCCTCCACGGTAATCACAGTGTCTTACCATAGCATTGCTTAACATACAATTCAGGGGTGAGTGGGCGGAGGAATGGGTGGGTGGGTAGATGGATGGATGAGTGAATGAATGAAATAAAAGAGAAAATCATCACTCTGGTGATTATGGATACCAAATGGAGCCAATTCCTGGTATTTCTTCACATCTGGCTCGGCTCTCAAAGTGGGCTGCTCAAAACAGCAACCACTAGGCACGTGTCTATTAAAATGAAAATGTTTAATTAATTTATATTAAACCAAGGACTTCCCTGGTGGTCCAGTGGTTAGGAGTCCACCTGCCGATGAAGGGGACAGATTCAGTCCCTGATCCGGGAAGATGCCGCAAGCCACGGAGCAGCTGAGCCCAAGAGCCGCAACTGCTAAAGCAGGTTAGCTAAAGCTAAAGTGCCTGGAGCCCGAGCTCCACCACAAGAGGAGCCTGTGCCCTGCAACTATAGCAACTCCCACCCGCAACTAGAGAAAGCCCAGAGCAGCCAAAACGAAAATAAATAAACGACACTTTTCCAAATATTAAACAACAGTTCAGTTTCTCCATTGCACCAGTCACATTTCACCCACTCCACAGCCACACGTGGTGAGCAGCTACATGTCGGACAGCACAGAGACAGAGCATCCGCCGTCATAGGAAACTCCATGGGACAGCGCTTCTCCGCAGAGATGCTGGTCCTCCCATCGCCAGGGCCGCCTGGCCCGTCTCTGTGGACATAGTCCTTGTACTCAGCAGATGAATTAGGAGAAACCATGTAACTCTAAGCCCAGCCAACCTGTCCCTGGCCAAGGCCCTTCTTACACAACCCAGACCTGTGGGGACCTGGCCCCCCGGTGACAGTTCCTGCCTGAGGGAGGCTGGGGAGTTGCTGCCATTGACATCTGGCTCCTTCAAACTCTAAACATCTAACAAGCTCCAGATGCACAAGTCGTAGATTTAAAGTCCTGTCAATAAGGACACCAGGGCCCAAAATGAAACACTTGGCATTCAATTTGACTAAAATGTTCAACTCACAATTTATTGGTTCAATAAAATGTGGACACTAACAGCCAGTTTTTAGGTTGGAGCCTCCGTTCTTATGTACGCGTGTGTATGCAGGGATAAATACAGGTTTTCAAGACAAAACTATTAATAATAGCAGAGCTAAAAACTGGCCTTCCACAGAGAGCTTGAGTGACTACAGTCATTTTTAATGGGCCCAAAACGTGATTCATGCAGAATGTATTGTCACACAAAACCCTTTTCTGAGTTGAGTGATAGAATAAAATTGTCGATAAACCACAATGCCTGTGAAGAGTGAAGACATGCTGGCAGAAGCGACTGGAACCATCAGCAAATAGGAGCCTTCCCAAAGGCTGTGACCTCATCCCTGAGAACTTTCCTCTGGAAGGGCCAGTGGGAGTGTGCCAAGATGCAAAGGACAGGCCTTCATGAAAATCGAAGCATGGTGAGCACTGGAGCTGTGGAGGGGGGTTAGAAAGCAATAACAGTTATATTAAGTGCCTGACTCAGGCACAACAGTTGAAAACGAAACAAAATGTGCCTCTCCCAGTCAACAGGAGTCGTAAAATACTTTAGCTTTCTGACACCAACGTCACCTCTCCCTCTCCTGTTTAAAATGTAAACATGGGACGGTGAATAGGTTTATTTTTCCCTTTTCCTTTCACTAACTACCACTAGAAAAGCCCAAACCTGATACACAAAACAGACTCTGAAAGGTAGAGAGAAAGCAAAAATGTTAGGGAGCTCAGGACCCCAGGAACAAAACCGGAGCTAAGTTTCCTGTGTTGTGTCTCTGACTGGGAGCTGGAGAAGCTAGCAACCCAGAAGCACCAGCAGATGGGAGTCAAAACGCCAACAACAAAGGTCTGCTCTCCTTAGCCAAAAGAGCAGGAACGGGGCAGCCTAGTAAGACAGATAACTTAGGCAATAACTGCCCTAATCCTACCAAACGCCACCCATGCCAACAAAGGCTGAGGGAAGCCTAGACACTCACCCTCCGGAGGTTGTAATTGAACTTACAAGCCAGTGATCTCCTCCCTGAGAACTTTCCCAAGCAAGGGAGCAGGACTTTTCTCCCTGCTGAAGGATTACAAGTCCTACCCTTACTCCTAGACACAGAGACCACAGGGAGAGCCTGGACCTCCACCCACAGCCAGCCGTAATGAGGCCTCCCTGCCTGCCCCACAGGGGCGATGGCACAGGAGACCCAGTGCAGAGTCAGGATGGGCGTCGTGCCCATTGTCACCAGTGGCGACAAGGCCACTCATGCTATCAGTGAAGACCACGTGGGGAGCAGTGGCAAGACATCCCTGCCTCCCCTCCCAGCCAGAGTGGCATCAGGCGGGGCGTCGCAGCCCCAATGCCCACCTGCAGCTACAAGGAGAGACCTTGGGTGTCAACAGAGGCGCAGTGATGTAAGCCAGACTTCCACTGGCTAAGAATGAGGTGTGTTCTCTCCTTCACCTGCTGGGGTGGCAACAGAGGAAGCCAGCAAAAACAGAAGGTCTGAATGAGATTCAGAGTCTCACAGCATAGAACCTAAAATGTCCAGGCTTCCACCAAAAATCACTCATCATACCAAGAACCAGGAAGTCTACCAACTGAAAAAGGCAATCAACAGATGCCAACAACACTGGGATGACAGAAATGTTTGAACTGTCTGACAAAGGTGTTAATAGAGCCGTCACCAAACGCTTCAACAAGCCATTATGAACATACTTGAAAGTAATGAAAAGAGTAGAGTCTCAGCAAAGAAATGGAAATATTCATTAAAGAAACAGAAAATATTAAGAAAAAACCAATAGAAACTTTAGAATCTCAGATGTCTTTCCAACTGTGTTATATCCATGATATATGGATGTGGAATATTATTAGGTGGCGCTAGTGGTAAAGAACCCGCCTGCCAATGCAGGAGATGCAAGAGATGTAAGAACCCAGGTTCAATCCCTGGGTTGGGAAGATCCCCCACAGGAGGGCATGGCAACCCACTCCAGTATTCTCGCCTGGAGAATCCCATGGACAGAGGAGCCTGGCAGGCCATAGGGTCTCACAGAGTCAGACAGACAAGGCTGAAGCAACTTAGCATGCACATAAAAAGGAATGTACTGTTGATACATGCAGCAACCTGGATGAATCTCCAAAGAATTATACTGAGTGGCAAAGACATCAGTGTGTAAAAGGTTATACGCTATTTGATTCCATTTATATAAAGTTCTTTAAATGAAAAAAAATGTAAATGAAGGACAGATTCATGGTTGTCAAAGGTTAAGGAAGGGGTGAGGGTGGGAGGGAAGTGGGTTGGCTATGAAAGGACAATCTAGGGATATCCAGGTGGTGATAGAAGTGTTGTATACAATTGTCTCCCTTCAGTTCAGTTCAGTCACTCAGTCATGTCCGACTCTTTGCAACCTCATGAATCGAAACATGCCAGGCCTCCCTGTGCATCACCATCTTCTGGAGTTCACTCAAACTCACGTCTATCGAGTCGGTGATGCCATCAAGCCATCTC
Organism: Ovis canadensis; assembly: GCF_042477335.2. Lineage (NCBI taxonomy): Eukaryota > Metazoa > Chordata > Mammalia > Artiodactyla > Bovidae > Ovis > Ovis canadensis. The sequence continues at coordinate 20,129,127 of NC_091260.1, read as the reverse complement.
ATCCTCTGTCGTCCCCTTTTCCTCCTGCCCTCAATCCTTCCCAGCATCAGAGTCTTTTCCAATGAGTCAACTCCTCACATGAGGTGGCCAAAGTACTGGAGTTTCAGCTTTAGCATCATTCCTTCCAAAGAACACCCAGGGTTGATCTCCTTCAGAATGGACTGGTTGGATCTCCTTGCAGTCCAAGGGACTCTCAAGAGTCTTCTCCAACACCACAGTTCAAAAGCATCAATTCTTCACCACTCAGCTTTCTTCACAGTCCAACTCTCACATCCATACATGACCACTGGAAAAACCATAGCCTTGACTAGACGGACCTTTGTAGGCAAAGTATTGTCTCTGCTTTTGAATATGCTATCTAGGTTGGTCATAACTTTTCTTCCAAGGAGTAAGTGTTTTTAATTTCATGGCTGCAGTCACCATCTGCAGTGATTTTGGAGCCCGTAAAAATAAAGTCTGACACTGTTTCCACTGTTTCCCCATCTATTTACCATGAAGTGATGCCATGATCTTCGTTTTCTGAATGTTGAGCGGAATAGGTCCCAACACACCTCAGGAGAGGCCTGAAACTGTGGACAATGCCTAACTATATTTTTTCATACACATAGTTTAATTTATAAATTAGGCACAGTAAGATACTAACAATAATAATGAATAATAAAATAACAATTATAACAGTATACTGTGATGAACGTTATTTGAATGAGGTCTCTCTCTCAAAATACCTTATTGAACAAATTTAATGCCTTTCTATCTGTAAGGGCTGGCCATGTACTGTGGTCATAATTTTTCAGTTTGAGATGGGACAGCAAACAAGCACAAATTTCTTTTTTTCTCCACAATTTCACAGATAGAAGATTTGCTTGGACTGAAGATCTTAGCAGCCTCACTATATGATTGTTTCTCTATCCTTATTGAGAACTTTCCTCTTTTCACTTCCAGAAAACACTTTAAGGCTATTCTTTGGCATATCCAAATTGCCAGCATCACTACTCTTGTGCTTTGGAGCCACTGGTAAATAAAATAAGGGTGACTTGAACACAAGCATCTGTGATACCAGACAGTTGATCTGATAATCGAGATGGTCTCTAAGTGACTAAGGGGCAGAATATGCTGGACAAAGGGATGATTCACATCCCACGCAGGACTGACCAGGTGTGAGATTTCACCAGATGACTCAGAAAGTGAAAGTGGTAGTCCCTCAGTCGCGTGGGACTCTTTGCAACCCCATGGATTGTAGCCCACCAGGCTCCTCTGCCCACGGGATTCTCCAGGCAAGACTGCTGGAGAATCTCCTTCTCCAGGAGATCTTCCGGACTTGGATCGAACCCGGGTCTCCTGCATTGCAGGCAGATTCTTTACTGTCTGAACCTCCAGGGAAGCCCATATGACTCAGAACAGCACACAATTTAAAACTGATGAATTGATCATTTCTGGAATTTCCCATCTACGATTTTCAGACTGAGGTGGACCGTAGGTAACTGAAACCCCAGAAAGCAAAATGGTGGGAGCACAGTATCATGAAACTAGACCAGCTTCTTACACCATTCACAAAAATTAACTCCACGTGAATTAAAGGCTTGACTGTGTGACCTGAAGCCATGAAACTCCTAGAGGAAAACACAGGCAGTGAGTCCAGGACATCTGCCTTAGTGACGATGGTTTGGATGTGACTCCAAAAGCAAAGGCAACGAAAGCAAAAATAAACAAGTGGGACTACATCAGACTAAAAAGCTTCTGCACAACAAAGGAAACCAGCAACAAAGTGAAAAGGCAGCCTACTGAATGAGAGAAGATATTTGTAAATCATATATTTGATAAGGAGTCAATATCTAAAATATACAAAGAACTCATACAACACGATAGCAAAAGAATCCAATTAAAAAAATGAGCAGAGGATCTGAACAGATATTTCTTCAAAGAAGATACACAAGTGGCCAACAGGTATATGAAAAGATGCACAACATCACTAATTACTAAAGAAATACAAATCCCAGGTCACAATGAAATACCACTTCACACCTGTTAGGATAGATGTATTGTTATCAAAAAGACAAGTAATAATAAGTGTTGGTGAGAATGTGGAGGAAAGAGAACACTTGTGCATTGTTGGTGGGAATTTAAATTGGTACAGCCACTATGGAAAACAATATAGAGGTCCCTCAAAAAATTAAAAATAGAACTACTATACAATCTAGCAATTCCACTTCTGGGTATTTATCCAGAGAAAGGGAAAGCACTGCCTCAAAAAGATATACGCACTCCCATATCTACTGCAGCACTATTTATGATAGCCAAGATGTGAAAGAACTTGTGTCCATCAATGGACAAATGGGTGAAAATGTGGTTGCTGCTGTTGTCATTTAGTTACTAAGCCGTGTCTGGAGGAAGTCATATGGGGTTATTGCTGTTGCTGTTATTTAGTTGCTAAACCATGTTCAACTCTTTTGCGATCCCATGAACTATATATAGCCTGCCAGGCTCCTCTGTCCGGGGGATTCTTAGGCAAGAATACTGGAGTGGGTTGTTATTTCCTTCTCTAGGGGATCTTCCTAACCCAGGGATCAAACCTGCCTCTCCTGCGCTGGGAGGCAGATTCTTTATCTCTGAGCCATCAGGAAAGCCCCAAAATGTGATACACACATACAATAGAATATTACTAAGCCACTTCAAAAAATGAAACCTTGCCCTTTGTCACAACACTGTTGGAGCTTGAGAGCATTAAGCTACATGAGATAAGTCAGATAAACAAGGACAAAAACTATATGATCTCACTTCCATGTGGAATGAAAAAACAAAAATAAACAAAATGATCGTAGATAGAGCAGGCTGGTGGTTGCCAGAGATGGAGGGTGGACAGTGGGTGAAATGGATGAAGAGTGTCAAAATGTACAAATTTCCAGTTTTAAAATATGTAAATCTTAGGGATATAATAATGTACAGCATGGTGACGATGGTTAATAATACCGTGTTGCATATTTGAAAGTTGCTAAGAGAGTAAACATTAAAAGTCCTCATCACAAGAAAAAATCTTTATGTATGGTGATGAGTGTTAACTAGACATGCTGTGATCCTTTCATACTGTATCCGAGGATCGTCATGTACACCTGAAACTTATATAGCGTTAAATGTCGACGATACCTCAAAGAGAAAAGTTCTATATCTTGGCTGTATCAGTGCCAATATACTAGTTCCAAATTGTCGTCCTGAACCATAGTTTCACAAGATGCTGCCATCAGGAGCTATCTCTATATTATTGTAGCTCTTGTTGCTCAGTCACTCAGTCATAAGCAACTCTTTGCAACCCCATGGATTGCAGCACGCCAGGCCTCCTTGTCCTTCGCCATCTCCTGGAGCTTGCTCAAACTCATGTCCATCGAGCCGGTGATGCCATCCAACCATCTCATCCTCTGTCGTCCCCTTCTCCTCCTGCTTTCAATCTTTCCCAGCATCAGGGTCTTTTCAAATGAGTCAGCTCTTCGCATCAGGTAGCCAAAGTATTAGAGCTTCAGCTTCAGCATAAGTCCTTCCAGTGAATATTCAGGACTAATTTCCTTTAGGATGGATTGGTTGGATCTCCTTGCAGTCCAAGGGACTCTCAAGAGTCTTCTCCAACACCACAGTTCAAAAGCATCAATTCTTTGGCTCTCAGCCTTCTTTATGATCCAACTCTCACAACTCTAGGTAAATCCATGATTAACTCAAAATTAAAATTTTTAATTTAAAAACTGCAATTAGCGTAAATTCTAAGATAAACAATTTCATAAATTATAACCAAGTATCTAGTGATTTTGTACTCACTGCCCTCCAGTCAAATACATGTATTCATTAAAGTACAATATTTACTATTACAAAGCTGTGTTACTGACAATGGAGTACAAGAGTCATTCTCAGTTCAAGGAAACAGCTCTGGTGTGTAGACAAAGGACAGAAGAGGAAGGTCTAAGAAAACACAGCTGTACTTCTTTTCTAGATATTCACTTCAACTTAATGCTTATACTTCTTAATAATAAGGAGAGCTTAATCTTTAATTAATGCATTCATCCAAAAGTTTCCTATGCTTACCAAGTGCCTAAATGTATACTTATTTCATTTACTATTTCAAACCCTTTGAGAACAGGAGGTCTTGACTGGTCAGTCACTGTCTCTCTCCACCCCCACCCTCAGCTCCAACATATTTGTAAGCCCAGGTCCTCCTCCCGCTGTCGTTTGAGAACAGCCTGTTATGGATAGAATAGTACCTTGTGATCAGAGCAAAATAACACCATTATCTTATCATTAACAGATAATGCCTGTTCCTTTAAATCAATATTACTGATATAGTTAGTACCACAAAAAGCCTACGAGAGACACAGATAGATACTGAGCAATGAGTACCTAAGAATAATTTGGAAATTATCATTTCTCTTTTTACTCATCTTCTGCTGCCCGGAACCGATCTGTGTGTCGTATTTGGGGGAAAAAAAAAATGATGGGCCACGGAAATTGTTTTTCCATGCTCTGGCAACTGTACATAAGACCTAGAGATGGAGAATAATGTTTTCTAAGAGAGCATGTGCTTTCTTGAAAATCCACTTGGGAATTTTACCAAAACAACCGCCTCAAAGTCAGCAGCAATTAAGAAGACTAGGAACTCACTGCATGTTGCTCGAACCCTGCTGTAAGCCTCATGGCTTCGGAATTGGGATCCCATCCTAACTATTCCCAAATCCAAGTTTCTCTGGGGGAAAAGAAGGGATGAAACTGATGTTACATCTTATGAAGAGAAATCATTCATAAACTATCTTCAAAGACTCCTTACAAGATACAACAGCCCTTACTCAACACTCCTCTTGATGAATTAAGTGTAAACAAATATTTAAATAGCTATTAAGTTTCCATTCAAATTCCTACACACAGGTTTAATGCTAATAATTAAAGAAAGAAAGCTGGAAAATCACATGTAGAATATAGCCAAACTCAAATGCTTGAAAAATAAGTCAGATTCTCTAAAAATATAGAGTACTACTGGGTGTGCTCATCCCTTATAACAAGAAACTGAGAAATTGAAATGAACTCCATTTAAGTATCCTTTGCTTTCAACAGATGCTAGAGTTCATTGCTGCCAAGCGGCCGGACTGGCTGGTTCTACAGTGCCCAGAACAAAGCATGGGTCTGCACGTGCCTCCCACTGTGTCTGGGCTCCACACTCAATGCCACTAGGGCAGAGTGTTCTCCCCTCTACCTCCACCCAGGTGACATATACAAGCAGAAGTCTTGCTTGCTTTTAATTCTTATTTCCTCACCTCTAGTTCTTGAAGGGTACATCAGTCCACACTTTGAGGTCAAAACAGTTACCATCAAGCCTCCAGAACCCTAGGTTCGTACCCAACCCGACAGGGGGTCCCTTTGGTGACATTGTTGTTGTTCAGTTGCCCAGTTGTGTCCGGCTCTTCGCAGCCCCATGGACTGCAGCATGCCAGGCCTCCTTGTCCCTCACCTCCCAGTGTTTGCCCAAGTTCATGTCCATTGCATCAGTGATGCCATCCAGCCATCTCATCCTCTGACACCCTTTTCTTCTGCCCTCATTCTTTCCCAGCATCAGGGTCTCTTCCAATGAGTCATCTGTTCACTTCAGGTGACCAAACTGCTGGAGCTTCAGCAGCAGCAGCAGTCCTTCTCATGACTGTTCAGGCTTGGTTTCTTTTATAATTGACTGGTTTGATCTTCTGGCTGTCCAAGGGACTCTGAGGAGTCTTCTCCAGCACCTCGGTTTGAAAGCATCAGTTCTTCAGCTTGGTGACATTATAAGACCAGATGTAACTATGTGATGGGACTGTTGCCCATGTGCTATGCTACACTGAAGTCACTGCAGTTGTGCCTAACTCTGTGACCCTGTGGACTATAGTTTACCAGACTCCTCTGTCTATGGAACTGTCCAGGCAAGAATACTGGAGTGGGTTGCCATGCCTTCCGTCAAGGGATCTTCCCGACCCAGGGATCAAACCTGCGGCTCCTGTGGCTCCTGCACTGCAGGCGGATTCTTCACTGCTGAGCCCCTGGGGAAGCCTCTGTTGCCCCATGACGGCTATCAGATCAACATAGCAGGGCCGACGAGGAGGGATGCTGCGGACATGCCTTACCTTGCTAGGTGAAAATGTAGCAGGCGGGCTGGACGAGGCCGACCCCTATCGACTCTTAACCAGACTCGTTTCCCACAGGATTAACACGACTTGGTATCTGTACAGAGCTCCATAATTCATAACATATTTCCCTCCACGTGCTGTCTTCTAATCTTCACAATCGCCCTCTGGGTGATGTCCTGCCGTCCCCACCAGAGGAGACAATGACTCAGAGACCCTCTCAAGCCAGTGGCTAGCAAGGTGCTCTCAGGATTCTCTATCTAGTATTCTTGGATAGAGACCTGGGGATTCTTTGTCCAAGTACAATGTTCTGTCCCAGATACCACTGCTGAAATAGGGCAGACCCATTCAGGAGACGCCAGAGCTGGTAGGTTACCCTCATGCAAAGCCAACACTTTAAACACACAACTTGTATAGGTTTATGAGACTTCATGCTTTCCTGAAACTCTTCTGCTCAGATTCAAATTGCTAAGCCCACATCTCAGCATTAGTGTGAATTTGTTAGTCTTTTTAACTCTTAGACTATATGGACCATAATGTTCCATCTGAAGAACTTAGAATCTCCTGGATATTTAACTCTTTTCTACCATGTAAGATCCTAAACACCCATAGATTTCAAAGCCATCTCTGACAAAACATCTGCCAAAATGCTTGAAAGAATTCTGGTACCCAATGAGTGAGGCTTTACTGCATTTTTTTACAGACAGAACAAAAAGAAATAACTATCTGAAGTTTTAAAGCATTTATACAGTATTCTCTTTCATTAGACAAAATATATTACCTAGTCTTTGAATTCACCTGAGCAAATAAATTGGGGCGACACTATCCATCTGCTGTACTTTATTTGCTTTATGTTTCATGATGATTTGAATATGACTATAATTCATTAAAGAAGGTGTTTTGTTTTATGTTAACCAATAAAATAGTTCCCAGTAAGTCATTTGAATGAGAAACCCTCAGATGCAATCTTTATCAAAAAGCCAACCATCTGATATTATGGGTATCAAAGCCAGACTCATTTGTATTATTTATAAAAATATACTTAATAGCCCTTCACTCTTGCATACATTGGAAATGTTTTGTTGAAACTAGAAAGCCAAGGACTGAAAAAGCAAGCAAACCTAAGTTACTGTAAATTCTGGCCCAAACAGAAGCAGTCAAATCAGCAAAATTCATGAGAAAACAAGCTCTGGTGAAATTTTCAGGCCATTAATCTATTTCTATGACAGGGTAATAAGCCCAGTAAATGGAAGAGAAGTCAGCGACGTAATATACCTCGATCGAATAAAACGTTTTTGATTTCGTCTTGTACAGCAGAGATTAATTAGAAAAATATTCAGAACACAAAACTACTTGATAGTTGCCCAGCTAATTGAGGGATTACAGCCAAGAAGTGTCTACAAAAAGGTGATGTCAGCAAAACAAAGATGTTTTACAGAATGTCCACCGTGAGGACTGTATAAGGCAGTGCTCTAGCCAGATTTGAGAACACCACCCCATTCGGTAGAAAGACTAGCCGCTTGGACAGGGTGGCGACACACAGCCTTTCTGCCCGTGAGAGAGTCCCTGGAAAACAGTCAGAAGAGGAGAAGGAGGAAGTGGGAGCAAACAGGAGAGATAGAATAAGGAAAAAGAGAAAATGCACGAAAGGAGTTACCTAGAAGGGGAAAAAAATGAGTAAGAATGACCCAGAGAGATGTTATGGGGAGGGAGGTGGGAGGGGGGTTCATGTTTGGGAACGCATGTAAGAATTAAAGATTTTAAAATTTAAAAAAAAAAAAGGTAAAAAAAAAAGAATAAAGGCTCTTTAGCTCATAGTGAAGGATAAGTTAAACTCAAGCCAATGCTATATCTGAAAAGTGTTAGTAGCTCACTCGTGTCCAACTCTTTGTGACCCCAAGCTCCACTGTGCATGGAATTTTCCAGCCAAGAATACTGGAGTGGGTAGCCATTCCCTTCTCCAGGGGTTCCTCCTGACTCAGAGATTGAACCCAGGTCTCCTACATTACAGGCAGATTCTTTACTGTCTGAGCCACCAGGAAAGCCCATGATATTCACAAGTGAAGTCGCTCAGTCGTGTCCGACTCTTTGCGACCCCATGGACTGTAGCCTATCAGGCTCCTCCGTCCATGGGATTTTCTAGGCAAGAGTGCTGGAGTGGGTTGCCATTTCCTTCTCCAGGGGATCTTCCCAACCCAGGAATCGAACCCGGGTCTCCCGCATTGCAGGCAGACGCTTTACCGTCTAAGCCACCAGGAAAGCCCCTGGCTTAGTTGTTAAATGCCAGTTTTTACCAGTCTTTGGTGAAATGAAACACAATTGAGACACCATAGTTAAGTTTTTCATAGAGTTTTTTATTTGAATGTAATGGCTGTCCTTTGCTGTTAAACTCTTGGTAGTCATATAGTAGATGATTCCTTGATTCTTTCTTAATGCCCTTACTTGGCAAAAAAAAAAAATATATTGATAATTCTATGTCAGTCTTCAAAACCATTTTACATATTTTAATGGCCATTGAAATCCCAGAGTCTAGATGTCACTGACTTGGTCCACCCTTCTGTCCTTTTCACTAAGTAAATGAGCCTCAGTATCCAGGTCCATTTGCTTTGAAAGCTCCCTGGCAACTCAGATAAAATGCAATCAGTGTCCAAATGTTCCAGCCAGTCCAAGGTTTACTTCAAGCCAAGCCGCCCACTCACCTGGTGCTTTCCACTGAATTGACAAAAAAAAAGTGGTGTCAGCCAGGCACATTCTGGGTATGTCAGGAGCTCGGGCTTTCACACACAACTCAGAAGGGAGAACATTAACTCACATCCCTGTACCAGAAACCAACACATTAAAACAAGGAGAGGCCTGGCCCAGAGAGGAAACAGCAGGAAACGATTATTTAGGATTAAGATGCTCGTTTCTAGACATGTGCAGGAAAATACGGCCTGGATCAATTTTATTTACCTCCTTTGATGATAACCAATTCACTTAAACCAACTGTTAGAGGAACTGCCAGTTAGGGACACCGATGTCACATAGCCTGAAATAATCACCCTGGAGTCTTCTTGATTAAAACATTTAAAAATCCTTTTGATAATTAAGAATTCCTACAATAATTAAATTCATGAGGAATTACACTTTGGTGGGTCCTAAACGAATTATTACAGAAACTTCAAACAGAAGATTCCTGCACAGTTCTCCCCCTCCACACTCCCCAAGGAAGCTGCCTCCACTTCCAGCTCCTCGGGTCAAACCAAACAGTGAAGAAAAGTGCTAAACAGAGGCAGCGCCTTCCAAGGAGTCCAGAACACTTAGCAGCAGACAACTGTATTTCTCCAGCACAGCAGGAGGGAAAAGTCTGCCCTAATGGGAAAAAGGAGGGAAAAAAGTCTTTAATCCAAGCTGTCTTAGGTCACATTCGGGCAGAATCACTCTGCTAGAACCCTTAACATGTATATGTAAGAGTAGACACATAGGCACATTCTTTTAATTCCATTCCTTTCTTCTTGTTTGCCTTATAAAAGCCTCTGCCCCCAAAACAACACGTTGAACTACATGTATGTATAATAGCTGCCAATCACCCACATGGCTGGTATGGTTAGCAGGTGAGCACAATATGTTGCTACACTGGGTCATCTGGTAACAAAGGACCCCTGAGAATTAAAGCGCACATAGCCGATGCCTAGTAATAACCTACAATAGAATGTAACCTGCAAAAAATCTGAATCCCTAGGCTGTACACCTGAAACGAACACAATATTGTAAATCAACTACACTTCAATTAAAAAAAGAAGTAGATTCAGGCTGACCTATGGCAAAGGCCAACACCATGTCGTGAAGCAATTATCCTCCAATTAAAAATAAATAATTTTTTTAAAAAGAAACAAAAATAAATCCTGTGCAAACTAAAATAAATAATTTTTTTAAAAATCAGCAAATTATCCTCTTGGTCCCATAAAAGATGGCAAACAGAAAAAAATAAAAAGGAGCTCTGCCCAGGAAAGAGGGATTCTCCCTCTTCTTTACCACTCACCTATGTCGTCTCAAGCCAGTCGTCCACCCTCTAAGCTTCTGTCTTCTCGTCTATAAAGAGACAGAGGCAGAATGCTGGCACTGGTCATTTCCTTACAGCCTTAACATTCAAGATTCTGTGCAGTAACAAATGACTTAACAACTACCACCATTTTAAGAGCACACAAGTATCACAACCAGAGGGTTAGTAGAATCTGTGGCTGACCATAGCCAAACTTAGACTCTAATGTGGGGTTCCTTTTTACAGTTAGTTTTGGAATACATGCAAAAACCGAAAAGGAAGTTGGATTCGAATCGCCGTGTCCATCCAGCAATCATTTTCCCAGGGCAAAAGACAAACTTGTAAGCCTCAGGGAGAGCAAAGAGCGGTAGCGCTGCTGTGTATCAGCAACAGACTCTCCCAGAGTTCTATGTCAGACTCAGGGTTCCGGGCTTGTCCAGTGCCCTGCTCAGACTATGCGAGCAGACCAGACCGGGCATCCAGCTTCCCTCTGGGCACCAGAGGCTCTCATGCTAACCACCACTCAGAACAAATGCACACAAGTCTTGAGCTACCCACTCTCACCCATAGACTACGAAAATCAAGTTACCCCCTGCCCACACCGCCCCCAACCAAGTAAAAACATCGTCATTTATTAGAATGCTGATGGGTGTTCAGAAACAGGAAAAAGAATGGAAGAGAGTATGAAAAAGAACATATACACACACACACACATATCTGAATCACTTTGCTGTACAGCAGAAATTAATAAAACATTGTAAATCAACCATACTTGAATAAAACAAAATTTTTTTTTAAAAAAAGAGCTGCTCACTGAATGAAAGAAAGCAGTTCTTTGAATAATATCGCACAGCTTGAGGGCCTGCCTGGGGTGAAGGGAAATTAAAATAATCAAAATCAATGGCAATAATGTGCTCAAGAAGCTGTTGTGAAATGCAGATTACCCACTCAGTAGTCAGCTCACTAATGACATTAGATAATATGAAATACAAACAGGAGAAAAAACAATCTAATTACACTGATTATGCTCCTGACATCAAAAGGTATGGCAAACGAAGCTAAATTTCCATATATTAATATTTAAGCCAGTGTGGAATGGAAAGTAATGCACATAACGAAGACCCACTAGATTTGAGTACACATAGTTAAAATCCCTAATCAAGCAAAAAATAATTTTCTAAATGATAATTAGCAGTAATCATGTTCTTTAAGTGCAGGATATTATGAAGTACAAACTGCAATATTTTTTAAAATGCAAAAAACCAATTTCCTAGTTATAGTACATAAAAGGTAATAAACACAGCAACTCAGAGTGTCTCTCTCCAGATCTTCTCGATAAATATACCTACAAGGAAACAGTCACATGTGCAATTGGTGCAATCAAAAAGTGGACTGATCTTTACCAAAGGAAGAAAGTGTTGACTAGATTGTATGTTCTACACCAGAGGAAGAAAGGAAGAAAGAAGGAGGAGGGGGATAGAAAACGTAAAAGGAAAGGAAGAATAAACTAGACATCTATACCCCCTTAATGATTTGTTGAAATCTACAATTTGCAAAGGTGGCTCAGATGGTAAAGGATCTGCCTACAATGTGAGAGACCCAGGTTCAATCTCTGGGTCAGGACGATCCCTTGGAGGAGGGTATGGCAACCCACTCCAGTATTCTTGCCTGGAGAATCCATGGACAGAGAAGTCTGGTAGGCTACAATCCATGGGGTCTCAAACAGTCTTGACACAACTGAGTAACTAACACTTTCACTTTTCACTTTTCTTTCACTGATGTGGAGCAAAGCAGAATGCTTGCCAAGTGAGCAGGGAAATGCAAGTGTCATTTAGTTTATTAATACTACATGGGTTTGTTTTAGTTGTTGAGTAAATAGGGGGAAACGGCTCATCAAAGCAATAACATAATTCATAATGCACACACACACACACACACACACACACACACACACACCCCATCCAGAAAGTATTGATGATTCCTAGGCAAGATGCTTTATAAGAACAAAACAGGGTTGGGACTTCCCTGGTGTTCTAGTGGTTAAGAATTCGCCTTCCAATGCAAGGGACGTGGGTCCAACCCCTGGTTGGGGAACTAAGATCCCACGTGCTGTAGGGCAGCTAAGCCCTTGCCCCACAACTAGAGAACCCATGTGCCACAGCAAAGATACAGTGCCACCAAAAAATTTTTTAAAAGAAGAACAAATCAGGGTTAGCCCATCTGACAATCCCGATGAAGACGGCACGATTCAGTGGTGCTGCTTATACAGATCAGATTACCCCTTGCACTCCTCCATGATGTGCAAAACACTGCCGTTATCTGCAGGATGAACCATGGCACAGAACAGAAAAGAGGCCTTCCTAGAATCCCAGAGCTGGTCCCTAGTACAACCACGGAAGGCATACAGGACAAGGTGTTTGCTCGCTCTGCCTTTAGGAGATACCTCAGAAGAGCTGTATGGGAACCCAGCAGAGGAATGAGCATCAACAGAGGAAACCAGTTTAAGTGCAGGATGAATGTTCCACTCCAGAAGTTCCAAAGCGTTCTATATCTGAATTCTCACACCAGTAAAGTTCTCTGAGCGTCACACTTGACAATAAAGCCAGGTTTTCCTTCTAGCCTCACATTTACAGCACCGCCACCACCGCAATCCAAATGAAGTCAGTCTGAATTTTTACAGCACAAATTTTTCAATTTCCAGACTAATTCATACAATGCCAGGTGCCAATCCACTTGCCCTGGTGGCCTCATGGGCCTGAGGCAGGAAGTCTTGAAAATTCAGCAAAACAGTGAATGTACTTGGCTCAGATGGTAAAGAATCTGCCTGCAATGTGGGACACCTGGGTTCGATCCCTGGGTTGGGAAGATTCCCTGGAGAAGGAAATGGCTACCCACTTCAGTATTCTTGCCTGGGAAATCACATGGACAGAGGAGCCTGGTGGGCTACAGTCCACGGGGTCCAAAGAGTTGTATATGACTCAGAAACTAACACTATGAATGTACTTAATACCATGAAACAGCACACTTTAAAGCAGTTAATATGGTAAATTTTATATTGTGGTTATTTTAGCACCATTTTTAAAAATTGGGGGGAAAATTCTAGCAAAGCCATGAGAAGAGATACCTAAGGCTGAAAGTAGAAAAGTCAAAAAACAATGTTTAGAAGCACACAGCTGTATGGGTATGAAGAGGTAACATCGGGAGTTCTCCATAGGGACCTCACCTTCTAACATGCTACTTTCCACCTTTCTTTTTTCATCATGGAAGCATCCAACATAGACAGTGGTTGATTTCCCAGTAGAATTTGCTTTCAAACAACTCCTTTGTGCTGCCTAGAACTTCTGACCCTTGTAGCTCTGACCTCTTAATGATGACAGTTCAACGCCCTCGGATACCAGAGTGTCATTTCAACTTGACTCTTCTTCACCAAATTGCTCCACTCATGCTGGGTTATCTAGTTTTTCTTTTCTAGTCTTTCCTGGATGCTCTGCTCTATGCCTTCAGTCTGGAGCAGATAAAGAGAGCAAGACGCCTCATCTAACAAGCTACTCCACAGATTTAAGGGAGAAACAGGGCTGCAGTTAGATGAGAGAAGAACCTTCTGGACAGCTCCTATCTGGCTATGACATAAAATAACAAGGGAACCGCGAGCTGAAATAAGAATCCAAATTGAGGCTTTGAAAAAAATAGCCTATGTATTCAATTGGGATTTAACATTACATTTAGAATATTTATTCTTAGCCTGGAATATATTTTTAAAAAAAAGCATTTGGTTAAAAATGAAAATCCTGGAAGACTAAAAAAATAAAGTCCTCCTGTTGTATATAAAAGTGCTAAGAATAGCAATCTGCAAAGGAAAAGGAAATTAGAACCCCTTGGAACTCACTGAGCATCTAATAGATGTTCAGCAATTTTCTGGACACTGTAGGAAATAAGGCACAAATAACACAGACAGGTCTTTTAAGAAGCTGGCTTCTTTTTAGAAGACAAGACTAACTCCCCAGCTTTTATTAACACAAAATATTATGTCACGCTGTATGGTTCAGCTCTGCCATTAAGTGCTGTTGCTGATGGGAGGACCCAGTGTGGTATGTCTCTTCCTTACTCTTGATCTCTCTAACATCATCGATGAAGGTGCATCTGGTGTTTAAACATCCTGGGAGGGACTTTCCTCATGGTTCAGTGGCTAAGATTCCACATTCCCAATGCAGAGGGCCCGGGTTCAATCCCTGGACAGGAAACTGGATCCCACACAGCAACTAAAGATTCTGTATATGAAAGATCCCACATGCCTCAGTGAACACTCAGCACAGCCAAATAAATAAACAACAACAAAAAAAATCCTGGGAGAAGGGTATATGTGGAGGAAGGCTGACATGAATTCATGATGGGATTTCAAGTATTCCAACTGATTCAGCATGCCCACAGCATGAAATCTGTGTGAAGTCATTTCTGCCAAGAGCTTCCTATTTTGAAGATCTATAATTCCCACAGCCTCAGGATGAGAAGGCAGTGTCACCACTTGGACTGCATATCTTTCTCAAAGCCCTTCCTCCTCCAGAGGCTGTTCTTCCCTTTATTCAGTAAGTGTTTAACGAGACCAACCAGACATTGAACACTCAGATGTACAAGGCTCTAGTTCACCATCTAGTAGGAAAATAGACAAGTTAACAATGACAGCACTATATGAAACAAACCAAAGGGAAAGAAACGAATTCTTCATGAAACAGAGCTAGGAAAAATGTTCTAAGTTGAAATAAAATGAAAGAAATCTTTAATGAGCAGGTATGACTTTACATTTGCTTTATCTAAGAATCATCTTAAGATAGAAAAATACATATATTAAATGCCCACATATCCACCACCCATGTTTAATAAATAGATATTTATATTTGCCTACATAAAACAATGTAAACATCTGTTCACCAGAAAATGGTGAAATCAAATGATAGGAAATATATTTGCAAACAATATAATAAAGGTTGAATATTTTCACATGTAAGCTAGTGCTAAAATTAAGACAAATAGTTAACCTCTACTACAAAGATGCGTGTGTGCTAAGGCACTTCAGTAGTGTCTGACTCTTTGTGACCCTATGGACTGTAGCCTGCCAGACTCCTCTGTCCATGAGATTCTCCAGGAACATTGGAGTAGGTTGCCGTGCTCTCCTCGAGGGATCTTCCCCACCCAGAGATCGAACCCGGGCCTCTTATGTCTCCTGCATTGGCAGACATAGACATATGCAATTAGACAACTGTGGCTCAGAGGTTAAAGCGTCTGCCTGGAATGCAGGAAACCCAGGTTCGATCCCTGGGTTGGAAAGATCCCCTGAAGAAGGCAATGGCAACCCACTCCAGTACTCTTGCCTGGAGAATCCCATGGAGGGAGAAGCCTGGTAGGCTACAGTCCATGGGGTCGCAAAGAGTCAGACACGACTGAGCGATTTCACTTCACTTCTTCAGAAAATTGGAACTGGTTAATAAATCATTAGAAAATATGTTTAGCCTTACTAGTTACTAATAACCACAGATATGCAATGAAAAGAACAATGAGATGCTACTATTAGGTACTGGTAAGAGTGTGGAGAGATGGTTGGTCTCCACACTCCTAGTTAGGAAGGTAAATTGGGTTATCTTTTAGGAAAGTAGAAGTTATGAAATACATGCATTAAACATTTAAGTCCACATTCTTTGACCCAGTAATTTTTACTTCCAAGAATCTTCTCGAGTGAAATAATCACAGATTTGGGAGGATTTATGTATTAAAGAAGTTACTGTAACATTATAATTGGAACAGCTGAGAACCATTTAAAAATCCAAAACAAAGGAATGGTTAAATAAAGTTCAGAATAGCACTGAGATATGAATATCTGAGTGTGTATGCACACACATGCTAGCTTGGGTTATATTAGTGTTCAAAAATTTTTAATCAGTCAATTAATGATTAATTGATATTATATTTTTAGAAAAATCTCCCCTTTTTTCCAGCTCCCTTGATCCTTACAACCACATAAATTCTGTTCCCCACCCCCTAAAAGTTCTCATATTACAGATTTAAAAATTAGATTCTCTGGGGCTGAACAGATAATAAGTAGCTTCTATTAACTCCAGAGGCAACAATTCTCCAGCACTGTTGTGCTTTTGAGAGAATGTTCCTAAATACCACCACCAAATAACAATGAAGCTTCACATTTGGTATGTAATGAAGATTAACACAGAGGAGAAAATTATATGCTTTAATGTTCTGTAGTAAGACATCACAGTATTTATTAATAATAATTCCTTAATAACAGGGAATTACAGCAATTTGCCTTTTAACGCTGCATCAGACAGGTAACATAATAAACTTCTTATAAATGAACTCATGCAAAAAACGTCAAGGTAGTATTTATGAGTAAAGAAAAGTCAAAGGGAAAATATAAATAAAATCTGAGGGTTTTATTTATGCATTAAAAAGAAGAGGAAATAAGCAGCTATAGAAGGTTGAAATGAGACAGTGGTAGATGGTTTTTCCAGCTATTTAATTAGAAAAATCTGCAGACTAGGATACTTGTTTTGAAGCTCTCCATGAATACAAATGAGCCCATCACACTACAGCAATGTCAACCCAAGAGCATAATATTTTAGTATTACCATTTTTGCAGGAAGAGAGAGAACAGCTTTCTAAATACAATGACATACCACTTTTTAATATTTAGATGCCATACACCCTCAGTTTTCCAGGGAAACTGTGAAAGGGTATCTGCGCTTTGGTAGCAACCGGAATAGCTGGTGTGACAGAAGGGCTGCTGTAATCAAGCTCACTGTGGCAAAGCAAGGGGCTGTCACACTGGAATGGTTGAGGGTGGTTTTAAAGGTGTGCATCAAAACTAGTAAGAAAAGCTAAGAAGAAACTAGAATATTTAACATAAAAACCAACAGCCTTGTCCACCTCTCCTTCCTCTTACTACACACCAATGCCTACAAAAGACTAGCACAAGGGTTTGTGCAGTTTTTTCCAAATTCACTCACAGCTGTGCTTAGTCCCTGAGTCGTGTCTGACTCTTTGCGACCCCGTGGACTGTAGCCCACCAGGCTCCTCTGTCCGTGGGGATTCTCCAGGCAAGAATACTGGAGTGAGTTGCCATGCCCTCCTCCAGGGGATCTTTCCAACCCAGTGTTTGAACTCAGGTCTCCAGCATTGCAAGTGGATTCTTTACCTTCTAAGCCACAAGGGAAGCTCAAGAATACTGGAGAGGGTAGCCTATCCCTTCTCCAGGGGATCTTCTCAAGCCAGAAATCGAACTGGGGTCTCCTGCAAAGAGACTAGCAGCAGAGTTAGCTAGACCCCTGACTGGACAGGATGTACAGTGCTCTGTGAAGCACGTGGTCCAACCCAGTAGAGCTCTAGGCCTAAGGCTATTGTTGGTCTTGACAGATTCTTCTATCTCATTCTTGCAAAGCTGATGGGGACTTAAGAATCTTTGAGCCAGCCATGCATCTTGAATACAATCCATTACACCAATGTTTTGGTTTGTTTTTTTTTTTTTTTTTGCTTTTTTCTTTAAATTTTTTTTGTTTTGTTATATTTATTTATTTTTAATTTTAAAATCTTTAATTCTTACATGTGTTCCCAAACATGAACCCCTCTCCCACCTCCCTCCCCATAACATCTCTCTGGGTCATCCCCATGCACCAGCCCCAAGGATGCTGTATCCTGTACACCAATGTTTTTAAATGTATTTCAAATCTTCCTTATGTTAATTAACAAACTTCTTACAGCAGATTTCTATAATTATATATGAAGACTCCACAGCCATCTCTGAAGTAGAGATTCTTCATCTGAGTGCTTCAAATGCTAACAACTACTTACATCATCAGTGTTGTTTAGACAAACAGAACTAACAGATATGTGTATCAGTTTAATTCAGTTCAGTCGCTCAGTCGTCTCCGACTCTTTGCAACCCCATGAATCACAGCACGACAGGCCTCCCTGTCCATCACCGACTCCCGGAGTTTACCCAAACTCATGTCCATCGAGTCGGTGATGCCATCCAGCCATCTCATCCTCTGTCATCCCCTTCTCCTCCTGCTCCCAATCCCTCCCAGCTTCGGAGTTTTTTCCAGTGAGTCAACTCTTCACATCAGGTGGCCAAAGTATTGGAGTTTCAGCTTCAGCATCAGTCCTTCCAATGAACACCCAGGACTGATCTCCTTTAGGATGGACTGGTTGGATCTCCTTGCAGTCCAAGGGACTCACTCGCAAGAGTCTTCCCCAGCACCACAGTTCAAAAGCATCAATTCTTTGGCGCTCAGTTTTCTTCACAGTCCAACTCTCACATTCATACATGACCGCTGGAAAAACCATAGCCTTGACTAGACAGACCTTTGTTGGCAAAGTAATGTCTCTGCTTTTGAATATGCTATCTAGGTTGGTCATAACTTTTCTTCCAAGGAGTAAGCATCTTTTAATTTCATGGCTGCAATCACCATCTGCAGTGATTTTGGAGCCCCCAAAAATAAAGTCTGACACTGTTTCCGCTGTTTCCCCATCTATTTCCCATGAAGTGATGGGACCAGATGCCATGATCTTCATTTTCTGAATGTTGAGCTTTAAGCCAACTTTTTCACTCTCCTCTTGCACTTTCATCAAGAGGCTTTTTAGTTCCTCCTCACTTTTTGCCATAAGGGTGGTATCATCCGCATATCTGAGGTTATTGATATTTCTCCTGGCAATCTTGATTCCAGCTTGTGCTTCTTCCAGCCCAGTGTTTCTCATGATGTACTCTGTATATAAGTAGAGAGGTTTATTTTAAGGAATTGGCTCACATGATTATGGAGGCTTGGCAAGTCCAGGTTCTTATGGGGTAGACTAGAGACTTAGGAAAGAGTGGAGTTCAAGGCCAAAGGCCGTCTGCTAGGGAACCAGGAAGAGCAGAAGTTGCAGTGGAAGCTGGAAGGCAGACCGCTGGCTGAATTCGTTCTTACTCAAGGGAGTTCAATCTCTGTTCTTATATTGAGGCTTTCGACTAACCAAATGAGGTCCATCCACATCACAGAGGGGAATCTGCTTTACTCAGGCTCCACCAAGTTAAACGTCAATCTCATTGAAAAAAAAAAAAAATTACCTTCACAGAAACATCCAGACTAACAGTTGAACAAATATCTGTGCACTGTGTCACAGCCAAGCTGGCACACAAAACTAACCATCATTCCACCCCAATAATAACTACCCGTTGACTATACTGTTTATCCTAAAGCATTTTAAATAAATTTCTACACTGTACTCATGACAGTAAAATAAGCTCCAATAACAAATATCTACCCCCTAAAACTTCAGAGCTTAAAGAATAAGCTTCTTGGACAAACCCTGGGAGATGGTGAGAGAGGGCAGGGAATCCTGGCATACTGCACGCCACGGGGTCGCAAAGAGTTGGACACGGCTTGGCAACTGGACAACAGCAACAAAGAATGCGTTTATTTCTCACTCACGTCACTAACAACCCAGGATGAAGGCTCCAGGGCAGCTGGTCTCTGACCCACTGACACCCTGAGAGACCCCGGCCCGTGGCAGCTCTGCTGTCTGCAACAGCAGCTTCCCAGGCTGCCCTGGAGGCTGCAGCCCCCAGGTCTGGGGAAGAAGCATGCTATCTAGAGAATCTATTGGTCAGGCTGGGCGGTGGCCCACATCACCAATAGGGAAACCAGATAATGCCAACTGGCTGTGGGCCAGAAAGATAAATGGTTGGCTAGCAGTCACCGCCCCATGTAGGGTGAAACAGCTGATGATACCGGGAAGTAGTGCAGGCATGCTCAGTCGCTCGGGCGTGTCCTACTCTTTGCCACCCCCTGGCTCCTCTGTCCATGAGGTTTCCTGAGCAAGAATACTGAAATGGGTTACCATTTCCTTCAGGGGGTCTACCCAACCAAGGGACTGAACCCGTGTCTCCTGCATCTCTTGCATTGGCAGGCAGATTCTTTACCACTGAGCTCCCTGAGCTTCTCAGGGAGTAGACGTGCCATCAGCGTATTAACTTCGTATCAATGTGCCCCCTGTTATTTTCTTCAGAGCTTCAAGTACTTCTCTTCGAAAGCATCTTATTCACTTACTACTTTACATATGTGATTTCAAGGAGAAGCCAAATGGTAATTCAGAGTGTGGGTCCTGGACCAGACCGTGCAGGGTTCATCTTGGCCCTCCACAGTGCTGTGTGACCTTGGGCGAATCATTAATTCATAAAAAGGGGATTAATATCTGTGCTAACTGCTGTGTTGGGGTCCCCAGATGGCCCCACTTCAGTATTCATGCAGTCCATCCCCATCTGCTAGGGATATTGACAGCATCAAAATGGATCTCAGCTGTTGAGAGATGGCCTTGCCCGGGGTCACATCCCTTGCTGGGGGCATCTGACATCCGCTGACCATGGGGAGGTGCGAAAGGGGTGAACAGTAGGGCAAGGGGTCTAAAAGTCTAGTCCCCTTGCCTCAAGATGGAACAGAGCTGAAAGCCCTCCTGGTTCCCAGTGGGGTCTGCAGTCTTCTGCTGCAGCTTCACGGCAGGGCGGCTCCTCCCGCTCCTGCAGTCTTCCACTTCAGCCCGCAGGTGTCAATCTCAAGAGCATTCCCCATAAACTTCCTCCTCACACTCACTTTCTGCCTCAAGAGCTGGTCCAAGGCACCATCTCATAGGCTCCGGGGAGATAAACCTAGTCAAGCACTCAGAACAGCGCAAGGCGCACAGGAAGCAGGAATAAACGATGCCATGTCCTTTTATAATTAGAAATAGAAACTAAGAGAAAAGAACATCCCTAACTGCATACCTTGCCTTTGCCTAAATTATACTGAGAACAAAATCAAAAAGAAAGTAGGCAAAGTTATTTGGAGTATTTTGGCACCATTTCATTGTATAAGCAGAGAACTCATCACGTGTGATTCTGGCTGCAACCTGTACACAAGGAAAAACTATGAAATCAGGAACTACTCTCTTCAATAAAAGCATTGAAGACTTTCTTTCACCCTCATTTTAAATCAATGATGTTATTCTTCAGATCAGCATGGCAAATATTGGGAGGAGAGAGACAGGCAAGTCTGCCCCCCTCTATCTTCCTGGAAAATCTAAAAGTGTGTTTGATTTCTCACATTTCTTCCTAAATTCTGATTTTTGCTGCAGACTTAACTGGTACAAATCTCTTACGTCTCTGCAAGCTCACTAGCAAACACCCAAATATCCAGGATGTACTTTGCATTTTTCTGCCTTGAGGGCTCTTTGCATCACCATTCAGCCCAGCTGGCTTCTTCCTCAGAGCCCTACCTTCATTTTCAACCCTATTCACCTTGGGGGTTATTTTTCACAATAGTGTGCCGTATTCAGAATGTGAAGGGGATGTTAAATTCAATGTCTAAACCCCACCAATAATTTTTATACCATTTTCTCCTCAGACCATTCAAAGCAACTTTAAAAAGCCATCGCTAAAAGAGGTCACCTGCTCTACGGTCACCTATGGTGCTGAGGGCCCTCTCCCCTGCACCTTCCCTCCCATGCAAATTCACTTCCCTCCCATGCAAATACACTTACAGCCCACAGGGAAAGAGGCGCAATTACCGACCTCAACCAGATCCGTCTCTTTCAACTGAATGTCAAAGAAACATCCCAGGAAGTCATAATTTACATGTAGCCCATTCATTGCCCCTTTTCAGATGGACTCCATTAATTCACAGGGGAGAATAACCTTCTCAGAGACACACATTTACATTTATATAAAGCAGGCTGGAAAATAATTGTGTTTCTCTAGGAGGAAAATGACAGCTACCTCAAGAAGAGCCTTCTACCTTTTTGGGTGTCACTCATAACACAGCTTTAAAATTACCTCTGTGGAGAAGACGCTGGGAAAGGCGAGGTTATCTGCAACAAGCGCTGTTCAAACCGTTCCCAAGTGCCCTTCCCTCTTTCCTTCTTACTAGTACACCTTGCTTGATATTAGCATATCTTACCCCTTACAAAATGCATCTTGTAGAAGACTTTCAAAGAGGTTCCTCAGAACATTTCCCCTCTGAGAGTCTTAAGACTGTACATTAAGTAGTTACAAAAGACCCTGAATAAAGGCTATTATCTACATGTAACATTCACTTATACTATAACCCTGATCTATTGACATAAAGCAGTTTATTGGTCAATATCACTGGCCAAAGGCAGAGACAGAGGTCCGATTCCAGCCATCTGGAAATCTATTATCCCAGGGCTAATGCATAAGCCTTTCACCTCTACAGATCTGGTTTCAGCTTCATCAGTTAAAAGTGAGTTGGGTGGTCTTGTCTTACCCACATTAAAGACCCATTATGCAGTTCAGCCTAATGAAACGCCACTGGTCACGGACATCCATTTACTATAAGTCAACCTTGGGGGAAAGTTCAATCTCCAAGATATGCCTCTTATTCTGATTACTTATTCCCTACTCAGCTGACCCTGGGCAGAATTGTGAAGTAGGCAGAGCTAGTCTGGGGTTGCTCTCTGTCTAGCAGTCAATAGTGTGGAACCAGGAGAAATAGAAGAGCCAAACAAGAGACAAGAGACCTGTGTTCTGGTCCCAGCTAGCCTAGAGCAAGTCACTACCTCTCTGTGGCTTAGTATCTTCGTGTGTAAACTGGGGCTAAGACCCACCCTTACCTACATCTTGAGCATTCTCTGAAGGCTCAAAAGAGCTCAGGAATATGAAAGCTATAAGTCATTTACAAATGACAGGATGACTATTACTAACTTCTCAGCCCTCGTTTTTACTTCTCACATTTTCCACATGTCCTTCCCCATTTCCCCAGGCCCCAGACTCTCAGATTGCCCCTGGGTCTGTTAGGTAGTTAGAGCAGGAAACAGGAGTCCAGAATCAGTTCAGTTCAGTCACTCAGTCGTGTCCGACTCTTTGCGACCCCATGAATTGCAGCACGCCAGGCCTCCCTGTCCATCACCAGCTCCCGGAGTTCACCCAAATTCATGTCCATCGAGTCGGTGATGCCATCCAGCCATCTCATCCTCTGTCATCCCCTTCTCCTCCTGCCCCCAATCCCTCGGAGTCCAGAATGGCAGTGACTAAAAGACAAGGAAGGGAAAAGCCCTGGAAAACAGAACAAAGGAAGGTCCGAGGACTGGAGTAAGGACCTCAGGTAGGACAAACAGCACTCCTGGCTAGCCCGATTTACACAGGGCAGGCCCAGGGGGAGGGAAAAACACATAAAAAGAGGAGCCAAGGGGCCCGGGTGGGGGGCTCTCTCCCACGCGCCCTCTGCTCATTCTCGCTCTCTCTCTTTGCGTCTTTTGGGTCGGCATGCCCTCACACCTCAAGGATGTATTTTCCTTTATTTTCTAAATAAAACTGATGTGTCGGAGAAGTATGACGTGGACTCTCTAAGAGCTGCGACGTGCTGAGGGCTTCAATGACTGTTGCTTCAAATCTTTGTTGTGATGAGACAGAACCGAGAAAATTACACTCTGCTGACAGGTCTACCCAGATGCAGCTGTAATCAGTCCTCCACCCTGGGCCTTTCCTGACCCCTGTATCCCAGTCATAGCTCCCTGTTGATGTCCCCCTCCTACAAGGTGTGACCTTTGCTCAGTGCAAGCAGTCCAGGCGAGAAGCTGCTACTGCCAGGCTCTCAGAGCTGGTGCGGCCCTGCTTTCCCCAGAGCAATTTCAGTATTGGCACAGGACGACGGGGAACGCACAGAGGGAGGGGACGAGTTTCCTAACCTAGGAGAGAGCCTGTGATTTACTCAGTGTCACTCCAGGCACCAGGATTAGGAGTCCAGGGCCAGCCCCATCCTGGAGGACATAGAGATTGTGACCATACAGCCGTATCCCAAACTCAGGTGACATCTCCACACCCCCACGGGCCACTCTGCACACAACAGGCCTCACCCATGATTCTACTAATAAGAGGTGGACCTCAGTTTAGAACTGCCTACCAGTTCCAGATGGGTTGTTCTTCCCTCTACTTCTCTCTTATTATCTCAGATACATCCACTAGTCAAACTGGAATCAAAGCCTCTTTCAAGCGAGCTCAAAATTATCCACTTGTGAATTGTCAATGAATATATATTTTTAAAAACCCAAATGAGGAAGGAGGGGCAATACAGGGGTAGGGTTCTAAGAGGTATAAGCTATTAGGTATAAAATAAGCTACAGGGATATATCATATAACACAGGGAATATAGCAGATAACTAACTATAAGTTATTATATTATAATAACTATAAATGGAATATTACCTTCAAAAATTGTGAATCACTATATTACACACCTGTAACTTACATAGTATTGTATATCAAGTTTACCTCAATTGAAAAAAACAAAACAAAACAAAACAGTGATTCTAGGTGATTTCATCCACAATTTAGTTTATGATTAGCTCAGTTGGTAAAGAATCCCGCTACAACACAGGAGACCTGCGTTTGATCCCTGGATTGGGAAGACTCCTTGGAGAAGGGAAAGGCTACCCACTCCAGTATTCTGGCCTATACAGTCCATGGGGTCGCAAAGAGTAGGACACAACTGAGCAATTTTCACTTTCAGGAAGAATAAGCTAAGATTCTATGGTCCTGAACCAAGCTATTGGAGAGAGAACCATATGGCTCCCAAATCATACCGATGTGGTGTCCATCTCACTCAATGGAGATGTTTTTCTACGCGGCCCTGCACTGAATATCTCCCACCCCTAGGAAAAAGTTCAAGTTCAACCCATGAGGGCAGAGCTCTTAGGACAAAGGGACAAAACTCTTCAACTCCCTCACCTCACCCCTACCTACTCAGCATATACACCCACTCCTAAATCCAGGCTTTATAAATGAGATCATTTCTCAAAAGACTTTAAGGAAAAATTACAAGGAGCACTCAGAAGGGTTTAAGGCCTGGTGGGAGTCAAGCTCAGGGGCCTGGGAGGTACTGGAGTGATCAAGGAAAGAGAAGAACAGGTATTAGGGTGGCTGATGCCTATGGGGACCTGGAGGCTTTTTAGCACCAGGGACAGCCCCCATCCTCAACCTTCTCTCGCTGGAAAGGAGCCTACTTGAAATTTAGATTAGACATCTCACCTCCAGAAATGGATCAGTGGGTTTGGATTTGGGTCTCTGCATTTTTAACAGGCACTCCAGGCTATTCTGAAGCAGTTGGCCAGAGGACTTCATCCTGAGACCTGGCCATTGAGCTAATTAAATACAGCTGCTTTGAAGCAAAGACACTGGGCTTTATGAATGGGACTCCCATATGCAGGCATGATCCCAGGAGAAGGTGTGTGTGAAGATACTCAGAGACAGGGTGTGACTTGAGAGAATTCAGCTGACATGTGATAGCTGCACTATATGTTGCATAAAAGGAGGTGTTACGGTGCGTAATTATTACCATTCAGGGGTTTTGAAAATATATTCTCTGATCGCAGACTGCTTGAAAATCTGAACCTAGGGGAAAACTGTCTCAGAGCAGTGCCCGTAAATAATAGCAATGAAGAGCATTGAAGAATGACATTATTTGGCCTCAGTGTGATACAAGCATTTCCCCCAACTTTACAAGAACACCATTTCTGTATTTTTATTTACTTCCGTAAGATATGGCTCAGACAGTGAAGAGTCTGCCTGCAATTCAGGAGACCTAGGTTCTATCCCTGGGTTGGGAAGAGGCCCTAGAGTAGGAAATGGCAACCCACTCCAGCATTCTTGCCTGGAAAATCCCATGGGCAGAGGACCCTGGCAGGCTAGAGTCCATGGGGTCGCAAAGAGTCAGACATGACTGAGCAACTAACACACACAAGATATAAGCAGTGTTTACACGGGGCTTTGTGTTGTACGAGGAAGGGATATTTAACAGCCCCATAGTTCATTTTTGTTTTTCTTTTTTTTACATTAAAATATCTATATTGCTCACTCTATTCTGCTGACCATCTCAAAATAGCAACAATTTCTTTTCAGGGGAACTCTATTTCAAAAGCTATTTTCAATATTCCCAAAAGAGATTTCCTATATTTCAAAAAGGAAATTTACATTTCTCTTAGTTAAGACCATGTAGGTGAGTATAGAAACTTCCATATTATATGAATATGTTAAAAATCTTTTCAAAAGATGTAAGGAAAAACAATAAGAAGTTCTTGAGAGCAAAACAGTGGGGCAAATTGCACTCACAGAAGAATATCTCATTCTTCAGCCACATCTCATTCTTCAGCTACATTTGAAAAGAGCCTGATGCTGGGAAAGATTGAAGGCAGAAGGAGAAGGGGATGACAGAGGATAAGATGGTTGGATGGCATCACTGATGCAATGGACATGATTTTGAGTAGGCTCTGGGAGTTGGCGATGGACAGGGAAGCTTGGTGCACTGTAGTCCATGGGGTCACAAAGAGTCAGACACAACTGAGTGACTGAACTGAATAGCTACATCCTGATGATGAAAGGTAGCTCAAGAGTCAAGAGTCAAATTCACTTTCCAATTAAAAATCTTTTTAAGTGTTCTGCTCAGGAGCTATCTCTGGAAGCACAAACCACTACATCTGCCATTGAGTCACATGCAATGTCAGGTTGAATTCTTTTTTGTCCTTTAATGATTTTATTTTGGTCTCAAAAAAAAAAAAAAAGAAGAAGGCAAGAAAGATAACAAGAAAGAGAAGCTGTCAGAAAAATGAGCACATTCCAAAAACCAAATAAGCTGTCTTCCCCCAAAAAAGTATCACTTTCTTTGTTGTTTATCATACGCTAAAGTGATTTGCATGTTGTTATTTCAGGTGGAACTTTCCATTGCATTTCCATTCTCTCAAGAGCCAGTTGCTACCCACCTCCTCATTCTGTCTTGTTGCCATGGAAACAATGAGGTACAGTAGAACAAGGAGCAAAGGTAACAAGGCTTTAAACAGAAATAGTAACAAAGGAATCATCTGGAGAGAGCATGGAAATTGCTCTCCATCAAGCAAAATATATTCAGGGGGAAAACGCCTACCTTTACAATATGCCCTAAAAGAATAATTATTTAGCAGTAAAGACATTTTCAGCATCTCTGTTCAACTGATTTTATTTTTAAAACCTGAGCAACAGTTATAGAGTATACATTACACAGTTTGAATTTTATTTACTTGTCTTCTTCACGGTTAAAACCTTTAGTCAGTCTCATATAAAAGGAGATTAAAACCTGCCATGCTAAACAGATAAAATTGATTTCAGAGTCCTCACACTCATAAAGAAATCTCTATGGCTCAAGTTACCAAAAGAGGCAGCTAACCTAGAAGTCACTATACATTTGAATCTTGTGTCTGACCTTAGACAAGATTCCTGAACTCTTAATCTTTGTTTCCTCTTCTGGGAAATAAGATGATACCATTTATGTCATCGAGTTTTATATAAAGATTTAAGATAATAAAAAGTTTGGTACAAGATAGGAATTTAATAAATGCAAGTATGGGAGCACCACAGCTGAATTCCTCAGCACATACCGACTGAATAGAGGAGGCAGTTTACAGACTCATAGTGTGGGGCAAGACAGTTAGGGGTAAAGGATCCTGGCTTGACCTAAAAATTCCTGTGAATAATCCACAAAGTGGGTTATCCACACAAGCAGATAATCAAGTTTGGCTATATATGGAAAAAAGCTTCCACACCCAACCAAGATCAAGGTCTTGATGGGCATGATAATTCCAGGCTGTGGTCTGACGCTGAGCACGGGCAGTTCCGGCTTTCCCCACAAGCTCAACTAGTCAAGAGCACAGAAATATCACATTATAATATCTACCTTGTGGCAAAGGCGATCTGAGAGCAGTGCAGACGCCTCCCTTCTTTCCACCAGCATGCAGACTACTAAATATTTGGTGCCACTGGTTACGGTTGATTCCATCTTCAGAAATGCAATGCAGCTGGAAAATCTTTTTAACTTATAGTGGAAAAAGCCACTATGATACACTGTTATGTATCAATTCAGCAAACAGGAAACCATCATGATACATATAGAAGTTGATTTTAAAGCAATAGAAAGCACAGAGTTCACCAAACCCTGAACAGGAAATAAAGTCCGTACTGGTACTATGATACAAACTTATCTACAGTTCACAGTATCATTTGTGATTACTAGCTATAGTGAAAAAAACTTGTTCCTTTTCTACAAGTTTAGCTAAGTGAGGTTAGAAATGTTTTGAAAATGTATATTTAAGTTTGTTAGTGAAGTCCTTTCCCCTTGATTCTTTTAATGATTTTACGAAATCTAAGAAAATGAGCTAACTTTAACCCTTACACTTCTGTTGCCATGTATTTTTACCATACGAAATGACTTGGATACCCTAACACTAGGAATTCATTCAAAGTGAAAGTGCTAGTTACTCAGTCCTGTCTCACTCTTTGAGACCCCATGGACTGAAGTACGACAGGCTCCTCTGTCCATGGAATTTTCCAGGCCAGAATACTGGAGTGGGTTGCCATTCCCTTCTCCAGGGGATCTTCCAACCCAGAGGTCGAACCTGGGTCTCCCACATTGTAGGCAAATTCAAAAGATTTCAAGAGACCACACTTGGCTCCATAAATATTTCAATAAATATTTCAAGCTCAATAAATATTTCAATGTAAATTAGCAGTGTTTGCAAGAAAATCTCCATTTAAAGGTACCTACAATGTGTTCTAAAATGCAACAGGCATTTTATTACCTATCTTGTTTAATGTTCACAATGACCCAGTGAGGTGGATATGCTGCTCTTTTACAAATGAAGAAACCAAGGCTGGAAGAGGCTAAATCACCTGCCCAAAGGCCATAACTCCAGAAGTTAGAGCTAGGACAGATCTGTTGACTCCAAGCCAAGTGCTCTTTTCCTTGCCCTAGGGCACCTCACTGAAATCTACAAGTTGAATACTAGGTCTTCTAGTAACTTTTAAGAGTCACTCTTCCTTGGTTTTTTATTTCTATGATGATACATGAGTTTTCTTTCCACTGAAGGCTATGACAGTGGTTCCAACTCTTAGGAGTTTTTAATACAGATGCATAACCCCCTACCCCAACCAACTTAATAGAGTCTCTGGAGTGAGAACCAGGCATCTTATATATGCTTTCTAAGTGCTTCAGATGATCCTCATGTACAGCCTGGATTTAAAACTATAGCTTTAAAAGACTATCTTATTGAACTTAGAGAGTCATTCATTGTAAGTCATATCCTGATTTCAGACACTAAAATGGGAATAATGGTTAAAAGTGACAATAAGATACCAGGAATTATGAGACACATCCCAGGTTTATCCCAATTTCAAAATTTTTAGGAGAGAGTTTACTATATAAGATAAAGAAAAGTTAGATGTGTGATTTTAGGTGGTGGTTGTTCAGTTACTAAGTTGTGTCCAGCTCTTAATGACCCCATGGACTGCAGCATGCCAGGCTCCTCTGTCCTCCACCGCCTCCTGCTCAAATTCATGTCTATTGAGCTAGTGATGCTACCTAACCATTTCATCCTCTGTCATCCCATTCTCCTTTTGCCTTCAGTCTTTCCCAGGTCTTCCAATGAGTCGGTTCTTCATATCAGGTGACCCAAGTATTAGAGCTTCACCATCAGTCCTTCCAATGAATATTCAGGGTTGATTTCCCTTAGGATTGACTGGTTTGATTGCCTTGCTCTCCTAGTGACTCTCGAGACTTCTCCAGTACCACAATTCAAAAGCATCAATTCTTCAGTGCTCAGCCTTCTTTATGGTTCAACTCTCACATCCATACATGACTACTGGAAAAACCATAGCTTTGACTATATGGACCTTTGTCAACAAAGTGATGTCTCTGCTTTTAAATATGCTGTCTAGTTTTGTCAAAGCTTTCCTTTCAAGAAGCAAGCTTCTTTTAATTTCATGGCTGCAGTCACCACCTGCAGTGATTTTGGAGCCCAAAATAAAATGTCACTGCTTCCACATTTTCCCCTTCTATCTGCCATGAAGTGATGGGACCAGATGCCATGATCTTAGTTTTTTGAATGTTGAGTTCAAGCCAGCTTTTTGACTCTCCTCTTTCACCCTCACCCAGAGGCTGTTTAGTTTCTCTTCACTTTCTGCCATTAAAGTGGTATCTGCATATTTGAGATTATTGATATTTCTCCCAGCAGTCTTGATTCCAGCTTGTGACTCATCCAGCCCAGCATTTTGCATGCTGTACTCTGCATATACGTTAAATAAGCAGGGTGACAATATACAGAATTGGTGTACTCTTTTACCATTTTGAACCAGTCAGGCTTTCCATGTCTGGTTCTAACTGTAGCTCCTTGACCCACACACAGATCTTGGACAGCTCCATTACCTGAATCAAGTTGGAGTGAAATAGCCTCTAAAGCACTCTTGTATGTAAGGCTTTGTGGTTTACTGTTATATTTGTCACCCAACAGTTATCATTTGTCTCCCTCATGTGAAGGTGAGAACCATACCGCACTTCCCAAAAAATTGTGCCCAGGAAGACAACCAGTCACATGCCTGCAGTCCAGAAGAAAGTAGAGATGGAGGAAGATAAACAGCTTTTTTCAGCTCCTATAGAGCTCCGCCTACTCCTCAGAGATCTTCCCTGCAATATCCCTCAGCAACTGGTCCTCCCTCCCTGGCCACACAGAGATCAGCACCAGATAATTCAGAGTTTTTTCACTCAAGCTAACAAAAATATCAGAGGGTAAGAGAGGAAGATAGGTTACATGAACATTTGTGTTTCTTAATCCATATATGATAGAATAATATATATGAAACCAGGTTTTAGAACATGAATAGCATGGAGGAATTCTCATGATACATCATTAAGTAAAAAAATTAAAGATGCAAAATGATCATCAAGACTGGAGAGAAATACATAAAAATTACAGCATCAAAGTGCTATGGTGACAGATGGTCTTTATTTTCTTCATAGTTTATTTACTTTCCAAATTTGTATAGCAAACATATAGTGTGTTGAAAACCAGAAAAAAGTGTTATGCATATATGGAATAAATGTGGTTATTATAAAAATTAGAATAACTATATGGAAAATTCCCAAGAACCAATGTTAAATAAAACAAAAAAGAATGCAAAGTAATAAATATCATGCAACTAAAACTATTTTATTACTAGACATAGACGAAAAAAGGACTGGATGGAAAAAAATATATATTAAGTAAATATATTCAGATGGTGGGACTACAGAGCACTTTTAATATTTAAATATGTAATTATTTAATATTTATATTCCTAAAAAGTTATAAGGAGAAAGTAGGGCTTTTTTCCTTTTAATTGGGAGTTTTTAAAGCATATAAAAACTGTCACACTCAACATACTCACTACTTATATTTAACAGAGATTAGCAATTCATCATATTTAATTCAGATCTCTGTATTTTTAAAGAATAAATATACAGTTAAAATTCAGTACCTTCTCCCTCCTCCTTCCCTTTTTTAGAAGTAATCACTATTCTTTAATTAGTATTATATTCACATGCACATTTTAGAACTTACACTGCTTGTATATGTATCTATAAACCACATAAACTATTTTTTAATTGTACAGAATGATATCAAACTATACAAATGTTTTTGCAATATTTTTCATTTTAGGGATGGTCTTGTCATGTTAATGTGTATAGATCTAATTCACTGATTTTAACTACTATATACTACTCCACTGAATGAACCCATCACAATCATCCATCCCTCTATTCACTGTTCATCAAACTTAGCTTGTGTCTGAATCACCTGGGAGCCCCCCAAGTATCACACTTAAATGAGTGAGCATAGCTGTTATTCCAGTAAAACTTTACTATGTTGTAAATCAACCATACCTCAATTACAAAAAAAAAAAAAAAAAAAAAACCTTTACTGTGGGCACTAATACTTGAATTTCATGTAAGTTTTACAACAATATAACATATTACTTGTCCTTGGTATTTTCAAATTAAAAAAGAATGTAAAAACTGTTCACAAGCTATGCAGAAACAATGAGCTGGACTTGACCCAGAGGATTAGAATTGGCCAAACCCCTGCTGTAGTTAATGAAGTTGAGTCATTTTCCCTTTTTTACTATTACAAACAGTGCTCCTCGAGCACTTGTGAGATGGTCTTAGAAAATACTCGGAAGTAACATAATTAAGTTATAATTGGACTGGGAATTACATCTCCAATTGTGTTGGGAATTACCACTTTGTTTTACAGAGTAATAATACAAAATCTGCCCTTATATGAGGCTGTGTTTTCTTAAAGCCAAGCCTTTCGTTGTTTGCCCATCTGATGGATGTGAAGCAGTACTGCGCTGCTGTTTTACTTTGCATTTCCCTAGTCACTCCTGAGATTGAGCATCTTTTCAGTCGTCAACCATTTGCCTTTCCTCTTCCCTGAACTGCCTCTTCATATCTTGACCATTTTTTAAATTATTGGTGTGAAGTCACTTTTATATATTCTGGATACTATCACTGAATTTTAGAAATTAATGAAATAAAACCAATTTGAGGGTTTTTTTAGCTCTGTCTACTGGAGAAGGCGATGGCACCCCACTCCAGTCCTCTTGCCTGGAAAATCCCATGGATGGAGGAGCCTGGTAGGCTGCAGTCCATGGGGTCGAGAAGAGTTGGACACGACTGAGTGACTTAACTTTCACTTTTCACTTTCATGCATTGGAGAAGGAAATGGCAACCCACTCCAGTGTTCTTGCCTGGAGAATCCCAGGGACGGGGGAGCCTGGTGGGCTGCTGTCTATGGGGGTCACACAAAGTCGGATACGACTGAAGCGACTTAGCAGCAGCAGCAGCAGCATAGTGCTTTATCACACAGATTAGATTAACTTCTAATTTCAATGTAGTTAAGTGTATAAATCTTTTCTGAGCCACCAGGGAAGCCCTGTTCCTTATACTTTTTTTATTTAAGAAATCTTCTCTTATTCCACTGTCTTAAAATTTTATCTTCCCCCATTTCTCCCCTAAAAGTCTATAAGTTTTTAGTTTTCATATTCAGCTCTATAATCCACTTGGAGTTATATTTATTCTGATGAAAAGTATACATCTCTTTTTGTGTGTCAATATGGTTAGACAATGGTCTATGTT
Organism: Ovis canadensis; assembly: GCF_042477335.2. Classification (NCBI taxonomy): domain Eukaryota; kingdom Metazoa; phylum Chordata; class Mammalia; order Artiodactyla; family Bovidae; genus Ovis; species Ovis canadensis. The sequence continues at coordinate 20,095,984 of NC_091260.1, read as the reverse complement.
GGTTTGTAATACTGCTTTAATACATATGTAGGACTTTCTTATATAAGGGGGAAAAAAACAAACCTTTACTTAAAGTTTATCCCAGAGTCTAGCAGGCAGAAGCAAAGTCAATAAGTATACTACAGGATAAGTAGTAAACAGTGAGTCACTGTGATAGGGTGGCCAAGACATGTGTGAGCCATACCAGAAGTCATCTGTGGGAAAGCAAAAGTTTCAGCCACATTATTTTTGTGGGGGGTGGGGAGTGGGGGGAGGTGGGTCCTGTTTCGTTTTGTTTTGCCACACCATTCAGCACGTGGAATTTTAGGTTTCCAACCAGGGATTGAACCCGCATCCCCTGTAGTGGGAATGCAGAGTATTAACCACTGGACTGTCAGAGGAGTCGCCAAGTTAGTTTTTTAAATGCAATTTTTGATGGTTCTGAGACAAAATACGAGCAAACACTCTGCAAAAGAAAATTTCTCCCCCCACCCCCCAACCGAAAAAATAAAAGAGAGAAAGATAAAAACAGTGGTCACTTTAAAAATATGGCCTAATGACTTGGTAGTTATCCATGTCAGTAACAGAAGACCTGTTACACACCCACACTCTCTGAACAGGTTGGCCACCACATGGGCGTCTGAGCATCAGATGAGGCTGACCTGGGCTAGGGGAGTCACTGGAGGCTGGCAATGCTGCCTGAGTGAAACCAAGAGGGAACACACAGCTTCTCCATTGCTTTATTTCAGCAACAGGAGTGAAATTAACATGCAGTGTATAGCCTCACAGAGAATAAAACACACAGGGACTTCACAGGATGACTGGGTTTTGCTGAAATACTGGGTTGAACTATCTGAAATTGCTATTTCTGTAGTTTAAAGAAAAAAAAGGTTGACTATCTTCTCTTCAATATACCTCAACATAACAGAAGAGGAGGAGAGTGCCAAGTTAATAATTAATTATTTGGGAGTCTATTGCACCAAAACTAGTCAATATAATGGAATTTCCTACTCGGATCCAAAGAAGAAACTCACTGGCAGTGGAATTACTGACTCTTTCCCTTCTCATGTCCTTAGCTCACTGGCCAAACTGGAAATTAAGTTTCTCTCAGACTAAACAAGAGGAGTCCCTGACTAAGACTTGATGACTTTTTTCTCCAACTGATCGGAATTAAAGTCTCAAGACAGTGGTTCCAGGCGTTCCTTTCCCTAAAGCTCACCTCCTCAACAACATGAATTATACTCTTGGAAATGGCATCCTGATCTGCTTACTCACACCCTGCTGTTAGGTCACCCAGGAAATGAGATAATAAAACTGCTGAAATTAATCAAGAGCATCTGTTATACTAAACAAATAAAGCATCATGGGTCTTTCAGAGAGAATAGCAGAGCAAACTTTCCTCCAGGACATCCAGTGAGGCTGTCTTCTACAACTGCTGCTGCTGCTAAGTCGCTTCAGTCGTGTCCGATTCTGTGCAGCTCCATAGACAGCAGCCCACCAGGCTCCTCTGTCCCTGGGATTCTCCAGGCAAGAACACTGGAGTGGGTTGCCATTTCCTTCTCCAGTGCATGAAAGTGAAGTCGCGTCAGACTCTTCGCGACCCCTTGGACTGCAGCCTACCAAGCTCCTCTGTCTATGGGATTTTCCAGGCAAGAGGACTGGAGTGGGGTGCCATTGCCTTCTCCAGCATTCTACAATGATTTCCTTCCCAACCTGTGGCTCAAAGAGTCACACTAGAGAGGTGAAGAGTGGACTTGTGGACACGGTGGGGAAAGAAGAGGGTGGGAGGAATCGAGAGAGTGGCACTGACATGTAGACGCTACCACGTGTAAAACAGCTGGTGGACGCCACTGTCTACCTGGAGCTCAGCCCAGAGCTCTGTGATGACCTGGAGGGGTGGGGTGGGGGCGGGGGAGACTCAAGAGGGAGGGGATAGCAAGAACTTAACCCAGCATGTAAAGCAACCATCCTCCAGTTTAAAAAATTAAAAAGTCACATCTGTTCATCTTTCCAGCTGTGAGCCAGGCAGCTCACTTACACTCAGCCTTATTCCAGCTTTTCTAAACATATGTGCATCTAGTATTTCACTGGACTTCCCATTCTGAAACTAAGAAGTCAGATTATGTCACTGTACCAAGGAAATGTGTGGTGACCCAATGACTTGTGGATTTCTTTGATTAGCATCCCGAAGTACATGTATTAGGATTCTCAGCTAGCTTAGCTGGTAAAGAATCAGGCTGCAATGCTGGAGACCCCAGTTTGATTCCTGGGTCAGGAAGTTCCCCTGGAGAAGGGATTGGCTACCCACTCCAGTTTTCTTGGGCTTCCCTGGTGGCTCAGACAGTAAAGAATCCCTGCAACGCAGGAGACCTGGGTTCGATCCCTAGGCTGGAAGGATGCCCTGGAGGAGGACATGACAACCCGCTCCAGTATTCTTGCCTGGAGAGTCCCCATGGACAAAGGAGCCTGGTGTGCTACAGTCCATGGGGTCGCAAAGAGCTGGACATGACTGTGTGTCTAAGCACAGCAGAGCACATTTATTAGGCTAACTGCTACCAGTCTCTGGTTTTTTTGTCTCCTTTTGTTCTCCCGTACTGTCAACACTGTTTCAGGCTGCTCCCTGAGGGTCATGGTTAATTAAATGAGACTGTCCTAAATAAAAGAAATTGAGTTGGAAGCTTTTCGAATTCTCTTCTCATCATCTAATTACAGGAAGAGCATTTATGGGCAGTCTAACTGGCTAATTCGCTCTCTGAATCTTTCACTATCATACAATTTGAACATCAAACCCTAAAACCACTGGGTGGGTATTTTCCACTGCTCTGGTGGCATATTCTTTTCAAGTTTCCCTAAAGTGGATTCTGCCAGAAGACTGCTTTCAGGCTACGGTAGCCAGAAAGTCTTCGAAAACCACATCCAAATGATTGCTCTTGCCCCCACTGTTTGAGCATTCCAAGATTTTCATCACTCAATGGTTCCAGATAGAACCACTCACATTAAACATGGTTGAAAAAAGAAAGCTTAATCAGGAAACTATAGGCCTTCTTTAGTACACCCCCCCAAACACTGGTTTCCGCACATCCCCGTTACACTGGACAATACCACCTCACCCACAATTGTATAACTGAGTGCCTCACAGTGATATGAGATTCATCCTTCAATCCATCCAACCAGTTTTTCATTGAATTCTCCCACTTTCAGCATCTGGCCAACCACCCTTTCCCATCTCCACACCTACAGTCTTGCAGGAGTCCTGCTAACTCCCCACAGTGTCTTTTCAGTAAGCCCATGGAAAAGACCTGTCACAGTGTCAATTAAGCAGCTATATGTGCTTAATTGCATGGGGGAAGATACTTGGGTGGCAACTCAGAGCTCAAACTGGAGGAAGCAAAAGTTTACGGATAGAACTGGCTTCAGAAGTGAAATGAGGCCATCAGCACTACATCTCTCAACTCTCCACTGCGTGAGCTTCCTTCTCCATTTAGGGATCTCTAGGATACAGGTTTTTTGCATAATCAGCCAAGTGACATTCTCCAGGTTTTTTGTCAGGAAACTCCAGACCAGCTCCCTTCCTGGTTTCCGGCTCTCTTGCCAATGTGATTCCTCCTTTTCCTCAGGTACTCAAACAGGTATCAGCAAAACTGCCTGAAGGAGTCAAAACATCAGGGCGGAGGGCTTGGGTTGCATTCTCAGCTCTGTATTCTGCGTTGTGTGTTCTTGGACAATTAATTTCACCTCTCTGGACCTCGCTGTCCCCACCTGTAGAATGCCACTTCTTCAGTAAGAAAAGAAAGAAAGAAGGAAAGATGGTGCTAAGTCATGTCCGACTCCTACGACCATATGGACTGTAGCCTGCCAGCCTCCTCTGTCCTTGGGATTTTCCAAGCAAGAACACTCGAATGGGTTTCCATTTCCTTCTCCAGGGGATCTTCCCAACCCAGGAATCGAACCCAGGTCTCCAGCATCGCAGGCAGATTCTTTACAAACTGAGCTATCAGGGAGGCCTCAATAAAGTTTCCCCCAAGTGCATGCCATCCCCAACCCAGCTAGTCATTTCCTCCAGACTATTTACAACACACTGAATAGCTCTCCTCCTGACACACCAGATATGGAACGGGAGTGCTCCTGGAGAGCAGAAATTGTTTTATTTCTCTTCATAGCCCTGGGTCAGGATACATCAGCTGCAGCCTTTTTCATTCAGAAATCTTCATTCAGAAGATCTCCCTTAATCTTTTAAACCACAGGATCTGTCTGATTCAGTCCACTGTTATCCAGATTTAGCCCTAATTAGGTAGACCCACCCTCTCTGTGTCCTCTTCTCTGAAGTAGTTCCTAGAATCCAGTCTCCACTGATTTTCCAGACTAGCGCCTACCCTTCTCCATATCCAATTCTCCTTCCTCTGTATTAATCACTATATTGCATATAATCCCAAGTATTCCTTCCCTTTGTTTCTGAGCCTTGAAAATGCCTTAACTGCCACCCAAAATGGTAAGTTTCTTTTAGCTTTTAAGCCTTCATGCCTGACTATTGCAGAATCATCCCAGCTTGAGAGGAGCCAGAAATCAAGGGCTGTGGGTCGATCAAAACAGTGCCCCAAGCATGTAGCTGTCTCCTAAATGCTTTTAAGGGTAATGAATGGTAATGAATTCAGATTGATTATGTTACTATGTTCTGCAGTATATGCTACAACTCCAGATGAGGACAAAGGTCAATTTAAAAACTCTAATTCAGTGACTCTCAATGGGAGGGGGCAACTCACAAATGTCAGAGAGGGTGGCAGTGCTTGTAGTTTGAAAAAAAAAAAAAACATTCAATGTGATCATACAATCTTATACCTTTGAAAAGTGTTTAAAAAAAGAGTGTTTGTTATTTAAAACCCAAGCTATAGATTTGATTCGTGGCTATTTGATCTGTTCATCTTTTCTTATGTTCACAACATCCCTACAATTTCAGACACAGCTACTAAAATTCAAAAAGATTAAGTTAATTCTCCAGGATCAAACAGCTTATGAAGCAGCAGGGGTAGCATTTGAACTTGAGGTTGCTCTTCATGCGTCTACACTGTTTCTCCACAACTGGGCCCCACTTAACTGGATTTGTACTCTGCCATTCTCCATCCAAGCTTGATGGAACTAGTAAAGGGCCCCATAGCAACCTTAGAGATGGCAGAAAAACTTTGTCCCACACGATGAGGTGAGTAAGACTTTCTAATAGTCAGCCAAGCAATTCTCGAGGCACCAGGGTTCAACCAACACCCGGTGTCACAGAACAAGACCCTGTGCCGGACTTCCTTCCCTAGGCTGAAGAGTGAACATGTATCCCAATCCTTCCCAGATAAATGAGGTGGCTGCAGGATCCAGGAACTCTGCTGATCACACAGGCTCTGCTGACCTGCTTGGGAGAAACCAGACAGTCAATACAGACTTCTGAACGCCTTCTTATGTGCCACTCATATTCCAGATCAACGTTGCTATTGAGCTTATTAGAGAGCCAAGAGAAGCCTCTGGGAGCTTTCAGTACAGTGGGAGAGAACAGGTTATTTGAGCCCCTTGCCCTAGATAATCAGAATCAGGCTTCCCTGGTGGCTCAATGGTAAAGAATCTGCCTGCCAAGCAGGAGACGAGGTTCGATTCCCTGAGTCAGGAAGATCCCCTGGAGAAATAAATAGCAACCCACTCCAGTATCCTTTCCTAGAGCATACCATGGACAGAGGAGTCTGGCTGGCTACTACAGTCCGTGAATCACAAACAGTTGGACACAACTTAGTAACTAAACAGCAGCAGCAGCAGATAATCAGATAATAGTAATTTTGCTTGAATCAACACAGTCTCATTCTTATAAGCACATCCCGCTGTTGCATTCTCCTCTTCCTAATCTGCAGTTCAGGTCTCGTATCATACTCCCTTCTGTGTGATGACTTTATTTGAGTGGCTAAAATCATCCACTCCTTCATGTTTAGAATCACTTTCAAGAAAAGGCTTTGCGGGTGAGATTTCACACTTGCCAAATTTAAACAGCACTGTGGAGGCATAGAAAGCAGAAGTAAAAATAGTTTCCAGGGCAAATTAGGTCATAAATGTTGGTCTGATATAGAATTGACCTCAATAAAGACCTTGCTGAGAAAGTTGTAAACAAAGTGGCGCATCGCAGAGCTTTGAACAGGATGTGTGCCCTGAATAAAGAAAATCTGAGCTTCCATCAGAAAGCTGAGATTCTACGTATGGCAGGGATAGCAGTTTCGAAACACTTGTGAGGGGGGTTTGCTCTTAGTAAGTTTTCCTAATCACTACCCTTTTTTCTTTTTTAATTTTAATTTTTTTTATTTATTTTTGGCTGCACTGAGTCTTTATTGCTGCAATAGTGCTTTCTTTAGTTTCGATGGCTTCTCCTGTTGCAGAGCATGGGCTCCAGCACGTGGGCTCAGTAACTGCAGCTCCCAGGCTCCCTAGAGGGCTTCCCTGGTAGCTCAGTTGGTAAAGAATCTGCCTGCAATGCAGGAGGCTCTGGTTCAATTCCTGGGTCAGGAAGATCCGCTGCAGAAGGAATAGGCTACCTACTCCAGTATTCTTGGATTTCCCTTGTGGCTCAGCTGGTAAAGCACCAGCACAATAGGTGTGGTGCATAGGTTTAGTTGCCCCAGAGCATGTAACATCTTCCCAGACCAGGGATTGAACCCATGTCCCTTGCATTGGCAAGTGGATACTTAACCACTGGCCCACCAAGGAAGTCCTCACTACCCACTTTTACTTTCTATACAAACTTCCCACCTGCTCCCCGGCCCTGCAACCCCAATTGTTCTGTGAAAACTAAATTCCTGACTGAAGTCTATGGTCTCAGTTCAGTTCAGTTGCTCAGTCGTGTCCAACTCTTTGCAACCCCATGGACTGCAGCACGCCAGGCTTCCCTGTCCATCACCCACTTACAAAGCTTACTCTAACTCATGTCCATCAAGTTGGTGATGCCATCCAACCATCTCATCCTCTTTCATCCCCTTCTCCTCTTGCCTTCAATCTTTCCCAGCATCAGGGTCTTTTCCAATGAGTCCATTCTTTGCATCAGGTGGCCAAAGTATTGGAGTTTCAGCTTCAGCATCAGTCCTTCCAATGAATATTCCGGACTGATGTCCTTTAGGACTGACTGGTTGGATCTCCTTGCAGTCCAAGGGACTCTCAAGAGTCTTTTCCAACACCACAGTTCAAAAGCATCAATTCTTTGGTGCTCAGCTTTCTTTATAGTCCAACTCTCACATCCATACATGACTACTGGAAAAACCGTAGCTTTGACTAGATGGACCTTTGTCAACAAAGTAATGTCTCTACTTTTTAATATGCTGTCTAGGTTGGTCATAGCTTTTCTTCCAAGGAGCAAGCGCCTTTTAACTTCATGGCTGCAGTCACCATCTGCAGAGATTTTGGAGCCCAAGAAAATGAAGTCTCTCACTTTTCCATTGTTTCCCCATCTATTGCCATGAAGTGATGGGACTGGATGCCATAATCTTAGTTTTCTGAATGTTGAGTTTTAAGCCAACTTTGTCACTCTCCTCTTTCACTTTCATCAAGAGGCTCTTTAGTTCTTCTTCACTTTCTGCCATATGGGTGATGTCATCTGCATATCTGAGGTTATTGATATTTCTCCCAGCAATCTTGATTCCAGCTTGTGCTTCATCCAGCCCAGCATTTCTCATGATGTACTCTTGATATAAGTTAAGTAAGCAGGGTGACAATATATAGCCTTGACATACTCCTTTCCCAATTTGGAACCAGTCTGTTGTTTCACGTCACATTCTAACTGTTGCTTCTTGACCTGAATACAGGTTTCTCAAGAGGCAGATCAGGTGGTCTGGTATTCCCATCTCTTTAAGAATTGTCCACAGTTTGTTGTGATCTACACACTCAAAGACTTTGGCATAGTCAATAAAGAAGTAGATGTTTTTCTGGAACTCTCTTGCTTTTTCAATGATCCAGGGGATTTTGGCAACTTGATCTCTGGTTCCTCTGCCTTTTTTAAATCTAGCTTGAACATGAAGTTCACAATTCATGTAAGCCTGGCTTGGAGAATTTTGAGCATTACTTTGCTAGTGTGTGACGTGAGTGCAATTGTGCGGAGTTTGAGCATTCTTTGGCATTGCCTTTCTTTGGAATTGGAATGAAAACTGACCTTTTCCAGTCCTGTGGCCACTTCTGAGTTTTCCAAATTTGCTGGCATGTTGAGTGCAGCACTTTCACAGCATCATCTTTTAGAATTTGAAATAGCTCAACTAGAATTCCATCACCTTCAACTAGCTTTGTTGGTAGTGATGCTTCTTAAGGTGATTAAGGTGAAGTCGCTCAGTCTGAAGGCCCACTTAACTTCGCATTCCAGATGTCTGGCTCTAGGTGAGTGATCACTCCATCGTGGTAAACTATATGTAAATCTTATCCATAAACAATGGTTTGAGGAGGGAAAAACATTTTCTCTCCACTGTGAAGAAAGGAGATTAAAAATACTTCTGGATAAGAGTAGAGTGGTGAGAAATCAGAGAGGTGAATAGCATTCCTGGTCTGTTCCACCCCGCCCCAGACCTCTCCCATGCCCAGGCTCCGCCCCAAGGCCCTGCCCCAGTTAAATTCCCTGAGGTCATCCCAGAGGGAAGAGCTGCTGCTGCTGCTGCTAAGTCGACTCAGTCCGACTCTGTGCAACCCCATAGATGGCAGCCCACCAGGCTCCTCTGTTCCTGGGATTCACCAGGCAAGAATACTGAGTGGGTTGCCGTTTCCTTCTCCAGTGCATGAAAGTGAAAAGTGAAAGTGAAGTTGCTCAGTCATGTCGGACTCCTCCAGACCCCATGGACTGTAGCCCACCAGGCTCCTCCGTCCATGGGATTTTCCAGGCAAGAGTACTGGAGTGGGTTGCCATTGCCTTCTCCGAGAGGGAAGAGCCTGTGCTTGAAATCTCAGTGAAGCAAGTTTTCTTAGAGCCTGCAGTTTTTCCAACAGATAAAGCTAGAAGAGGTGTCTGTGAAGAGCCCCACCCCCACAGCCGGGTGCGGAAGGGCAGAGCAAAGTCGCAGACCTGAAGGGTCTCCTGGTTGGAGTGTGGAGGGTGCACAGCTTGGAGCTGAGGTGGGAGGGCTGGTAGGGAGAGGCCACAGTGGACACAGCAGCAGAATCTGGGAGGGATTGGGGCTAACAGCCCTTGAGGACTAGAGGGTTCAAGGACACCTCATAGAGTGCCAGCTCTCTGGCCGGGGGCCAAAGGATTCCTCCACACCATTCTGCAGTGCTGCCAGCCCTTCCCTATGAACTTGGATGCCACCCTGGGGAGGAAGGGAGGGGGCAGAAACCTACAAATGACTGGATCAAGGCAGGAAATGACTGGGTGGTCCCTAACTGGATAGCTGAACTGTCTCTTTTGAATCTGCAAGATTCAGTGGTCAGTTCCCAAGGAGACTAGGATGTCAAGGTAGAAATTGAGTTCAACTCCTTTCACAAGCAGTTGTAAAGCATATCCTTATACGTAACTGTTGGTTAAACCAGCAAAAATTTTAACCTTCACCAGAGCAATAAATAAATCCAGAAAAAGAGGGCAGGAGGAATCTATGGAAGTCTTCCTTTTTTTAACTTCCACAACACGATATATAAACTACTGTGGTATTAGAACGTTTCTTGGAAATTTAAGCCATAGTCCCATCACTGACTCTTTGTCAATTTTTTAATTTTCCTGGTATTAAGAGTTTCTGTTTCAGAAGTTGGTTCAATCCCTGGGTCGGGAAGATCCCCTGGAGAAGGAAACAACATCACACTCCCCTGTCCTTGCCTGGGAAATCCCACGGGCAGGGGAGCCTGATGGGCTACAGTCCATGGCATCGCAAAGAGTAGGACATGACTGAGCACGCATGCACACAGGCAAATGTTATAATTTCATTAAAACTTTAAAATAAATGAGGCTGAGCATTTCAAAAGGCAAATCTCATCAGGTCAGTTCTCCCCAGCATCCACCCCATGAGGGTGGGAACTCGTCTGCTTTTGCTTACTATTTTAATCCCTGCACCCAGCAGGAAGACTAGCCTATAGCAGGGCCTCATTCACTGAACGAATATAAAAATGAATGAGTCAATGTGATGAGACTGGAGAACTCCGGGTCTCCTTCTGGCTTTGAAATTCTGCAGCTACCTGAGCCACATTTCCCAGACAAAGGATGACAAGACCCCATGAAATTTAAGCTGATGAATCTTCACTTTACTGAGAAATAGTTTAATGTGTTTCTGTCCTATTAATTGCCATTCTAGTATCACAAGTACATTTATACATACACTATAGGTTGCTGCTGCTGCTGCTAAGTCGCTTCAGTCATGTCCGACTCTGTGCGACCCCATAGACGGCCTCCTACCAGGCTCCTCTGTCCCTGGGATTCTCCAGGCAAGAACATTGGAGTGGGTTGCCATGTCCTTCTCCAATGCGTGAAAGTGAAAAGTGAAAGCGAAGTCGCTCAGTCGTGTCTGACTCTTAGCAACCCTATGGACTGCAGCCTACCAGGCTCCTCCATCCATGGGATTTTCCAGGCAAGAGTACTGGAGTGGGGTGCCATTGCCTTCTCCACACTATAGGTTAATTGACCTTATTTAATCCAGTTCTTGATCCCTGAAATCTAATTAGCACTAAGTTATTTAACAGTTTGAAAGTTTGCACTTAGAACGGAGGTAAATGTTAGAGTAAGAATAAGTATAAAGCTTTCATGTTGCAATTAAAATTAATACATAGAGTTGGTCATGTTTTGTTCCTTAAGAAAAAGGTATATATGGGAATTACATTCGGCTAAAATAGGATAATGCAAATTAATACATTTTCTTTCTCCCATATGGGTCTGTAGAGGAATTCATCTATGTCCAAGACAAAACCTTTTCCCTAGAAAGAGTAAGAAGTAAAGCTCAGGTCTTCGACTTTTACCCCCTGATTGTTTGTTCATCTTGTACACATAAGCATTTTTACAGGTTTATGTCTATCTATATAAACACCTTGTACTGCAGCAGTCCTCACATTTTCAGCAAATGAAGGAATTTTAAATTTTCAATTCTCTACAAAATGTGAACAAAATACTGCAAATTTTTGTTTCTCATCCACCAAAATCTCTCACACAGTAATTAAAGTCTTTATCAGCATCACCCTGCACTAAATAATAATCTGGTCTCCCTAAAAATAAATGCACAGGGGGAAATTCCTCTCAATGATGAGCAAACAGCAATTATTATTCCCTGTTATTAAAATTCTCTCAGTTAATTGGCACAGATAGCAGGAGAGAGATTACCTTAAAAGGCGGGATTCCAAAGGGGAGTTAGTCAGAGTTTTGAACCTTCTGGTCTAATTTAGAGGACAGTTTACAGAGAGATTCAGTAAATATTTGCAAGGAACCATTAACACTGAGTCAAGAATTCAATTCCGTCAAAGAAAAATGTATTTAAATAATTGTCAAAAAACCTCCTTTGATAAATGCTGAAAACGAATTATTTCGACATGAAAACAGCCCAAATGCATTCACAGAAGAAGTCTACCAGCCACATTTTCTAAGCATTCTTTGTTGTATACACAGTTTATCATCCTGGACTGTATTTATAAGAAGCACATGTTTCCCCCCTCACCCCCTTACCCCGAAAAAAAGTGTGCTATTTTCACTCGGGATTATTTTACAGGGATTTCAGTGAGCCAGTCCTTTCTTCGCATTTTTCCTGTTTTTGTCCCAGCAGAAATGGGATTTTACTGTGTGTCCTGTGAGCTGATAACACACAGCTTGGCAAGGTTTGATGTTGTTACTTTCATTGACAGGTTGGAGGCGGAAGGAGCAAAGTCAATGAGAAAGTTATGAGATTTCTGTTCACCTGCAAATGACAGATAAAGCTGGCCAGTGAACATGAAATAGCTTGGAAGGCTTCCTGGCTCAATTAAAATCCAACTTTGATGAAATATTTTGTTTAAAGAGAAAAATGGTGTGTCTCTAGCGAAAACTGTTTAGGACAGCTGGTGGGGGGTGGCGTGGAGAAGCAGGTGGTTGCGACTACCCCAAGGGCTTCAGAAATATTAATATGGAAACGTCTCACATTTCACTCCAGTTCAGGGCAGCTTCCTAATGCCTGGAGGAAGACAGAGCAGGAAATTCACAAGCCACAAAGCAGGGAATGCCTCCTCATTTGGCTAGAGTGGGGTCTGTTTGTCTGGGTCCCCATCTCAGCCTCTGTATTTTCTGTTAGCTCACAAAGGCACTGCGTTCGAGTTTCAAAGCCGGCTCCTTCCTCCCCATGTTGCTAAGACATAACATGTCATCAGAAGCGGGGTTTGCCAGAAGCCGTGATTTGTTTGTCTAGACTGGTCATTGAACTCTGTTTATTACTAAACAGCATGTGGAATGGGCCACAAAATCAAAGGGGTTTCTGGGACCCTGGAAGGCCTGTCTGTCTGCACACAGCCAGGGCTGGGCAGGGACAGTCCTCTGTCTCAGTCTCCAGTCTCGAGAGATCTACCTTTCCCAGGACCTAGAGACTGACCACTGGCCTAACCTTTCATCCTTTTTTGACCCAGGACATGACCCTAGGTCATTGGTTACCCCTACAGCCCCTCCCCACCATTGCTGGAGCAGCAGCCCTTGAGAACTCTATTCTGGGAGAGGACATGAGGAAGGATTAATGATTACCATTTGAAAATGGAACATTAGAAGAAAATGCACACAAAATTCACAGCAACATAGTCTGCCCAAGGAGCAGAGGACCAAAACAACAACCAAAAAATGCTGGTAAATAATACCCTCTTTTCAAGATGCAAATGTGGCACCTGTAAGAACTCTTTGGAGGCTTCCCTGGAGGCTCACTGGTAAAGAATCCTCCTGCCAACGCAGAAGGCACAGGTTCAATCCCTGATCCAGGAAGATCCCACGTGCCAAGAGACAACTAAGCCTGTATACTACAATTATTGAGCCTGTTCTCTGGAGCCCAGGAGTCACAGGTACTGCAACCCAAGCTCCCAGAACCTGTGCTCTGCAACAAGAGAAGCCACCACAATGAGAAGCCCCTGTTCTGCAAATAGAGAGCAGCCCCTGCTCACCAAAACTAGAGAAAAACCCGAGCAGCGATGAAGACCCAGCAGAGAAAAAAAAAAAAAACTCTTCAGGTTTGTTTTTAGAAAGACACATAATGAGCAGACACATGGGTTCCTCAATATCTCAGGGAGTGAAGAACCCACTTGCAATGCAGAAGACCCAGTAGACGCAGGTTCAGTCCCTGGGTCGGGAAGATCCCCTGGAGGAGGAAATGCAACCCACTCCAGCATTCTTGCCTGAAAAATCCGATGGACAGAGGAGACTGGCGGGCTACAGTCCAAAGGGTCCCAAAGAGTCTGATACAACTGAGCAACTAAGCAGCACCAGTGATTTTTTTATGGATAGTTGTTGTCTAAATTTTAAATAAAATAAATGGAGACTTCTGCTTTCTTTAGAAAATATGTACAACCTAGTCTTTTTGTAAAAAAAAAAAAAAGTGCCTCTTGGGAATGTAAATTGGTGTAGCCACTACGGAAAATATGGAAGCTGCTTAAAAAACTAAAAATAGAGTTACTATATGATCCAGCAATCCCGCTCCTGGGCATACATCCGGAGAAAACTCTAATTTGAAAAGATACATGCATTCCAACATTCAAAGCACTATTTACAATAGCCAAGCAACCTAAGTATCCGTCAACAGATGAGTGGATAAAGATGTGATATACATATACAATGGAATACTACTCAGCCATAAAAAAGGATGAAATGGCGCCGTTTACAGCAACATGGATGGATTTAGAGATTATCATACCAAGTGCACTAAGTCAGACAGAGAAAGGTAAATATCATATGATATCACTTATCTGTGGAATCTAAAGTGAAAGTGAAAGTGAAGTCGCTCAGTCGTGTCTGACTCTTTGCGACCCCATGGACTGTAGCCTACTAGGCTCCTCTGTCCATGGGATTTTCCAGGCAATAGTCCTGGAGTGGATTGCCATTTCCTTCTCCAGGGGATCTTCCTGACCCAGGGATCAAACCCAGGTCTCCTGCATTGTAGACAGACGCTTTACCGTCTGAGCCACCAGGGAAGTCTAAAGAAGGACACAAATGAACTTATTTACAAAACAGAAACAGACTCATAGACCTAGAAAACAAACGGATGGTTACCAAAGGGGCAAAGGGGTAGGGGGATAAATTATGAGTTTGGGATTAGCAGATACAAACTGCTATATATAAAATAAGGTCCTACTGTATAGCATAGGAACTATATTCAGTATCTTATAATAACCTATAATGAAAGAGAATATGTATAACAGAATCACTTTGCTGTACACCAGAAATGAAAACAACATTGAAAATCAACTATACTTCAATTAAAAAAAGAGAAGAAAAGCACCTCTGTTGCCTATAAAAATAGAATTGCTTGGACAAAAATCAGTTCTCCTGTGCTGATTTCCAATATTTGGAAACACATTGATTTTGTGAAGGAAGACCAATGACCTGAGAGAGCTCCTGTGAGATCTAGGGTCTAAGGATGCCAGTCTCTAGCTGGAGAGGCCTAACCCACATGAATTTTACACATTATTTAAACAGGGTAAGCTCTCTAGTCTATATTTCAGTCTGCCTAGAATTAAAAATGATCACACAAAGGGATATTAAGCAACACAAAACAGCACTTCCAAAGGAGGTCTACGTTCTACACCGTGATAATTTCATGGTCATTCATTCATCAAAGAAATCAAAAGAGTCAAAAGCACCAGAACCCTAGAGCCATAGCCCAGGGTCTCCTGGCTCTTCAAGGTGCAGCAGCAGACTTGGCCTCCGCCAGTCCACTGGGCTGTCTATCTGCATCCCTAGGCTAGAACTAGACACCAGTATCCAGAGGGGTCAGCCATACACATGGGCCTGCAGGTACTCTGATAGTTCTAGGGAAATCCCAGGGGAAGTAGGGGGTGGAGAAAACCAGTCTAGATGCTCTAGGGCCCGTTTTGACCACGGTCCTTGGGATGTGACCTCCAGAACCCCAAAATGAGTAAGAAGACCTCAGGATGTTGCCCCAGGGTATCTGGGGTGATGGCACATTATACCCAACCTGATGACCAGGAGTCTCTGGCCCAGCTTCGAAGAAAACAGCTGGTGAAGTCACACGCCTTATTTCCATCATCATCTGTGTCACAGAAAGGCAAAAGCAGTTTTGTGATTAGAAGGAATCATAAATAATGAATGTACCATTCATGTCTAGGAATAAGATTCCGTTTTGCCAGCCAGTTAGGGTACATACCCGTGCCTTCTTCTTGGTTTCTTACCCTTCCTCTCCTCGCCTTAACCTCACCAGGTAGGTGCCTCTAATGCTGAAATGCTGGTTGAATCAGCTTGAATAAATTCAGTTGAACTTTTAAAAGCTCTAAAACAAAGCAAAAAAGCAAATAGTCATTTTCACCCGAGTTCATACAACAAATCATTTTCATTAAAGTTTGAAGGGAATTTCAGATAAAACTAGAAAGAGCAGATTTATGAGAAAGACTCTCACCCCCTCAGTTTTGGCATTGACTTTTTTTTTTTAAGAAGTCTTCACATAGGTGGTACTAAGTTATAATTTAACTCTCAAGTTAACTATAGGGGCCCTTGTCTTTCAAGTCATACAAACACACAAGGCTTTAATGATTTTTAACTGAAAAAAAAAAAAAAAAGGCAGAAAACATGCCATATGAAAATCACTTCTCCCTCTAACACCAGTCCTCTGGCCACTCAAAGATTGGCCTCTGAGATCTTTATCCATGCATGAGAGAAACACAGGAAACTCTCAACAGCCCAGACACCTTTAAGTTTCACAAGCACAGGAAGGTTACAAGCTTAAGAGGGTCTGGTTGTGCAGTTAAAACTTTATTTGAACACCTGAATAATAATTTCTCTCCTAAAAAGAGGATGGTAGATTTTTAGCTAAGTCAGTTCTCAGTTTCAATTAGACCAAATCTAACATGTAAACAGCTTCTTCCATCACAATAAAGAAAAGAAAAGAGAAATCCAGTCGGAGGAAACTCAAAATAGTTTTTACAAGGAATTCCTGAGAAAGACATTCCCTCTTAAGGACTGTTAACATACACAGACTAGTGAGCATATGACATTTGTACATAAAATCATCCTTTCAGTGCAACAAAAGACTTACTCCTTTACAAAGAAAAAAAAAAAAAAAACTTGGGGGAAAAAAGAGGACCCTGATCATCACTGAATTATGGGATTTTAAATAACTTTCTCATTCTCTCTCATTTTCTAAGATTTTACACAAAGGCCAATTTTTACCTTTAAAATTAGGAAACAAATGTTTTTCTTAATCAGAGAAATCCTAGGGTAGAACCCAAGGTAAAGAATCAGTCTGAGGACTGTGAGCCAGCCCATCCCTTACCTGTGTGCTTTAGATAAAGGCCAGGCTTGGGGCAGGCCCAGCCAGTGGGTACTGGCAGAATTCCACCCCGCTTGCCTCTGCCAACAGGCTCCACAAACTGAGCATACACACAGCGCTGTTTGCTCCATTTCTCTGTGGTCCAGACTCCCATTACATCAAGCTCTGTTTATGTGTTCATTTGCACCTTGCGTGATCAGTGTCCTCGACCTTCACACACTGACCAGGAATTTGATTCCTAGTGCTGTGGAATCTAAACTGACCTTGACATTCCACTCAAAACCCCTGCCCCTAAAGAAAACACCCCAGATAGTTACAGCTTGAGAAACAGAGCAGTTTTACTTATGTTTCGGCATGAAGAAATATCAGGCTTCACTAAATAAAGAGTATGCTGCTACAGTCCATGGGGTATCAGAGTTGGACATGATTTAGCAACTGAACAACAACGATGCTGACAGGGGCAAATAAGGAGCAAATGCCTGCATCCATGTCTCCTTTTTGCACATGCAACTTAAAGACAGATTTTTATTTTAATTTTTTGGCTGCTCCTCATGGCAGGAGGGCTCTTAGTTCCCAGACCAGGGATTGAACCCATGCCCCATGCACTGGAAGCACAGAGTCTTAACCACTGGACCGCCAGGAAAGTCCATTAAAGACAGACCTTTACTCACCACAATACTGAGTCCTCCTCAGCCTTACCGTCCAGACCAATTTCTTTTGACTTTCAAAACGATGCCCTAACCATCCCATCTCAGGACAATGCTCACACCTTGCTAAGTGGCCATACAAATCCCTGTGGCTGTGGGTGACACTACCACCTTTAACGTTCACTCTGACAGGCACACGGGCCATCCTCAAGGTTCCATGTTTTCCTGGAGTCTGAGTTTGAGAGTACTCTGCCGCTTGGTCAAGTCTAGATGGTACACTCACAGCCCTTGGCTCTTCCCATGTTGGCAAAATCTCCCGGCTATCTACATCATCCATCTACATCATCTGAGGGGTACAAAAGTGACCTGGTGGAGAAGGAGGAAAGGAAGAAAGGGCCTATTACCTAGCCAGGCAAATAAATAGGGTTAAATCTGGCCATCAGGACTAGAGACACACTTTGCAAAGCTTGGTACAAAATGAAAACATTCTGCACATGTTTTGTTTTTAAGGTATTAAGAGTTTCAGGACAGCCACCCAGAACAGAAATCAAGTGTGGGGGCCTTCTGTACACAGGGCCCTGTGTGACATACACACACCCAGGAAGCTGGCCCTGCTGGCTATTGGTGTGTCACTGACATCCATGTCCAAATAAGCAGAGAGAAGAAAGCAGTGAAATAAATACAGAAACTCCGAAACAAGCCATCAGGAGGCAAAAACAAAAAGCTTCAAGTCCTAGGTCAGCCTTAAATTTGCAGACAGCTCAAGGTGTTATTCAGAATACCTTTCTATTTTGTCATCTGGAAAATGGGGCATTATTAATGACAAACATCACAGTGTTATGACTCGAACTTGGCAGCTCCTGAGTCTGCAAGCGATGAGCATGTTAAATATACCCTCGATCCAATTATGGAGAGCAGTTTTCATTATGACAGAACTGGATGGAATTCTAATCACTTTAAAAAAAAAATCAAGCCATAATTTTCTCCCTCCAGTGTATTCATCGTGTTCAAGTAGACATTAGTTGTGAAATGAATGAAATTTAACTTTCTCTGGGCAGCCAAAGGCAGCAATAAGAGCCTCCACTTCTGGAACCCCCCGAAACAATTGAGACCCAAGCTCCCACCTGGAGCAGACCTCCCTCAGAGCCCCAGAAATTCCTCATGCCAATTTTTACCTGGGATTTAGCAGTTCCTATATTCCCAATGCTCCCCACCAGGTCTCAACAGTATGTGCATGTATTAGTTGCTCAGTAGTGTCTGACTCTTAGCGACCCTGTGGGCTATATAGCCTACCAGGCTCCTCTGTTCATGGGATTCTGCAGGCAAGAATACTGGAGTGGGTTACCATTCCCTTCTCCAGGGATCTTCCCAACCCAGGGATTGAACCCAGGTTTCCCATGTTGCAGGTAGATTCTTTACTGTCTGAGCCAACAGGTAAGCCCAAGTCTCGGCAGGGATCCTCACAAATAAATTTATGTACATATTTTTTAACCAGTTATTTCATTTCTGTGCTCAAAAAGTGGTTGGAGCCAAATTTTTAAACAAAATTCATAGAATTCAGGCCCTCTCCAAGTTGGATCCTCCATCCTTAATAAATGGTTAAAGAAAAGAAGTCCAGGCACCAACTATAAAGCCTGCCAAAGCCAGAAACTGCTTTGCAATGTAAATCACTATTTTAGGAGAAAAGAGAAAGCATCAAAAATCCAAAACTGGCACTAAAAGAGTCCTGCGAGGTGGATGAATGGCTTGTGGAGCTGTAAAAACATACTCAGGCCTTGTATGAACACATCCTTGGCTTTCAAACATATGAGCCACGTCATTATAAGTGGTCTGGTATATATACTGCCTGGTCTTACCCACTCACACATCTAACCTACATACACCCACAGTTCCTCCTCTGGGGGACTAAGCAAACACACAAAATTCCTAGGGCCTGTGACTAAAAGAGGCACTTCTTTATTCCCAGTAGCTATATTTCATAGGGGAAAGGAAGAGAGATTAGTCGACAGCCTACTGTGTGCTAAGTTTTTGCTTTCACAATGGCTAGTCCATCTCTTCTTCCCAAGGTAAGCTCCATTGTAAAGATGAGAGTCTCTCAAGGTGATGAGCTGATCTGTAGTAGAGAAGGGATTCACATCCCCTTTAGCAGTCCCAAAGCCTTCTTTCCTCTCCTCCACAGTGTGGTCCTGATACTCTGTGAGCCAGAGGCAGGATTCCTAGCTGAGCTGCAGACACAGCTAACATGTCAGGGAAGCGCCAACTGCAGAGCTCAGGAGCTCACAATTTGTCCTCCCACTCCCCTGGGAGGAGTCCAGCCTGAAAACAGAACAGGAGAGAGGCTGTGGTGGTCAGAACGCTCCTGTAAAGCAGCGGGGTAGAGCAGCGGGGTGTCTGGCCGGAGGAGGTCAGGAGCAAGCACTGTAAATCTACCCACAGCTGGACCAGCTGTACAGAGATGAGGGTCCCTGTCACCAGCAGTCCGTCAGCTGGTAACCAGCCCACGAGTAAAGAGCTCACAACCTGGCTGAAAAGCTGGTTCTGAACTCATGGTTGCCCGTGGGGAGAATCGGGAGAAGAGAGAGTGAAGGAGTTTGGGATGGACATATATACACACTGCTATGTTTAACAAGGATAACCAACAAGGATCTATGGCATAAGCACATGGCACTCTGCTTAATGATATGTAGCAGTCTGGATGGGAGGGGAGTTCTAGGGAGAACAGATACATATATATGTGGCTGAGTCCCTTTGCTGTCCACCTGAAATTATCACAGCACTGTTAATTGGCTATATCCCGAAACAAAACCAAAAGTTTATATATATATTAAAAAGACTATTTCTAATCTTTACCAGCTGGGTGACCTTGAACAAGTTACCTAAGCACTCTGCCTCAAGGTCCAATACCAAACTGAGAGGTTTGGAAAATGTGAATGACTGAATACATCCAAAGCCCTTGGAACAAGTGTCTAGGACACAGAGAGTGAGTGGTCATTGCTAGATGTTGCTATATACCAAGCACTTTCCGAAACAGACCTGGGACCCCAGAAAGTTCTCTCAACCCCAAGAGGCAGAGCCATGAAGCTCCCAACAATGGGAGCTTCAGGATTCAGCAGCCTCTCACATCGAGCACTCAGTGGTCTCGGCACCATAGGGAAGACCCCCTGCTTGCACACCCCAGGCAGAGTACGATCCGTCCCACATTCCTGTGGCACCCTTGGCACACTCATGGCGGAAGTGGGTCCCTTCTCCTCAGCTGGTGCCTCTGCGTAAAAACCATCAAATCGCTGAGGCTGAAACCATTGGCGAATTCCCGGGGAGTGTTGCAAAGCAGGCACCGTCATTTCCTTTTATGATTATAATAAAATGCTTGGATGCAGCCAGGGGACTCGCCATCCCCCAAACCAATCTCTGCAGCTCCCCGCCATGGGAGGCCACCCTTCCAGCCTTGCCCAGCGTGGAGCCCATCAGCTAGAGAACTGATTTTCCTCCAAGACTATCAGGAGATTAATGGTTCAATTTGCAGCTGCTTAATGGTGTTCTAGGGAGCCTCCCCCTGTCGTCTGCCCCTCAGCTGCCTGAGGACTCGTGGTTAATGGGGCAGGTGGAGAAGCCGTTTGTTTCCCCTTGACTGGGTGTGTTAACACTGATCTGTTTCTCTATCAGGTCTCTATGTCTTAATCTCGGGCTGGCTGTGATGGAATGTTCCTCTCCCACATCCTTCTATCAAAGCCAGATATTGAATACCCAGAAACTGATAGCTTCAGCCAGTGCCCAGCTTGTGTTCTCCAAGGATCCAGTCCTTAAGGAAGTAGACATCTAAAACCAGCTTAAAACAATAAGAACATGTAACACCCCTCTACCAATATGATTGCTATCTTCTGCAGAACTGATAGTTCTGTCTGCACCTTTGCTAAGGACAGGAGAATTCATAAGATTAGACAAGAAAGGATTTTGTTTTGCTTGTTAGTTTCTCCACAACTTCCTTTCACCACCCATCTTTTTATACCCCTGTTCACTCTGCGTGCTACAGTTACTGAGAACCCCTTTATACATTTGTCCCTTTCAATAAAACACCGTTTCAGTGCCAGTAACATGATCTTATGTATATTTTTTATCTGACTCTACCAAACAGAACCCAGAAAACTCTATACACAGAGGTAGACATCTACTTCTATTGGCTGGCCGTAAGAGCCCATAGAACCGTGAAACTCCAGACTGCTATGACCCGGCAGCTTCCTTGGATGGAGAAAAGCTGAGAGGGGTTTCTCACCTGGGTAGGGGCAAAAAGTGAGAGTTCCCAGCCAAGTACTCGCACCTTCTACCGGGAGACTTCCATGGGCTTTGCTCAGGGAGCACAGAGGTACTGGGTCAGTTTGGCTGGCTACAATCGTCATGCTCTTTTTCGTAAACATTGGTTGCCTCCAATAACTTGAGATGAAGGCAACGGGACTCCTCCCCACACTTATTCCCAGTGTAGATGTGTTGGGAGAGACAATTCCTCACGGCTCTCTCACATTCTGCATGTCCTGTCATCAAGCTGAGACCATGCCCTTTGTTCTAGATGACCTGCCAATGGAGGAGACATAAGAGACACAGGCTTGATCCCTGGGTTGGGAAGATCCCTGGAAGAGGGCATGGCTACCTACTCCAGTATTCTTACCTGGATAATCCCATGGACAGAAAAGCCTGGTGGGCTATTGTCTATAGGGTTGCATAGAATGGGACACAGCTGAAGCGACTTAACACACACACCCTTCCAAGGATGTTTGTAGAGTGAATAGCCTTGGGAGACAGAGACAGTGTCTCTCCCCAGAGGTTACTTCAATAGTAAAAGATCTGGTTTCCCTAAACTCAGGTGTCACCTCCTGTGCTGTGATCCACTCCACACACAGGTAACATCTGGTCCTCTTAACACCCTCTGGGGATTGAAGTTTAAGGAACTGGTGCAAAACTGCTGATACTGTGGCTACTGCTATTGCTGTCCTCTATTTCTACCTCAAGAGTCTTGTGTCTTCCACCAGCATCTGTTAGCTTGTTAGCTTGCAAGTAGGGTAACATCTCAGGCCCTTCACAGTTCTTGGCACTATGTGATAATGATAGCAAAAATCAGGCCACATTTTAGCACACAGGCAAACTTTTATGAGTAATCAAGTGCCCCAAAGTCACATAATCTGTTCTTTTAATGAGGTGAGGCTCTGCCTCTCTACCCCTCAGGCACGTCCAAAAGTTCCTGGTTTACCTGAGGTTGATGTGGCAACATTCCAATGGCAAGATTCAACTGATATTCTACCTGGATCAAGTGACAGAACCCCACCCCCATCAACTAAACAGACACAGGCCTGGATTGCAGGTCTAAGCCAAGAACACCACTCTGAAAGGTATTATGTCTCTGGGCCCATCAGAGTCTTATATTCATACAAATGTATGAGTACATTTGTATCATACAAGTGTATCTTTCTACCCAATGCACATAAATCAAATGGCAATCATCTTTCCAGTAAAAAGTTATTTCTGACATTCCTTATAATAGTTGACAAATCATTCTCAGCAGATTAGATGGGTCTAGTGGAAGTGGCCAGAGAAGGCAATGGCAACCCACTCCAGTACTCTTGCCTAGAGAATCCCAGGGACAGGGGAGCCTGGTGGGCTGCCGTCTATGGGGTTGCACAGAGTTGGACACAACTGAAGCGACTTAGCAGCAGCAGCAGCAGTGGAAGCGCGCTTGTGGTAATAGACTTGGGGTGTGAATTCCTCATTAGGACCTTCCAAATGCGAACTTACTACCGCTGGAACAGGAATCCCATCTGGGACAGACTTCAAATGTTTACTCTACTCCAGGGTTTGATTAAAATCAGCAAATCACACATTTGATTCAAACTGTCTGCTCTGCAGTATATTAAAGTAAATTGCAACACGTTCAAGGAGGCATTTGGTTTTTGCAGATCCAGCTTCTGGGACACACGGATCTTTTCTCTTTCCTTCTCTGTGTTCCCTCTAATGCAGGACAATATTTGGTCAGCTCTTCTTTGCTTATAAAGCCAGGGATCTTTGGCCCAGTTGACCTAAAGATGACTAGCAGGTACAGCCCTGTATCACTCAGTTAACTTACACCCTTTAAACTCACATTAAAACCCTCATAATTCTCCCCCTTTCTCCACTCTTCAAGCTGCCTATCTTTTTTGCCAGCCCAAACTCTTCACATACATTCTTTCACTCAACAGCTATGTATTTCAACCCCTGTAGACACTATGTGGGTTTAAGATCCTGCTTGCTATACACAAGGCAAATACAGTCAGCTATATACAGTCTATATACAGTCAGCTTCTGTCTTCTGGCTTACACAGATTCTTTCATCATTGATCGGACAGAGAGGAGTCATCATTCTTTTCTTTTGAAGATGAGATAACAAAATCTTTAGGATCCGGTCACATGGTCACCTCCAAGTGCACTACCCAGACTCATGAAACAGCAAGACTTCCCAACCAATGAACATGCTCCTACTGTACAGTTTATTAAATTCATTTAAACACATGGCAAGGTACGAGGGAACCAGATGAGTTAGGTCAACTTATTTGGGACAATATGGAAGCAGGGTGGAAGGACCCCACTACCTGATTGCTGGTTATGCAAGGCTCCTATTTTCACTCTGTCTCCATGAGGCTTCTCTGCTACTGCTGTGGTTCAGTTCAGTTCAGTTGCTCAGTCATGTCCAACTCTTTGCAACCCCATGAACCGCAGCACGCCAGGCCTCCCTGTCCATCACCAACTCCCGGAGTTCACTCAGACTCACGGCCATCGAGTCAGTGATGCCATCCAGCCATCTCATCCTCTGTCGTCCCCTTCTCCTCCTGCCCCCAACCCCTCCCAGCATCAGAGTCTTTACCAATGAGTCAACTCTTCGCATGAGGTGGCCAAAGTACTGGAGTTTCAGCTTTAGCATCATTCCTTCCAAAGAAATCCCAGGGCTGATCTCCTTCAGAATGGATTGGTTGGATCTCCTTGCAGTCCAAGGGACTCTCAAGAGTCTTCTCCAACACCATATTTCAAAAGCATCAATTCTTTGGTGCTCAGCCTTCTTCACAGTCCAACTCTCACATCCATACATGACCACAGGAAAAACCATAGCCTTGACTAGACAGAACTTAGTAGACAAAGTAATGTCTCTGCTTTTGAATATGCTATCTAGGTTGGTCATAACTTTTATTCCAAGGAGTAAGCGTCTTTGAATTTCATGGCTGCAGTCACCATCTGCAGTGATTTTGGAGCCCCCAAAAATAAAGTCTGACACTGTTTCCACTGTTGCCGCATCTTTTTGCCATGAAGTGATGGGACCGGATGCCATGATCTTCGTTTTCTGAATGTTGAGCTTTAAGCCAACTTTTTCACTCTCCTCTTTCACTTTCATCAAGAGGCTTTTTAGTTCCTCTTCACTTTCTGCTGTGGTTAGAAGGACCCAAATTGATGTGGGCCAAAGATGTGCCCTTGCTCTATCAGAGACAGGCACAAGCTCACCTGGCCAAGCGCTGTCACCTACCAAATAGCCTCTGAACAACTATAGATTTTATTTATTTTTTCTTGGCCTGAACACACGTGGGTCCACTGCAGATGCCCATTTTATGATGACATAGCTGTGTGTGTACATGTTCAGTCACTCAGCCATGTCTGACTCTTTGCAACCCTGTGGACTGTAACTCACCAGGCTCCTCTGTCTATGGAATTTTCCAGGCAAGAATACTGGAGTGGGTTGCCATTTCCTTCTCCAGTGGATCTTCCCGACCCAGGGATCAAACTTGAGTCTCCTGCATCTCCCAACCTGACAGGCATATTCTTTACCACTACATCACCTGGGAAGTGATCAATCCATATGGCTCCATCTTTCTATTCCTTCTTTTTCTAAAGGCACCACTCTTATTTGTTGCATTATATTCTAATTTTTAGCATATTTTACAGATTACTAATTTGCTTACTACCTATATGCAACATAGCTTCTGAATTCTTCCAAAGCCTCACAAGCCCCTTGCTTCCTCATTCTCTGCATGCCTAATATATCCACTGAGTTTTGCCTGTCTCATAAGCTACACACTTACCTACATTGTAATGTATGCTTAACACATAAGTTTCAAAAATCCCATTTGTTTTTCTTACATGATTTGAAAATTCTCAGATAATTTAGTCACATCCATTAGAGGTATTCTAAATGAAATTGTAGATTACAAAGTGGTACATACAAAACACTTGTAGGAGCCAGGTGGGCTACAGTCCTTGGGGTTGCAAAGAGTCAGACACGACTGAACAACAAAGCAAGAATAAGCATGCACACGGTTAATAATTGGAAGATAACACATAAAAATGGAAATAAATTTACTGGGGTAGTGATATCATGAGTAACTTCTGTTTCAAAACTTTAATATAATTTGTATAACATTTGCCACAACCTTGTTTTTAAATAAGCTGAAATTCCATACCACATATGGGATAAAATACCCCTTCCTGACAAAGAATTCATATGAGGAGCAAAATAGCAAAACCTATCCTGAGTTTAAGGAATTCATGAAGTAAACTGAACTATTAGAAAGCTGTATGGACCCTAAACCATTCATTTCCCTGAAAAAAAAAAAAAAAGGCTTTAACCAGACAGGTTCTTTACAGGCTTTGTAACACAATTTTTAGGCAACACATTTTGCCATGCTGTCTGCTCTGATTTTAAAGTAACTACTGAGTATCACCAGAGGGGCTTCCCTAGTGGCTCAGGGGTGAAGAGTCTGCCTGCAATGCAGGAGACCAGGGCTCAATCCCTGGGTCGGGAAGATTCCCTGGAGGAGATGGCAACCCACTCCAGTATTCTTGCCTGGAGAATCCCACAGACAGAGGAGCCTGGCGAGCTGCAGTCCACAGGGTCACACAGAGCCTAAACAGCAGCAGTAGCACAGAGTATCACCAGACCAGTAATGCTTGTCTGTCCTTTTAACAAAATTCCATCTGAGACTCCAAAGAAGCATAAAGAAAATTGAAATTACTTGTGTGCTTTTGAGTAGAATTTTCCCCTTTATATGGTTGACTAAAGCAAAATCTAATACTTTGTCTGTCTGCCTGTCTGTCTCTCTCCCCACTCTCTCTTTTTCCTACTGAGCAATTTCCCTGTATGCCAATAGCCCTCTGTTATTATGATCCAGGTTAATCTCTCATATTCATATTTATAATACTATAAATCAGTCTCTCTAAAAAGAGAGATATAAAGGGGGACTTGGAACCTCCAAACTCTTCGAATTTTTGAAAACATATCTGCACTGTAAATTGAAGAAACGATTAATCGGTGTTCAAGATGTAGTATTCAGAAATAAGAGGACCTTGGTAGTTTCCAGCTAAGCATCTGCCAAACCCATTTGCAGTTTAGTGAGAAGTGAGCTCTCCTCTCATCAAACAGCCCAGTAATTTAGCTTCCCTGTGTGATGACATGAACAGAGAGACTAGTTCAAATCTTATCTTTTGGATTTTGCTGAACTGCCCAATTGGAAGAGTGTGTAACTTGAGCAAGGACAGATAGCCTTTGCTTGACATTTTCAAATGCCAAAGAAAAAATTCAAAATGTTCTCAGATGCTTAGGCAACCAAAAGTTGCATTAAACACAGAAAAAAGTTTTCAAGTTACATTAGGGCTTGTTCAGATAAAGCCTCTGTCCAAGAATTGTCACTAATACAGTTAGTGTTCCAACCAACATAGATTGTTTGCTTTACATCTTCTCACTATATCTGTGTGTAGGGAGGAAGGGCTGTTAGTCCTTCAAACTTGTGCTGACAAAATCGTTAATGCTGGTACAAATCGTAACACAATTTTGTTTGTTCAAAGCCAATCTTTTTAAAAGAGGGGAAAAGGTTTTAGAGAAACAGGAATTCTCATAGGAACTCTAAATTTAGTATTAGTAGGTAAATGATAGTAGATATGTGAATTTCATATGTGACATTAATAGTGTTGACACTATATTTTTTAAAGCAATGGTCCTTATACATTGAGTACAGCATTGTCATTGAAGTATTCACCTTAGAGGATATTTGTAACTGGTCTGCCATAGCTTGCTACCATACTGAGATTCCTGTTGTAAATTTCTTTTAAGATATTTTACACAAAGAACAGAACACCAAGATATTATAATGGAGCCTTGCTGGATCACCTACTTTATTCACGAAACTGGACTCATGACTTTGGATGATTTATGAGAATCAATTTACCTTCCAAATAGAGACATTTGTCACAAGTGAGTATATCCAGAGAAAATGCCAGAGGGGCAAGAGGACTTTTAGCATGATTTGAAGCTACTTTGAAAAGGCTAGCACTCATTTACTTGGATGACTATGTCCTAGAGTGTTGTAGCTATCGAAAAATAAATGAGGCCCCTTATCTCCTAGCCAAATGGAGACTCCCTTGGCATGCCAGCTCACAGGACAGCTGAACTGAGGTGTTACAAGGACCAGAGGGCTTCCTGCAGGAAATCCTGTGGCTGTGGAGCTAAGGCACAGCTTTCTGGGGTCCCAGGTCTGCTTCAAAAGAGCTCATAGGATGTTCTCTGCAAATGGGCTGTTTACGTCCTCTGCCTGTATACTCACCCTGCATGGTTGAGACCCCAGCACAATGCAGCCCATGTTCCCTCACCACACGCCAGGTGCCAAGAAGAAACCCAGAGCCAACGAGGCCATGAGGTGACCCAGTGCCCAGTGGCAGCTGGATGAAGAGCTACCATGTGAGGCAGGACCATGCTTCTCAATCTTCCATTAGTTATCATGGCAACAAAATAGGAAAGCCTGTGCCAAAAAAAAGATCACCTTGTTCCAGCTTGTGCCAAAGTGTCCAGTCAGCAAAGTGGCAAAATTGGTTTCTTTTGTTTTCTAGCCATGGTGGCACTTAATTTACAACTGTTCCTGGACTGGGTAAGCAGGGTCAGCTCAAGGGATAAACCATGCCTCTAGGAGACTCTTTGCTTCATCTCAGAATAAAGGAACCCCAAAGGCAGAACCCCAAAGGCAGGCCCTGAACCAAAGTGCCCCCTACCAGGAGCTTGTGTTAATTCCTCAACCCCTAACTCTTTATGACCTAGAGAATCCAGGAAAAGTTTGTCCAGAGGTTTTCACTGCAATGTACTCCTCTCCCATTCTGGGACTTTATTTCTCCTTCATCCCATCACTTGTCATGTAAGATAACTATGACTTTTTTAGTGCAGTGAAAAAATGCCTTAGGGTCAAGGTCACTAGCTGAGCTAAAAGACACGGTCCTCCACAATTCAGTTAACTGCCCTCAGGCTTCCAGAGTTAGTCAGCTTCCCTCCATGTCTTCTCTCTGTCACCTCCACCCAGAGGACCACACTCCTTTCCGGTGAGTAATGCTGCTTCTACTTAGGCCTAAGCTGAGCCTTCTCTGTGCTTTCTGCTCACAGAAAGCAAGGCCCTTTCTTCTAGGTTCCACCTTCTTACAGCTCCTGCTCAGGCTCTGGAGCGCAGGTTGAACAACACACCTTGGGCTCCATCCCAGAAATTCCCCCAGGAGCCCTGCAGGTGATCAGAACAACTGCTGGACTTCCCTGAGCAGCCTCCTCCTCCTAACTCACTGGTCCCTCTTTCTTCCCACTGGTTCTCCTTCTATAAATTCTCCTTTCCAAATTTCAGATCTTTTCAGCTTCTTCCTCCAAGGGTAAGCCTTCAATATGGCAACCAAGAGCACCCTCAAACCAACCAGGAATCACTGCCTATTCTATCCAATAGATATCAATCTACCCAACCCCTCCACACAGATGGACATGTGTAGATTAAGTCTATGTAAATGAAACCTATTTCCTGGTACGTGTTAATTTCCAAAACATCCACTGATAAAATTTATGGAGAAGCAAAGCTGTGGATTTCCCTCCTGACCTGCCAGAGTGCTAAAAAGCATAAGGACTAAGCCCTGATGATGGATAAATCAGTAACTCAACCAGGCATTCCATAAACATTAGGATTACATTCATTGATTCCTCTGATTGCCACAAATGTCACGCTCCCCCTTACCTCTCAGTGCTGATTCCTCCACTTTTTAAACACACCTGCCACACATTTCTCATCTGGAGGCCTCCAGGCTGCACGCTTCTTTCAGCATCTCTTGACACTTCCCTCCAAGTGACTGTACACACACAGAAAGGAAGGCTTTATACATCAGTTTAGAGCCAACTTTTACTCCAGACTGATGCTACTTTAAGTGCCTATCAGAGTCATCTAGGGATGCATTGTTTTAAATACAGATTCCTGGGTGGGTCCCATCTGCTTTGGATCCTAAGGACTTTCTTTGTAACAGGTCTGTGATTCTGAAGATGGCTCTTTTAGAAACACTCCTGGTTCTTTTAGCGTACGTGCTGCTGAAGCAAGGCATTCCTGGTTCTCATTAGGTGTTTTGCTGTTGTTGTTTACTCCCTAAGTCACATCCAACGACTTGCCACCCCATCATCTGCAGCCAGTCTGGTTCCTCTGTCCATGGGATTTCCCAGGCAAGCATACCGGAGGGTGTTGCCACTTCCTTCTTCAAGGGGTCTTCCCAACCCAGCGATTGAACCTGAGCCGCCTGCACTGGCAGGCGGGTTCTTTACCGCTGCGCCACCTGGGAAGCCTGTTAGGTGCTTTACTATATGGTAAACGCCTTAAGGCCGGGATGCCACTCCTGGTTCTCTTTTTCATCACCTGTAGGCTTATACAGTTCTGTCATACAACAGGCTGAATGACTTTCAGGGCTTATTCTCACAAAGAAGATGTTGCTCTGATACTCTAATATCACACTGCTGTTTTAAGAATGACAGGCAAGGAACTGTTTATAAAAATAATCAGGGTAAAAAAAATAAAAATAATCAGGGTGAACAGAGGAGCTTCTAGTGCAGTGATGATAAATTCTCTTCCCCAGTTGCCACTGTCTTTTCTCCTAAGCAAAACTGTGTGTATAGCCTGGTCATCAGCCTCTCTGCTGGAGTTAGTGAAATGTTAACTTTTAGCCATTAGTTGAGAGAGAGCAGATCACTTATCTACTTTCCCACTCTTTAATCTCTGTCCCCAAATGATGCACTTCTCACATTCCTTTAGAATGAGCTGGCTCCTAAAAGCACAACCACCCAGCCCTAAACCCAGTTACCCAGCTGAGGAATTCATAAACACCACCCAAGGACCTACAAGAGTGAAAAAGCTCTTGTGAATACCCACCCCAGGGTTTCCTGGCTACTCCTGGCCATAGACTGCGGGGTGAGTGCCCGTGGGTTACCCCAGGAACTCCACTGTCCACCCCCGATTCCAGATGATAAGGATGAGCAGACAGCCTAGCCCCAGAGACATCAGTGATGCCTGGAGATATGTTAACAGCTGTCTCTGTTTGAGATCTGATTGGTTTTAACTCTTCACTTCTACTAGAATTCTCATTCTCCAGTACCAGATGGATATTTTAAGGGTAGCAAAACATTTTTCTTTGTTTCTACTTTAAACTTAGGTGAACAGTTAGACCCTGGGGAGTTTCGAAGTTTCAGTATATAGTTGAACATTTCACAAACGGGTCCCAGTGCTTCTGTGTAATGAATTACACTGTATTCAGGATTGAAGTTGACACCCATTGAATTAACTGTGCCAGACAATGTTATAAGCATGCTACATATATTATGACTTCTTAAAACAATATCCCTATGAGGTAGATGCTATAATTCTGCCCATTTTACAAACAAGGAGAATGAAGCTTTAAGAAAGTAATAAAAGGATTTATTTATTGAGAGCCAGACTTCTACATGGACTGCGCAGTAATCTCCTCAGTTTAGATCAGTTGCTCAGTCAT
Source organism: Ovis canadensis (assembly GCF_042477335.2). Lineage (NCBI taxonomy): Eukaryota > Metazoa > Chordata > Mammalia > Artiodactyla > Bovidae > Ovis > Ovis canadensis. The sequence goes on along the minus strand of NC_091260.1, from coordinate 20,065,134 downwards.
GTCTGACTCTTTGTGACCCCATGGACACCCCCAGGCCTCCCTGTCCATCACCAACTCCCGAAGTTTACTCAAACTCGTGTTCATTGAGTCAGTGATACCATCCAACCATCTCATCCTCTTTCATCCCCTTCTCCCACCTTCAATCTTTCCCAGCATCGGGGTCTTTTGCAATGAGTCAGTTCTTTGCATCAGTGGGGCAAAGTATTGGAGTTTCAGCTTCAGCATCCATCCGTCCAGTGAATACTCAGGACTGACTTCTTTAGGATGGACTGGTTGGATCTCCTTGCAGTCCAAGAGACTCCCAAGAGTCTTCTCCAACACCACAGTTCAAAAGCATCAATTCTTCACTGCTCAGCTTTGTTTATAGTCCAACTCTCACATCCATACATGACTAGTGGAAAAACCATAGCTTTGACTAGATGGACCTTTGTTGGAAAAGTAATGTCTCTGCTTTTTAATATGCTGTCTAGGTTGGTCATAGCTTTTCTTCCAAGCAGCAAGTGTCTTTCCATATCATGGTTGCAGTCACCATCTGCAGAGATTTTGGAGCCCAAGAACATAAAGTCTCTCAGTGTTTCCATTTTCTCCCCATCTATTTGTCATGAAGTAATGGGACTGGATGGCATGATCTTAGTTTTCTGAATGTTGAGTTTTAAGCCAACTTTTTCAATCTTCTCTTTCACTTTCATCAAGAGGCTCTTTTGTTTTTCTTGCTTTCTGCCATAAGGGTGCTGTCATCTGCATATCTGAGGTTGCTGATATTTCTCCTGGCAGTCTTGATTCCAGCTTGTGCTTCTTCCAGCCCAGCATTTCGCATGATGTACTCTGCATATAATTTAAATAAGCAGAGTGACAATATATAGCCTTAACATACTCATTTCCCGATTTGGAACGAGTCTGTTGTTCCATGTCCAGTTCTAAGTGTTGATTCTTGACCTTCATACAGATTTCTCAGGAGGCAGGTAAGGTAGCCTGATATTCCCATCTCTTTCAGAATTTTCCACAGTTTGTTGTGATCCACACAGTCAAAGGCTTTGGCATAGTCAATAAAGCAGAAGTAGATGTTTTTCTGGAACTCTCTTGCTTTTTTGATGATCCAGTGGATGTTGGCAATTTGATCTCTGGTTCCTCTGCCTTTTCTGAACCCACCTTGAATATCTGGAAGTTCATGGTTCACATATTGTTGAAGCCTGGCTTGGAGAATTTTGAGCATCTCTTTGCTAGTGTGTGAGATGAGCACAGTTATGCAGTAGTTGAGCATTCTTTGGCATTGCCTTTCTTTGGGATTGAAATGAAAACTGACCTTTTCCAGTCCTGTGGCCACTGCTGAGTTTTCCAAGTTTGCCAGCATATTGAGTGCAGCACTTTCACAGCATCATCGTTTAGGATTTGAAATAGCTCAACTGGAATTCCATCATCCACTAGCTTTGTTCATAGTGATGCTTCCTAAGGCACACTTGACTTCACATTCAGGATGTAAACCACACAGTTTGGTTAAAAATCATGACACCATCCCCCCATTCTGAGAATGGCAAAAGAATGGGGTGTAGATCAGCTATATTTTGACAGGAGAGGATTCAAAGAAAGGCCTAATATTGATTTGATTCATGAACAATGGTGATACTTGACATCTGTATTGTTAGATATAAAGGACATGAGTGTGAAGGTCCAAAAGACTTGGTTTAGAAATTGGCTGATAAAGTTCATAATTTGTCAGCACAAATTAATTTACCTCCCCAAAGTTTTAGTTCCCTCATCTGTGAAGTGGGTGGTGATATCTAGCCCACAGAATAAAATCTAATGAAATAGCCAATGTCTTAGTGACTAGAGCACCGTGCTGAGCACAAAGAAGCTCTAAATGAATTTGAGTCCCTTCCTCCTCTCCCTTTGGCACTAAACTAGAGGTCTAAGATGCGGATTTTAGTCCTTGCCTTGTTGTGCATCTTGGACATCTCTCTTCACGTCTCTGGACCTCAGCTTTCCTTGCCTGTAGGAAGAAAAGAAATCAAACTGCCTCTCAGGAAACTTACAGCCCAGCACTATGATTTGAATATCACAGGGTGGGCAGGTGGAGAGAATCTTGAGCAAGGGGAGGAAAGCAGAAATATGAAAGGGCAAGGAAGGCCATGAGGAAATCCGCTTCAGGCCACCTGATCTCCAAGGACAAGACTGGCTCCCATACTTCCTGAAAACTGGCCTGGTCATGAGCATTTATTAGGGAAGCCCAAGTGGCTCAGTGGTAAAGAACTGCCTGCCAAGCAGGAAATGCAATTCCTGAGTTGGCAAGATCCCCTGGAGAAGGAAATAGCAACCCACCTCAGTATTCTTGCCTGGAAAATCCCATGGATAGAGGAGCCTGGCAGACTAGTCTATGTGATCGCGAAAGAGTCAGACACAACTTAGTGACTAAACAACAACAACAACATGGGCATTTATTACTCCAGCGTGAAAAGAGTTGCCTTCATGGAATGCCTACTTCCCTTGCCTCTGAATCAACTCCTTGCTAGTCTTCTACCCCCTCCTCCCCAGGAACAACTGCCCACATGGTCTTCAAGCTCCAAAAATATCCCTGTCTCCTCTCCTGTGCCCAAGCCCTGGATACCGCTTCAAGAACTGAGTCCAGTGAACCACTTCACTCCAGGATGGGAATAACTGATGACACCCCAGTGACCCACTCTCTCGGGAGCTGCCCCAGAACCACAGGGATATATCGTGAGCTCTCTTCCTGTCTGCAGCGCCTGAAGCCCAATAGAAGGGTTGATGAGAGCCAACTCCAGGGGGCCTCCCTGCCATCACCCTGCCCCCATCACAATAAAATCATTCACATGGTAAAAAGGGAGCTACCAAATCTCCTCCTTTCACAATGCCCTCCACAACCACCCCTGCTCCCAAAGCAGAGGGGACCTTCTCTCAATCCCTCAGGGCTTTGCAGCCTTGCCCTCTGTAGGACAGCATCAGGTACCCAAAGAGTAGGGCTGGGGAAGAGGGCGAGAGGTAGCGCACAGTCCCCGGGTCCCTGGTGGTGATGACGACACAGCCCTGGGGCAGACAAAGCTCTCATCTGCAACACAGGCATTGATGCTGCTGAAATACACCAATGGCCAGGATCTTGACACTGGGCAGGTGCTGCCTGCTCTGAGCCCAGAGGAATTTTCCTGGCAGGAGTTATTCAATTACATAAGCAGTTCCCAGGTTCTTCAGTGGGGTTTGAACTCCCAGGCTGTGCAGACTGCAAGGAGGCCTAAGGATCAATTAATACAAATCTCTCCCTGGCAGTGAAGAGCACAGAGTTCCAGGAGGTGGACTGACCTGCCCAGCTCTGTAGAGCTCGGGCAGAGTAAGATCCAGGGCCCCGCCCATGCTTGCCCTCCATTCGTTGCCTTCCTGGACCAGACTAAGCTCATCAGCAGAAGCAGGAAAAGACAGAGCTAGGTTCATGAGATTGTGCAGAGGGCCTGAAGAAAAGCAAGCAGAGAGCCCAAAGAGAAAGGTTCCATGTTAAGATCCTTCTCAGTCTTCTTTTGGTTATCTGTTTTCATGGGATTTTTTACCCTCTTTGGAAAATTATGAGAATATATGAGGCTGGCAGATGTGTTCCTGATGGTCTGGTGACAATAACTGCCTAGAAATGGGAAAGGTGCTTAGTTGTTCAGTCGTGTCTGACTCTTTGCGACCCCATGGACTGCAGTCTGCCAGGCTCCTTTGTCCATGGGATTTTCCAGGCAAGAATGCTGGAGTGAGTTGTCATTTTCTTCTCCAGAGGATCTTCCAAACCCAGGGATCGAACCCAGGTGTCGGGCATTGTAGGCAGATTCTTTACCATCTGAGCCACCAGGAAAGTCAGAAATGGGACAATAAATGAGGAGGAAGCCTAACACACAGTGTCCACCTTTCTAGGTGCTACACACTTTGTAGCCATTAACTCATTTAATCCTGGCAACTCCAAGAAGCCCTATGAGTTTATGGGCTATTAGTATGTCCAGGTCAGCACACTGAAGCCTAGGGAAATAAAAGTAACTAGGCCATGTCATCCAGCTATGTAGGTTTGATTACAAGTGAAAACTTGGTGGATGACTCAGCTCATCAAAGGGCCTTTATAATTGCTGATTTAAACCCATTTCAGAGAGCCTCAGTGTTTCTGTACCTTCTATACTTTCTAGAAAACCTGGAAGAGTAAGACATTCATATCAGTTTTGCAACCTGTTCGGAGACCTTTAATTGTCCAACTCCCCTAAAACTTAGCCCAGTTGCAGCTGCTTATAAGGCACTTGCAAAATGTGACACCCCCCACCCCCGCCCCGCTTCCCCAGCAACAGGAACAAATCTTGCTCTTTAGCCGCTATTTTACAAGAGACAAGGTCTCTTTTTGAACCTGGGAATTCCGCGTTAGTGTTTTCTCAATTGTTTCTTGAATATTGATGGAGGATACTAAATTTAAGATAAAAGAGGATAAGTCCAGAAAGTCATGGAAAGAAATGTTGCGTTCCTCCTGCTATTTCTTTTCTTTCTTTTCCTTTTTTTGGCCATGCCATCCAGGATCTTAGTCTTTGCTCCCCTAGTTCCCCAACCCATTGAACTCGTGCCCTCTGCAATGGAAGTGCAGAATCTTAACCACTGGACTCCCAGGGAAGTCCCTCCTGCTACTTCTGAAAAGTCCCTCCTTCTTCTCTTTCATCTATAAAGCAACTGAAGGGTGCTTGGTCTCTTCTAAAGGGTTGGCAAGCTCACCCTTTAAAAGCTCCAGACCTCAGAGAGGCAGCCATGCTTACACTGGACAGCAAATTAAAGTATTAAGTGAAAAAGTTTCTCAATAATTATTCCAATAAATATGCTAGTTTCTAAGTGGTGTTTAAGGCAAAACCCTCTCCAGCCTCCCCTCCCCGCCCATCAGCGCCAGGCACAGCAATTCCTTTGCCCTCCCATCATAGGGAAACCACACAATAAGAGCCTTATTTCTAATAAGAGTATCTGTCACTGACAAAGAAGAGGCAATGTGTTCTTTATTGAGTGGACCCCTTAATAAGCAATATATAAAAGATCATTAATTATAAGCCATCCAAGGTCCCACGAACATACCCACATTTGCATTTCCAAAAGTTCCACTAGGCCCTTCTGAAAAGCTTTGGCCTGGTTGTTGATGGGCTGGTGGGGAAATAGCACCTAAAGGCACCTCAAGCATCAGCACTCAGTGCACAAGATGCAAGACGAGTATTTAAATTTCAATAGTACAGTCTCCAAGCCCGGGCTGCACAAGGAAGGATATTCAAAGCTAACGTGGTGTGGGCACCGTCCTGGATTCTCACCATCGGAAAAAGTCATGTTAACTGAGAAAAAAGAAGGCAGCGTCCATGTTAACAGCGACTTTCCTGCCTTCTGTGCCTTTGTGTCACAGCCCCAACACCACCTAAACAGGGTTTGGTTTGGGGACCATGTATAAAGGAAAAGGATATATCCTGTTTAGAAAAGCTCTGTTCTCTCTGGGAAATAAGGATTAACCTGTCAAACTAAAACCACTTACTGAAGCCACTACTTCAGATACGCTTTGTGGGCTCAACATACTGGGACAAACCTCACGTTTATATTTTATGTGACATAAAGCCTTATAAGATTGCTTGTTTTAAAAGAACAATGTGGGCATGTTCTTCCCACCATACAAGGGATGTGCAGCATGTTCTAAAAAGATAGAAGACGTGCTATACAGAATTCCTAATCATGGTTATGATTTGGAAAACAGCTAAGAGGAGGAATTTAGTGGGGGAATGAGGGAAGAGATCCCACCTGGTGAGCACCTTCCTGGCTTAAAAAAGTAAATGAATACATCAGACTCCCTCAGGGAAATGCAAATTTAAAAGACAATGAGACAGCACAGAAGGGCAAAAAGCCTAAACACTGACACCACCAAGTGCTGACAAGAATGTGGAGCAGCAGGAACTCTCGTTCATTGCTGGTGGGAATGCCAGCTGGTACAGACACTTCTGAAGATGATTTGGCAGTTTCTTGCAAAATCAAACATGCTCTTACCATCTGATCCAGTGATTGGGCCCCTGAGTGTTTACCCAAAGGATATGAAAACTTATGTCCACACAAAAACCTGTACCTGGGTGTTTATAGCAGTCTTGTTCATAACTGCCACAACGTGGAAGCGACTCAAACGTCCTTCAGTAGGTGAATGGATAAATAAACTGCCCATCCAGGTAATGGAATATTATTCAATGCTAAAAATGAAGTGAGCTATCAAGCCATAAAAAGGTGTGGAAGACACATACACGCATATTACTAACTGAAAGAAGCTGATCGGAAAAGGCTACGTACTGTACATTCCAAACAATGACATTGTAGAAAAAGGCAAAACTGAACAGACAGTAAAAAATCGGTGGCTTCCTGAGGAGTGGAGACAAACGGACAGGCACACGATGGAGGATTTTTAAGTCCGTGAACATATTCCGTATGATACTTTAATGGATACGTGTCATTACACATTTGTCCAAACACACAGAACATGGAACACCATAAGTGAAACCTAATATAACCCATGGATTTGGGGCAATAGTGATTTGTCAGAGTAGGTTAATCAGCTGTAACAAATGTACAACTCGGGTGGGGATGTTGATAATGGGGGAGGCTATGCATGTGTTGGAGTGGGAGTATATGGAAAAGTCTCTGTATACCCCTCTCAATTTTTCTGTGAACCTAAAACTGCTGGAAATTTTTAAATGAAAGTTTTTGGAGCTATGTCAGGAGAGCATCTACCCCAGGTTTAGCAGGAGAACTCTCAAGGGACTGAGGCAGAAAGAACAATTGTATGACATCTACATGAACCCTCTCTCTCTCCCTCTATCTATACAAATACATATATCTGTGTGTGTGAGAGAGAGAAAGAATGCAATAAGAAACAAATAACTATTTGAATGGGGAATATTTCAGATTCTGTAACGTGGGAATGGGTCCTCATTTTCAAACAGTTTTAGGCCAGCCATTGTTTGCAATCATTGTGATCCTGAAGTGTTGCATGTACATCAAATTTATGTAAATCAATTTTACCCTCCAGTGAGTCACAATTTCTTTCAGCTCTGAAGTTAATAATTCTATCACTGTGCTTTCTAAGGTGCTTTATCTTTATTGTGCTCTCTTCTAGTCTAATTTTCCCCAACATTCTGCCTTCCTCTTTTATTCATTCATCAAATATTTATTCAGCAAGTATTATGGGTCAGGCACAGTTCTAAGCATGGAACTGTATTCATGTTTATTTGCCATTCTATCATTTTATTTAGAGTCTGAGAATATTTAGGATGATATTATATTGTAAGGGCAAACACCAAAGGTGTAAAAGTCATGGTGATAACTTTAGAAATGGAGAGGATAAGAGAGGATTTAGCTATTGAGAAGGGTAGGATAACAGGACAGAAGTAGTGAGATGGAGAAACTGGTGAGTCTTCTAAGTGTGGGCAGGTATAGCCTGAGACACTAGTTTATCTCTATGTTTTCCTACTCTCTTTCTTTCTCCCACTTGTACCCCAGAGATTTTCCTGTTCTCTAGCCTATATCACAGAAGGAAAAAAAATATCTATTCAAAGGAACTATTTCATTTTCAAAACATCTAATACCATTCAAATCTGTCAGAGGTTCTCAGTAATGAGGACAAAGCATTGACCTTTCTTCTACATCTACACGAAAACATGGAATCAAAAAGAGGTGGCATGTAAACACTGCCATGTGTAAAATAGACAGCAAGTGGGAAGTTGCTGTGTACAGGGCAGAGAGCTCAGCCTGGTGCTCTGTGGTGACCTAGGGGGTGGGACAGGGGGTGTGAGAGGGAGGTCCCACAGAAAAGGGATACGTGTATACACATAGCTGATTCAGGCTTCCCAAAGAATCTTCCTGCAATGCAGGAGACCTGGGTTGGATCCCTGGGTCAGGAAGATCCTCTGGAGAAGGAAATGGCAACCCACTCCAATATTTTTGCCTGGGAAATCCCTTGAACAGAGGAGTCTGGTGGGCTATAGTCCATGCAAGAGTCAGACAGGACTTAGTGACTAACAACAAGATAGCTGATTCACTTCACTGTATAGCACAAACTAACACAACACTGTCAAGCAATCATACTCCATTTTTTTTAAGAAAGAGGTGAAATTGATTTAGAACAGCCATTTCATCTAACTGAAAAATAACGCTTCACAGAATGACATGCCATTGAAACTTCTGCAACTGCTGTCTGCTTGTAAACTTGTAAGTAGTGATGATTTGGGGAGGCTGGGAGGATGAATGGAGTTCTCAAATAATAGCTCACTCTTAGTATCACCATATTGTTCCCTGCCTTTTAAAAGTTCTATGTTAGGTACTGTACGTATCAGTGAAATAACATGACGGCAATTATTAATGGCCTTCATCATAAAACGAATGTTCTCCTTCCCTCTATATCATACCACAGTGGATGGGTTTCCCAGTTAAAATGGTGAATCCACGTCACAGCATGGCCAGAAATCCAAGCCCACGCCCCTCTCCAGTACACTTTTCCCTGTCCTTTAATGAGAATTATACCACAATACAGAGATCAACTTTACCCATGTCAAGTTTTGATCACTCCATTCACATTATTTAGGAGGAGAACTCCAAGTCTCTAAAAACTCAAAACCCCCAGGGGTTTTAGTCCACAACTGCTTTAAAAGAGCATGTGTTTCCTCACTAGGATATGAGCAATAAATATACAGATCTCCTGAGACACGAGCACAGTGCCTGACATACAGTAGGTGCTCAAATAATGGTGGCTGAAATGAAGAAGATCGGGTGTCCTTTAAAGAGAACATATTCTTTGCATCTGATATGATCACTTAACTCTGGGGACTCCCTTGTTGGACCAGTAGTTAAGACATGTTGCCTTCCCATGCAGGGGGTGTGGGTTCAGTCCCCAGTCAGGGTGCTAATATCCCACATGCATTGTAGCCAAAAAGCAAAACCTGAAACTGAAGCATTGTTGTAGCAAATCAATAAAGACTTTTTAAAAAATGGTCCATATTTTTAAAAAATCACTTAACTTTTCACATTATTAATATGAAAATATACTCTGCTGAGACAGGCTTGCCCAGAACATAAAAAAGAATGACAGTTGGAGGTTCAAAAAGAAACTTGCCCCCAAAGAGCAAGAGACTCATGGAAAAGGATGCAGCTGTACTTGACCGCAATCACCCCAGTAAACCGAGGGCCACCTTGGCGTTCCAGATAACAGATGTGTGAATAACTCTCATCTTCAAAGACAAAAGAGCACAAAACATGTGGAGGTACTCAGCAGAGAGATTTAGAGCATGGGTTGGATTTGGATCACTGACTTTGGGCAAATTGCTGAGGGCAAGTCTCAGATTCCTCATCTACAGAATGAAAATCATATAGTTAAGGTTGTTGGCAGGATTAAGCGAGATCATGTGCTAAGAAATATTTAATAAATGTAAGAGTCGGGCACAACTACGCACGCACACATGCACACCCAAGCAGGGAATCTACAGCACCTTCAGACTCCCTGTGTTGTGCTGTGCTTAGTCACTCGGTCGTGTTCGACTCTTGTGACCCCAGCGACTGTAGGCCACCAGGTTCCTCTGTCCGTGGGGATTCTCCAGGCAAGAATACTGGAGTGGGTTGCCATGCCCTCCTCCAGGGGATCTTCCCCATCCAGGGATCGAACCCAGGTCTCCCGCACTGCAGGTGCATTCTTTACTGTCTGAACCACCAGGGAAGCCCCAAAAGACTCCCTAAAGCTGAACAAAAGATGTTTTTGAAAATGTACTTTCTTCTAAGAAAGGAGTCTGTAGTGTTCCGAATATTCACAAAGGAGTTTGGCACCTCCCCAGAATTAGGAATCACTGCCCTGGGGCATAGCAAACTCTTAATCTGAGTCTCATTTTCAAACCTAAATGTAGACAAAACTCCTCTTCTTCTTCCTCTTTTGCTTTAGCCAACACATGCTGGGCTTTTCAAAAGAATTTTACTTGGAATCTAAAGAGAAATTAGAAAGGGAAATAGAGCATATACCCCCAAAAAAAGGTGAACATCAAAGTAGTTACAGCAGCAGGCTAGGCCTGCTCACAGATTATGGGCCCAGACCCCTTCATTCCTTCCCAGCGCCTCTCCTTTGTCTCTTGGCAGAGTCACTGTTTTCTCTTATTCAGAAGTAGAATTCTTTCTGCGAATTTGCCATATGCTTGGATTTGCTCATATACATACAGACCACAGCTTCTTTCTTAACTCCTGAGAATTTGTGCTGTGCATAGTCGCACAGTGGTGTCTGACTCTTTGCAGCCCCATGGACTGTAGCCCATCAGGTTCCTTTGTCCGTGGGATTCTCCAGACAAGAATATTGTAGTGGGCTGCCATGCCTTCCTCCAAGGGATCTTCTAGACCCAGGTATCGAACCCACATCTCTTATGGGTCAGATGGAGGGATCAGAGAGGTGACTAAGTAATATAAAGATATCAGATCCATTAGATCCCTGGATACGCTCTCCTCCCCTTCCCTTGTCATTGTCTGATCAAAATGAGAGCCTTCCTAAAAAGAGAAGGAAGCTTAAAAAATAGGGGAGTTTCCAAAAATCATTCATATCCAATCCACAAAAACTGACTGAGCCCTTGCTGAATGCCAGTCTCTGGAATAGGCTCTAGAAAGTAGGAAAATGAGTAAGATCAAGGTCATGTCTTTAAGAAGTTCTTAATCTAAGGAAAGATATAGTGATAAACAAGCATCACTCAAAAGTAATAATATGTAATTAACTGTGGAATGGGGAGCCAGAAGAGAAGTAAGGTTAGGGGAAATGCATCTCACACTGAAAGTATGACTACCCTAATTTTCATAAAACTATACCTGGGATCCGCCTTTTCCTGACTACAACCTTATAGCTCATGCTTCTCTTAGACCCATAAGCCAAAGTGGACTTGACAAAATTTCGTGGGATCAAAGCATTTCCTGGTAAAGACCAGAGATGAGTCCCCTTAGCATCTTGATTCTAGGGGAAGTAACTTCTTCCCACTTCCAAGGAAGAAGAAAAAGAGAATTGTTCTTTTTTCCCATAGACTGAGCCCTTGCACTCTAATCTGTCCCTTTGCTTCCGGAATAGCTTGTTCAGCAAAGCTCGGATATTTGTGACACAGAAGCTTCTTTGCCAGAGTAAGGAAATCTCGGGGGGTGAGTGCCTTAAGGTAGGAAAACCATTGGTGCACAGTCTGCTTCCTGGGACCAGCTGGACCCCAGTCAACCGGCTACTAACAGGATGTTAGAAGCTCTCCCTCCCAGCCCTACTGCTCTCACCAAGAAGGACACACGCTTTGTGTGCAGGCCCCAGTCTAATTCTAAGTCAACACCATTCTCCCCACCATCACAGGACCCTCTCAGCGGGTCAGTGAGAGACTGTAACCTCAGGTGACAGCAAGTGTGAGAAAGGAAAGAGAACACAACAGCCCAACCCTGGGGTCCCCCAGAGGGGAAAGGAAAGGGATCCCAGAAAACTCCATTGTTATGCACAGCTTTTCACACCTAAACTTCCTGGAACTCCCTCGAACACACACATCACCCACTTCACTCCCCTGGGCTCCATGCCCACCTTTCAGACCTGCACCAGGGCCTCCCATCTGCAACCCCCACCTGGACCACGTCTGTAGACATCACCACCAGGAGATGGATGTCATCTCACTGCTGCTGCAGCAGGAGAAGAGTTTCTGATTCAGTTAACACTCAGGGCCACACCTGAGCTCTGCAATACCACCCCCGATACACTTTTGCACACACACACCCCTCTCTTCTTTTACTCCTTATCTTCAGGATGGCTCCATTGAGATGGTTCATTTTGTGTCAACTTGACTGACCAGAGGATGCCCAGATTAAATGTTATTTCTGGGTGTGTCTGTGTGGGTATTTCCAGATGAGGTTAGTATTTTACTCAGTGGACACTACAAAGATGATTGCTGTAGGTGGGTGCCATAGTCTAAATATTTGTATCCTCCAAAATTCATATGTTAAAATTCTAACCCCAAGGTAGTATTAGGAGGTGGTGTCTGGGGAGATGAGAAGGTCATGAAGGTGGAGTCCTCATGAACAGGATTAGTGGCCTTACAGAAGAGACCCCAATGGAGCTTCTTAGCACCTTTCCACCACTTGAGGTCACAGCCAGAAGCTGGTGGTCTATGCCCCAAACGAGGGCTCTCACCAGAACCAGACCATTACTGGCACCTTATCTTCAACTTTCACTCTCCTGAACTGTGAGAAGTAAATTTCTGTTGTTGTAAGTCACATAGCGGCTGCTGCTGCTGCTGCTGCTGCTCCTGCTGCTAAGTCGCTTCAGTCGTGTCCGACTCTGTGCGACCCCATGGACTGCAACCCACCAGGCACCTCCGTCCATGGGATTTTCCAAGCAAGAGCACTGGAGCAGGGTGCCATCGCCTCCTCCGCAGTCTATAGCATAGGATCCCAAATAGACTAAGACTGGACATCGCCCAGTCCCCTGAAGGCCTAAATAGAACAGAGATAGAGGAAGGAGGCTTTGTTCCCTTTTCTCTTGCCTCGCTGATTGAGCTGGCACGTCTCATCCTCTCCAACCCTCAGACTGGGACTGACACTGTTGACTCCCCTAGTTCTCAGGACTTTGGAATCAGACCAAATTATATCCCTGACTGTCCTGGCCTCCAGGATGGCAGACTGTGGGACTTCTCAGCCTCCATAATTATGTGAGCCAATTCCTCCTACTGGTTTTTTTCCCCCCTCTGGGAAACCCTGACAAATATACTCCAACATCCTCTGAGCCCCCACACCTGACAGTAAGAACTCACATCTCTCCCTTACCTCCTTCACCTGAATCACCCAAGTCCTGGAGACTCAAGCCTCTAGACTTCTTGCCTAGAGGACTGCTATCATCCTCGGTTCTCTCTTTCTGCTTCCAGTCTGCTCCCAACACATTTTCCAGATAATTCACCACAGAGCAGCCACAAAAACAACATGAAGTTGCTCATGCTTAACATCATTCAGAGAATCCTAATGCCTAGGGAATAAAGTTGAAAGGACTCTGTGTATCATCTAAGACACTTTCTGATCTACCCTGTCAACTACTACCCAGCATCTGCTGTGTCCTACCCGTGATAAACTCCTTGCTACTTCCCAAAATGGACTCGTTTACTTAGTCCGAACAAGAGAGACCTTATTGAAAGGATGGGGGTTGACACTTGAGAAGTGGTAGGAACCATGGAGACTCAGGAGGAAATAGAAAGCACTGCAGTAGTATTCTAATGGGAGCCATCAAGAAGGCAAGCCACAATTGCAGCGAATTACCCCCAAGTCTTCTCTCCAGCCCTGGACCAAGAGAACTTTGGTTCTAGGAGAAAGCACCCGAATGGCTCAGCTTCGCTCAGTGCCATGGTTGTACTGAAGTCATAAGGGAGGATGAAGCTCCTTCAGCTGTCTGGTAGGAAGGAGAGACCTGTACGTTTCCTCCTGCCACTGATACCCTGGTAGCAAAGAGGTAAAAGAAGAGGTTCGGTTCCAAAGGAAATCAACCTGATATTAGGGAGACGGTGCAGACGCTGGTCATTGAAAAGTAACAATTGTATATATCATAACCCTGCTTTTCTTCACACTCGAAACACTGCATCGCACACTATCCACCCCCTTCTACCACCCCCATGCTGCCTGATGCCTTCTTTCGCTTCCTCCCAGGCTTTGCCCTGCCATTATCTCCTCCAGGAAGTCTTTGACCCTCAGAGTCGATGTTAAGGGCTCCTCATCTGCACATCTTATCACAGTTCTTATACCAAACTGAAATCATTTCGTTGTCTTCTCCACAATTATGGGTTAACTAGACCCTTTTGAACTGACAAGGGATCTGAACCACTCAGGGTAATGATGGAAAAAAAAAATGTAGATGTGTTTCAAATTAAAAAATAGTGATGTGCCAAAAATGATTTTTTGGACTGCTTTACTAAGCCATCCTTAATGAAGGAAATTGAGGTTTCTCTGGGCATCCCTAAGACATTCTTGCATAGTTCCTGTGTCTTGAAGCTCTTCCCTGATTTGCATACTGTGGTGCTAGAACCAAATCCCATCTCACCTCTGATTCCTCGCTGATAGAATTCAGCACCCTCTCATGACTATTCTCTCCAAGATAAAGCAAATAAACTCATTGAAAGCTTGCTTGGGATTCTCAATCTGTAGGCATTTTCTGTCTGTTTTATTACTTGCAAAGGATCTCAGTTTCATCTGTGGAAAGAAACAGACTAATACACTTCTATAGCCATCTCGTATGCTTTTGAGAACGATTCACTCATTCTTAAACCATGTTCCTCCTAAATTAGTCTGGCTCTCCTCCAGATCCACTTCTTTAGAGGATATTGCAAATTTATTACAAAAGTGCTTGCTAAGTGAATCACTGATGGGCTTAATAAAGTCATTTAAGAGAGAATTCATCTACATTGAGAGGGCTTTGTCAGGCACTGAGCCATATTAGGTGAATAACTCATGTCATAAGGGAAACAAAGGACAACATCAATCTAAGTGTAGCAGGAATGAAAGACGTTCCAAAGAAAGCATCGGGAGAACTGTTGCTATTCTCGTCTCAGAGCCAGAGTCTCGATCTCAGGACAGAATTTTAAGCTTATGCTTTGAAGTCATTCCTTCTACTCTAAACTCTTAGGAATTATAGATAACATATTTTAAAAGACTAAATTTAAAAACCAGTAAGGGAAGGAGTAAAGCTTGAGCATGTACATTTGTTATTGTCCTTTAGTCGCTAAGTCACGTCTGACTCTTTGCAACCCCGTGGACTATAGCCCACTAGGCTCTTCTGTCCATGGAATGGTCCAGGCAAGAATACTGCAGTGGGTAGCCATTCCCTTCCTCAGGGGGCCTTCCTGATCCAAGGATCGAACCAGCGTCTCTGGCGTCTCCTGCATTGGCAGGTGGATTCTTTACCACTGAGCCACCAGGGAAGGACAAGTACATACGTACACACATAAAAAAAATCTGTGCACTAGGAATCAGAAAAATTGCAGTAATTCACTAAAGCTGTGAGCTTGGCAGGCTCTAAAGGCAAGATAACTCCTCCACACTGCCGGAAAGCAAATATGCCTTAGAGGGTTGATTTCGTTTAAAGAGTTACTGAATGTAAATCTTTAACTCCTCCATGCATTTTTTAATTTGTGTGTGTGTTTTTTTTTAATTGAATTGAGTTTTTATATATTTTGGATTCTAACCTCTTACCCAACATGTGGTTTGCAAAATGTTTCTCCTATTCTGTAATTTGCCTTTTTTATTTTGTTAATTTTTTTTTCCTGTACAGAAGCTTCCAAGTTTGATGAAGTTTCATGATTTTTTCTTTTAAGACAGCATTGTAAATCAACAAAATACATGAACTTGACTTTAGGTCACGTAAAGTAGTTCACAAGTATATAAGACTCTTTCAGGGAAAATTATTAAAATACAGATTCTGGATATACTCTTTTCAAGAGATTCTGATTCTGAAGGTTGGGAGAGTGGGGGGAGGGGTCTTTGCATTTTTAACAGACAATTCTGATACAGGTGTTAGAAAGACCCTAATTTCTAAAATTTTGGCTGAGTAAAATTAATTTAGCCAGACAGCCCTGAGGAAATCAACACCAAAAATAAAAATTGAGCAGCCCAGCCTAGGAGTGATCTAGGTTGGAGCTATGACAATTCTAACTAATGAGCTAAATCTAGTCTAAAAAGCAAAAAACCTGGTTCCTATCCCAGTCTGCTGATAACTAGCTTCGAGACTAGCAATGGGGGGACCAGGGGTAAGGGAGGTGGTTGAGAGGGGATGGAAATTACTCTTCCTCTCTGGACCTCAATTTCTCATCTATAAAATAAGGTCAGATTGCTGCTGCTGCTGCTGCTAAGTCGCTTCAGTCATGTCCGACTCTGGGCGACCCCATAGACGGCAGCCCACCAGGTTCCGCCATTCCTGGGATTCACCAGGCAAGAACACTGGAGTGGGTTGCCATTTCCTTCTCCAGTGCATGAAAGTGAAAAGTGAAAGTGAAGTCGCTCAGTCTTGTCTGACTCTTTGCGGACCCCATGGACAGCAGCCTATCAGGCTCCTCCATCCATGGGATTTTCCAGGCGAGAGTACTAGAGTGAGGTGCCGTTGCCTTCTCCAAGATCAGATTAATCCCTACCAATTCGACTGTTCTTTGGCTCTATGAGTTCAAGAAATGAGAGTGTGGGCCTATGATTAATTTCATTTTTATGCATTCTCTGAAAGAAGAGCCCTCCTCCAACCTTATTTCCTAAGAGATGACTATGGGAATTTGCAGAATAGTGAAACACCCAGGATGGGTTCTATTTGGGGACTGTTTCATTAGCATGAGGGCTGTGAGCGTATTTTGAAAGCTACACCAAATTGCTCCCCAGAATCAGATCTCCACCCTCCCAGCTGCAAAATGTATTCCCTAGGAAGCAACTTACCAAACTAATACAGCAAAGGGTGGGTAAAGAAAATGCAATAGCGCTCCTCTCATTGTAAATAACCTTGGCAATTGCACAAGGCAATTTAAAACACAAGCGGGCGGCCACCAAGAACAAGAGAAAAGATTTGGTTCCCAACCTAAAATCTCTCTGATACAGCCCAAAGCCAGTTGGCATACACAAGCTACCAGTCCTGGGAGATGCAGGCCCCTGGGAGAACTGTATAGTTGGTGGCAACCGGGACTCTAATGAAACAACCTTCGGAGAACAGACTGTCAGACTGTTGGCTAGCTCTTCCAAGAAAAGAGCTTTTTCTTTAAAAGCTGTCTTTTGTGAGTCTTAGATTGCTCTAGCCATGAATGTAGTGCCAAGTTGTTAACCCAAGGACCGAAGCCCCACATGCAATTGACATTAGGATACTTGATTTGTTCTGGGAGCCCTTTTATCAACACTTCGCTTACTCCTACAGTGTGGACTGCAAACACTACTGTTTAAGAAACGATCTGCAAGTACCAGAATGGCTAATCCCCCAAACAAGGAGTTAATTGGCCCCTTGGTGATTCCAATCCCCCACACAACAACCTGTAGCGTTTCTTTTCAACTGTACAGGTTTGGCTCTTACTGCTCATCCGAAGTGCTGGGCCCTTCTAACCTGGATTTCTTTTTCTTTCTTTCCACTTATGTTTTAGGTAGGGATAAAGAGGAAAGAAAGAACTAAGAAATATAATGGTCTTTCTTCATCTGACAGTAATGACAGGGTGTTAAACCCAGAGGAAACCAGGCCGTACAATGTCAACGAATCAGGAGGGCAGGAGGCCTTTCCTGAGGTCTTCAGCAAGAGAACAGGAAGCCTCCACTAAACAACAGACGTCTCTCGGTGTCTGGCCCACTCACCCAGTTCACTGTGGCCCACTTTCCCTGGCTTTGGCTTGTGTGTTGACCTGAAGCAGAGCATCAATCAGCAAATTGCTGACAGTAATCCTTTTCATTATCTGTATTTTCATCTCCCACCTCTGACCTGCAACAGCTTCACACTGTCACTTCAGATTCTGGAGTTTTTGAACCCTTCTCTTGCCACTAAAAAAAAATGAATGTTTTTCGAAGGCGTGAAAGGAATGTGACTGTGGAGAGGGTCATACAGCCAGAGGGACCTACGCAGGCCCCTCTGACCCTGGGCTCTCCTCCCAGCCCCCTGTATCTTCTGCATCATCCCACTACCATCATTCAGCAGAAGTCCCTTGCCTCAGCAGAAATCGGAACCTGCCCTGAGGTTTATATTGGCTTCCAGGTGGGTATATGGCCCTAGAACAACCAAGTTGGGAATTTCCTTGTGCTCTTCTGCTCTTTTGCTTGTGAGAAGGGCCAGAGCAGAGTTAGAGGGAAGGCTTGCGCTGAGAGAGAGTGTCCTTTCCCCCAGATTTTCCAGGGCAGATGCAGTGTTGACCTCTACTTGTGAGAACCTCATGGGGCTGCGTGTACTTCCTGATGGGTCTGTCCCTCCAGCTGCCTCCAGTGGGACTGGCCTGCAGCCTGGGGAGTGAGGGTCAGGAGACAGGATGCCGGGTCTGTGTCACTGTCTGAGCTGGGACAGAGACAGAGCCCTCCCAGCGCTGGGAACAGACATGACTTCACATCCCAGCTGAATGACGCAACGATGTTCTGCTGTGGGTTCTATTCAACAGCTCAGGGTTTGGTTCTCTGTCCTCTCTGATATTCTTGTCACTAAGCCAATGGCTTCATCAGAGAATTAAACAATCAGCGATCCTAGGATAGTCATTTTTTGTGATTGGTAGTAACAATAATAACTATGGGCTTCGTATACCAACCACTGGGCAAAAACCAAAAAGAAAAAAGAAACAGCATTGCTTTTCTAACAGCTCTTCTCCCTAAAGTTTCTCTTTAAGTCCTTCTATAAGATCCATTCAACAAATATTCATTAAGCAA
Organism: Ovis canadensis; assembly: GCF_042477335.2. Taxonomy (NCBI): domain Eukaryota; kingdom Metazoa; phylum Chordata; class Mammalia; order Artiodactyla; family Bovidae; genus Ovis; species Ovis canadensis. The sequence goes on along the minus strand of NC_091260.1, from coordinate 20,046,744 downwards.
TTCTTATGAGCTGGCAATAGGCTGGGAGTTGGGTTTGCTGGAAGATGATGAATTCAACACCATCTTAGCCTCAAGGAACAAATATCCTTACAAGACATTACAGAGGGCAGGTGTGAACATACAACTAGAGGGTCCTAAGTTCTATCACAGAGACCCGGAGCCCAGTGGAAGGGAAGGCTCTCTCTAGCTGAGGAGCAGCGACGAGGGTTGGGCTGTGTTGAGTTATCCTTGTGTGTACTTTATTCTCAGGAGTGAGCAGTGGATAAACTCTGCCGTTATAACTCAGTTATAGCCTCTTGCTGTGCCCACTGCATCCCTTGTCCATACCAGGATGTAGTGGAATATGTGTTTTACAAAAAAATCTCACCTGCTTTAGTCTTTCACCTTCATGACAACAGATGAAGAAAGAGAAGCCAGGGATTTCTGAAACAGTTTGGAATCATATCTAATCATAAAGCAACTGGTCCCTAAAGGTCTGCCTGTACGACACTGATACTCTGCTGATACCCGCATGGAAACCAAAGGGGATTCCTGCCTGAGAACCAGGAATGGGCTGCAGCTGTCTTCAGTTCTTTACCTTAACTTCCCTCTATCAGCAATGCACCTGCCACATACCCCAGCTCCCCTCCCCGGCACCTGAAACAGCACCTCCCTTCACTTTCCTTGAAGACAGACCCCTAACCGGTTCATTAAATGCAAGAAACACATCACCATTTGGAAGGTTTATTTTCTTATCATCTTCCCATCCTGACTGCAAACTTCTTAAGGACGAGGTCCTTTCTGTCTTATTCATGATGGTATATACAGCGCTCAACACGATGTCTAACACAGCAGATGTTTGAAGATTACTTTACACGTGAATAAATGAGTAAGTGAACAGATGCACTGTTACTTTAGACAAGTTCTCCCACCTCTCTGGACTGTGGCTGCCCCACCAATAAAATGAAAGAATTCAAACCAGGATTCAGGTTGAATAATCTATGACTCTATGATTTTGCAAACTCAAAACTAGCTCCTCACCAGAGAATGTTGGGCATCCTTGATTTAAGAGTTTTCCTAGTAGAGAGATAAAATAGGCAATTGATGGGAGAATGCTGGGCATTCTGAGCTTTTCTTTTCTATTTTAACATGAAACTTTGTGTCTGCTGAAAAGCCAGGAAACTGAAAAGAGGCCCTTCCCACAAGCAGGTGTGGGCACCAGGGGTTGCAGGCTAAGTCTTAGGCACTGGAGGACGCTCACAAGAAGACATTTGCAAAATACTTTCTGATGAAGTCAAGGTCACCTCTTCTCAAACCCATGAGCTTGCATTAAGTGCTCCAGTTCAGTGTTACTCCAGCACTGTCTTGTAGATCCTCAAAGTGGGTGGTCTGAACCTCTGCTTCTCAGCCTACCTCAGACTCAAACAAATGCCACATTAGTTCAAAACGCAGAGGCCAGAGGGATTGGCTGGATCACCAATGTTGGTAAATACAGTGGTTTTTGTTGTTGTTTTCTATAATCAGCTTTAAGTAGCAGAAGCTCCTGTTCAGGACAAGGGGGGCAGTGGATGAAGAGCACTGAAAGTAATTTATATCTGAAACTGTTTAGTAGCCCTTGTGAAATGCAACAGTGGTGTCATTCTAATTCACAGCAGACCTAGTTCCAATTTTTTTTTTTAAATCACTCTTTTTCTGTTTCCTGTTAGCAATGAACATGGGGTTATTAAAAAAAAGAAAAACAAATCACTCCACTGGGTTTTCCCAAGTGTTGATAAGGCTTGGAATATCCTGCATATCTCATGAGAAGAAATCAAAAGCCCTAATTAAAAGTTTTGTACTCACAACCAAATTTTGAACCTGTGCCCTTTGGCTCCACTTCTCATATGGTAACTCATTTCGATCTTCCTCCGAAAGATAAGGCAACAGAGTGTGGAAAGAACCATTATCAAAAGTTTATTATTATTCTTTCTGGTTTTGAAAGAAAAAGTATTTCCCTGTAACATAATACTTCAGAGACTGTTATGCATATCTGCGTGCCAGGGACCAGGGGCATACCCAGCAGGCAGTGAGAGCTTGTTAAATTGAATTTCCCCTGAATTAATCACAGGTGTTCATCTAGGGCTAGCCAGGTAGACAGAGGTGGTTTATTAAATAAAGTTTGGACTCAGGTTGAATCCAGTGCCGAGAAACTGGAAATAGACCTAACATGGAATGACTCGACATATTTCATAATCTTTAACAGGTATTTCAGATACTGGTGATCTGGAGAACTGCCCAAGGTCTATGCTGCATACAAGCAAACTAGAAAATGCAAACCAGGGCTATCATGAACCACCAGCTTATTTCTCTGAGCAGGCTTCAATTTCTCAACCAAAATACTTAGTTTGACCACAGGTCTGAATATTCAGAATTAGCACTGTCCCCGACATCTAGACCATATGCTCAGGACTTCAAGCCTATAATCAAGTTGGAGTTTTCTTAGCTATACTTGAACCTACATCCTCCTTGCCCAACAAACACAACACACGCACACACACACACACCATCCTAGATTTCACATTAATGGGAAGGTCCAGTATTTTATAGAACTTAAGTATTGAAAACAGCCACTATACAATTTTTAAGGTGATTAGCATTTAAAAGCTTCAAGACAGAAAAAAGATGATGCTGTTAAAGAGCTGCACTCAATATGCCAGCAAATTTGGGACACTCAGCAGTGGCCACAGGACTGGAAAATGTTAGTTTTCATTCCAATCCCAAAGAAAAGCAATTCCAGAGAATGTTCAAACTACCATACCATTGTGCTCATTTTACATGCTAGCAAGGTAATGCTGAAAATTCTCCAAGCAAGGCTTTAACAGTATGTGAACTGAGAACTTCCAGATGTACAAGCTGGATTGAGAAAAGGCAGAGGAACCAGATCAAATTGCCAACATCCATTGGATCATAGAAAAAGCAAGGGAATTCCAAAAAAATCTACTTCTGCTTCATTGCCCATGCTACAGCCTTTGACTGTGTGGATCACAACAAACTGTGGAAAATTCTTAAAGAGATGGGAATACTATACCACTGTACCTGTCTCCTGAGAAACCAAATGCAGGTCAAGAAGCAACAATTAGAATAGATATGAAATAATGGACTGGTTCAAAATTGGGAAAGGAGTATGTCAAGGCTATATCTTGTCACCCTACTTATTTAATATTTGTGCAGAGGACATCACACTAAATTCTGGGCTGAATGACTCACAAGCTGGAATCAAGATTGTCAAGACAAATAACAACAACCTCTGATATGCAGATGATACCATTCTAATGTCAGAAAACAAAGAACTAAAAAGCCTCTTGATGAAAGTGAAAGAGGAGAGTGAAAATGGTGGCTTGAAACTCAACACTCAAAAAACCAAGATCATAGCATCCAGTACCATCACTTCATGGCAAATAAATGGGGGTAAAATGGAAACAGTGACAGATTTTATTTTCTTGGGCTACAAAATCAATGCAGATGGTGAGTGCAGCCACAAAATTAAAAGATGATTGCTCCTTGGAAGAAAAGCTATGACAAACCTACACAGCATATTAAAAACCAGAGACATCACTTTGCCAACAAAGGTCTGTATAGTCAAAGTGATGGTTTTCCTAGTAGTCTATACACGGATGTGAGAGTTGGACCATAAAGAAGGCTGAGCGCCAAAGAACTGATGCTTTCAAACTGCGGTGTGAGAGAAGACTCTTGAGAGTCCTTTGGACAGCAAGGAGATCAAACCAGTCAATCCTAAAGGAAATCAGTCCTGAATATTCATTGGAAGGACTGATGCTGACGCTGAAGCTCCAGTACTCTGGCCACCTGGTGCAAAGAGCCAACTCGTTGGAAAAGACCCTGATGCTGGGAAAGATTGAAGGCAAAAGAAGGGTGCGGCAAAAGATGTGACGGTTAGATGGCATCACTGACTCAATGGACATGAGTTTGGGCAAACTCCAGGAGATAATGAAGGGCCGGGAAGCCTGGCGTGCTGCAGTTCATGGGGTTGTTGTAGGAAAGGGGACCCCTTCCAGGGCCCGAAACTGGGCTCTTGTCTAACACTCGGAAATGAATTGTCCGAGGAGACACATCTGCTGATGAAGCAAGAGACTTTATTGGGAAAGGACGGAGAGCAGTAGGGTAAGGGAACCCAGGAGAACAGCTCTTCCATGTGGCTCACAATCTCAGGTTTTATGGTGGTGGGATTAGTTTCCGGGTGGTCTTTAGCCAATCATTCTGACTCAGAGTCCTTCCTGGTGGTGCACACCTTGTTCAACCAAGATGGATGCCAGAGAGAAGGATTCTGGGAGGTAATCAGAGCTGTGGTGTCTCCTTTTAACCTTTCCTGAACTCTTCCAGTTGGTGGAGGCTTATTGGTTCTGTGTTCCCTACCAGGACCTCCTGTTGTAAAAGAATTTATGCAAATGGTTACTATGGTGCCTGGCCAGGGTGGAAGGTTTCAATCAGTGTGCTTCCCCTAACAGGGTCACACAGTCGGCCACGACTGAGCGAACAACAACAAGACAGAAAAAAAGACATAAAAGACATACTGAAAATACAAATGTTAATGATATGGTGGACTCATCCAGGCAATCTCCTTTAATTAGCAAAAGTAAAGTCTGACTTCTGACACCTTTGGAGACCACTTAGAAATTTCTAGAATGGAAATAGTGTGAACACCCTTTCTGCTAGCAAGGCTATCAGTAGTTACAGCAAATTACTTAAAAATTCAGTTTTACTAGCGAAACAATACTCCTGTGTTTGGAAAGCTGTGGGTGGAGCTAGCATGAGGGGAGAAGACAACCCCTGAGCCCACCAGGCCGCAGTCAGACTGAAAGTTAGCCCCCTGCGCACTCCCCCAGCTTCTAGGAGGCCTCTCCACACTGGATGGGTGGTGGCTGAAACAGGAAGGAAAAGTGAAGTTGAGTGGACTCCCTGTAGATCAAGGGACTGCCCTGTGGCTTGTCCACCTCTTGATTACCCACGTTTGGGCGCCACACGGCCTGATGCCTCCTCCAGTGATGGCTATTTCTAGTTGGGGAAAGACATAAGAAGTGAAAGTCTAACGGCCTAGTTGTCTTTACAACTAAAAAAGGTTTCCTGAAGAAGAAGCCTAAAAGTTGTGGCAGGCTCACAGCCTTTGGAATAATCTCTCAAGCCAAAGCATGCCTGCCTGGTGTCTGTCTCCCCTGCCTCTGCCTGACCCAAACAAAACCAAAGTGATGCAATCTTGTTATTCTATTTGGCCATTTTGTGTTTTAAGAAATCCATGGAAAGCATGTAAGAACATTTGTTGCCAAAGAACCACATCCTCTTACAAGTGTTCTCCAGTGACTGAACTCCCATCCCCTCTGTTTTCTCTAAAGAAGTCTTGAGTTCTAAGAAGGACCAGACAGCTCTCCAGCCCATGAGGTAACATAGAGGCAGACCATCTCACTCCAAGAGGCAGCAATGTGCAGGGAGTGGAAAGGGGGTTTCCCTGGACGACAGGAGACACTGAAGGGCTCAAGCAGGATGCTCCCTCCTCCTCTTCCTCTGCCTCCCATCCTTCTCACTCCCTCCCTCCCCCAATCCTCCTTTTTCGTTTTGAGAACAGAGGATCTAATTTATCAGACCCCTTCCAGCAAAGCTGGAGTAGGTTTCCCTTCCCCCAGGGCCCCTAGTCCCCCCACCTCCTTCCCTCCCCAAATTCATCCCTGAAGCTCTGCAGGCCGCAGTCAGGCACATTCCAAAAAGGATCCTGTGTATTTCATTGTCAGGGAGTTCTCATTAGCTGGCTGCTGGAGTCCCTCTTTTCTTCAGCTCTCCCTTAAAGGCAGGAGTCCTGGCTTTGTCCCCTTCTAATTTGCCCTCTCCGCCCCCTCACACCCCAAACCCACCACCCCTGGCACCCCCGCTGAGAACAATGGATGGGGAAGAAAAAGCATTTCCTGGATTAATCTCATAAATCTTTCACTGGCTTCCCAGAAGATTCTCTCCCCTGGAGCAAGCGGGGTGTGGGGGAGCCTGAGAGGATCATTCCTGACTCATTAGCACGTTTCCGCAATGTGCCAGCTGGATCATCTAAAAATTATTCAGCTACCCAGGAGGGAAGGCTTTTTGCCAAGCTGCAGGCTGACTTGAAGAATTTAATGCAATCCTCAGGCCTGCCGTCCCAGGCGAGGCTGAGAAGGCCATTCAGAGAGCCATTTCCTGACCCCCCGGGGCGGTCAGTGCCCCCCTGGAGTGGATGGATTCCTGAAGATTCTGCTTTTGCCTGCAGAGTTTCCTAAAGAACAGTCCATTGTGTTGCCTTTATGCATCTCTGGGAAGAGAGAATTTATATACCTTCTTGTTCTGTCCCAGAGCCCTGGGAAATATTCTTACCTTTCCGTTATCAGATCCCCAGATTTCAATCAGGCTGATAACACAAGCCTGGAGCACTTCCATTCACTGTTTATTCTCTAAATAGCTTTTCTCTGTTCAGCTTTGGCCCTTCCCATATCTAAAAGGGCTCCCAAGTGGCTCAGATGGTAAAGACCCTGCCTGCAATGTGGGAGACCTAGGTTCGATCCCTGGGTCCAGAAGATCCCCTGAGGAGGGCATTGCTACTCACGCCAGTATTCTTGCCTGCAAGAATTCCATGGACAGAGTAGCCTGGTGGGCTATGGTCCAGGGGGTCGAAAAGAGTCAGACACAGCTGATCAACTAACACTTTCAGTCCTTGCTGAGGGCTTTACATACATGTTCTCATCTACAGTTTATACAATCTGACAGCGTCACAAAGTAAGTACTCAATAGCCTATTTATAAATGAGGAAACTAAGTTTGAGGAAAATTAGTGTTGTAGCCACACATTCCAGGAAACAAACTCACTCAGAAGGACAATGCAGATAGTGGAATGCAGTTTATTACACCGGCGGGCCCAAGGCAGAGTCTCCTCTTAGCCAAGGACCCCGACCAGTTTTTGTGACAACCTTATATACCCTAAACGTACATACCCAAACCCACCTCCCCAAATTCTCTGAAACTAGTCTGAACAAAGGGAAAAAAAGGTACAATCAAAGTTAACCCATGATTCATATACCTTAAACCCATGATTCATATGCTTTTAAGCCTAGGTAATTAACAGTGGACAATTATTAATAGGAGTATGGTCATACACCAATAAGCATAATAGAATTTGTGATTCTATTGGGTTACACAGATAATTAGGGTATTCTTTTAGGCGATATAGAGTCTAGGTTTTGGAGAAGGAAATGGCAACCCACTCCAGTATTCTTGCCTGGAGAATCCCAGGGTCGGAGGAGCCTGGTGGGTTGCCGTCTATGGGGTCACACAGAGTCAGACACGACTGAAGCGACTTAGCAGCAGCAGCAGCAGAGTCTAGGTACAAGCCCTGGGGCTCTTCCATGGCGGGGAGGGGAGGTCTGGTTTTCCGGTTGGTGTGTCGTTTCCATAGATACTGGGCATGGAGCTCAAGTCCACAGTCTCGCCCAAGATGGAGTCCTGCTTTCAAGATGCAGCCTGTCCTGTTTCCTCCTTCATTAGGACTGTCACTCAAATCACACACCTACCAAGTGGATGCAAGGCATTGGAACCCCGCTCCATCTGGTTCACAGGCATTGCTCGTGGCCACTTCACTAGGACACGACTTTTGAAAGAATGACATAGCTCGAGGACACAACATAAACCAATTCGAATCAAATGAGACCAAGAAGGCAGACAAGACTGGGCCTTGATCAGCAAGTGAAATGACACACCCAGAGGTGCCATGACAGTTCCAAAACACTGTCAAAAGGCTAAGGAGTGGGCGGCGGCCCAAACCCTGGAGATCTCTACCCCTCCCCCAACAGTGGGAATAACCCTCCGGCTCCACATCTCAAGGCCTCGCTCCTGCTCTGTGATGGCCCACACTCTCTGTGGAGTGTGCTTCTCTTTGAATCTGAATAAATCCTCTTCTTACCGATCACTTTGTCTCTCACTGAATTACTTCTCTAGATTCCTGTGATGTATTTAGACGTGGGGGAGGAGGCTTGGTTTATAGATATTCTTCAGAATGTGGTTTCATTCTGAAATATTCTAAGACTTGGAATACTTCTATGTGAAGTATTTCTTCAAACACTGAATCCGTCTTATTCTTCTTCCTCTCCTCTGGCGCTACAATTACACGTACGTTGGGATTTTAACTATGGACTATATGGCTCACACATTTTCCACCCGTTTAGGGGGCATGTTGGGGCTTCTCAGGTGGTGTTAGTGGTGAAGAATCCTCCTGCCAATGCAGGAGATGCTGGCTCAATCCTTGTGTTGGAAAGGTCCCCTGCAGTAGGAAATGGCAACCCACCCCAGTATTCTTGCTTGGAAAATTCCATGGGTAGAGGAGCCAGGCGGGCTCCAGTCCAGGGGTTTGCAAGGAGTCGGACACGACTGAGCACACAGGACTTCCACTAGGACACAGGGAGCCCAGGAAATGGACGTTTTCTCTGACACCCATGTCTGAGAACACGCTATGGGGCCTGGGCAATGTCCCCTGTCACCTGATGAGCTTTTTGAAGATGATGATGGCAGCCAGGACGGCCATGGCAATTTCTGCAAAAAGGCACAATTACAAAAGGAACTGAAGCACTGTCAGAAACCTCCAGGCCGGGAACATACCTGTTCCTAACATAAAGCAGGGTGCTACATAGGTGCCTGATTTCAAAGCTTTTGATGGTGAGAGGGAATTCCTCAGGCAATGGAGACAGCAGATCAGTGAAGTAAGGAGTATAGGAGCAGAAACAGAGGTGCCAGCAAAGACAAGGAGACAAGTCAGACCAACATGAAACCAATAGATATGGATAGAAGACGCATACCTTTGGAAGTCTGAGGGGTGGGAGGTCAGAGATGGTGTGAAAGTCCCTCTGCTGTTGGATTCTGGTCTTCAGATTTCTAAAGTTCCCTCCCCCCCAATACTAACCCTCCAGTCATATGGCCGGGTAGAATGCCAGAGGCAAAGGAAGTTGAGGCTAGAAAATCATGGGTACTGAGTAGGAAAGACTTGATTTTGACACCTTTAGTTCCTCTGTCCTTAGTTTTCTCATCAATTATATTCTTTCATCCTAAAATATTGAGGGCCTACAGCAGATAGGGCTTTGTCTTAGCACTGGGAGAGAAACAAGCCCTGATCCTAAGTGGCTGGCTCCCTAGGTTGCAAAACAAGAGTGCACACATCAAAAGGTGAATGGAACTATTCAGGCCTATATCCATCTGCCTGACACCATCTCCATTTCAAGGTCTAATAACTATCTTGAACATCAGTTCAATCACTCAGTCCTGTCCGACTCTTTGTGACCCCACAGACTGCAGCACACCAGGCTTCCCTGTGCACCACCAACTCCCAGAGCCTGCTCAAACTCATGTCCCTTGAGTCGGTGATGCCATCCAACCGTCTCATCCTCTGTTGTCCCCCTCTCTTCCTGCCTTCAATCTTTCCCAGCATCAGGGTCTTTGTGTTTAAAAAACCCAAGATCCTTGGGTTTTCCCCAGGATCTTGACCCAATCTTTTTCACTGTTTTTCTAACCATCCTGCAAGGCTCAGCTGGTCCTCCCCTCTGTGGAGACAACTTACCCATCCAGCCCATACTGACTTCTCTCTCCTCTAAGACACTTTAACCTCTGCCCCCCTTACAGAGGTGACTGGTCATCCCTGTTAGGACCAAACTGAAGCCAGGACAGGCTTTAAGGGGCAGGCTAGGCCTGAAGTTTAGTCTCTAGGAAAGCTGAGGCACTGGGAACTCCCACAGGCAGTGTAGCTCGACCAATTAGAAAAAATCCCCGTAGCCCCCCGCCCGTGCCAGACCTGAGCCAATCCGGATAGGGATGCAAGGTTAAAAGTCCTTCGCACGCATACGGTTTAACCAATCAGCTATGCTGTTACAGGAATAAAGAACCGTCTGTATAAAAGTAGATGTGATTCAGAGCTCGGGGCTCTTGTTAAGATTCCACTGCGCTGGATGAGACTCGAGCCCTAGGTAGCAATAAACCCCTTCATGCTTTTGCATTGCTGTGGATGTCTTATTCTCTCAGTTTTGGGGACTCGGACTCTGGGCATAACATTTGGGGGCTTGTCCAGGATCCCTTTAACTGGGAAGAATAACACTCTCCTGGCAGAAGGGGTTTCCTCACTAGGAGGAGAGATCTCTGAATACCAGTGTTAATTCTGGTTAACTCCAGCGTAAGGCCAAGGCCCAGCACCGTGCTGGGGAGGTAGCTGGCTCTGTTTTCTGGTTAAGACCAGCGTAAGGCCAAGGCCTGGCATTGTGTTAGGGAGGCGGCTGGCTCTGTGGACGTCCTGCCGGTAAGATACTCTCAAGCGGAGAAAAAGGTTAAAAAAGGGGACCTGGGAAGACCTAGTACTGTGTTTTTGGCCGAAGTACATTTGTTGTCTGTTTGTTGCGTCTGTGTGAGTGCCGGCACTGTCTCTGCTCTTTGTGTGCTCATTTGGTCTCCTGTGTTTTTCTCTGTAATCATGGGACAAACAACTTCTACTCCTTTGTCTCTTATGACTGACCACTTCTCTGATTTTAAGTCTAGAGCACAAAATCTATTGGTGCTGGTAAAGAAGAACAAATTAATAACTTTTTGCAGCACAGAATGGCCAACCTTCCATGTAGGCTGGCCCTCAGAAGGCACCTTTGACTTGGGAACTGTACACCAAGTCCGAGATATCATCTTCCGACCACGGATCGGACACCCTGACCAAGCCCCCCCTCCTTGGGTAAAACCTTTTTTGCCTCAACAGGGATTTTCTACCCCTCAGGTGTTGGAGACACATGTAAGAAAGAACCCAAAGAATCTCAAGGAGCCTGAACCAACGGCGCCGCTATATACCCCATCTGGCAGGGGGAACTGTTAGGGGAAGCACACTGATTGAAACCGCCCCACCCTGGCCAGGCACCATAGTAACCATTTGCATGAGTTGTTTTATGACAGGAGATCCTGATACAGAATACAGAACTAATAAGCTTCCACCAACCGGAAGAGTTCGGGAAAGGTTTAAAGGAGACACCGCCTGTACATTGTGAGCCACGCGGCAGAGCAGTTCTCCTGGGTTTCCTTACCCTGCTGCTCTCCACCCGGGTGCCCTTTCCCAATAGAATCTCTTGCTTTGTCAGCACATATGTCTCCTCGGACAATTCATTTCCGAGTGTTAGGCAAGAGCCCAGTTTCGGTCCCTCTTCCTGCAACAAATGGTGACTCTGGTGGGATTCTTCTTTGCCGAGACTGACATCCTGACCACTCAGGGTACTCGGGGGCCAGCTTGCCTGCCAATGGACCAGACCCAGGGGCTGCAACTGGGACCCTTTTGTCCCTGGTCTCCTCCTGACGTGGACAACTGGCCAGAGTGCCCCGACTGGTAAGAAACAAGAGACTTTATTGATCTCTCTCTCCTTCCCTCTCTCCTTCCTCTCCTTAACCCTTCCTATCCTTCCCTGTTTTTCTAGTTCCCTGGTCCTGGACGCAGAAATCTGGTTGAAGGGCCCTCAGCCTGAGCTGAGGATTGGAGACTGATCACCTCCTCTTGGCAGAGAACTCAAATTCTGGTTCTGATTTCTGGTAGGGCCAAGTTCTAGTCCTCTCTTCTCTAGAAGCCCAGGGAAATGTCCCGTAACGCCTGGGTATCTGTAGGTAGCAGGAGACGTCTGTAAGGCCACCCCTTTTGCCCCCTCTCCCACCTCCTCCCCCTTCTTCTTTCAACCTGGCTTCCTTTCCTCCCTTAAAATCTTTGATGTTAGTGCTTAGATCTGAAGTTCTGTGTCTCTATAAGAGGTTTTCTGAGAGACTGTATTTTTGTATTTAAGAGCTTCCCTAGTGGAGCCGAGGTTAAAGCGTCTGCCTGCAATATGGGAGACCTGGGTTCGATCCCCGGGTCGAAAAGATCCCCTGGAGAATGAAATGGCAACCCACTCCAGTGTTCTTGCCTGGAAAATCCCTTGGATGGAGAGGCTTGGTGGGCTACAGTCCACAGGTCGCAAACAGTCTGATACGACTGAGCGACTTCACTTTCACTTTGATGAGGACTGCCGGCTTTATATGTGTGTGTTTTAACTCTGTGATCTGTGTAGTGATTTTTGATGGCCATTTTGCTTTGTATGGCCACCATGTGGTTTAGACCTGCCGCCATTTGTTAAAATTTTATTTTCTTTCCCTGTGCCTTGAGACCAGGGCTCTCAAGAACACTTATCTAGACCATCTCTAACTCCTGACACTGAAGAAAAAAAAAAAAAGACTTAAAGCTAAATCTTGCACTGTGTCTGTCTAAATATGTCTTGGTATGCCTCTGTCTCTGGGTAATATTCTTGAGGTTAATTTATATATGAGATCTATTTATTTGGCTTAAAAAAGATAAGCGCTTACAAATCAAGCAATTCTAATTTAAACAATAAATTCCAGGTTCATGTAAACTGGGAAATATTCAATGTTAAATACCTGATATTAATATTTGTTTGTTGACCTATCTAATATAGACATGTCTTAGAGTAATTAACATTAAGTAAAATATTTTCATTGTAGCTAGGTTTAAACCCTTTTAATTGATCTTTTTTATAAAACTTCTTAAATAAAACTCTTTTGAAGTTCTTTTGATCTCTAGCTAACTTTGGGGTGCTTCAGAGGGCCCCTGGAACATCCCAAAGAGAGATATTAAACTGTGTTTATTTGGTTGGTTAAATTACATAAAAAAGATTATCAAATGAGTAATAAATCTGCTATATTATAATGTATGGTAAAATAACTAATACAGATATCCTAGAAATTATATGCAGTTTTTAACATTCTGATATGTCCTGGTATTTTAATGAAAAATCTGATGACTTCACAAAAAATTAGCAAAAGGACTGAATGAACCAGTGAATATGCTTATAACCTTTATGGTTTCTATCTGAAAAATTATGGGTTTGAATCTTATGTTTCCAGAAAGTAGGGAAAATCTTCCTCTCAAACTAATTATGACAATACTTTGGTAAAATTAAACGTTATAAACAAAACAATTATATTTTCTGACTCCTCTAAAAATTGGAAGTTCTTAGGTTTCCAGTAAGTTCATCAAATGAGTTAGGAAGGTTATCTCACAGATACAAAGATCTCAAGAAATTTTTGAGACCTTAAAAAGGAAAAAATTCACCTAGATTTGTTAGGCAAAATCTGTGATAAGCCTTTGGTGTGAGTTTCCCAGCCCTGTTATTTTAAAAGTTCAGTCTGAGACTCTATAAATGTTTCAGCAAAATAAAAAGCCTATGATCAATTATGGTTATAAAAATCATCAGACCAAAATTAATAAAAACAGACCTATTTTGCAAACAAACTAGCTTTAATTTGGTTATATTTAATAAAAATAAGGGTAACTTTAAGGAAAAAAGATATTTCAAAATGTTAAATACCAGTTTGTTAATGGAGGTCTGCATCTAGTAAGACTCATCTCTTAGACAGTTCTTTGCTGTTATGTGATGTTAATGTAAAATTTAATTAAATTCTTTAAAAAACACCCTAAGTTTGTTTCTAAAGCTTATCTCAGTAATCTATCTTTGGATGAAGATCAGATGCCTCATGACCTGCAACCAGGACTGGAAAAAGACATAATTTAAGGGACTGTCTCCAACATGGATGAAAGGACTTTTTTATCAGGAGAAACTACAGTACACCAGGATGAGAAGACGATGACATCAGAGGGAGACAGCTTCCCCAAGATGCTGGACCTGATTCGTATGATCATTTATGTTTTCTTGACTTCTTAGACCTTTGCATATAAGTCAAATGCTTTTCTATCATAGGCCTGATCCTATACTAGTTTTAAAAATCAATTCCAGTTGTTGGGTTTGTGGCCAATTACCTGTGTCTAGTTCTGGGTTATCTTGGTAAATTTCTCTACTACCAGACTTTAACTGGTTGGCCCTGAGAAAATTTACTTTAAAAAAAAAATTAGTCATATTCAGGTCACTGTGATATTACTAGATAGGATCCCCTCACTGGGCCAATTAATAATGCCTGCTCTGACTCTGGCTATAAATTTGAGCTTTTTTCTATTACCCAAGCTCAATCAGAACAAGAAAAGTTTCTGCAAAGGAGGGGGAAATCTCCCACAATTATGAGATAGATTTATATAGATAATACCAGGCTACAGTAATGTAGGTTTAAAGTCTCCTCTTTGTTAAAAAGAAAATAAATAAATCATACTAAAGATAATCAGTCTAGTAACACTAAAAAACTGGGCTATGTGCCTTATAGATGGTGCCAATATATAATTTCCCTAAAAGATAAAGATTCTATAGGACAGACTAAGTCAGATGACCTGAAGATATACTGGGCTACATCTAATGGAAGTTCTTAACATAAGTCTTACTTGTGACTTTACTAATATTGCTGGCTATGTTGTTTGTATTTCCCTCGTCTTACAAAATTGCTGCTTCTTACGCTGTCAAATGTGTGTGTGAGGCCTCTAATAGAATAATATATAGTCCCGTATGAGATCAATGATGGTAACAGTGTAACTCTAGATATGGCAAGAAGCAACAAGAGGAAATGTTTTCCTGGACCAAAAAGCTAGTAAGACAGGTGGTCCAGAAAATTTTAAATACTGTTTTATGGCCTAGTCCAGTAACAGCACATTGAGTGGCCTGTTTACCTGAGAATGGACACTCTCAGCACCATGGGATAAAATGGTCATGAAGTGCCCCCTCATAATCATGGTCAAGTTTATAAGCAAAAAGGGGCTCTGCCAGCTGAAGACTGACACTCGCTATCCGCATCTACAAAGATTAAATCATGGCCGCTGCAACTGCTGACTTTCAATGCCCCTGAAAAGAGTTCAGGGTAAAAATCAGGAATGAGGCACTCTGTGCTCTGGGAAAAACTGGCAGAACAGGCCATCAGATAGTTAGATCTTTTCAGGAGAAGATTTTATGAGTCCCAATTCTTGCATCTGCTCATATCTAGAAAAACACTGACGTCATTAACGGTAAAATCTGCTTTAGCTATTAAAAAATAGTTTACAATTAAAAGTCAAAATAGAGTAGCTACGGTTCAGATATCCTGGAAAATAACTAGGTGATGCTATGGGTGTACTTTCAGATTAGAGCTTGTATTGCTCCAAGCTGGGGCAGTCCTATGCCCCATTTTGACAGGAAGGTATCATAGTCATTGTTGCCTAGTTCCCTAAAATTAAAACTGAGCGGGACTCTGTGGGGCTCTGGAGTACAGATCTGTTCTGTGTTCTCCATTTCTTATCTGTAGGATATAGACTTTGTTTAGCCTCCCTGGCCTTCCCTGAGTTCCAAAGCATGGATTCAAACAATTGCCAACCAGGGAAGGGAGGGGATACAAAAATAGAAACTATCAAAGGTTGGTACAGCCTCCAGACAGAGTCCTGGTTCCTACTCAGAGAAATATGCATAACAATGTCTTTGAGCCCCCACCCAGGTAAAAGATGGTAACTTCAGACTGAACACAAGGTTCTTGGAGCACTGCTCTGTTGCCTCAGCACCAACCAATCAGAAGGGGTCACAAAGCCTGCAACCCTCACCCCAAATGTTGCCTTCTGTTTCCGGGGACCAGAGATGACCATCCTGTTAGGTCTCCTGTTTGGCCCTTGTCTGTTTCATCTCTGAGAGGGGCCAACTAAATTGCTGCAACCACAAGGGTAGAAGCTGGTTTCAGATGTGGAAAACCCCAACTTAGATCAGGTGGAGAGACTTCTGCTCTGCTAGGCAGGCCCACGCCCATGCACAGCAGGAAGAAGTTACAGAAGAAAGAGACCTCCGCCCCAATTCCCAAAAAGTACCTTGAGTAGGAAGTCTCTCAGGGGGCCCATGTGCTGTGTTAGGGAAAGAACATTGTTTTTATGTGAATCACTCAGGGGTAATCAGGGAGTCCCTGGCCAAGATAAGAGAAGGGCAAAAAAAAAAAAAAAGTCTCAAAATTGATTTGAGTCCTGGTTCCAACAGTCCCTGTGGTTAACAACACTAATTTCCACCCTGGTGGGCCCTCTCATAGTGCTACTATTAATACTTACTTTGGGTCCATGCATAATAACTAAGCTTGTTGCCTTTGTAAAAGACCGCGTCAATACCATCCAACTGATGGTACTGAGGCAACAGTATCAGGCCCTGCCCCAAAATAAAGAGGAAGATTCCTCTATGTAGCTGAAGACAGAGGGGAATGTTAGGACCAAACTGAAGCCAGGACAGGCTCTAAGGGGCAGGCGAGGCCTGAGGTTTAGTCTCTAGGAAAGCTGAGGCACTGGGAACTCCGCAGGCAGTGTAGCTCGACCAATCAGAAAAAATCCCTGTAGCCCCCCGCCCGCGCCAGACCTGAGCCAATCAGGATAGGGATGTGAGGTTAAAAGTCCCATGCGCGCGGACGGTTTAACCAATCAGCTATGCTGTTACAGGAACAAAGAACTGT
This sequence comes from Ovis canadensis, assembly GCF_042477335.2. Classification (NCBI taxonomy): domain Eukaryota; kingdom Metazoa; phylum Chordata; class Mammalia; order Artiodactyla; family Bovidae; genus Ovis; species Ovis canadensis. The sequence continues at coordinate 20,030,329 of NC_091260.1, read as the reverse complement.
CTGTATAAAAGCAGATGTGATTCAGAGCTGGGGGCTCTCGTCAAGATTCCACTGCACTAGATGAGACTTGAGCCCTAGCCAGCAATAAACCCCTTCATGCTTTTACATTGCTGTGGACGTCTTATTCTCTCAGTTTTGGGGACTCGGACTCTGAGCATAACAATCCCCACTTCAGTAAACAGCAACTCATACCACCCAACTTCTCAAGCCAAAACCCAAGATATCATCCTTGGTCTCTGCCTGTGCATCAGTCTGTGAACAAGTCCTGCCAGCTACGTCTCCAACCCAGAGCCCAGCCTCCCCTCTTCCAGCACCACTTTTGCCACCAGCCCCTCCGCTTCCACTCAGTGGCTCCCTCACTACTTCTCCACACGCCAGCCAGAGTGATGCTTTTTAAATAAACTGGAGCAGATCATTCTCTGCTTAAAATCCTCAAATGTCTTCTCATTGTGTGCTGTGTGTGCTAAGTCACCTAAGTTGTGTCTGACTGTTTGCAACCCTATGGACTGTAGCCCACCAGGTTCCTCTGTTCATGAGATCTCCCAGGCAAGAATGCTGGAGTGAGCTGGCATGCCCTCCTCCAGGGGATCTTCCCAACCAAGGGATCGAACTGCGTCCCCTGTGGCTCCCACATTGCAGGCAGATTCTTTACCATTGAGCCACCAGGGAGGCCCATCTTCTCATCCCATCTAAACTTAAATCTGAAACTTCCTACCTGAGGCTACAAGGCTGTGCCTTACTAGGTGCCTATGTATGCCTCTGACAGCCTCCCTTACTTATCTACCTCCTGCTGTGCCCAGTAGGCAAATGGACCTTCTTTCTGTCCCTCCCACCACTAAGCTTGCTGTGTTCTGGGGATACTGAGCTTGCTATTCTTTTCACCTAGAAAGTCTTGCCCCAGGTCATACCAGGATTAACTCTTCTTATGATTCAGACCTCAGTTTAAATGTTCCTTTCTCTGAAGATCCTTTTCTACATGACCAATTCAAAATAGCCTATATATATATATTTATATTTATATATATATATTTATATTTATATAAATGATACTCAGCCATTTAAAAGAATAAAGTAATGCCATTTGCAGCAACATGGATGGACCTAGAAATAATCATAAGTGAAGTAAGCCAGACAAAGAAAAATATCATATGATATCACTTATATGTGGAATCCACATCATCAACATAAGATGATGACCCAAAATCTTAAAAACTGTACAAATGAACTTATTTACAAAACATAAATAGACCCACAGACACAGAAAACAAATTTATAGTTACCAAAGAGGAAAGGGGGTAAGGATAAATCAGGAATTTGGAATTAACATAGTCACACTATTATATGCGAAATAGATAACCTACAAGGACCTACTGTATAATGCAGGGAGCTATACTCAATGCTTTGTAATAACCTATAAGGGAGAAGAATCTGAAAAAGAATAAACACACACATATACACATATATATGTATCACTTTGCTGCACGCCTGAAACACAACATGCTGTACCAATTAGAATTCAAATTTTTAAAAAAATAGCCCATCAAGCACTTGCAAAACCATCACCATTTCATTTCATCACAGCTCTTATGATTAGATTTTTCTTGGTTGCTGATTTATTTACGTAATTGCTAAACCCCTTCTACACACGTCCCATTATAGTGTAAGCTTCATCATGTGCCCTGTTTCATGCCATTTTCCCAGTGCCTAGGAAAGCACTCAGTAAATATTTTCTGAATGAATTAATGCAGTACAATATAAGTTCTTCTAACTAGAAAGTGGTATCGCTAAGACAGGAGACCTAATCGGAGTTGAGCCATGAATGAGGACTAGGATTTGCGCTGTGAAAGGGAGCAGGCTGTGCATTTCTGGCCAGGGATTTTGCCCAAATACACACTCTGTGACACGTAGTAAGAAGCATTAAAGCCTTGACACAAACCCAGGCAGCCCAACTTCAAATATAGAACCAAACTTCACCCTCTACTAATAAGCTGAGAATACTGTATTCATTCAAATGTAAGATGATGACCCAAACCAGAGTGGCATTGGAATGGAAATGGAGGGGGCATGGAGAGAAGAGGAGATGTGAGGGCATTTAGAGAGAAGAGACAGACAACAATTAATCTAGTATAATCAAATTGACCAGATATAAATTAGAAGGAGGAGGAGGAATCAGAGGTGAATTTGAGGACTAAAAATCAAAGGCAAACTTTAAAACTGGGGGAAATGGACTTCTGTGGTGCTCAAGTAGTCAAGAATCCACCTTGTAATGCAGGGGACACAGCTTCAATCCCTGATCTGGGAAGATTCCAAATGCCTCAGGGCAACTAAGATCTTGAGCTACAACTACTGAAGCCCGCAAGCCCTACCTCTCATGCCCCACAACAAGAGAAGCCCCTGCAATGAGAAGCCCCCACACCTCAACACAGAAAGCCTGCACGCAGCAACAAAGGCCCAGCACAGCCAAAAAGAAATGAATCTTTCTTAAACAGGGGGAAATGGTGGTGCCATGGGCTGTCAAAAGAGTGACCCAGATTGTGTGGGAAAGTCAATCATGTTTTAGGAGAGTTGGGTCTGAGGCGGTGGCAGGGCCCCATCTAGCAATCCTTGAGAAATGCGACTGGTGTCTGAGACTGAGATCAAAGCCAGAGAAATGGGCCTTCGAGTCATCTGAATAAAAATCTTCGAGGATCGTGATATATTCCAATAGAGGAGAAGACTGAGGGGACAGTTCGAATGTCTTTCCCCTCCAGTTTCAGGAAGGAGAAATCTGCCCAGGCTAGAGGTGGAAGGGCAGCCCAAGCACCAGGAATACAGAATGTCCTCCCTGAAGAGCTGAACAACAAGCTGGAACCTCAGGGAAGAAGAGTTTCTAGGTAGGAAGACAATGCAGACACTGCTCAAATCAGGCAGGGCACGTGTGCTGGACAGAAAAGCGAGAGACCAGTCAGTGCTAGACGAGGAAGGCAAGAGAATCAGGTCCGCAGTGGGGACAGACAGAAGATGGGAAAGAAGCCAACGAGGATATCCAACTGTATGGTCGGAAGACCCAGGGTGGCAGAATCAAGAAGCCAAGGGACGAAACTTCAAGAGTCCAGGTGCGGCCAGAGTGTCTGTGTTGAAAGGCCGTCAAGGAGAATAAAGTCTCCAAAAAGATGATTGGGGTTTCCAATCAGTGCATTCTCATCGACAGTTGGGAGCCATTTCACCTGAGCAGGTGGCACAGAAACCAGATTGCTTTGGTTTTTAGGGAGGAAACAGAACCCCAACTGAAAAGAATTGCCTCAAGAGAAAGAGCTGCAGTAATAATTTTACACTAATATTTTTAGTGTTCTGTGAGACAATGAATGAAGTCATTGGCTAAAAGAAAAAAAAAAAAAAAGGAAGAGGGAAGGATCAGAAGAACAGAGAAGCGTTTGCATACTATGGGGAAAGCCCAGAGACTAAATCTTCAGATGTGATGGTTATTTGAAAAGTGAAAGATGCTGAGTACAGTTATTTGTTCATTCAATAAACACTTTTTGAGCACCATCTTAGGCAAAGAGGCATGGCCATGAATGAGATAGCTAGGCTTTGGGCAGCTAGCTGCGGTGGGTGGTCACAGTAGCCATCAGAAGACTTGTCACTATTTTCCCATAATTCATTACAAGTTGGAAAAGCATCTTCAGTTCAGTTCAGTTCAGTCGCTCAGTCATGTCCGACTCTTTGTAACCCCATGAACTGCAGCATGCCAGGCCTCTCTGTCCATCACCAACTCCCGAAGTCCACCTAAACCCATGTCCATCAAGTCGGTGATGCCATCCAACCATCTCATCCTCTGTCATCCCCTTCTCCTCCTTCCCTCAATCTTTCCCAGCATCAGGGTCTTTTCTAATGAGTCAGTTCTTCGCATGAGGTGGCCAAAGGATTGGAATTTCAGTTTCAACATCAGTCCTTCCAATGAACACCCAGGACTGATCTCCTTTAGGATGGACTGGTTGGATCTCCTTGCAGTCCGAGGGACTCTCAAGAGTCTTCTCCAACACCACAGTTCAAAAACATCAATTCTCTGGCACTCAGCTTTCTTTATAGTCCAACTCTCACATCCATACATGACTACTGGAAAACACATAGCCTCGACTAGATAGACCTTTGTTGGCAAAGTAATGTCTCTGCTTTTTAATATGCTGTATAGGTTGGTTATAACTTTCAAGGGATAAGAGTCTTTTAATTTCATGGCTGCAGTCACCATCCACAGTGATTTTGGAGCCCAGAAAAATAAAGTCTGACACTGTTTCCACTGTTGCCCCATCTATTTGCCATGAAGTGATGGGACTAGATGCCATGATCTTAGTTTTCTGAATGTTGAGCTTTAAGCCAACTTTTTCACTCTCCTCTTTCCATCAAGAGGCTCTTTAGTTCTTCTTCACTTTCTGCCATAAGGGTGGTGTCATTTGCATATCTGAGGTTATTAATATTTCTCCTGGTAATCTTGATTCCAGCTTGTGCTTCCTTCAGCCTAGCGTGATGTACTCTGCATAGAAGTTAAATAAGCAGGGTGACAATATACAGCCTTGACATACTCCTTTTCCTATTTGGAACCAGTCTGTTGTTCCGTGTCCAGTTCTAACTGTTGCTTCCTGACCTGCATACAGATTTCTCAAGAGGCAGGTCAGGTGGTCTGGTATTTCCATCTCTTTCAGAATTTTCCGTAGTTTATTGTGATCCACACACTCAAAGGCTTTGGTATAGTCAATAAAGCAGAAATAGATGTTTTTTCTGGAACTCTCTTGCTTTTTTGATGATCCAGCGGATGTTGGCAATTTGATCTCTGGTTCCTGCCATTATTTCATTCAAACTTGATGACATAGTTTGAGGTCAATGTTGGGAAACTCATTTTTCAAAAAAAAAAAAAAGAAAGAAAACAGGCTTGGAGATGAGAGGACATGTTAAAGGCTCCACAGCTAGTTGCTGTGAGAGTGAAAAAGAGAACTCCTGTCTGCAGTCAGGGCAGATGCTTCTCACAAGAAGAAAAGGGCTGCGTGGACAGAAAGTATCAATTTGGGGACATCTCTTTTCTTTATTCTCTCCTCCCTCCCCTTTCCTCCTCACCCCCCTTCCCTCTTTGTTGTTGTTCGGTCCCTCAGTCCTGTCCCACCCTTTACGACCCCAAGGACAGCAGCACGCCAGGCTTCCCTGTCCGTCACCAACTCCCGGAGGTTACTCAAACTCATGTCCACTGATTCAGTGATGCCATCCATCCGTCTCATCCTCTGTTGTCCCCTTCTCTTCCTGTCCTCAATCTTTTCCAGCATCAGGCTCTTTTCCAATGAGTCGGCTCTTCACATCAGGTGTCCAAAGTATTGGAGCTTCAGCAGCAGTCCTTCCAGGGTTGACTTCCTTTAGGATTGGCTGGTTTGACCTTCTTGCAGTCCAAGGGACTCTCAAGAGTCCTCTCCAGCACTACAATTGATGCCAAAGCATCAATTCTTTGGCACTCAGCCTTCTTTATGGTCTAACCCTCACATCCATACATGACTACTGGAAAAACCTTAGCTTTGATTCTGCAGACCTTTGTCAGCAAAGTAATGTCTCTGCTTTTTAATCTGCTCTCCAGGCTTGTCATAGCTTTTTTTTCCCCCCGGTTTAAGCTAAATGAAGTTCTCTTCCTATTTCTAATTTCTTAATCTGAACTCATGTTCAGCACTGAAATGCCAATTTAAGTCTAATACTTTACTCATCTTTGGATTTGGATGTAGCCAAAGATGGTAGCTATTAATTTTTAGATGTGTATTAGTGGAGGATAATTTTTAGAACATTAACTAAAATTCTCATGAACCTAGCTATCCTGTGGGATTTCCTTGTCCCTTGAGTTCTAGTAAATTTGGCTTAAGCCTACAAATTCTAAAAACTGTAAAAGTTCAAAGCCTTCCCCGCAATTTCTATGAATTCCCAAGGCTTTAGTATCTAATCTCCTTGTATCTGGTTTCCACATTCACACATGCTGTCTTCTCTTTGACCCCAAACTTAAGTTTGCTGCTGCTGCTGCTGCTAAGTTGCTTTAGTCATGTCGGACTCTGTGTGACCCCATAGACAGCAGCCCACCAGGCTCCCCTTCCCTGGGATTCTCCAGGCAAGAACACTGGAGTGGGTTGCCATTTCCTTCTCCAATGCATGGAAGTAAAAAGTGAAAGTGAAGTCGTTCAGTCATGTCCAACTCTTCGCGACCCCATGGACTGCAGCCTACCAGGCTCCTCCACCCATGGGATTTTCCAGGTGAGAGTACTTAAGTTTAGTCCCCTTTATTTGTTTCCACACCAGTCCAGTGAGTTTGATAAAATGTATTGATTTCCCTCGGGGGTGGGGGTTGTTGAGGAAAGGAATTTCAGGAGATGCCTAATTAAGCAATGCAGAGCCCTCTACCAACCCACTATCTTTCACTTTGTCCTTCCTCTTTCCCCCCCAGTCCCCATCTGCTTGTGAGCTAAAGAGTCCTCCTATTTCAAGCAATCCAGTGTATCAGCCGTATTAAGTGTCTTGAGGTTGCCCTTGAGGGAGGTTCCATCCTCTATCCACAGTGATTTATCCAAGTATTGTTTCCAAATAAGTATCAGTCAGTTCAGTTCAGTCGCTCAGCGGTGTCCAGCTCTTTGTAACCCCATGGAATGCAGCACGCTGGCAGACTTCCCTGTCCATCACCAACTCCCAGAGCTTGCACAAACTCATATCCAAGTTGGTGATATCATCCAACCATCTCATCCTCTGTTGTCCCCTTCTCCTCCTGCCTTCAATCTTCTCCAGCATCAGGGTCTTAGTATTCTCTATAAGACACGTTAAGGCAAATAAAATGTGTTACATTTTGTGACAGTGATAGTAACCTTCTGAAGGAGACTTTGTTATTATTCCCATTTTGCAGATCAATCATGAGGCACAATCAAGCTAAGCCAGTTGTCCACATGTTTATATTTGATAAGTAGCACACCCAGATTGCAACTGTTCTGTCTGACTCTACAGTCCATTGGTTTTTGTAAGACGCAGTGATCTTGAGGTTGTCCCAGGAAAGTCTAGATGAAGGATCATTATTGGAGGAAGGAAAATGGGAACAGGCCACTTTCTTCCATATTCAGGAAGGGACTGGCAGGCAGAAATGTCTATAGAAGATATTTCCCTGTGCAAATCCTAGTGAGAATAAAGCTGCTGCTGCTGCTGCTGCTGCTAAGTCACTTCAGTTGTGTCCAACTCTATATGATCCCATAGACCGCAGCCCACCAGGCTCCTCCGTCCATGGGATTCTCCAGGCAAGAGTACTGGAGTGGGGGCTACTGCCTTCTCTGAGAATAAAGCTAGAACACCCCAATTGTTACTTTGAAGTGACCTGATAGAGATACATCCATAGCTTTCAAACCCAACAGAGGAATGTATCTTGAAGTGGTATTTATCCCAAGAACCAGAAGTACTTAGACTTAAACATTATCCACTTCAGAAAATTGCAGGGCTAAACAGCTAGACCTTGAGGACATTATGCTAAGTGAGATAAATCAGATGGAGAAAGGCAAATACTTTGTATCTCTTAAATGTAGAGGGGATAGAAGCCAAACTCAGAGACAGAAAGTAAAATGGGTGTTACCAGGGGATGGAGGGTGGGTACCTGCTTTAGACATCGATGTTTACAGGATAGACACTGTATAAAGATACAGACTTGCAACAGGTAGTAAATAAGTCCTGGAGATCTACTGTGCAGCGTAATGAATATAGACAACAATATTGTTTTATAATTGTCAAGACTAGATCTTAATTATTTCAACCACTAAAAAGAAATGGTAATTATGTGACATCATAGCGGTGTTAATTATTGCTACAATGGCAATCATACTACAACATACAAATGAATCAAATAAACATGCTGTACACCTTAAATTTATGCAACATTATGTCAAGTATATTTCAATTGAAAAATAAAGAAAAAAAATGACTGAAGAAACTGACCTCAAGGAAAATGAAGTCATGATTGAGGGAGCATCATTCAAAAGGTCCAGAGGCTAACTCTAAGGATGAAAACGGATGGCTGAATTTAAATTGGTAAATGAACCAGCTAGCCTGTGGACTCTCCCTGCTGATGCTAGGAACCTATTAAGTCACTGAGAATCTGCCTAAACCTTACATAGCAGAATAGAGCCCAGAAATGAAGTCTATACAAATAGGTGAGCAATCGCACCTGAAATCTGTGTTTAGCAAAAATTGTAGAGGGAAATCCTAAAGGGATGCCCCTTGTCATCACCCTGTATATTTTACAAGAAATCACCATCAGGAATTCCCTGCTAGTTCAGTGGTTAGGACTTGGTGCTTGCACTGCTGGGGCCCAGGTTCCATTCCTGATTGGGGAACTAAGATTCGCAAGCACAGCAAGACCAAAAAAGAAAAAGAAGGAAGAAAATCACCAGGTGCTGTGCTAGGCACTCTAGATATAAGGGCAAGAGAAAGCAGAGTTGTTCCCCTCAGAGAACACCTAGTCTAGTGGGGAAGGAGATGTGGGTTCAATCCCTGGGTTGAGAAGATCCCCTGAAGAAGGAAACTCACTCCAGTATTCTTGCTTGGAAAATCCCAAGGATAGAGGAGTCTGGCGGGCTACAGTCCATGGGGTCACAAAGAGTCAGATTGACTTAGTGACTAAACAACAGCAAAATTGGGACTCAGAGTGGGGAAGCCTAAGGTTACATGGGGTTGGGATTTTTATTTAAGGGTCAAAGTCAGCCCTCTGCCCTCTTACACTACTGAAAAGAAGGACCTGAGTTGAGCACTTGACATTGAATTAAGACACGTTCAGTCTTGCTGCTCTATAGCAGGAGTGCTCATCTGTGAACCTCATGGAACTGTCTTAAAGACCCCCCGTACAGTTTCTGTTCTCACCTTCCACCAGGTTGTGAATATGAGCAATTCCTTGGAATTTTCTTATTCTGAGTCCTCCTTGAATGGGGGATGCTTTTAGAACCTGCTTTTGATTATTCCCTTGTCCATTTGCTTAATTTGCTTATTATCCTGTTTATTTAATTATTCCTGTAATTATTCTGAGCCAGAGAATGACCAAAATTCTTAGCATGACAGATCCCTTATGACCTGACCCCTTTCATCCCCTCTCTAGTTCCCAACCTGGAACACACTTTTCTTTTTTCACGACCATATCTTCCCATTCAATTGCCTTGGGAAAGTTTTCCTCATCTGCTTCAGGCACTGCCTCCTTTATTTTCTCACCTTGATTGAAGCTCTTATCATCTCATAGGCTATTTGTGCCTCACCAGGTAAACCCTGAGTTTCTCCTGAGTTTCACAGGTAAGAACTGTGTCATATTCTTCTAGACAATTCTAGCACCTAAGACCCAGCACACAGTAATGAGGTAGGCCCTTGATAACTACTCAATGGATGGGGCCTTCCTGGTGGCCTAGTAGTTTAGAATCCACCTGCCAATGCAGGGGTCACAGGTTTGATCCCTGGTCCAAGCCTTGGCAACTAAGCCCGAGAGCTACAACAACTGAGCCCACATACCTCAAAGAAGGGTAGCCCCCGATCACAGCAATTAGAGAAAGACTGAGTGCAGCACAACCAAAAAATAAAAATCAGTAAATCTTTAAAAAATATGTTCAGTGGATGGAAGCAGAAGTGAGTAAATGAATGATTAAATACCCCTTGATCCAGGCCTCTAGCATTCCAGGAAGGTTCGTCTTCAAAAGTCCTGGTAAGTTATTTCCCTTAAGCAGCTCAGAAAGTAGCATCTGGAATATCAGCTCTTGAAGGTTCCCGAAATAACCTCCTCCAACAATTTTATTTTACAGATGAGGAACTGAGATTTGCAGAAAAGAGACTTGTCCAAGGTCACTTCTGCCTTACTCTGCACTTACCCCTCTAATCACTAGTGGTTACAGGTGCTTTGGGCTTCCCTGGTGGCTCAGAGGTTAAAAGCGTCTGCCTGCAATGCGGGAGACCTGGGTTCAATCCCTGGGTCAGGAAGATCCCCTGGAGAAGGAAATGGCACCCCACTCCAGTATTCTTGCCTGGAGAATCCCATGGACAGAGGAGCCTGCTGGGCTAGAGTCCACAGGGTCGCAAAGAGTCGGACACGACTGAGCAGCTTCACTTACAGGTGCTTCAGTCTTCCAATTTTGAGCTTGGATGCAATCTATCCAGTCCATGGGATTCCCCAGGCCAGAATACTGGAGTGGGTAGCCTTTCCCTTCTCCAGGGGATCTTCCCAACCCAGGGATTGAACCCAGCTCTCCCACACTGCAGCAGATTCTTTACCAGCTGAACCACCAGGGAAGCGCAAGAGATTTTTTTTTTTTTTAATTAAAATTAATGACTGATCTACAAAGAAGCCTGTTAGTGTCACAATTATCCGGGGACCTGGAGAGACACTCTGGCGGGTGGAGACTGACAGAGGCAATGAGGTCATCTGGTGTCTGTATTTATCAATAGGGATCTTAATTCATTCCCTCCAGGAAAACGCTCAGCATTTCATGGGGAATTTTAAAAGCTTGTTGTTTACAATAAGATCCATCCCTGTGGCTTCAGCTGGGCCTATTGTTCCTTGCTGCTCAATGAAAGTACAAAGTGGGATTCAAGTCAATGTGGGCTGATATTGAACAAGTGTACATATGGCATTGGTAACATCGAATTATCCCAGTCATTGGGAGGGCAACTAATCTCAACTGTGTGTTGTAGCCAGGAACTGAAAGTTATTACAGTGTTGAATTCTTCACGAGAGGTTTTGTCTGGAGAGAATTCCATAAAAGTGTAATTCTCTTGCCGATCAAACAAGAAGCAGTCAGATTTCACAGGCCTCCCCAGGGCTGCCTGGCCATTGCTCTCCCCTTTGGGTTTGCAGAACCCCAATCTTCTCCTTCCATATTGTATCCCCAGGGTCTCGGACACAGTTCAGTTCAGTTCAGTCACTCAGTTGTGTCCAACTTTTTGCCACCCCATGGACTGCAGCACGCCAGGCCTCCCTGTTCATCACCAACTCCCGGAGTTTACTCAAACTCATGTCCATTGAGTCAGTGATGCCATCCAACCATCTCACCCTCTATCATCCCCTTCTCCTCCTGCCTTTAATCTTTCCCAGCATCAGGGTCTTTTCCAGTGAGTCAGTTCTTCCCATCAGGTGGCCAAAGGATTGGACCTCCAGCTTGAACGTCAGTCCTTCCAATGAATATTCAGGACCATCTCCTTTAGGATGGACTGGTTGGATCTCCTTGCAGTCCAAGGGACTCTCAAGAGTCTACTCCAACACCACAGTTCAAAAGCATCAATTCTTCAGCTCTCACCTTTCTTTATAGTCTAACTTTCACATCCATACATGACCACTGGAAAAACGATAACCTTGGCTAGACAGACCTTTGTTGGCAAAGTAATGTCTCTGCTTTTGAATATGCTGTCTAGGTTGCTCATAACTTTTCTTCCAAGGAGCAAGTGTCTTTTAATTTCATGGCTGCAGTCACCATCTGCAGTGATTTTGGAGCCCCCCAAAATAAAGTCTGCTGTCATTTCCACGGACACAGCTGGAGCTCACTAAATGTTGGTGAAATAATAAATCAAGAAATAAAAGAATGAGTGTTTGCCTACTATAGTCATTAAGTTTAGGTTTAGCTATATAGAACTGAAACCAAGATAAGAGGTTTGAAAAACACAGAGGTTTCTTTCTCTTTAACACAAAAAAGAGGTAAGAAAACCAAATGGACATGCGGGCTCCCCAGTAACCAGGGATCCAGCTCATTTTATCTTTGTGCCTCCTCCTTCTATACTCAAGGTTGTCTCAAGGTCAAAGGTGGCTGCCATGACACCAACCATCAAGATGACGATGAAGGCACAAGGAAGGGGGAGGGGGGAACACCACACCTAGTCAGGCAGAACTTTCATTTTTTTGGCCTTGCCCTGCAACTTCCAGGATCTTAGTTCCCAAACCAGGAACCAAACCCAGACCCCTGGCAATGAAAGCACTAAGTCCGAACTACTGGCATTCTCAGGGAATTCCTTAGAGCTCCAACTATCACCTTCCATCTCCAGAACTCTTTTGATCTTGTAAAACGTAAACTATGAAACTATGCATGTTTTAGAAACCCTGACTCTCCATTCTCCCCTCCTCCTAGCCCCTAGCAATCACCATTCTACTTTCTTTATGAATTTGACTGCTCTAGGTCCCTCATGTAAGTGGAATGATACAATAGCTATCCTTTGGTAACTGGAATATTTCACTTAGCTTAATGTCCTCAAGTTCCATCCACTCATGTTGTAGCATGTGTCAGAATTTCCACCCTTTTTAAGGTTGAATAATATTTCACTGTAAGTACAATATGTACCACATTTTGCTTATCTATTTGTGTCAGTGAACATTCAGATTCTTTCCGCTTTTTGGTTATTGTAAAGTATTGCTATGAACTCTACTAAATACATCAAGTAGATCACTTTTAAAGAGCTTGCCAAAGAGTCCCAGCCAACTTCCACTTATTGTTTACTGGCCAACCTTGACAACAAGGGAGTAGCCTTTTAACCTGGGCACATTGATCATCCCAAAAGATACATTTCCCAAATAAAAAGAGAAAGAGACAATACTGAGTATTAGCAGACCATGCCCCTGCCTGACTGAGTCTCATCAAAATGCCCATTTATATTGCATTAGTGATAGAGTGTGCAACACAGCACTGTTGTATATTATATACAAAAGCGGTTAAGATCAATCCTAAGAGTTCTCATCACAAGGAAAAAATTTTTTTTCTATTTCTTTAATGTGGTATCTACATGAGATGACAGATAATCACTAAACTTTTTGTCATTTCATATTGTATATAAGTCAAATCATGATGCTGTACATCTTAGGCCTGTACAGTGCTCTATGTCCATTATATCTCAATAAAATTGGAAGAAAATAGTGCTCACTGATCCCAAAATAATCCTGTGTACTTCCACGTCTGAACTTTCCTCCAAGACAGTTTGTCTGTGTTTCCAGAAAGTTTCTTCCTGTAATAGACAGACATGTTCAGGCCTGAATAATAATTCTCCTGTATGGCCTTCAGAGCCTTTTCACATACCTAGTTGCTCATCTCCAGACCCACATTTGCAATGATGCATTTAACATCTCCCCACTTGGAAATTTCCTGGCATTTTAGTTCAACAGATCAGAAAGGGCAATTATCCTCCCGTTGCTCCCCACCCACTGAGCAGCTCTTCCTTCTGACTTCCTGATTTCAAATGCAGTAGGTTTCCTTTATGTAACCTCAGAGTATTCAGTATGGTCGTTTGTACTGTGAAGCCCAAAAAAAGAGGAATAGCTTAGAACACTTTTCAAGTGTATTTGTTCACGGAAGCCTTTTCTTCTTTCATGGAACAATTCTAGGGATAAAAGAGCTAACCAGCATATTATGGGAGAATAAAGAAAGTGAAAGTTGCTTAGTCATGTTCGACTCTTTGTGACCCCATGGGCTATACAGTCCATGGAATTCTCCAGGCCAGAATACTGGGGTGGGTAGCCTTTCCCTTCTCCAGGGGATCTTCCCAACCAGGGATCAAACCCAGGTCTCCCACATTGCAGGTGGATTCTTTACCAACTGAGCCACAAGGGAAGCTCAAGAATACCAGAGTGGGTAGCCTATCCCTTCTCCAGGGGATCTTCCTGACCCAGGAATCGAACCGGGGTCTTTATTATGGGAGAACAGGCACCAAACCTGGAAACTCAGACTTCATCAAGCCCCTCTCACCTTTGGTACTTCCCAAAGCACCTGCATTTTATCTCCACAAAGTCGTCCTCTTTCCTTTCCTTCCCTTCTTTCTTGTTAAATTAATTCAATAAGGAAGTCCTGAGACTAAGGTGGTTTTTCTTCCCTGGTGGCTCAGCTGGTAAAGAGCCCACCTGCAATGTGGGAGACCTGGGTTTATCCCTGGGTTGGGAAGATACCCTGGAGAAAGGAAAGGCCACCCACTTCAGTATTCTTCCCAGGAGAATCCCATGGACAGACAGGCCCAGTGGGCTACAGTCTATGGGTTCGCAGAGAGTCAGACAACTGAGCGACTAAGCCCAGCACAATATCTTAATGTCCTCTGGAAGCAAACTAGAATCCAAGCCTTAAGCGCCTGGAGGTTAGGAAATCAAAACCTAAGGACAATCAATCAGAAACAAGCAGGCTTTATCTTGCAGCAGTCAATCATGTCCTTACTTTGCTTTGCCTTCCCTGTATAAGTCTCTCCTCCAGCCCCTGCCGGTGACCAACTGCTCCTAGCCACGTCCCGTTTGTGGCTGTCCACTTTAATCAATTTTTACTGAAATCCACTCTTAAACTTTTCCCTATGCCTTAGTTCATCTTTTAAAGCTGTCTTGCATTTCTTTCTCTCTCTTTTTAAAATTATGTATTTGACTGTGTCAGGCCTTAGTTGGCAAGTGGGATCTTCCTTGCAGTCTGCAGGGTCTTTTTAGCTGCAGACTGCAGGATTCAGCTCCCCTACCAGGGACTGAATGCCAGGCCCCCTGCACTGGGAGTCAAGGGAGGCAGGATGCTTTCCTGGTGGCTCAGAGGTGAAGAATCTGCCTACAATGCAGGAGACCTGGGTTGAATCCCTGGGTCAGGAAGATCCCTTGGAGAAGGGAATTGCAACCCACTCCAGTATTCTTGCCTGGAAAATTCCATGGGCTGAGGAGCCTGGTGGGCTAGAGTCCATGGCACTGTAGAGTCGGACCAGACTGAGTGACTAACAGTTTGCTTTCACTTTTCTGCACTGGGAGCATGGAGTCCAACCAGAGGACCACCCAGAAAGAGCCCCATCCTTTCCTAAGGCTACCATTCCACGTTACCTAGGGCGACTTCTCCTGTCTCCCCCCACCCCACCCTCACCCATATTCTTTCCCTCCTCAAACTGCGTACCAGTACCCATGCGGGGCTCTAGGCAACAAAGGAGTGTGGTCCTCTGTCCCGCGCTTGGCATTGCATAAGACATTGCTTGGGCAGTAATCACAGAGTAACAGTAAAATGGCAAGCATGTTGGGCACCGCTAAGGAGAGGAGCATGATGCAGTGTGGTTCTCTGGGAAGGTCCCTGGGCGGAACAGAGAGCTAAGGGTTACATACGAATTAGTTAGGCAGATGGGAAGGAAGAGCTCTTAAGGACAATCAGAACCTCTTGTGCTAGGCAGAGCTGTAGCAGAGACAGTCTGGTGAGGAAGGCTGAAAGCTGGCCCAGCATCTGCAGGACATCGTGATGGCCGTGGTCTAGGTGGACAAAGGGCGGCCAGGGAGACAGGTGGGGCCTTGAAGGGCTTGTTAAGAATTTTTATCTTTTACCTTGAAACCTGAGGGTGATTTATCCCTGTTTCCATCTTGAAAAGTTAACTTTGTCTGCTGTGTGGAGGACATGGGACTATAGAATGGCAGGATGGATACACAGAGACCAGACAGATTATTCAAGTGTTCTCATCAATGACGGTGGTGGTGACTTAGGCCAGAGAAGACATGATGGCCCTGGAGAAATGAGGATGGACTCAAGTGGTACTTCAAACAGTAGAATCAGTAGGGCATTGTACTGGACTATACTAAGTTATTTGGATGGGTTTCTTTTCTTGAAGACAAAAGTCTGTGTCTTATTTATTTCTTGGTTCCTCATACCTAACTGCAGACGTTGCATTTGGTAGGAGATGATCATTAAATTTGCAGAATTGATTTGCATACGGAAAGTAAAGGTTTGAGGAAACCCAAACCAAAAGGTGCATTTTGACGCAAAAAGGGGCAGGTCCCACCCTGCTGTACAGTTCCTGAGGAAGGCAGATTGAGTTGGGTGCCCCAGGGGTGCATGTCAGGGCCCAGCGTGGAGACACAAAAGGCAACTCTGTCTCTCCCATACCTTTACCTGATGGCACAGGCATGGAACCACTTTGCCGAAAAAATGGAATCATACGATCACTTTCCTAATGGATTAGGAAGTTAGACGGACCCCTATCAAGACATGTAGTTCCAACTACTGAAGGAAGAGAGATTTGAGGACTTATTTCAAATTAACATTTTGCAAAAAAGAGCAGTTGCTGGACCACTTCCATTCCTATGGCAATCATTATTTTTAGATGTCAGAATCTGTGCCTGAAGTTAGAGGAAATAAACGAATGAACTGAGACTTCCCTCGTGGTCCAATGGCTCACACTCAGTGCTCCCAGGCAAGAGGGCACAAGGTTTGATCCCTGCTCAGGGAGCTAGATCCCACACACTACAACTAGGAGTGCTGCAGCTACGACCCGGCACAGCCAAATAAATAAGTAATCTTTTTAGTCCAAAAAAAAGAAGAACCCACAATGGCCCAAGAGTTGGCTTTTTTGTTTGTTTTTGTTTTCATGAATTACTGCAGCTCAGTATACACAGTGTGTACCACCAAACAGTAGTTATCGTGATCAACAGTGCTTGTGAAGACCGGAAGTAAAATACCATTTCACTCCAGCCATAAACAGAGTTAACTTCTGTCAGAGATGCTGAAGAAAGTTCTAGACTCAGAGGTCAATTCTTGCCTCTTTTGTTTCATTCCTGACGCGACTCCATGCCAGAAACAAAGGCCTCCTTGTCCTCTCTCGTCTCCCTCTTCACTCTAAGAAATGCTAGCATTCTCCCTAAACCTTTCTCACTGACCCCATACCATAATTACAATCCAAACTGAAACTTTCCCAGTGTTCAATGCTCTCACCTAAGGGACAGACTTAGAAATGGAAAAATATTTTCTTTGAAACACAGCAGCGCTGTCAACATCTGTGATGGTTTGTAAGTGATTAGACTATACAGGAACAGGGGTGGTTTAAGGGAATTGCGAAACAGTCGCTGGTCACGGGTAACTGGAGGAAAAGAGGGTGCCTGAGGGGAATTGCTCAGTCAGGGCTTCTTTTTCTTTTCCTTTTTTTTTTTTTTTGTTCCTGCCCTTAGTTGCTGTCTGAGTCTGAAAAGGTCATAGGCCTAATTATACCTGTGGACACCACATAATAGAAGCATTAACATGGGGCCCAGTGACCCTCCAGAGAGCTCCTCCTGCCCCCGGCCTGAAAGTTCCCAAACCAGTCACATCAAAAAGCCCATGAAATGGGGATGACGTTAAGGAATTACGAAGGGATTTTTTTTAGATGTGATCATGATATTGTGGGTATGTTCGAGAAAGAGAAAGAGAGAGAGGTGAACACGGGAATATTAACAGATGAAAAAATAGAATGTCTGGGATCGTCCAGAAGATGATCCCATTGCGGGCAGGGGAGGGGTGGAGAAGAAAGGAAGCATGCGGGCCTGGTATTGATCGATGCTGCCGCTGGGTGGTGGGACCGTGAAGGCCGCACACAATGCTCGCCTTGTGTGTGTGTCGGGGATTTTCTGTGATAAAAAGGTTTTGAAATACTGCAGGCAGGTTCTTTCTCAGAGACGCTAAGCAAGCCAGTCTTTCGACGCCCAGAAACCTCCACCTTGGCCAGGACACCAGCCTAAAGGTGCTGGTTTTCCTGCACGCTCCTCATGTGCCTAGAACATTACATGCTGAACTCGGCCTCCAGAGACAAGCAAACCTACGAAGGAGGTAACGACCCTCCCTCTCTCAATACGCAGAAATATGCACCACATCAACATTTTTTGCCCACTTCTAATCATGGGTGCCCCATGCCTGCCAGATTTTAGCCAACCAGTTCATTTCAGAAAAGGTTTTTAAGTTCTACAACTGTTGCCGTCAGGCACAAGGCCCTTGGGTAATGCACTCCTGAGAAGTGGTTAGAAAGTCTATGTTCAAAACATCATCTCTTCAGAAGCCATATCCACAACCTCACCAGCGAATGTCCCCTGCTGGGGGTTTTAGAACCCCTCAGGGCCGGGAGGTCTCCCTTAGACGGTGCAGTTCTCAGCCCCTCTGTCTGCCTTCACAGCAAGAAACTGAAGCCGCTCTTCCGGAGTTTCTGCCCACCCCCTGGTCTCTCCTTCCTTTGCAGAGTGCTGTCCAAGTAGGGCACCTGTCCCGTGTTGACTCAGGTGTTCTCACCAAGCAAATCAAGCAAGGTCGACAATGATCAACACAGCCACTCCCGTGTGCCCAGCACTGTCCAGCGTCCTAAAATAAAGAGGAGAGAGAGGAAAGAAAGGCAAGATGGAGGGAGGCGGGGAGGGAGGGAGGGAAACAGTGGGGGAGGATGGAAGGAGGGGAGGAGACAGGGAAAGGAAAGGGAGAGAGAAAACGGAGGAAGGGCAAGAAGGGAGGAAAGGAAGAAAGAGGGAAAGATAACTTCCTAATTAGCTATCTTCCGTGACTTTCAGACACCAATACAAAACTTCAAGAGGGAAAGAACTAAGCCTGATGTTCAAAATGTTGCCTTTACTTTTTCTCCATCACTTGGGTTCAAAAGGCTAGTTCTGCAGTTGCATCATCTGGGCCCAGATCATCTGATGGAGGCAGCATCCAGCTTGATGATTCAATTAACTCAACGGGTGACTAGATAGTTTTAAAAGTCCTTTGTGTCAGCACAGCTCGTTTGTCTGTATCAGAGGCAAAGGCAGCTCTACAGATGCTTCAAATCACCCTCGAAGGCTCTCCCAAATGGATTGGACACCATGATTTGTCAAAAAAAATAGAACACTGCCTGGTAGACTTCTTCCCAAACAATGGGTCCGGATGTGAGCTTGAAAAATGTCCCTTGTGCTTGTCTCATTTTAAAGCATACGGTTAAGACTTTGGCATGATTTATTTGTTGGTTGGACATGTGGTGGAGCAGAGGGAAGGGGGCAGAAATTACATGACGATTTAAAACGTAACAGATTTTGTTTGGCACTCCTTGGTGGGAACTTGAAATCAAATACAGTAGCAAAGTCATCCGTCAAGGGCAACTTGCTCTGATGTCCAAGAGAACCTCCTTAAAAACCTATAAGTCATCCATGTAAGAAATACGTGACACTTTCATTCCTTCCATCCTTCATGTCCTGGGGATATAAGATGCAAAGAATGAGATCTTGGATTGTAAATCATAGTGACTGGTTGTTAAATCGGAGACAAGGCCCATAGGTTAGTCTGCGTTCAACATTATTCGTTTCCATCTCTCTCTCTTCCCACCCCTGTCACCTCCTGGACGCCTCAGACCCAGTTGGCTTGTTATCCACCTTCATTTATCTTGGTATGAATGACATAATGGGAAATTGTTAAGGCTTGAAGGAATTGTAAAGAAATGGTCAGCTGAAAGATTAAACGTGGTCCTACCCCCATTTTGAGAGACTTGTGATAAAACTTAATGATAAATGAGGGAAAGGGGGAGAAATTGAATTAAACCAGCAAGTTGTTTTCTCATCCTGAAACCATACAATCGACTCTAATCCAGTTCTTTGTGACTGTGACTTCACATGAGCAGCTGCTTGGAAGATCTTTCATAATCTGATGACTCATCCGAGGATGTAAACACCAGTTTATGTCCTCTCCTGCACCTAAAAGAAGTCACAGTTGTAAAGGGTCTAGGTCATAGAAAGAAAATAAAGGAATTACTTTAGGGGACTTCCCTGGTCCAAAGGGTAAGACTCCACGCTTCCAAGGCAGGGGACCCAGGTTCCATCCCTGGTCAGGGGACTAGATCCCACACACCACAGCTAAGACCCAGCAAAGCCAAGTAAATAAATAAATACTGTTAAAAAAAAAGTTGCTTTAGAGGTGGGGGAAGGATGGACTGGGAGGTTGGGATTAGCAGATGTGAAATATTACATGTAGAATAGATAGACAACAAGGTCCCCCTGTATAGCACAGGGAACTATATTAAATATCCTGATACAAACCATAATGGAAAAGGATATTAAAAAAATGTATGTATATGTATAACTGAGTCACTTTGCTATATAGCAGAAATTAACACATTGTAAAGCAACACACTTCATATTTTTTAAGTTAAAAAAAGTTGCTTTACTTTATGTAACACCAGCTTAAATGCGGCCTTGAGTCCCATTTAGAGAAGTGTGTGTGTGTGTGTGTGTGTGTGTGTGTGTGTGTGCATGCACGCATGCGCAAACGCACACATTAGGCAAATACAGGAAAGGAGTAAGAAGTTGGATCACTCTGCCCATTTCCAATATCTGCACCTGGAACCTTTCTGTCATTCAGTCATTAAGTCACGACCGACTCTTTGTGACCCCAAGGATTGTAGCATGCCAGGCTTTCCTGTCCTTCACCATCTCCTGGAGTTTGCTCAAAATCATGCCCATTGAATCAGTGATGCCATCCAACCATCTCATCCTCTGCCACCCTGTTCTTCTCCTGCCCTCAATCTTTCCCAGCATCAGGGTCTTTTTCCAATGAGTCAGCTCTTCGCATCAGGGAGACCTTCTACCCGAGCTCAAAGCTTCCATGCAGTTCTGGAGAGGATGCTCCCAGGGGCTGCCAATCCTGGATGTGGGGGTCTCTGCTCCACACAGTCCTGCGTGCAGTGGAGCCTGGAAGCCAGGAGGGGATGTGGCAGGGTGACGGAGCAATTATCTCCTTCCACAGTGTCGGAGGGCCCAGTGCTCTTACACCTCCCCAGGGATGCAAGCAGGGCCAGGCTAACCCCATCTGAAAAGCTCTTTTTGCAGAAGGAAAAAAAAAGTTATTTCAGTCGAGAAACTGACACACTGATTTACATTGGTTCTGGCAGGGAGCTGGCAGGAGAGGAAGTTTTTACAAATGGATAGTGGCCCTCGAAATGGCCCACAGCCATCAGTCATTGACAGCCTCCGTGTCCCAGCGTGGCATCCTCCTGAGCGGAAAGAAGCCTTGCAGAAACTGTCTTTTCACATGTGATCATCTAGGTCCTCCGAGAACAGTAAGAGGGCAAAGCGGATCAAAACAGTGGGCGGAAAGAAATGGAAATGAATTAAAATACACACACAACTAAAGCACAAGCTGGGAGGTGAATGTGGAGTCACTCTTCTAGTCCGGCCCACAGCATCAGAGTGGTCAACAGCCCCCACAAGAGCCCACCGCCGACACCCCATTCTTCTCTTCAAGGCCAGGGAGAAGACTCAGACTAGAGGGCTTCCTATGTTCCAGGTCAAGGAGAAAAGCCTGCTCATCTACAAGTCATTCTTCTTTCTCTCCTTATCCTGGACACTCTCCATGGCCTGTTTCCCCGGGTTACAAGAGATTGGCCTGCAACCTCAAATTCGGGTTTGTTAATTTAGGGAAAAACATAATGGTCAGAAGGACTGGGCTTCTCATGTCCGTGCCCCACAAATACTGAGCTTGGGGTCTATAGCCCAGAAGCCACAGCTACTGACGCCACAGCAAGAGAAGCCCCAGCAACGAAAAGCCCACACACCACAACTAGAGAGGAAGCCAGCTTCCCGGAACTAGGAAACAGCGCGAGCAGCAAAGATGACCCAGCACAGCCAGAAGTAAGCAAGAGTTATTTAAACGTCATAGGGATGCTTAAACATCATGGGCATGCTGTTCCATGTACAGCATGGTAACATAGTTAATAATATTGTATTGTATTTTTAAACACTGCTAAAAGTAAACATTAAAAGCTGTCATCACAAGAATAAAAAGATTGGTAACTATGTATGGTGTTGAATGTTAACTAGACTAGACTTATATGGTAATCATTTCAAAATGTATACAAATAGTCAAATCATTGTGTTGTACACTTGAAACTAATATAATGTTATATGTCCATTAAACCTCAATTAAAAAATAATTTTTTTAATTGACCTCTGCGTAGGGTCTCCATGCCCCCAGGAGCCAGGGGGCACAATCCTGCCTGCCATCACCTGCACTGCTTGAGTCCTGAGAAGAATATGCTACCTGCCATGGTCCCAGCCTTCCCGCACCCTCAGCCATCTCTGCCAAAGATGGGGAGAGCAAAACACTTTCTGTCCTTCTCCAAGACCAGGGTAGTTTTATTCGACAGAGCCTTGTTTCTAGAGAAACTATTCATTTGGGTATATCTGTAGATTGTTTGGCATCTTTTCTGTTAAGTATCCATATGCTCCTGGGATAAAATTATTAGAGTACTGACGTATTCTTCAGGTGCAGTATAGTCCCAAAGGGGACTCAGGAGGAAACAGTTATGAAAACAGAAACCAGAATCTCTTTTATCACAAAGTAAATAGTCATCACCGTGCCAAATATGTAACTTATGAAACCTTTCCCTTGGTTTCATAAAATAAAATTCTTTATACCCATCTATCTAAAAGTCCCACTTACAGATTTCACATGTGTAAAGATACTCATTGTAGAAATCTTTTTAATAATTAAAAAATTTGAAGAAGTCTGAGTAAATTATAATAAACGATTATAGATCCACATTTTATAATACCTTCTAAAACTTTAAAAGAATGATATAAATGTTCATGGAGTGACTTGGAAAGATGCCTAAAATACACTAAGAAAAAAAAAAACAAGTTACTTAACAAATATAACCCCATTTGTGTTAAAATATGTACACATATATACCAATCAAAAACAAAATATATTTTTCTACAACATGTAAATGTAAATGAGTAGAGAAAAGGGGAAATGGGAGTCTGATTCATGGAGAGTTTTCATTTTCCTGTATTATTTGAGTATTTTACAACACAAATGTATTTTTGCATTAGGAACATATTTACATATGAATTTTTAAAGGAAATATTGGGAAATATAATGAAATACTTTACCTCAGTTGGATGAAAAGAAGCTGTAGAGCCAAAATGCATTTACAGCAGAAGTCTCTTGGCATTTACCAGCCCTTCCAACAATGAAGAGACCATTTTGTTTGGCATAAAAGAAAAAAACCTGTGGCAAAAATCCAAGAGAACAGGAGAATCATATATTTTAATAAAATTAGGTTTAACCATCTGGTTAGATTAAAGATAACCCATCACCTGTTGAGAGCCACAAATCAGTACTAAATTTGAATCTACCCACCATGCAGGCAAAGATTAATTTGCCAAGCCCAGCAGAGATCCAACCCTAGTCACTGCTCTCCCACCAACAATACCTTTACTGAATAGTTTTCCAGCTCTCTTCTGTTCATAAAATGGAAGCAGAGAGCATAAGTCACATCTCACACAGCAGGGTGGCCAACATGCAGTAGGGAAGATGAGCAATTCACATAAGGTTTTCATAAATTCTCAACTGTTCATTCAATATCCTGTTGCAGAATATAATAAAAGGATGATTGGAGCTGTAAACACAGAGCTAACTGTTGTTGGATTATAACGTTTATGTTAATCAGCCTTTTTTTTCAGCTATTCAGCTGCAAAATTTCATCTACTTTCAAAGATAACTCTTCCTGAGAAGTAAAATGTTGACGCGACATTCTGCATCAAGATCACACACAGTTTGAAAGGCATTAATTCAAGCCTTACCACCCTCTCCCCCCAAAAATAAAGAAAGCAGGGAGTGAAGAACCATCACTTCCGCAGTGAGCAGTGTAATTTTGAAACTCATTCTCCCAGGATGCTGTCAAGAAAAGTTTGAATAAATTCTAGAGACACAATAGGCATAATTGCTTTCATTATTTCCAAGGCATTTTAACAACTATTGTTAGTGATACAACAACCCTATGGAATAGACAAGCAGAAATAAGAGTTCTAGTGTCACAGATGCTGAAATCGTGATAGATTTGAGTCCAAGATCAGACAGCTAGTTAGCAACAGTGCCAGGGTTAGAATCCAGGTGTGTTGACTCCCAAACAAGGTCTTGGAGAATTGCTTAAGTAAAATATCAGTTTCCTAGTTGGCAAAGACTACTTAGTCTCTAAAAATGATAAGATGAGTCATTTAGTCAAGTCTTAGAGAAATGACCTTCAACTCAGGGCAGGCCCTGAGCTCCTCTTAGAGAGGATAGAAATGGCCCCTGTCTGGGCCACACTCTTGCTGTTTTGCAGATCAGTCCTGGGCAGCTTCTAGTTGTTGTAAATATTTACACCAAACACTTGTCACAGCCCATGATGTTTCCAACCAAATCATTTTAAGGTCAGGATGCATGGGATCAGAAACATATTGGAAGGTGGCTACTCCGTGCTTTCTGGTCTTCAGACACTTGCACTGCCCACGGGCTCCCCAGCAAGGCACAGAATAAGCAGCAAGGGACCTTATCGATCAGTCCTTCAAACTTTTCCACCAAGATGACAGCCCACACCCCCATTAGTAAAGCTTCCAGACCGTAGAAATGACAGCTTCCTGGCTTCGGAGACGACTGGAGTTATCTGGAGATGTCTCCCTTCACACTACTCAGCAGAATCTCTCCTCCCCTGGAGAAGGACTCGCGCAGAGGACTCGGGGCTGTTTTTGCAGGATCAATGACCCGAATATATGGGAGTAAAACTCCCCTAGGGAATTAGATTCATGAGACTTGAAGCTTCCCAGGAATCTGAAAGAAATGGTGTTTCAGTTTTCATGGCCCACTAGAGCTGGTTGAAAGATCAGAAATAAAAGGTTATTGACCCGGGGATTTTCTTGGGAGGAGAAGGGCACGGAGACTGTAGTGTCTGGGTGCCTTCAACTCGGGGATCATAAAGGACTTTGTGGAGGCCACTGACTCTGGAGCAAATCAAAGCAGGGAAATGATTGGAAAATCTACTCTGCATTTTACTGGACTTTTATTGAAGGGTGTTACTAGGGGATGCTCTGCTTCCAGAAAGAAAAAGTTATATGGGCTTGTCTTGAGTTTCGTGCTCAAATTCTTATTCCTTTAATAATTTCTGCACTGGAGGAATTCCCTGACGGTCTAGCAGTTAGAACTCTGTTCTCTCAAGCCAAGGGCCCAGATTCCATCCTTGGTCAGGAAACTAAAATCCCACAAGCTTTGCAGCTCCCCCCCCAAAAAAAGATAGCTAATAATTTCTGCATTGGGACTTACTGAGGTCCACACAGCTCAGTTCCTGGTCTCCAAATCAGTAAAGAATTGGGTCTCTGGGGACTTCTCTTGTTATCTCCTAAAAAGTACCCCCTTGCCTTGCAACCAGGAAACAGAGCAAACATAAAATTCTCCTTCGCTTTGATCAAGGCAAAACGCCAGTCATCTGAAACTGCATTCGACAGAGTCCCCTCTGTCCACTAGGAAGTGAACTAGTAAACTGGCTCGTGAAATTGGAGAAAAGGACAAAAGAAAAAGTTCACTGATCAAAAAGCCATCATAGCCACTAAGACTAAACGTCTCCAGACATGACACTGAACACCCTTTGGGAAAGATTAGCCTTGTGGAAAGTGCTGGTGCCGACTTCCTCAGCGTGTCCGAAACATTCTCCAGCTCAGAGCAATCAAAAGGCCATGAAAATGCCACTTTCCCTCAGAACCGACAACAACCTGGAAGAGCCCTGTTCCTGGCCACCGATTACACACAGCCCGCGCCATTAACACGCAGCTTCACATGCTCCTTGGAGTCTGACACAGGTTGAGCTTGTTTTTCTGGTCCCCTGGGGCAAAAACGAAGCGCTAGCAAACAGTCATTTCACATTTTAAAATGCCCTTTTTTCTCCCAAACTTCTCCCCTGCCACCATCGCCGTGCAATACCTGAGCTCATTATCAGGAGAGGAACACGAAACACACATGTCAGCAGTCGGTGCCTCCCAGGCAAACAATGGGCCGTTGGTCATGGACAGTTGGCCACCAATGACTGGACCGAGACCAATGAACAACTTTACATAGGCCTCTGAGCAACCATTAAGTAGGGAGAACGAGGGGCTGAGTTAGGCTTGAATTAAATGACTTGCTAAGGCCTCTCAGGTCACCATCCATCTCCAGCCTTACAGTTCCCTGTGTCTTTTGATGGTTTCTGATTGGTGCGACATGTCCAAATTCCAGCTTTTCCCTTGGGTGCGTTACAAAGTAGAAAGGGACAGAAAGCAAATACACTGTTTGCATAGCAGTATATCCAGGATAACAGTCATAATCAGTCAGTAACAGGAGGGGTGTCATTCCTACAACGGCACAACTAGGAAACTTTAGGAGATAAAGCCACCAATGTCTATGTTTACAGCACTCCTTTCTTTCCTCCGAGTCTAAAAAGAAGTGGAGGTTTGCTCCTCCAGCTCTGGTCTCTGTGCTTTTGGTGCAGAATGAGAGAAACTGTAAGAATAGAGACGCAGACGTAGAGAACGAACTTGTGGACACAGCAGGGGAAGGAGAGGGTGGGACAAATTGGGAATGTACGTTGACATAGATACACCGCCATGTGTGAATGAGATAGCTAGTGGGAAGCCGCTGTATAGCACAGGAAACTCAGCTTGGTGCTCTGTGGTGACCTAGAGGGGCAGCATGGGGCTGGGGTGGGAGGGAGATCAAGAGAGACGGGATATATATATACATATAGCTGATTCTGTTGATGAGGTGGGGGGCAGGCTGTGTTCCCTCCTTGTTATTTGACCTGAGGCCAAACTACGGTGGAGTTAATGAAGATAATGTTGACCTCCTTCAAAAGCACACACTGCTGCACTCAGGGCCCCCTGCAGCAGGCCACCACTGACCCACGCCTCCGCCGGAGACTCCTGGACCCTCACGGGCAAGTCTGGGTCAGTCTCTTGTGGGGTCACTGCTCCTTTCTCCTGGGTCTTGGTGTGCACGAGGTTTTGTTTGTGCCCGCCAAGAGTCTGTTTCCCCAGTCCTGTGTGAGTTCTGGCGGCTGTAAGGTGGGGTTAATGGCGACCTCCTCCAAGAGGGCTTATGCCATACCCAGGTCTGCTGCACCCAGAGGCCCTGGCCCTGTGGCAGGCCGCTGCTGACCTGTACCTCCTCAGGAGACACCCAAACACAGTTCTATCTCAGTCTCTGGGGGTTCTCTGGGTCCTGGTGAGCACAGGTATGTTTGAGCCCTCTGAGCATTTCTGGGGGGTATGGGGTTTGATTCTAAATGAGATTCCGCCTCTCCTACCATCCTTCCTGGGGCTTCTTCGTCCTTGGACGTGGGGTATCTCAAAGGCGCTCCAGTGCAGCACAGCTGCTGCTCCAGCACCGCTGCTTAGTTCTACTGGCCATGGCCCCGCCCATCAAAACAAGACCCAGTTTCCCCCTCAGTCAGTCTCTCCCATCAGGAAGTTTCCATAAACCTCTTATCCATCACAGAGCAGACAGAATGAAAACCACA
Source organism: Ovis canadensis (assembly GCF_042477335.2). NCBI lineage: Eukaryota > Metazoa > Chordata > Mammalia > Artiodactyla > Bovidae > Ovis > Ovis canadensis. The sequence goes on along the minus strand of NC_091260.1, from coordinate 20,003,302 downwards.
ATCACAGAAAACTAACCAATCTGATCACATGGACCACAGCCTTGTCTAACTCAATGAAACTGTGAGCCATGCCGTGTAGGGCCACCCAAGACAGACGGTGGAGAGTTCTGACAAAATGTGGTCCACTGGAGAAGGGAATGGCAAACCGCTTCAGTATTCTTGCCTTTAGAACCCCATAAACATTATGAAAAGGCAAAAAGATATGACACTGAAAGATGAACTTCCCAGGTCGATAGGTGCCCTATATGCTACTGGAGATCAGTGGAGATATAACTCCAGAAAGAATGAAGAGATGGAGCCAAAACAAACAAAAAAAACCCCACCCTGCTGTGGATGTGATTGGTGATGGTAGTAAAGTCCGATGCTGTAAAGATCAATATTGCATAGGAACCTGGAATGTTAGATCCATGAATCAAGCAAACTGGAAGTGGTCAAACAGGCGATGGCAAGAGTGAACATCAACATTTTAGGAATCAGCGAACTAAAATGGACTGGAATGAGTGAATTTAACTCAGATGACCATTATATCTACTACTGTGGGCAAGAATTCCTTAGAAGAAATGAAGTCTGAAATAAAAGAGTCTGAAATGCAGTAGGTGGGTGCAATCTCAAAAATGACAGAATGACCTCTGTTCATTTCCAAGGCAAAGAGAGGAAAACAATAGAATGGGAAAGACTAGAGATTTCTTCAAGAAAATTAGAGATACCAAGGAAGCATTTCATGCAAATATGGGAACAATAAAGGACAGAAATGGTTTGGACCTAACAGAAGCAGAAGATATTAAGAAGAGGTGGCAAGAATATACAGAAAAACTATACAAAAAAGATCTTCACGACCCAGATAATCACAATGATGTGATCATTCACCTAGTGAAGGACATCCTGGAATGTGAAGTCATGAGCCTTAGGACACATCACTACGAACAAAGCTAGAGGAGGTGATGGAATTCCAGCTGACATTTCAAATCCTGAAAGATGATGCTGTGAAAGTGCTACACTCAATATGCCAGCAAATTTGGGAAACTCAGCAGTGGCCACAGGACTGGGAAAGGTCAGTTTTCATTCCAATCCCAAAGAAAGGCAATGCCAATACCACACCACCATACCTGCCTCCTGAGAAATCTGTATGCAGGTCAAGAAGCAACAGTTAGAACTGGACATGGAACAACAGACTGTTTCCAAATCAGGAAGGAGTATGTCAAGGCTGTATGTTGTCACCCTGCTTATTTAACTTATATGCAGAGTACATCGTGAGAAATGTGGGACTGGATGAAGCACAGCTGGAATCAAGATTACCGGGAGAAATATCAATAACCTCAGAAACGCAGATGATACCACCCTTACAAAGAGCTAAAGAGCCTCTTGATGAAAGTCAAAGAGGAGAGTGAAAAAGTTGGCTTAAAACTCAACATCAGAAAATGAAGATCATGGCATCCGGTCCCATCACTTCATGGCAGATATATGGGGAAACAATGGAAACTGAGAGACTTTATTTTGGGGGGCTCCAAAATCACTGCAGATGGTGATTGCAGCCATGAAATGAAAAGACACTTGCTCCTTGGAAGAAAAACTACCTAGACAGCATATTAAAAAACAGAGACATTACTTTGCCAACAAAAGTCCATCTAGTCAAAGCCATGGTTTTTCCAGTGGTCATGTATGGATGTGAGAGTTGGACCATAAAGAAAGCTGAGTGCAGAAGAATTGATGCTTTTGAACTGTGGTGTTGGAGAAGACTCTTGAGAGTCCCTTGGACTGCAAGGAGATCCAATCAATCCATCCTAAAGGAAATCAGTCCTGAATATTCATTGGAAGGACTGATGCTGATGCCGAAACTCCAATCCTTTGGCCACCTGACGGGAAGAACAGATTCATTGGAAAAGACCCTGATGCTGGGAAAGATTAAAGGTGGGAGGAAAAGGGGACAACAGAGGATGAGATGGTTGGATGACATCACAGACTCAATGGACATGAGTTTGAGTAAGCTCTGGGAATTGGTGATGGACAGGGAGGCCTGGAGTGTTGCAGTCCATGGGGTCGCAAAGAATCAGACATGACTGAGTGGCTGAAATGAACTGAACTGAACTGATAGCTGATTCACTTTGTTGTACAGCAGAAACTAACACAACATTGTAAAGCAATTATCTTCCAATTAAAAATAAATTAATAAAATAAAGAATGAGGGAATCAGATGGAGAGCCAGAGAGGAGACAGAAAAGGAAACAGGAAATAAAGAGGGGAAGAGAGAGGCTGGACCCATTGAGTATAGGACAGCTTTTGCTTGTTGGTGTTTGGGATTATTTTGGGGGTTAAGAATCAAGACTGCAGAAGAGAAGGAGGAGGACCACTGCTTTCTCCAAAGTCCTCTTGGAATGGGAAGACAAGATGTTGAAGATAATTTGGTATAAATTAAGGGTGTATTTTCCTCTGTCTTTTTGTGGTTTCTCCAGACACAAGTTAGAAATAAAGTCACTATTAGTTACATATTTTTTTTTCAGTTACACAATTATTTGTTTAAACCACCCGGAGACAGGGGCACATGAGGCCCCACTTGTAATCAAGTTATCACTGAAACCAGCAGTGTAAAAACAGAGCTCAAATAGGATTTTATAATCATGGCTGCTCAGAGCCCCTTTCAGTACTGAAACCCATTTTGGCTAACACAGCCCTTTCTTATCTTTGGATAAGGATGACACCTATGCGACTGCTAGCCCCTGATGTACTTGAAAGATAAAAGTATCCCGGGGTGACACTAACTGTAGCAGAACACTGATAAAAGCATTCAATCATCCAGATATCTGCCCTTGAGTAAACAGAAGATCTAGATGACGAACGGGAATTTTCTTTTCATCTGGATGTTTGCTATGAGGGAGACGTGGTCATTGACATCTAAAGCATTCAAACCTTGGTAGGTTTGATGCAAGGCATGCTGCTATCTCAGCAGAGAATAAGCCAAAAATAAAAGGACTAAGAAAGATGGATGATGGGATGGGTCCCTTGGGAGAAAAGATGGTCCATAGTCTAAATCTTGTATTCAGCAAGCACTGTGAACTCAGGCTCAGAGCCATACCTGGAGTACTTGACATACAGAGCAAATCATTTCTAACACCTTCCCTCTCTTCATAGGGCTTCCCTTGTGGCTCAGCTGGTAAAGAATCCACCTGCGGTGCGGGAGACCTGGGTTTGACCCCTGGGTTGGGAAGAGCCCCTGAAGAAGGGAAAGGCTACCCAGTCCAGTATTCCAGCCTGGAGAACTACATGGACTGCACAGTCCATGGGGTCACAGAGAGTCGGACATGACTGAGTGACCTTCACTCCCTCTCTTCAATACAACAAAATTAGTCTTAGTGGGATTTCCCTGGTTGTCCAGTGGTTAAGATTCTGAGCTTCAGAGGTACAGTCCATGGGGTTGCAAAGAGTCGGACGCATCTGAAATGACTTAGCACCCACACACACACAACTCTGTAAATATACCAAAATCGTTGAATTGTGAGAGTAAAGCAAATGAATTGTGTGGTATATAAACTATAACAATAAAAAGTTTTAAGTTATCACAATAAGATTTTAAAAGACAAAATCATTCTTAGTAAGTCATGAAGTAAGCCTGAGAAGAATCATGCCCAGAAAGGAAACAAAGACAGTGAAAACGTTTTTTTACTGCCTGTGTATAATTGTGCCTGTAAAAAATAATAATAATAGTAAATAATACAACACTTCAAGTATATAAAAGGGAAAAGCTAATGTGATAATACTTTTCAATTTACATTACTGTATTTTTTGAAAAAAAAAGAAAAAACTTACACATACATAGTGATCGGTTCCAGTAATGGATCTTGCCACTCACAGTCTGTTCCACTATTTCAAATATTAGACACAAGCCAAAGCTCCAAGTGATAGTGTTTCTTCACGCTGATGTCACTGTGCCATGATTTTCGTTTTGAATCTCCTCTTTAAATGCAGGAATATCTGGTCCCAAAGGGGTTGGAGACACTAATTGGTGCCCTGAGCTAGCTCTGCTGCTGCTGCTGCTAAGTCGCTTCAGTCGTGTCCAACTCTGTGCGACCCCATAGACGGCAGCCCCCCAGGCTCCCAATGATTCTAAATTGTTACAAACTTAGGAAACATACCAACCTCCGATTCTGCCCACGTTGGAGGACTCCTGTATAACTAGCAGTCCTCATAATTTAATTCCATGTTTTCATGAAATATAAAGGATGATAATAAAATATGTAAGATCTTTATGGGGGGGGGCGGGTAAATGGAGAAGGAAATGGCAACCCACTCCAGTATTCTTGCTGGGAAAGTCCCATGGACAGAAGAGCTTGGCGAGCTACAGTCCAGGGGGTTGCCAAGAGTCAGACACAACTTAGCAGACTAACTAGGCATGGAAAATAAAACAAACTTTTTGGGCAACCCAATACTACAGTTGCATTCAAATATGTGTTATAACTGTATTAAATTACAACATGTTCAGTTCTGTCGCTCAGCCATGTCCGACTCTGCAACCCCATGGACTGCAACATGCCAGGTCTCTCTGTCCATCACCAACTCCAGCTTGTGCTTCATCCAGCCCAGCATTTCACATGACATCCTCTGCATATAAGTTAAATAAGCAGGGTGACAATACACAGCCTTGACATACTCCTTTCCTAATTTGGGACCAGTCTGTTGTTTCATGTCATGTTCTAACTGTTGCTTCTTGACCTCCATACAGGTTTCTCAAGAGGCAGGTCAGGTGCTCTGGTATTCCCAACTCTTGAAGAATTTTCCAAAGTTTGTTGTGATCTACACACTCAAAGGCTTTGGCATAGTCAATAAAGCAGTAGACGTTTTTCTGGAACTCTGTTGCTTTTTTGATGATCCAGTGGATTTTGGCAATTTGATCTCTGGTTCCTCTGCCTTTTCTAAATCCAGCTTGAACATCTGGAAGTTCACAATTCATGTAAGCCTGACTTGGAGAATTTTGAGCATGTCTTTGCTAGTGTGTGCCATGAGTACAATTGTGCAGTAGTTTGAGCATTCTTTGGCATTGCCTTTCTTTGGGATTGGAATGAAAACTGACCTTTCCCAGTCCTGTGGCCACTGCTGAGTTTTCCAAATTTGCTGGCATATTGAGTGCAGCACTTTCACAGCATCATCTTTCAGGATTTGAAATGTCAGCTGGAATTCCATCACCTCCTCTAAGCTTTGTTCGTAGTGATGCATCCTAAGGCCCACTTGACTACACATTCCAAGATGTCTGGCTCTTCGTAAGTGATCACACCATCATGGTTATCTGGGTCATGAAGATCTTTTTTGTATAGTTCTTCTGTGTATTCTTGCCACTTCTTCTTAATATCTTCTTCTGTTAGGTCCAAACAATTTCTGCCCTTTATTGTGCTCATCTTTGCATGAAATTTTCCCTTGGTATCTCTAATTTTCTTGAAGAAATCTCTAGTCTTTCCCATTCTATTGTTTTCCTCCATTTCTTTGCCTTGATCACTGAGGAAGGCTTTCTTTTCTCTCCTTGCTATTTTTTGGAACTCTGCATTCAAACAGGTATATCTTTCCTCTTCTCCTTTGCCTTTAGCTTCTCTTCTTTGCTCAACTATTTGTAAAGCCTCATCAGACAATCATTTTGCCTTTTTGTATTTCTTTTCTTGGGGATGATCTTGATCACTGCCTCCTGTACAATGTCATGAACCTCCGTCCACAGTTCTTCAGGCACTCTGTCTATCAGATCTAATCCCTTGAATCTGTTTGTCACTTCCACTGTATAACTGTAAGGGATTTGATTTAGGTCAGACCTGAATGGTCTAGTGGCTTTCCCTACTTTCTTCAATTTAAGTCTGAGTTTGGCAATAAGGAGTTCATGGTCTGAGCCACAGTCAGCTCCCAGTCTTGTTTTAGCTGACTGTATAGAGCTTTTCCATTTGTGGCTTCAAAGAGTATAATCAGTCTCATTTTGGTATTGACCATCTGGTGATGTTCATGTGTAGAGTCTTCTCTTGTGTTGTTGGAAGAGGGTGTTTGCCTTTGATCTGCTTTGGTTTGTACTCCAAGGCCAGATTTGCCTGTTACTCCAGGTGTCTCTTAACTTTCTACTTTTGCATTCCAATCCCCTGTAATGAAAAGGACATGTTTTCTGAGTGTTATTTGTAGAAGGTCTTGTAGGTCTTCAGAGAACCATTCAACTTCAGCTTCTTCAGCATTGCTGATCAGGGCATGGACTTGGATTACTGTCATATTGAATGGTTTGCCTTGGAAATGAACAGAGATCATTCTGTCGTTTTTGAGATTGCATCCAGGTACTGCATTTCGGACTTTCTTGTTGACTATGATGGCTACTCCATTTCTTCTAAGGGTTTCCTGCCCACAGTAGTAGATATAATGGTCATCTGAGTTAAATTCACCCATTCCAGTCCATTTTAGTTTGCTGATTCCTAGAATGTCGATGTTCACTCTTGCCATCACGTGTTGACCATTTCCAATTTGCCTTGATTCATGGACCTAACATTCCAGGTTCCTATGCAATATTGATCTTTACAGCATCAGACTTTACTTCCATCACCCGTTATATCCACAACTGGGTGAGAGAAATGAAGTCTAAATCAAACTGGACAAACACAATGGGAGTCAGGATGCATTACTGAGTGCTCATTAGCCACTCAAGACTGACTCCACTCCCCCACTGCTCATAAAAACTGGATATTTAATTTTTTAAGTTTGGTCCTGAAGACTTAGGACCAAGTGGGTGGGGCGGGTATCTGAGGAAAGTTCTTTGAATCTGAAGTTGAGAGGAGTTGGACAAGGCAGGGCCAGCTTAGAATGGTCCTTCAGGGGATGTTTCATCAATATTAGGCAATGAGAGGAAGACAGTCACAGCTTTTGCTTATCAAGCAAGTTGCTATTTTTCAGTCGCTGAGTTGCATCTGACTCTTTGTGATCCCATGGACTGCAGAATGCCAGATCTCTTTGCCCTTCATCATCTTCTAGAGTTTGCTAAAACTCATGTCCATGTTCACATTATTATTCCAAAGCGTGGAGAAGGAAATGACAACCTACTCCAGTGTTCTTGCCTGAAAAATCCCATGGACAGAGGAGCCTGGCAGGCTATAGTAAAAAGTGTCACAAACAGTCGGCACAACTGAGTGACCAAGCACTCAGGTAGTTACGTGCAATGTGCATGTTAATTTTGGGAAGTCTTCATCTGTCTCTTTCATGGAAGAATTAAAGAAATGAGAGGGATAAATAAAACAATGCTACACTAAACCATTTCTCTGACTGCTTTCCCTTGGGTTTCTGATGTGATCACTCCTGAAAAGCTTCCCAGATTTCCCAAGTTATTATGTGACTGGAGGGCTTCAAATATCACCTGCCCGGCAGGTCCCGAGCAAACCTAGATTCTTAATGATTATACCCACCATTTATTTATTGGGCATAACTATGTCCTACGTACGGTGTTAAGCTACATCCATAAAAGTAATACTAATAATTGATCTCCTCGGTGCAGATTTACAAAGAGATAGTTCCCCATCGCAAATAAGAACAGACAGAAAATAGCTCAGAGGAATTAGTCATCATCCCAGCTGATAGATATAATCACACCAAAGTATGTCAGAGTCAGGAAATACCACGAGGTTAAGAAGATTACAAAGAATGAAGATGACTGTAATTACTTACGTTTAACTGAATAGTATAATTGAATCACATAATTCTTTTCCACTATTTAAGTTCCTGGCTTACAAGTCAGAAATGACCTATAGGCCACTTCCCTCTTGGCTAGTCGAAGACTATTGAGGAGGGAGGGGAGTGGCATTCACTGTGGCAAATAAGGCTCTCCTGCCCATCCGTCTCCCACCATTCCATCCACTCCCCCCCTGGAAATTCAGTGACAAGCGAAGGCTCTGCCACTGTTAACTACAAGAGGACAAGGCTTTGACTTTTCTAGGGTGTGAAGAGTTCTAGGAATAACCAGAAAAGCAAGCAGGAAACTCCCCTGGTGGTCCAGCAGTTAAGAGGCCATGCTTCCAATGTAGGGGGTTTGATCCCTGGTCATGGAACCCACATGCCACATGGCTCAGCCAAAGCAAAAAGAAATGAACAAATGAATTAAAACCATAAAAAAAGAAAAGCAACAATCTGTATGGCCATGCACTGAAGCAGGGCTGTGTGTTAGGAAGAAAGCAAGATGCAATGGCGCCTCTGATAGTGAGTCTCCATTCACAGCTAACTGGCCAGGGACCACCGCAAGTTACAGTCTCTCAGATCCTGTCTGTGAAATAATGATAACGGCTCTGTTCCGCTGCCCTTGCCGCTCACCTGTGAGGATGACATGGATGATGACCTGAGCACACTGGGGTGGGTCACAGAGTTTACAAAGGGAAAAGGCCACATATTCCACACATGTGTATTCCACCTTCTATCACATGCTAATGACTTCTGTTTCTCTAAGCAGTGGATAATGCGCAATTCAAAATATACTTCATCATAGCAATTATTTCAAGCGATGCCTAAAATAAATTTTCTGAATTGTCTTTTGTGAGAAATGGCTGAGTCATTTTGCTGCCATCCAGTCTGCTTTTTTAAAAAAATACTCTTTTGACCTCACCCCACAGGCATGTGGGGTCTTATTTCCCCAGTCAGGGATGGAACGCTTGCCACCTGCCTTGGAAGCACAGAGTCTTAACCACTGGACCACCAGGAAAGTCCCCAGTCTGCTTTTAATCCATTGGGCCAAATGTAGAAGCTAGAAGTTAGGCAAGCAATAGGAGATTGAACTAAATTCTTGCATGCTTTCAGATCCACAGAGGACTCTGAGAATGACACAGTTTTTAGGATTTGGGGGGTGGTGGGGAGGGCAAAGTGAAAAAAATCCAGGGAGAGTGGGAAAGTATTTCCAGTTCTGTGACAGTACCCCTGGCCAGGACACAAAGCCTCGGGGCCTTGGACTCCAGAACGGTATCAGCTGAGGGTCAGCTTGAGCCCCCCACCAACTCAGCCCTCAGCCCTACTGCTCTGTGACTAGAGTCCAGTCGGAAAGCCCACCCTCTGGGTCTTGGACTTGGTGAGTTTTGCTGCTGCCCATGGCCTGGAGGGCAGTGTTGACACCAGAGCGTGTTTTCTTCAGCCGTAGCCAGACTGTCTTCCCCAGAGCAGATATTTGCCTAAGCCCCAAAGCTCATTAGATAGCTTAGGAGGCTCCTTGCTTACTCTCTCAAGCACTCAGGCTGTCTCCCTGGTGTGGTGTCTAGGTGTCCTGGAGTTCTGGGTTCCTTTGTTTGTGTGGCTGGAAGAGTGTGGCTTGCAGAGCATGTGTGTAGGAGGGATCTCTCAACTCATTATCTCAAATAAGAGCTCATTTCCAATAATCTTTTCTCTTTTTTTCAGCCTCACCACGCATCTTGGGGGATCTTAATTCCCCAGCCACGGATCGAACCTATGCCCCCTGCAGTCGAAGCAGAGTCCTAACCACTGGACTACCAGGGAATTCCCTCTATTCCTTCGTTTTTCTTTAAGCTTTCATTTGGAAGGACTAGGCCATTAGCTAAACTGTATTTCTGGTTCCACCACACTTCTTTTTGTTTGTTTGTTTTATTGGCTGCACCACATGGCAGGCAGAGCTTCCTCAATCAGGGATCAAACTCATGGCCCCACTTTGGGAGTGCAAAGTCTTAACCACTGGACCACCAGGGAAGCCCTTTTCCTCTGTGTGTGAATTTTTTATTTTTTTTTTTTCTTGTGAAAGTTTTGACCATGTTCACACTTTCTGATTTCAATTTGCTTTGATACCACAAATATTATCTTGCCTGGGAATATTACACAATAAGGGGGAATTAAGTCAGGGTATCACTAGACATTGATTTTCTGTCATTATTCATTTAACACTATGTGCCTGACAGAGGTGCCCCAGGACTAAACAGAAGTGTGCATGTCTGCAGGTTTTCCTCCAACCTCCTCACCTTACTTACCAGGGGGCAAGAGAAAGCCAGCTCACCCAGAAGTGACATGTAAGGGCCCAATGCCCAGAGACCACTAAGATCAAAGTTACCATTACAACCCTTTCGGACTTTCTTATTGGAAGCCTGGAAACTTGGAAGAAAAGCACAGCATCACTAAGAACCGGATTGCCTGTTTGAATCCTAGTTTGAATAATTGGCTATTACCCTCAGGCACATTCTTAATCTCTCAGAACCTTGATGAAAGTGAAAGAAGAGAGCGAAAAAGTTGGCTTAAAGCTCAACATTCAGAAAACGAAGATCATGGCATCCGGTCCCATCACTTCATGGGAAATAGATGGGGAAACAGTGGAAACAGTGTCAGACTTTATTTTTGGGGGCTCCAAAATCACTGCAGATGGTGACTGAAGCCATGAAATCAAAAGACTCTTACTCCTTGGAAGAAAAGTTGTGACCAACCTAGATAGCATATTCAAAAGCAGAGACATTACTTTGCCGACTAAGGTCCGTCTAGTCAAGGCTATGGTTTTTCCTGTGGTCATGGATGGATGTGAGAGTTGGACTGTGAAGAAGGCTGAGCACTGAAGAATTGATGCTTTTAAACTGCAGTGTTGGAGAAGACTCTTGAGAGTCCCTTGGAATGCAAGGAGATCCAACCAGTCCATTCTGAAGGAGATCAACCCTGGGATTTCTTTGGAAGGAATGATGCTAAAGCTGAAGCTCCAGTACTTTGGCCACCTCATGCGAAGAGTTGACTCATTGGAAAAGACTCTGATGCTGGGAGGGATTGGGGGCAGGAGGAGAAGGGGACGACAGAGGATGAGACGGCTGGATGACATCACTGACTCGATGGATGTGAGTCTGAGTGAACTCTGGGAGTTGGTGATGGACAGGGAGGCCTGGCGTGCTGTGATTCATGGGGTTGCAAACAGTCGGACACGACTGAGCGACTGAACTGACTGAACTGAAACTGGGGATAATCGTGGTAGTTTATGATGTGGTTGTGAGGAGTCTCTGATAAAATGTGTATAAAGCAATTAAAGCAGTACCTAGAATATATCAAATGCTCAATAAGCATTAGTGTCAAGACCTCAACTGCACACATGAACGAGTTTGCTGCTAAAAAGGTCAAGATTGTAAACACAATAAAATGGAGAAGAGATAGTCTTTCCAACAAATGGTGCTGAGCCAACTACACATCCAGGCACAAAACAATGAACCAGACCCAGACCTCACACTCTTAACAAAAGTTAACTCAAAATGAATCATAGACCTAAAGGAAAATGCGAATTTGTAAAACTTCCAGAAGATAACATAGGAGGAAACTTTGATGAGTTCGGTACAGTAGTAACTTTTTGATATGAAATCAAAAGCACAATCTAAAAGAAAGTTCTTAATCTGGGCTTCATTAAAATGAAAGCTTCTGCTCTGAAAAAGACACTGTCAAGAGAAAGAAAAGACGAACCACAGGCTGAAAGGAGATATTTCCAAAAGACATATCTGATAAAGGATTGTTATCCAAAATACACAAAGAACTCTTAAAACTCAACAATAAGAAGTCAAACAACTTGGTTAAAAAATGGGCCAAATACCTTAGCAGATACATCACCAAGGAATACATGGCAAGTAAGCACATGAAAAGAAGTTCCACCTCATACGCCATCAGGAAAATGCAAATTAGAATGACAAGGAGCTACCAGCACACTATTTGACTATTAGAATGGTCAAAATCCAGAACACTGACAGCACCAAATGCTGCAAGGATGTAGACCAAGAATTCTCATTCATTGCTGGTGAGAATGCAAAATGGGACAGCCACTTTGGAAGACAATTTGTCAATTTCTTACAAAACTAATCACTCTCTTATCCTACGATACAGCAATCTTTCTCCTTGGTATTTATACAAGGAATTTAAAATTCTGTGACACAGAAAAATAAGCAAGTGGCTGTGTATAGCAGCTTTGTTAATAACTGCCGCAACTTGGAAGCAACAAAGGTGTCCTTCAGCAGGTAAATGGGTAAACTGTGGTACAAACGGAGTGTTATTCATTGTTAAAGAGAAATGAGCTAACAAGCCAGGAAAAGGTATGGAGGAAACTTTAACGCATATTATGAAGAGAAGCCAATCGGAAAAGCCTGCATATTTTATGATCCCAACTGTACATCATTCTGGAAGATGTAAAACCAAGCAACCTATGGAGAAGGAAATGGCAACCCACTCCAGGATTCTTGCCTGGAGAATCCCATGGACAGAGAAGCCTGGCGGGCTACAGTCCATGGGGTTGCAAGTCGGCCAAGACTTAGCATCGAAACCAACCAACCACAGAGAGAGTAAAAAGATCAGTGGCTACCAGAGGTTGGCGGGGAGGGAGGAACAAATAGGCAGAGCACAAAAACTTTTAGGGCAGTGAAAATACTCTGTATGATACTTTAATGGTAGATATATAGACATTTGTCCAAACCCATAGGATGTACAACGCTAAGGGTGAACACTAATGTAAACTGCGGACTTTGTGTCTTAATGATGTGCCGATGTATGCTCAGCATAATAAATGTACTACTCTGATGGGGATCTTGATAATGGAGTAGGCTATGCATGCATGCAGGGCCAGGGAAATTTCTGTTCCTTCCTCTCAATTTTGCTGTGAACCAAAAACAAGTTTAAAAGATGAAGTCTTAAAGAAAAAAATGTGAGCTTCACCTTTGAGCTTGAAACCCCAAGCCCAAAGGCTTACTCATCCCTACCCTCTCTTGTAGTATCTATGCATATTCCTATATAAATCATTTTCAGAAAAGTCTCTGCAACAGAAATGCAGATGGAGTAGTGTTATCTTAGCATAGAGGTGTTTGAAGCAATGGGGTCATTCTCCAGAAAAAGTATGCCGCATAAATTTGCATGAAGCTTTGGAAAACTATGTATCCACCACTTCCACAGCCTTTTTTAACCTCCAAGAAGACTGTGGGACCTGAGCTCAAAGAGGGAGCCGGAGTTTGGGACACAAAATATTTGCTGCCCCAGAGAAAGGGGAAACTGGCCTCTCTTGCACCCCAAAGAAAGACGGTCACCTCACCTTTTGTACTTGGTTGATTCTTCCTGGAAACCAACCATGAAAGTATTCGGCTCACCTCAGCAATGAATGTGGTGGCTCCCAGGTTTGGAGCAAAGCCACACTATGATCACCAAACTCTAGCCCAGGTCATCTCTGAGGTCCTTCTCAGGGACTTGGACCGAGGAGAGAGAACCTCCAGTATGCCCTGCCTGCCCAGCACAGAAGACTTCATCTGCAGTCCTTGGACACTTTTGCTTTCATGCTATCAATCAGGTTCTTATGAAACACGTACTCTGTCTCCAGCTTAAAACCAGGTACTGTGGGAAATGGGGCATTTCCCAAAAATGTCTAATCTCGGCTCCTAATCTCCCTGGGGGCTGCAAAACAGACACATATTTTAAGAGGCGAGAAAAACCATGTAGGTCAGAGGTCCATCATGGTCTAAGTCCAGAATATTCTCTAAAGGCCAGTGTGCTGTATGAGCTGAGGGCCCGCAGAGCATAAAAGACTTTCAGGAAAAGGTGGGACTTGCGCCAGGCTTGTTTTATACGCCCTGTAACAACCGTTGTCCTTAGAGTACACTTTCCTCTACCCACCTCCACCTTAATCTACTAGAATCCACCTCTCAAATATTGTCTTAGCAACCTGTTTACTGATTAACCCTAATGAGCCAGGCAGGTCAGCATGAATGCTGCCGCTGAAACTCAGACCTTTGTTTCCGGGCCACTTTTATCCCATCACAGAGTTTCAAGGTCAGGAGGGACTCCAGAGGTCACCTAGTCTAAACTCTCTCCTGTTGCTTAGGAAAGAGACCTGTAGGCTTACATTCTCCAAGCTTCCTAGGAGAGCAAACCCAGGAGGGAGAGTCTGGTCAATGATAGAAGCCTCATGCCCACGAAGAAGCAGGAGCTGTCAGGCAGGACATAAAGCACACCCAGACAACCTTACTGATGCACGAAGAACACAGTCAGCTTCAGGATTCAGACCGTCACAGCACCTATTTGTGCGACTATGTCCAGCCCCTGAATTACCCATTCAAGCAACCAGTGTCCACCAGCCCAGCCACACTGTAGTCGTCAAGCACACATCTCAAAGTCGGTGTAAAGGTATGGTGCTTCACACCCAAGCTCACTCTCGCCCACCTTAGAGCTCCTCGGGGGGCAAGGACTGAGCCCGCCTCTCTTGGGCATCTCCGGGGCCAGTACAGCACCTGATACACAATAGGTAGCTGTGTGTGGCTTTGATGAATGGGACTGAAACGCACAAACTAAACTGTACTGAATGACACAGAATTTGTCACTATGAGTGCAAGCAATACCAGGGACAGGGAACATGACAACGGCTGGAAGGGAATTAAAGATGACCTCACCTCCCCAACCACCTCAGGATCTCTTAATCCAGAGAGAGACAGTCACTCATAAATCCCAGTGAGATGGAGATGCTGATTCCATCTGGAAACAGTATTTCTAAAACCAACATGCACGAAGACCTCCACACATGGCAGGCGCTGTGTAAAATCCTTACGTTGAATCCTCATACAGTCCTCTGAAGTAAGTTCTCATAGGATTGCCATCTCACAGATGGAGAAACTGAGTCTTAGAAAAATTGGGACCTTCAGTAAGTACAGAAATGGGATTTGGTTTTTTGGAAGAAGTAGAATGCAGTTGGGTTTTGAAGAATGGGGAAGATTTTGTTATCGATATATAGATAGAAAAGGAGGGGAGAAATATGAGAAGACATCATTAGATGGACAGGAGAGGCCAGCACACAGCAATGTCCCAGCAGCCCAGAGGAGGCAGGGCTTCAGAGAGAGAACTGGAGGCGTTTCGACAGCAGCAAATTAGACAAGGACTGAACTTTCCATTCAAGGTGGCAATTAGGAGGCAATTAGGAGATCAGAGTTGACATTAGCAGAAGCAGTAAATGAAAGGGCTGAAATGGAAGCCAGGTTGCAGTGGCCAGAACAGCAATGGGAGTCAGAGACCCAAGAGGAGACCTGTTTGGGGGTCACTTGATGGAAGAAGCCCAGTTGGATGTGGAGAAGAATTAAGAAGGGTCCTTGGCACTTCCCTAGTGGTCCAGTGGTGAAGACTCCTCACTTCCACTGCAGAAGACACAGGTTCAATCCCTGGTTGGGCAACGAAGATCCCACATGCTGTGCAATGTGGCAGGAAAAAAACAAACAAACAAACAAACAAGAAGAAGCAGGGATCTTTATGGTAGGAAAGTCTTGACCTTCTTCACAGGTAAAGCGGCAGGAGTCAATCAAGTGGGAGCGGCTGAGGATGTAGGAGAAAGAGGGAGGGTGCAGATGGAGGGAGATTTGCACTAGAACCGCGAATGTGTAACAACCAAAACATCATGTACCTTAGTAACCGTTATCTTCCCATATCCCAGGCACAGATTTTCATGGGGAAAAAAAAAAGTTTTGTACGGTTTTTCCTCTTAAAAAATGGCAAAACAAGAAAACTCCCTTTTAGCAAGTGAGTATTCTCTGTCAGGCTTCGTACTAGGTAATTTGACACAGGATCATTTAAAAGTCTCAAAAAAAAAAAAAAAAGTCTCAGCAGCTCAGCTGGCCACAGGAGGTGGAGATGCCAGCTGGGTGACATCTGGTCCCAGTTCTGTGAGACTGGAGTTCAGGGCATCAAAAATGCCTGTGCAGAAGGGCCCTGACGGAGCAGCCAGCCCACTGCCATCTGCCCACTGAATGGTCCAGAATGGCAAAGATAGAATGACTAGTCCTTGGCAGGCCTCCAGTGACCCTCTTCCCCATTGCTATTGTTCAATTGCTCAGTTGTGTCCGACTCTTTGCGATCCCATGGGTTTCCCTGTCCTTCACTATCTCCCGTAGTTTCCTCAAACTCATGTCCATCAAGTCGGTAATGCCACCCAACCATCTCATCCTCTGTTGCCCCAGTCTCCTGCCCTCAGTCTTTCTGAGCATCAGGGTCTTTTCCATTAGTCAACTTCTAAGTCAGGCAACTTAATCACAAAACATCATCTTCTTTCTTCATCTTGTAGAAGAAAATAAAATACCCTCAAGCATTTATAACTTGCTTATTCCAAATGCATCTTAAGCACCTATTAGATGCCAGGTTGCACCCATTTGCTTTTTCTGCATGACAATTCACCCCAGAACAACAAGCATGTATTATTTTTCATGATTCTGCATGCCCAAGTAAAAACCAAGGATTCTGATGAAGGGACAGTGGCGGCACAGAGATGGATATGGCCATTTCTTCCCGTGGAACTCAGGGAAGCCTCTGAAAACAGAAGCACCTAATGGAGGTCTCAGCCCTCAGACAGAGGTAGACAAAGAAGGTGGGGGAAAGGAGATTATTTGGGAGAAAGAGAAATAATAGTTCAAGTCAGAGCAATGTGAAGCAACAGAGTGGGTTCGGGGAACTGTGCAGAAATCAGCGTGCACAGGGTGGGGCAGGGGTGGTAGCGGGTGATAGCAGAGGCTGGAAGAGTCAGGTCTGGAAGGATGGCAAGCCACGCCGAGGTTTGCCTTGCTGAACTAAGGGGAAGATAATGGAGAAGAGCATTTTCTGAAGCTATGTTGGAGCAGCTTGACAACCGGAGGCAAAAAGTCACCCAAGAGAGAGAATGAATCTCCAGAGAAAGAAAGGAGGATGAGGCCCAGGTTCTGGCCTGTTAGTGGATGGGCAGCAGTGCCCTTGGTCAGGGTGGGTGCGGGGAAAGGAGGGCAGGAGTGACAATGCTGAGTTTGCAGTGCTTCTGCCATATCCTGGAACGGCTGTGCAGTGGGTGGTGCTGAACACTGGTTTGGACTCAGAAGGAGAGCTGGGGCTGGGGAATTCAACTTACAAGCTGTCATCATATGTAGTGCTTTGGGGATATGATAAAGAATAGTGATCTTAAACCCATATTTCATTCCAACTGTAAAAAAAAAAAGGGGGAAGAAGAAAAGTAATTTCTTTTTTAAAAAAGAACAATCATTTTCAAATTCTTTTCTCTCCCAACAAAAGAATTAGCCAAGGGTTTGTTTCAATACCAAACAAAAATGGGGAAGAGATCGGCTTTCTACATGAATGCAATGGGTAATTCATGAAGCTCTGAAAAATACAGCTGCCGTTTCGCCAATAATTTCCTGTGCCCATATAAACAGTACCATATTCTCTGAAGCTTTCTCCCCCTCTGAAAAGGTAAACTGTGCCTTGCCACTAAGTAGGGGCAGAATAAATATCCAGTCTCCCTGTTCTTTCTGCTAAGACCATGTTCTTTCAGAAGAGTCTTCAGATGGTAGCCCACTGCGGTTACCACTAAGCTGCAGAACTGGGTTACTAACGTGTCCAAGTGATCAAGCGGTGAAGCGAGAGTTGCTCAGTTGTGTCTAACTCTTTGTGGCCTCATAGACTGGGGACTGCCAGGCTCCTCCGACCATGGAACTCTCCAGGCCAGAATACTGGAGTGGGTGGCCTATCCCTTCTCCTGTGGATCTTTCGAAGCCAGGAATCAAACCAGGGTCTTCTGCGTTGCAAGGGGATTCTTTACCAGCTCAGCCACCAGGGAAGCCCTGGTAGAGTCACTGTTATTACTCACAGAGCTGAGGGAGACGAGGAGCAAAGGAAGATGGGTCCCAGGAACAGATTTATCATGGCAGAAACTATGTGCTCCTGTTTGAGGAATAGTTTGCTACTCCACCAAAAAGAGAAACAGTCTGTTCGAAACCATATAAACTTGGGGAGTACTGGACACTAAATCCAGTGTGCAGTAGAGAACACGGTAGTGAAGAGTCTTCCTTAACTTTATTTTGTCAGTGTTTCCCCCGATTCATTTGGTCAAGGAAACATGAGTTCTGCAGCGTTACCAAAAATTCCCACTTGGCCGTTCTATCAGGGCTCACAGGGATTGGCAACAAGAGGCGGAACCTTCTCCCAACCTCATAAACCCGGGGACTGGATCTCAGAGGTCTCTCCCTACTTAAATTCTAAATTTGAGTGGTCCGAACAGTTGGCCCCCCTCCCGCCAAACCTGCCCAGCTCTGGGAGGGATCCCTGCTGAAGAGGAAATCCACCACTTCCTGTCCAAGCAGCCCCTCTGGTGACGTGGGCCTTTGACCTGCTGAATTGGGGGTCTGTTTGGGGGATTTTTTTTCCAGGACAGAGGAAAAACTCCTCTTAGAAAAGCCCCTTTGTCTTCAGCACTGCACCCTGAGGGAAAAATTAAAGAACGAACACAGTCAGATTTTTGTAACCTTCTCTCCTACTTTATTCTGTATCTTAGGTCAATAGGAAGCACTGTTTTTGGAAAAAAAAAAAAATCCAGTCAGGAAAAATAAAAATGTTTACGACAGCATTTTTTCTTTTAGGTATTATATTCCATTTTAAATCAGGAAATACAACATCTGCATCTGCTCTTAAGGATTCTCTTTTTATTTCCTCATCACCAGAGGTCTTTTTTTTTTTTTTTAATGTCAGACACTATAAATTTGAATGCACCTTTGAACTAACTTTGTGT
Source organism: Ovis canadensis (assembly GCF_042477335.2). NCBI lineage: Eukaryota > Metazoa > Chordata > Mammalia > Artiodactyla > Bovidae > Ovis > Ovis canadensis. The sequence goes on along the minus strand of NC_091260.1, from coordinate 19,984,827 downwards.
AAGATGAGACCAGGGGAGCTGACGGAAAGCACTTAAGTAAAAATGGGAAGATGGAAGGAATTGAGAAGAAGGTATAATAGCCATCAGATTCAGCTATGACAAACAAAAAAATCAACAAATAAACTGACTTCATTAGGAGATTCTGGGCCCTGGAGAAGAAGGAAGAGAGAAGTAGAGGGAAAAGGGGGTGAATCAGAAAATGGGTCTGCGATGGGGCACAGGGTGCTGCAAAGACTCCGTGAAGAGCTGACTTTTCATTTTCACTAAAAACATGTAAGAGAGACTGCAGTGCTCTACACCACTTCTCCCTGTGTGTAACGGAAGCTGGGAAATCACCTTTAGTCTTTCTTCTTTAGCCTTTGACTTCATCCTTCAACCTACACTATTTTCATCCATTGTGAGCTTGGACCCAAATGCTCCATCCCAGGCCCTCATGAAAGTTTCAACCCATTGGCGATCCCAGGCGCCATGGAGGAGGAAGGAAGGTTGACTGAGTTATTCAACTCAGGAAGACTGTCTCAAAGCAGATACAAATATGTAGGGTTTATCTCCATCAGTTAGTATTGCTGTTACTAAACCAAACTTGAGTCTACTTGCCCTCAAATAGTAAAGTCCATCTTCTGACGCGGGGATGTGGTGAAGGGAATTTCTGTGTTTATACCGACTCAGGAGAAGGCGATGGCACCCCACTCCAGTACTCCTGCCTGGAAAATCCCATGGGCGGAGGAGCCTGGTAGGCTGCAGTCCATGGGGTCGTGAAGAGTCGGACACAAATGAGTGACTTCCCTTTCACTTTTCGCTTTCATGCATTGGAGAAGGAAATGGCAACCCACTCCAGTGTTCTTGCCTGGAGAATCCCAGGGATGGGGGAGCTTGGTAGGCTGCTGTCTATGGGGTCACACAGAGTTGGACACGACTGAAGCGACTTAGCAGCAACAGCATACCTATATGGACACAAGAGTGAGTAAGCTCCAAGAGATGGTGAAGAACAGAGAAATGTTTCCCAGAAGCCCCTAGCAGGTTTTGACATATAACTAACTCATTGACCAAAACGTGTGATATAGCTTCAGGGAAGGCTGGAAAGGGTGGGGTGAGTTTCCCAGCCTCTAAAATGGAGACTAAGTCAATTATACTCCAATAAAAATTAAAATAAATAACAAAGTAAGTCAATAAAATGGAAACAATGAGAAGATTGAGTAGATCTTTTGACTCAACCAATAATAAGCAAATGCCACCAATAATTTTATTATTATTACATGCTTATTGCTGAAACTTGATCAAGGACCTTATCATGAAGCTAGTAAGGCCATGTTCTGCTCATCACTTGACCACTTCAAGTTGAGCTATGGTGATAGTATACAATAACTTTGTTCCTACTTGAAATAAAAGCTTTTAAGTTGAATTTTTTTTAGGACCACTCATTCCGTCTATAGCGTCACACAGAGTCAGACACGACTGAAGCGACTTAGCAGCAGCAGCAACATATCTTCCAAAAACTCTCAAGTTTCTTTGGTTTACATCAAAGTCCTATCTAATTTGCTCCCAAGAGGAAATCTACCACAATAGTAAAGTTGTATATTTCCACAGGGATTTTCCCTAAACTGTTAATGAGTTGTGACTTCCTTATATGTACATGCAGACGAGACTGGGGCACTCCAAGCAGGTAGACAGAATTCGAACCAGATGGTTCAAGGAAAGGAAACTGGATTAGCCGATCATTTCAAACACCTCCATGTGTTGACTGAAATCCATAAGGGGAATGACAAAACATGTACCTTATTTTCTCAACAAACTGTGCACCATATTGAATGTTAAGCATTAAATTGAGGGAGGGGTAAAGCAAGCTCTGGTTTTTCTTTCCTTGTCAACTAGAACCATAAGCCTAGTTTTGCCTGATTAATGTATCCAGAGGGGGAAAAAAAAAACAAAAAGAAATACATGGCGGTTCATAAACTCATACCACTGAGGGTCCCCGTGGTAATCCTATAGCACGGGCATTTGAATAAATCAGAGGTGGCAAGGGTGTGTCTAATTTCCATGAGTTCCTGTATGGAAAGCAAATCCCATTTTGCTTGATTTTCCAGTTTAAACAATAAACCATAAGAGTCTCTCATCTCCACCCTTAAGCCAATTTCAGTGAAACAGGGACCAATGCAAATTAAGGCACTTTCCAGTATTCAGGCCCCCAACCTGCCACCCCTAGTTTAATTAAAGCCCAATTTGGTTGAGGAGTAAACTCGTATTTACACATCAGGAGAAAATCTGGTTCCAGTAATTAAAGGGATTTTCTAAATCTTGCCCCCATGTTAGAACACCCGTTTTAATAGTTAATTAAAGACTCCTGAACCATCCTTTGAAGGAAGTTTGAAAAAGAAAAGATTAGGGACCTGCCACAAAGACATTACTGACAACAAGGAATGAAATTCTTTGTTAGTCCCTTTAAGGAAAACTAAGGTTTTCATTTACCTAAAATACTTTGGTTATGCAGACTTTTTTTTTTTAAACAAAAGGAAATACTTATTTGCCTTTGTAAATAAGTACAGTCTAAGGGTAACCCTGCAAATTTCACAGCTGTTCCACAAATATAAGCCAGCTTACAAGTCACCTGCATATCACCCCCATCACAGTGAGGGTAGGTTGGGAGCACAGATGCCTTCTTCCTTTGTATCTTAAGGGCCGGTGCCAAAATGGCAAATTCCATAGATAGGGGCCCCCCACATACAGGGGCCCCCCACATACAAGGAGATCAATACTCTCCCTTGGCAACTCCATGTACTATCTATATTCAAAATGGGCTGAAACTTATTTAGACGCATCTTGCAATCAACATTTAATCCTGCTCTGTGCTAGGTGCTGTTAGGTACACAGATAAGTACAGTATAAGTCTCCTTGCTGCTCAGAGATTTGATCTTGATTAAGAAGACAAACCCTGGGACTTCCCTGATGGGCCAGTGTTTAAGACTCTGCACTCCCAATGCAGGGGGCCTGAATTCAATCCCTGATCAGGGAACAAGAGCCCACAAGCCATAGCTAAAGAGTATGCATGCCACAGGGAAGACTGAAGGTCCCGGGTGTCACAACTATGATCCAGCACAGTCAGACAGATAAATTAAAAAGAAGACAAACGCTTGTCCAGGTAACACTAATACAAGGCACACAGACATGGAAGATGTACTGGCGATACAAGCAAAGGACATGATGACAATGGAGCAAAGGATGAGATCAAGGATGGGTAAACCCTCCTGGAAGGTGTTAAGCTCTTCCTTAACAGGTAGATCAAATTGCCAACATCAAAGAGACCTAATAGCATCCACTGGATCATAGAAAAAGCAAGAGAACTCCAGAAAAACATCTACTTATGCTTTATTGACTACGATAAAGCATTTGACTGTGTGGATCACAACAACCTGTGGAAAATTCTTTAAGAGATGGGAATACCAAACCACCTTACCTGCCTCCTGAGAAATCTGTATGAAGGTCAAGAAACAACAGTTAGAACAGGCCATGGAAAAACAGACTGGTTTCAAATTGAGAAAGGAGTATGTTAAGGATGTATATTGTCACCCTGCTTATTTAACTTATATGCAGAGTATATCATGCGAAATCATGGACTGGATGAAGCACAAACTGGAATCAAGATTGCTGGGAGAAATATCAATAACCTCAGATATGCAGATGACACCACCCTTATGGCAGAAAGTGAAGAGGAACTGAAGAGCCTCTTGATGAAAGTGAAACAGGAAAGTGAAAAAGTTGGCTTAAAACTCCGCATCCAGAAAACGAAGATCATGGCATCCGGTCCCATCACTTCATGGCAAATAGATGGGGAAACAGTGGAAACAGGGTCAGACTTTATTTTCTTGGGCTCCAAAATCACTGCAGATGGTGACTGCAGCCTTGAAATTAAAAAACACTTGCTCTTTTGAAGAAAAGCTATGACTAACCTAGACAGCATATTAAAAAGAAGAGACATTAGTTTGCCAACAAAGGTCCATCTAGTCAAATCTATGGTTTTTCCAGTGGTCATGTATGGATGTGAGAGATGGGCCATAAAGAAAGCTGAGCACCGAAGAATTGATGCTTTTGAACTATGGTGTTGGAGAAGAGTCTTGAGAGTCACTTGGACAGCAAGGAGATCCAACCAGTCCATCCTAAAGGAGATCAGTCCTGAATATTCATTGGAAGGACTGATGCTGAAGCTGAAGCTCCAATACTTTGGCCACCTGATTCAAAGAATGGACTCATTAGAAAAGACCCTGATGCTGGGAAAGACAGAAGGCAGGAGGAGAAGGGCGACAGAAGATGAGATGGTTGGATGACATCAGGGACTCAATGGACATGAGTTTGAGCAAGCTCCTGGAATTGGTGATGGACAGGGAGGCATGGCGTTCTACAGTCCATGGGGTCACAAAGAGTCAGAAATGATGAGTGACTGAACTGAACTGAGCTAACAACAGGTACAAGAAGCTGGTATCTGGAGAATAAGATTCCCAGACAGAGAGAACAAGGATATGGTGGCAAGAAAGAGCAATGCATGTTCAAGAAAGAGCCTGGAGATCCCTGGGGCTGAAGTAAAGTGGTGGGCTCTTTCTTAGGAGGGGAAGACAACATGAGCGCAGTGGAGACTGGGTTGTAGAGGGGCTTTCCCACTTGGCTAAGAAGTTGATTTCATTCTAGAGAAAGGAGGGCCTGGAATGGAAGAATCGGGTGGGGGACAAAAAGAGACTTAGGCAAGAGAACAGCCCAGGGGTTCTCACTCAAAGCAATGGCAACCGAACTCTGGGGCAAGGGGGCCTCAAATAGAGATGTATCCCCAGGGATCCACACAGACTTTCTGGGGGGGATGTAAAATAAATGGATTATTTGAAAGGAATCAACTTCTAGATCTTCACCTTCTATATGTTCTTTTTTATAAACTGCCTGATAAGTAGAATCACACCTGAAATGAAGGCTGTTCCCCTCACCTATGTCAAATCTTTCAGTGATAGGTTAATGATTCATCAAGATACCTTAAATGCATGGGCTTCCTGTCTCCTTGTCCTCTTGGTCCTTTCTGTTAAGGGTGAAACTTGAACTTTGAGGGAGTTTCTGAATTCAGAATAATCGATGCAATATATATTAGTGACATTGATCATTCAAACATTTTTGGAATCATTCCTAGAGTTATCAACTTTTTAAAGATAAAACCCTCAGGTAAAAATTCAGTTTGAATTCTTTCTGATTCAAGTGGCATTTCAGGAAGTCACTTAAAATCTATTTTGTCAAGTACATCATCAACTATGTATTCTAATTACAATCAGTTCCCATCTGATTTCAGATTATAACTATAATATAATTAACATTTTCAATCTCCTACTAACAGAGCGAACTTCTTTATCCAGGATGAAAACTGATAGATGTTAATTTAAATGTTTATAAAAGAGTACATAGCTATGGAAAAACCTTTTGGGAGTGCCCCCAGCAAATGAGTTTTAAGAAACTGGATTTCCTTGGGATGTCAGTACATGTTGAGAAGGAAGTAATGTGAGGAGAGGTGGATCTCTGTGTTAAATTAAGTTTGAGAGGTGCTGAGTTACAGTGGCATAGGTCTCAGCCTTTTAATAGGCTAATCATGTTAGAGCCTCTCCAGAGAGTTTTTCTCAAGATTTGACCATACAAGAGGGGCAGCACCAAGGGGAAACTTGAGAGCATTTTACACTTCACCCCGATAATCTCCATCTCCCCACCATCCCCCCCAGTTACCCCTCCCCATAACACATAAACTAAGTTAATACGTATCTTACTATAAACACAATCTTTATGCAATAGGGGGCTGAAGCCTGTTCTCATGGGCTCAAACCAGCAACTTGGGCATAACTGGGGACCAAAATGTGTTCTGAGAAGAAAGTTCTGGAGCAGTAGGTCAAATGTACCCTGAACACAGTTACATCATGCAAGAGAAATACAGAGTTGAAGCAATTGCAAAGACAATGCCAGACCTCAAAAATGTCTATGTACTTCTCTTATACTATCCATACGTGCCGTCCGGATATTTTCCTATTGGATTATCTGCAAGCTTGCTTCAGTTCTTAACATTACTCATATGAATGTGTGCAGCCTGTGTTCATAGAATACTTAGATCACTCCCAATATAGGCCTTCTTACTGACACATCCCTGATACCGCAAAGTGTGTGGAAAGAAGCCAGAGGCATGGACCAGTAGCTGAGATAAATCATGATAAAGGACATCTTCCTATATAATCAATGATATATAGGATCATTGATTCTCCAGATCAAATCCTGTACCTTGGGTGTATTTCACATGGTCTTTCCAGGATGCTTACAAGTATTGATCTTTACTTTTCTTGAACAAGATTCAAAAAATTTTCTTGGTTGTCCATCTAATGCCCCCAAATGCCTCCAATTTAGTTAATGCAGTGGATAAAAAGATATCTTTTCAATCCCAAGATTAGCTAAAATTTCTTATTTGATGTCAATTCAACAAGATGGCCTATTGATTGAACCTTCGACTTTTCAACTGAGTATTTTGCCTTTGTGTCCAACGATGACATATGTCATTGTGCAAAACGGAAAGGCCATCTGGCCAGAGCTGCCCTGTGAGATAAGGAGGAATGCTGGCATTCTTAGCACAGGGATGCTCAATATTGAACTATATTGGATGCTGTGAACAGGAAAGCTTCTCCAGCAAAAAGTGCCCTTTAGATGCAAGCGCTGTATCTCGCTGTCACATCTGTGCTGTTTCTGCACAATGACAAGTGGTCCTGACATAGCCTTCCCTTGCCCTCAGAATCCCCAAAGAGCAGCACAGAGGATGGGGATGGTTCTCCAGTTCAGAGCAAGTAACACAGAGTTTCAGAAAAGAGATGAAGGCCATTTTCAAATCCCAGTTATGAAATGAATAAGCCACAGGGATGTAACATACAGCATAAGGAATATGGTCAAGAATATGGTAACCACTTTGTTTGGGAACAAATGGTTACTAGACTTATGGTGACCACTTCATAACATAGGCAAATGTCAAAGCACTGTGTAGTATGCCTGAAACGAATAGGATGTCAGCTATTTTTCAGTTTTAAAAAAGTGCAATTGTCTGTCCCTGAACTCTTTCCTTACAACACATTATTAGATTATTTTGTAATCACTTATTTTCCAAGCCATCTGTTTTGCCTGCTTGACCAAGAGCGTGTGCTATGTGGTCTTACTTATCTCCATATCCTCAAAGCCAGTACAGAGACTGACCCAAGCTGGGCCAGTAAATATTTGTTAAGTGAATCAATGGAAAGTTGAATGAATGAATAATGCAAGAGGAAAGGAATTTGAGATTGGAAGCCCTGTTTTCTGGAGGAAGCAGTCTGTTAAACCTAAGAACCACCCTACTTGCATCTTTTGGTCAAACTGGTTATCATGCCCTGTCTGCACCATCCTGTGACAGGTGACAACTGACATTTCTAGGTCTCAGAAACTTGCTCTGCTCTATATTCTCTGAATAGGTGGACTAAAGTTTATAGCCCAATCAGTACCGGGCTTTCCTAGGCTTAGCTGTACATTTTTTGCCTTTGACATTTAACCTCCCTTTTTTTCATATACTAAATATTATTTCGTATCATCTGATGCTCTTGACTCCTCAAATGTACATTTCTCCCCTATTTGTCTTTTCTGTCACCTGTTGAATACACCAATACTTCCTGTCTCTCCAGCCTGATATTGCTCTAATCTAATCTCTTCTTTGGAAAAAAGAAAAAACTATATCTTTTTTTTTTCTTTATTTCTTTTCTATAATTTGTTCCCAAGGCCTTGACCCTTGAACTTATGCTGAGTTCCCACAGCCACTTTCTCAGCTGGCCTGCCTGGCACTATCTCTAAAACATTCCTAGAATTGCTCCTTGATGAGATCGAAACCCATGCACACACCTAATCTCGACTTATCTTGACAGGTTCAATTTCTCCATACATGGTCCACATACCTCCCTGTTGTCTCACAGTCTACAGGTGAAAATCCCGTGTCTGTTCCACATCCAAGAGGTGCACGTGGCTCATCCCTGGCTGTCCCCGTCTCCTCGGATGTTTGGGAGTTCTCTAGGCTGGCTGCCACCTTCAAATCTGACATGGCTCTTCAAGCTATTTCATTAGAGCCAGTGAAGACTCGTGTTTTGTTTTCCCCCGGCTCTGCTACTGACATGATAAAAAGCTGGAGACAAGGTACTGAGCTTGACTCTCTCAGTCAGTATAAAGCAGGGATTTAAAACACTTGGCATTCATCCACTTTGGAATGAAGCTCTAAGGATGAATGGGTCTGTAACCATAGTCAAGATTTTATTATTATGGATCTCTATTAGCAGTACTATAATTTTACTGATGATGTTAATGGAGCTCATAATAATATAAGAAATCCATCAGCAGGTCTGGAAGCTCAGAAAGGCTCTACTGCTATGGCCTTTAAAAATGATCTGCCCAATGTGTTCCCCCCCTTCGCTAAATCCCTCTGAATTTTCTTTTTTTTAAGCAAGTATCAAACTGCCAGTGATTAACTCTTATCTTACTATTTCCTGGGGGTTAGCTTAGTCCCAGTGAGATGAAAAGACCCTTGGAAATAAGGCTCAGGCTTGGTCTTTCTCCTGAACCTCTGCAGTACCGGATTCAGGACGGGTCACAGGCCACAGATGCAAGCATGCTTAGATGCTCAGTCATGTCCGACTCTGCGACCCTTTAGACTGTAACCCGCAGAAGTCCTCTGTAAATTTTTAAAAAATTGAAACAGTTGATTTACAGTGTAAAGATCATAATAGTAAGTCAGTCAGAAAGAGGAAGACAGGCACCATATAATATTTATATGTAGAATCTAAAAAAAATGGTACTATTGAACTTATTTACATAACAGGAACCCTTTTTGCAATGTAATTTCAGCCTGAGAAGTCTCCTAATCATAGTGAAAAAAGGATGGCTTATGACTTCTAATGAGATTGCTAAGTTGAAAGACTACTAAATTCAATGCCTTTTAAAAAATATTTCTCTTGAAGAGGAGTTGCTCCAAGCCCTCCAAAGCCCTGAACGCAGTCCCTGACTATCCCACTACTTACTGCTGAATTTCCCAGCCCATTTCCTGCTCTCAGAAGTTGGTGCTGAGTGGGACCCCTCCCTTTTCGACTCACCCATGTTTCCTGGCCATAGCCCTCTCCAGCCTCCTCATTTTTACAGGCCACCCCCTGAAAATGCCCTGTTCGTCAGAAACGAAGTACCAGCAGCCAGGAGGCTCCCCCGCTCCCAGCCCCACGTACTGATCTAGTGGCTTGATGGTCTCGCTTCTCTTGTCTGCTACTTAAAAGAAGGAAGAAGTCACGTTCTTTGAGCGCCCGTGTAGGTCTGGGGCTCTTCTGCTACAGGTGGGAAGTGCTGGTAACTGTGATAACCCATCTGGAGGAGGGAGCCCTGATGTGTAGCCTGAGGAGATGGTCCTGTCCTAACACAGCCAAGTTCAGGCTAGGACTGTGTCGCCACTGAATGCATTCTGCGTTCTCTGTGCTGTAGAGCAGGGTGGATCTGGGTCCAGTCTGGGGTAAGGGTAGGAAGCCCTGCAACTCGAAATTCTCTCTCCCAAAGTTTCTGAAAAATCAACTCATAAAACATAAGCATAGGGGACTTTCCTGGTGGTCCGGTGGCTGAGACTCCTGGCTCCCAGGGCAGGGGGCCCAGGTTCCACCCCTGATCAGGGAACTAGATCCCACCTGCTACAGCTAAGACTCACACAGCCAAATAAATACATAAACAAAAACTAAATATTTGGGGAAAAAATCAATTGCTCTGGTAATTGCCAGAAAGGACATTTAGAAAGATAAAAAAGAAAAATTATAAAGAAAACAATCGTAACTTTGGCTTCTTGCTTTTTGGTATCTCACTTTTAAAGGTTTACTTGGCTCCCTTTTAACACTTGGAAGACTATTTCCCCGGAAGAGTAGCAGAATATGCCATCCCCAAATATGCCACCCTCTGCCCAAGATTCATTGCAGACGGGCTGCCTCAGCTTGCAAAAGACATTTTTCTCCAGTTTGTACAATGCAAAGCATGCAAGGTAGTTTCAAGGAAAGGCGCTTAATAAAAAATAAATAATACCCTAAGACCATTCATGCAGACACTTCCTGACAATCCCTGGAAGTGCTGACTAGCCCATGAGCTAATTATCCTGTAAATTTCCTATTCTTCCCTAGTGTGGAGGTGAGATCTAATTTGAAAGATTAAAATCTTTGCATGATTACAGTATCTGGTAATTGTTCAGCTCTGTAGTTACATGCTCAATAGCTACTAACTAAGTGCAAAGAATTACAAAGAAGCAAAGAAGCAAAGAAGCCAACGTGGCAGAATAACAGACGTGCTAAGTGGAGTAATTTATTGTAAACTTCAGGAAAGACGGACTTAGGGATCTCTGGATTCATAGACAGGCCAAGTTGCAGAATACTGCCCAATACATCTTTGAGGTTGTACTAAATTTTATTTATGTAAAAGCACAGCTCAAGTGGGTAAAGTTGTCTAAGAAGTATTTACCCTAAACTTTTGGAGGGGTTCCAAATATTTGCTATTCTCATAGCAGAGGAACCACCCAAACCACATATTCATAATTTTCAAACATAAAAAAAAAACCTTCTGGAACTCAATACTAGAGCAATGATATGAGATTTTGTGTGTGTGTATATGTATATAAAATTAAAATTTTAAAGAAAAAAGGAGAAAAAATAATAAAGCCTTTAGTATTTGTGTTTTCAACTCCACCACTATTTGATTTTGTGCCAACCATTCTTTTTCTGCTTTAGTAGGTCACACCGGAAAATTCATTCATTAAACAAATATTTATTCAGCACCCAGTGCATACCAAGCTCCTGTTCTTGGCACTGGGGACATGATGATAAATAAAATAGATAAGAACTCTGCTCTCATGGACTCAGAGTTCAGCAGGAAAGAAAGATTTACTAATACAAGTATTCATTTCAATTACAAATGCTTACAAGTGATGCTTAGAAGTCCTGGGGAAAAAAAGGGCAGCCCACCACGGAGAATGTAGGGTCTATCCTAGTTTAGGAGTCAAGGAAAGAGGCTAATGAGGAAGTGATGCTTAATTTGAGAGCTTAACGTCAACTAGGCATGATTAGCTCAGAGATGGGGGAAGGGCAAAGCCAGTCTTTTTCCGCAGTCAAGTAAAGCAAAGGGAGTTTTCAAAATGATCATATTTTAAAGGCTTTCTTCCTCCAAACCTTGAGGCTTCACAGCCCCTTTTGTTTGTTACAGCTCAGCTTTTAAAGATTTTTCTAGTTAAAACTTTTGATATTACTTGTAGCTACACGCATAATTCTAAAAGAACAAGGAATATCATATCTGATGAAACCAAGCCCTTATGTGGACAGGCAATAATGAGCCATTAGAAATGAAACTCACAATGGCCTGAAAGTGATCTGTTCCAGCATCCATTCTGTGGAATACCCCAGCTCAGGCCTCCCTGGTTAAGGAAAGTAAGGGGACATGTGGGCAAGCCGCAGAAGCAGGGGCTGGTGGACAGGGTCTGAGGCAAACGGAGCTCACACAGGACAGGGTAAATGGTGGTGATCTGCCCACAGAACCTTTTCAGGCAACCAAAAAGAAAAATGTAGAATAAAATCCTTCCCTTGGAGGTTGTTCAGAAATGACTCGTTTGTGCAAAATGATACCCACAAGTAGCTAATTGTCAGTGTTATGCCTCCAGCTAGATTGTAATGACTCAGCATAAACCATGTCAACATTCAGAATTTTTGGAAAGTTCATCTATTTCCCTTAATGGTAGGACTTTTCATGTGTTACCAGACCAGAACCTCACTGCTCACTTATCTTGGCCTACAATTATGACATGTTATCATTGATGGTTTTTATATGGATAGTTTTGGAAATAGTCTTTTTTTAAAAAACAAAATGAGAAATGTAGGGGGAAAAAGGAAATGAATGACCCATCTTTCAAATCATTACTCAAATAAAAACAATAATTTACATTTAGGTATATTTCTTTTCAATTCTTTTCTCATTTTTCCTTTTCAAGTTTTACCTTTTGTTGTAAATATAAGTAATTTAATAATCTACATATAACTGAGAGCTATTTAATGCTTATTTAGCATTCTATAATACACATTTTCCTCTGTTATAACCTTTGTAAATGTTATGTTTGGGGATTTCCCAATATCCCATCAGGGGGATGTGCCATTGTTTACTTCACCAGTCTTCTACTGTGGGACATGTAGGGCTTTCATAAGCTTTTTAACAGGACATTTTTTTGAATAAAGAAGACTACTCATCAGCAAGGACTTCCGGATATGGCATAATTAAGTCAAAGGTATAAACTTTCAAAGATCCCTAAAATTTTGTCCAGAACTGTGTCTTCAAATACTGTATCAATTTATCCTCCTGTTGACCATATATGAAGGGCTTGTCCTGTGACACACTTGCCAGCATCCTCTCTCTTCCTTTCTTTCCACTCTTTTCAGTTCAGTTCAGTCGCTCAGTCGTGTCCAGCTCTTTGTGACCCCATGAATCACAGCACGCCAGGCCTCCCTGTCTATCACAAACTCCCGGAGTTCACTCAGACTCACGTCCATCGAGTCTGTGATGCCATCCAGCCATCTCATCCTCTGTCATCCCCTTCTCCTCCTGCCCCCAATTCCTCCCAGCATCAGAGTCTTTTCCAATGAGTCAACTCTTCGCATGAGGTGGTCAAAGTACTGGAGTTTCAGCTTTAGCATTATTCCTTCCAAAGAACACACAGGGCTGATCTCCTTTAGAATGGACTGGTTGGATCTCCTTGCAGTCCAAGGGACTCTCGAGAGTCTTTTCCAACACCACAGTTCAAAAGCATATATTCTTCAGCACTCAGCTTTCTTCACAGTCCAACTCTCACATCCATACATGACCGCTGGAAAAACCATAGCCTTGACTAGACAGACCTTTGTTGACAAAGTAATATCTCTGCTTTTGAATATGCTATCTAGGTTGGTCATAATTTTTCTTCCAAGGAGTAAGCATCTTTTAATTTCATGGCTGCAATCACCATCTGCAGTGATTTTCAAGCCCCCAAAAATAAAGTCTGACACTGTTTCCACTGTTTCCCCATCTATTTCCCATGAAGTGATGGGACCAGATGCCATGATCTTCACTTTCTGAATGTTGAGCTTTAAGCTCTCACTCTCCTCTTTCACTTTCATCAAGAGGCTTTTTAGTTCCTCTTCACTTTCTGCCATAAGGGTGGTGTCATCTGCATATCTGAGGTTGTTGATATTTCTCCTGGCAGTCTTGATTCCAGCTTGTGCTTCATCCAACCCAGCGTTTCTCATGATGTACTCTGCATAGAAGTTAAGTAAGCAGGGTGACAATATACAGCCTTCACATACTCCTTTTCCTGTTTGGAACCAGTCTGTTGTTCCATGTCCAGTTCTAACTGTTGCTTCCTGACCTACATATAGGTTTCTCAAGAGGCAGGTCAGGTGGTCTGGTATTCCCATCTCTCTCAGAATTTTCCATAGTTTATTGTGATTCACACAGTCAAAGGCTTTGGCATAGTCTATAAAGTAGAAATAGATGTTTTTTCTGGAACTCTCTTGCTTTTTCGATGATCCAGCGGATGTTGGCAATTTGATCTCTGGTTCCTCTGCCTTTTCTAAATCCAGCTTGAACATCAGGAAGTTCATGGTTCACATATTGCTGAAGCCTGGCTTGGAGAATTTTGAGCATTGCTTTACTAGCATGTGAGATGAGTGCAATGGTGCGGTAGTTTGAGCATTCTTTTGCATTGCCTTTCTTTGGAATTGGAATGAAAACTGACCTTTTCCAGTCCTGTGGCCACTGCCGAGTTTTCCAAATTTGCTGGCATGTTGAGTGCAGCACTTTCACAGCATCATCTTTCAGGATTTGAAACAGCTCTACTGGAATTCCATCACCTCCACTAGCTTTGTTCATAGTGATGCTTTCTAAGGCCCACTTGACTTCACATTCCAGGATGTCTGGCTCTAGGTGAGTGATCACACCATCGTGATTATCTGGGTCATGAAGATCTTTTTTGTACAGTTCTGTGTATTCTTGCCACCTCTTCTTAATATCTTCTGCTTCTCTTAGGTCCATACCATTTCTGTCCTTTATTGAGCCCATCTTTACATGAAATGTTCCCTTGGTATCTCTAATTTTCTTGAAGAGATTCCTAGTCTTTCCCATTCTGTTCTTTTCCTCTATTTCTTTGCATTGATTGCTGAAGAAGGCTTTCTTATCTCTTCTTGCTATTCTTTGGAACTCTGCATTCAGATGCTTATATCTTTCCTTTTCTCCTTTGCTTTCCGTTTCTCTTCTTTTCACAGCTATTTGTAAGGCCTCTGCAGACAGCCATTTTGCTTTTTTGCCTTTCTTTTGCATGGGGATGGTCTTGATCCCTGTCTCCTGAACAATGTCACGAACCTCAGAACATAGTTCATCAGGTGCTCTATCTATCAGATCTAGTCCCTTAAATCTATTTCTCACTTCCACTGTATAATCATAAGTGATTTGATTTAGGTCATACCTGAATGGTCTAGTGGTTTTCCCTACTTCCTTCAATTTAAGTCTGAATTTGGCAATAAGGAGTTCATGATCTGAGCCGCAGTCAGCTCCCAGTCTTGTTTTTGTTGACTGTATAGAGCTTCTCCATCTTTGGCTGCAAAGAATATAATCAATCTGATTTCGGTTTTGACCATCTGGTGATGTCCGTGTGTAGAGTCTTCTCTTGTGTAACTTTTAAAAATTTGTTAGGCAAAAAATGTCATGGGTTGTATCTTAATTGGTATTTCTATGTGTTTAATAATTTCACTTTATTTGGTGTTAATTGTATTTTCTTTTTGATATATTGTCTATTAATGTTCTCTGTCCATTTTCAATTAGCCTTCTTCTATGATGTGGAGGAAAAAAAATTCCCCAGTTTGCACCATAATATTTTTCAACCTATTGAACCTTTACATTTTTGTGGTGATAATTCTAAACTATGAACAGAAATAATGCAACTTTCATTTGAGATGCCAAAAAGGAAATAAACTTTAATTGTGCTCTCTTCTGTTTTAGTCACGAGTCCAATCAATTACATGTGATAGTCTTTGTTCTCAGAAGCATAGAAAATGGAGGATTGAGTCTTTTTAAAAAATGAGAAACATTTATTTAAAAATTAATTAAGCAGGTAATTTATTTTAAAAAATAACATTAATTTCACTGAAAATTTTGTTTAGAATCCTCTTTTGGAATTGCCTTCCAATTTGTTTCTGAGCCTCCTTCATTTTTATTGCAAGTATTACCGAGGTCAATACAATTCTATTTACTTATTTTGGTTTACCCTACTTTGGGAGGGTTCTAATGAAAGTCTCTCTCGCGTCAGGACTAGATGACTGCCACATTGCATCTGTCCACATCAGCCCATAATCCCAAGAACCTAAATTCAGATCTGAAAACTAAAGTAGGGAGGAGGTTTGGGGTAAAATAATGTCCCTGAAACAAGCATAATGCATTTAAGAAAACCTGCTATGAAGGAGAGGCTTCCCAGATGGTGCTAGTGGTAAGGGACCTGTCTGCCAACGCAGGAGACATAAGAGACTAGGGTTCCGTCCCTGAGTCGGGAAGATCCCCTGGAAGATCTCCAGTATTCTTGCCTGGAGAACCGCATGGACAGAGGAGCCTGGCAGTTTACAGTCCATGGAGCTGCAAAGAGTCGAACACACTGAAGTGACTAGCACACACCCACACGCTGTGAAGGCGTCCAGTCAGCTGCGTGTGTGGGTAATGGGGGCAGTCTCCAAGAGCAGGTGTACCGAGCACAGCCTGCACCGCTGAGTGTGATGGCCTTGCCTCTCAAATGTGCGTTTGAAGAAATCCATTTTGAGTCCTTACTTGAAGCTCAGATACTCAGAATTGCTTTTATTATTTTTTCAAAAACTAAGAGAAGTTGTGTAAAATCAAGATTGAACTGAATCAAGTAAGGCTGTACATCAGATTTAACAAGAGTTTTGTTACAAGTAAAACTGTGTGCACATAATTTTGAGCACTGATTTTTCTGATGAGATGTGAACTAGTGTGAAATCTACAAAGGTGTGTTTGCAGAGGAGCAAAGGAGACACAGAAATTGAGAATGGACTCAAGAACGTGCCTGGGGCAGGGGTGGGGGAAGGAGAGGGTGGGTTGCATGGAGAAAGTAACATGGAAACATACATTACCATATGTAAAACAGATAGCCAATGGGGATTTGCTGTATGACTCAGGGAACTCAAACCGGGGCTGGACAACAACCTGAGGGGTGGGGTGGGTTGGGAAGGAAGGAGGGAGGGATGTTCAAGTGGGAGGCGACACGGGTAAACCTAAGGCTGATTCATCTTGATGTTTGGTAGAAACCAACACAATACTGTGAAGCAATTATCCTTTAATCAAAAATTAAATTTTTTAAAAGGTGTGATGCCACATTTTAGAACATTATCACGATGCGATCCTTGGAGTATAGAATGGGGCTTATGCCAACATACGCTTGTTCAAAATTCCTAAGATGACCACCTTCTGAGTTAGAATTGGCAAGGTGATTGATTATTCATTAAAAAAACAACAACAACAACAACTCTTAGCCATCTCAGCAACAATGAACTAATGTTTTCAGTAGATCAATAAATTTTCACTTTAATCCCAAGGAGAAACCCAGTGCATCAGAAAAGTCATCAGCAAAAACAGAAAGATCCATGCCAGCTGTTTGTGGCAGCCCATCGAAGAGGGGACAGACCAGAACAATAAGAAATGTTTGCCATGTGTTGGGAGAGGAGCGGTAATGGAAAATACTCATAAACAAATGACTAACACTTGCCTGTATGTTATTCAGGTGTGCAGATAAAATACATCCATCTCCTTGCAAGGACTCTTCTGGATGCAAATTACTCTGAGGCTCAGGCAGTCATTTCCAGGGTCTTGTAATTCCTTATGCAGCCCAAGCCATCATGGGTGTCAGCAGTTTTGCAGCGTAAGCACTTTAAGATTAAATCCTAACATCCAAATTAGCATAAAACATTCTGTGCAAAATAAGTCACATCAGAGGCTTTCCTTTTCAATTTCCAAATTGTCCATTGCTGTTGTCTTGTACTTCACGGTTCAGATCAGGTGCTCAGTTGTCTCTTTGCGACTCCATGGACTGCAGCACACCAGGCTTCCCCGTCCATCACCATCTCCCGGAGCCTGCTCAAATTCATGTCCATCAAGTCGGCGATGCCACTCATGTCCATCAAGTCGGTGATGCCATCCAACCATCTCATCCTCTGTCATCCCCTTCTTCTCCTGCCTTCAATCTTTCCCAGCATCAGGGACTTTTCCAATGAGTCAGTTCTTCACATCAAGTGACCAAAGTATTGGAGTTTCAGGACTGATTTCCTTTAGGATGGACTCGTTAGATCTCCTTGTTCTCCAAGGGACTCTCAAGAGTCTTCTCCAACACCACACACAGTTCAAAAGCATCAGTTCTTCACCGCTTACCTCTTTTTATGGTCCAACTCTCATATCCATACACGACTACTGGAAAAACCATAGCTTTGACTAAGCAGGCCTTTGTCAGTAAAGTAATGTCTCTGCTTTATAATATGATGTCTAGGTTTGTCATAGTTTTTCTTCCAAGAAGCAAGCATCTTTCAATTTCATGGCTACAGTCACCATATGCAGTGATTTTGGAGCCCAAGAAAATAAAGTCTTTCACTGTTTCCATTGTTTCCCCATCTATATGCCATGAAGTGATGGGACCGGATGCATGATCTTTGTTTCTTGAATGTTGAGTTTTAAGCCAGTTTTTTCGATCTCCTCTTACTTTCCTCCTCACTTTCCCCAAGAGGCTCTTTATTCCTCTTCACTTTCTGCCATTAAAGTGGTATTATCTGCATATCTGAGGTTTTTGCTCTTTCTCCCAACAATCTTGATTCCAGCTTGTGCTTCATCCAGCCCAGCATTTCACATGATGTACTCTGCATATAAGTTAAATAAACAGGGTGGCAATATATAGTCTTAATGTACTCCTTCCCCAATTTCAGCCTAGAAACCTCGTCCCTTCTCCCTAATTCCATGTCCTTAGTGCTTGGCCGGACACTCCTTCAGGCAGGCTACATCCGCTGTGTTTGCTAGGATGGACATTTGATGTAGCAGGAAAGGAATACGGCATCTGACCCAGAAGGATCAAATCAAGCACACGGGGGAAACAACCATTTCCTTTGCTTGCATTTAAGCGGGTAGGATAGATTTATTTCCCCTGAAGTTCAGCTTTCACGAAGCAAGAATCAGGGGGGCAGCCGCAGTGGGCTACATAAAGGGAGCCCAAGATGCAGACAGCCCAGCCTGGATGCTAGCCATCAAGAAACCAGATTGCACCTTTGACAACCTGCTTGGAGCTCAAACACTTGAGGGAGACATCCCCAAGCCTTGTGGGAAAGCCTGGAGGCCAGCACTCAAGGCCATGGGATTCCTGGTGTGATTTTGACCTTGACCACAGGTGCATGTAGCCACGGAGGCTCTTTAATCTGGACAGCTTTGCTGATATGGGGCTTCCCTGGTGGCTCAGATAGTAAAGAATCCGCCTGCCATGCAGGAGACCTGGGTTCGATCCCTAGGTTGGTAAGATCCCCTGGAGGTGGGCATGGCAACCCACTTCAATATCCTTGCCTGGAGAATCCCCAGGGACAGAGGAGCCTGGCAGGCTGTAGTCCAAGGGGTTGCAAAGAGTTCAACACCACTGAGCGACTAATCACAGCACAGCATTGCAGAAATAGGGACTGACCAGAGGTTGCCACATCTCTCTTGCTTTAAAAAACCTTGAGAAGAGAAAACAGATGTATTTAAGCTGGAAGCAGAGGATTGACCAGCTCGATTCTCAGGGGAAGGGAACCTATGGGGTAATATGGAAATGTGGGAGTATTTTTGATTGTTGCATGGATTAGGAGGCACCATTAGCATTTAATGGGTGGAACCAGAGGCAGTCAGCACCTTACTAAGTGTGGGATTTGGTCCACATGACAAAAATTTTTCCCATATCCCTCCCTAAGTAAATATGAATGTCTAGTTACATAAGCAAAAACCTTGAAAAAATTATCTAAGGTCTAACTCCATTTAACATATAAACACAATGTATCTTTTCTCAAATTTAATATACATTGAACTCTTTGAAATGTACCATTGTGTGCAAATACTTGTTTAGAATTTTATCAAGAATTGATCACCCTTTCAGTAAATCTCTGGTGACAGCGTATTTGTCTGCCTGTGTAACTGCTGCATTCAAGTACAGATACAAACATACTTCCCTGGCTCTTCTTTCAAAATGCCAAGTATTTTAAAAAGTGTTGACAATATTCAGTTGAGTTTTGCTTCCTCATAAGCCCAAATTAATTTGTAGGAAATGGCTGTGGCTAGGGACTTCCCTGGTAGTCCAGTGGCTAAGACTCTGTACTCCTGATGCAGGGGGCTGAGTTCAATCCCTGGTCGGGGAACTAGATCCCACATGCCACAGCCAAGACTGGGGGCATTTTTTAAATTTTATCTATTTATTTGTTTGGCTGTGTTGGGTCTTCATTGCTGATGGGCTTTTCCCTAGTTGCGGTGAGCAGGAGCCACTCGCTACGTGCAGGCTTCTCATTGTCATGACTTCTCTTGCTATTAGAGCACAGGCTCTGGGGCATGAGGGCTTTGGTATTTGCAGTCCAAGGGCTCAGCAGTTGCATTTCCCAGGCTCTAGAGCACAGGCTCGATAGCTGTGGAGCACGGGCTTACTTGCTCCTTGGCATGTGGGATCTTCTTAGACGAGGGATCGAACCCGTGTCTGCTGAATTGGCAGGTGGATTCTTTACTGCTGAACCACCAGAGAAGCCCTGGTGCATCTTTTCCGTTTAAAAATAAAACTTTACCTTCCAATGCAGGGAGTGCGGGTTGGATCCCTGGTTGAGGGCTGCCCTGGTAGCTCAGTTGGTAAAGAATCTGCCTGCAACGCAGGAGACCCTGGTTCAATTCCCGGGTGGGGAAGATCCGCTGGAGAAGGGTTAGCCTACCCACTCCAGTATTCTTGGGTTTCCCTTGTGGCTCAGCTGTTAAAGAATCCACCTGCAATGCAGGAGACCTGGGTTCAATCCCTGGGTTGGGAAGATCCCCTGGAGAAAGGAAAGGCTACCCACTCCAGTATTCTGGCCTGGAGAATTCCATGGACTGTATAGTCCATGGGGTCGCAAAGAGTCAGACACGACTGAGCGACTTTCACTTTCACCTCACTTTTCAGAGAGCTAAGATCCCACATGCCTCTCGGCCAAAAAACCAAAACATAAAACAGAAGCAATATTGTGACAAATTGAATAGAGACTTTAAAAATGGTCCACATCAAAAAATTTAAATATATATATGTTTATTTACTATAAAGAAATTATAAATCATTTTTAATTTTATAAAGAAATTATTAAAATAGATATTTTGAAAGTAAAAGAAAGTAAAAGGATGAAGTTAACTTGAAAAAAAAAGAGTTGTGGCTAGATAATAGAATGGAATATCTCTAATTTTATCACACCAGAAATTCATATGCTTTTATTATAAGTTACTTTCCTATTATGTTTTCCTTTCTCTTACAGGTTGTGCTGGACCCTGTGTGCCCCGGGCCAGTTCCCACTCCAGGGCCCTCTCAGCTTCTGGAGTGTTGATTGCTGACAGCCCAGAGCTGAGCGCCACCACCCTCTCGCAGCCATCACTCCAGAGGGCTGCCTCTGCCAAGGTCCTGGCCCTTGACTCCTCCTCGGGGCCGCCTGCATCCACTGAGTGGTCGCTGGCAGGTAATAAGGCTCTGATTTGGCACCGTTATGCAGGATCGCCCCAGCTCCAGAGCTCCCTGTGGGATGAGCCATTTGTGGGATGGTGGTCAAGCACAGCCCAACCTCTGTCCCGCCCCAGCCCTGCCTCCTTCCCTCTCCCACTAGTGCTGATCCTGAGAGCGTGTCCCATGTGCTTCCTACCACCTAATGCCGTCTCCGGGTCTCTTTCCTGGGCAACCTGGACTGTAACATAAGTACAGCATTATAACAGCATTTGGACATTGGGTGTCTTGTTATCTGGCAGTTTTAACTGAGGATAGTAAAGGGGGAAATTAGAAAATATTTGTCACAATATAAAAGAAAAGAAGCACTGTATCTTGTGGGCATGAGAACCTCTGGACTAGGTGATCTCTGCAGCGTCCCTCCAACTCAAGACCCTCTCCTGGAGGGCAGGAATACTCCTTGCCCCAGGTGGGCAAGTAACCCAGACTCAGAATGATGCCTTCCGCAACTCCTTCTCACGTACTTGAATAAAACAAGTGTTCCTATACAGCATCACTTCACATCAGCACTTTCCCCCAGATTACCCACCTGCTAGGCCCTGTATGCGTCAGCAAGCTCTTGCTGGTTGCAACCAGCAACTCGAGCAGTGCATACCCTTCCCACATTCTTAAAGCCTCGCCTGTGAACGGCCAGCTGCCTCTCTAGCTTTCTGAGAGATGCCAGGTGCCTAAGGAAGTAATAAACGGGCTCAATAGCACCAGGCACTTTGTCCTTCAAGACTTTTTTTTTTTTGGATGAAATACAGGTTTAATTTCATTCTCAATATCACAGAATTGTAGTTCTCCTTAAACTGTCAACTGACGAAGATTCACAGAGCTTGAGGAGAGTTGGAGTGTGCGTGTGTGTGTGAGCGTGTGTGCACACGTGTACCTGGGGATGCTCTGCAGGGCTGTGTGGGAGAGTGCTTGCTGGCCTCAAGAGCGGTAGAGGAGGACAAGCCGAAAGCAAGACCAGCGAGCACCACGCTTCCTCCTCTGGTCTAGCCCTCTAAGCCAGGCTGCCCCAAGCCAGTGATTCAAAATCCCTGAAAAGAACTAAATTTTTTCTCATGCCAGAGTTCAGTTCAGTTCATTTCAGTCACTCAGTCATGTCCTACTCTTTGCAACCCCATGGATTGCAGCACACCAGGCTTCCCTGTTCATCACCAACTCCCGGAGCTTACTCAAACTCATATCCATCGAGGCGGTGATGCCATCCAACCATCTCATCCTCTGTCGTCCCCTTCTCCTCCTGCCTTCAATCTTTCCCAGCATCAGGACCTCTCCCAATGAGTCAGTTCTTCGCATCAGGTGGCCAAAGGATTGGAGATTCAGCTTCAACATCCGTCCTTCCAATGAATATTCAGGACTGATTTCCTTTAGGATGGACTGGTTGGATCTCCTTGCAGTCCAAGGAGTCTCTCAAGAGTCTTCTCCAACACCACAGTTCAAAAGCATCAATTCAAAATCATGCCAGGAATGTGTTCCTTTATAGTAAAGCCAGACTAAGGGTTATTTACCCGGCTCTGTGACCTTAATCAAATTCACTGTTGACATAATTCTTCAGGATGCCGCAGGATCATCGACTGTTTTAGCTGTCAGACAATTCACACAGAAACACAGATCAGAGTCTGAGAGTGTGACCCTGGCCCCTCCGGGCCAGCACACTGCCCCCAGCTTGGCTGGGCATTGGAGGCTGTCTCATCACCCAGTGCCTCTTCCTTAACTCCCTCACCTGTCACCCTGGAATGCCAGTCAGAGTTTCCAACTCTGGTTCCTCCTGGGGTGTGGTGATAATTAAAGCAATAATGGTTTTCAAGCACAGAGACATTCCAGATTGAAGGACACTACATAATGGAACACAGTCTGCTTCTGGTGACATAGGCTGATATAATTGCGGCTAGGAAAATAAGATTAAGCCAAGCGTCCCTGTTACAGCAGCAATGCCATTTACCTTACTCTCATGACTTAGGGCCTGCCTCATATAAAATGAAGCCCTAGTGCCCAAGAAAGAAGACACCAGGTTGAGAAAGAAAGGCTTTTATGCACTCCACTTCCACTTCACAGATCAACAAAGCTGTACAATTCTATTCCAGTCACTTAGTTCAAGGCTAAAAATTGAGTTAAGGAATAGATTGCACATTTACTTGCTCATCACATCATTTGCACCTCAGAGAGAGCTTTTATTAAAATGTTCATGTTGCTCAAGGATGGACCCAGAGATGATCATGGTAAATGAAGTAAGTCAGAAAGATAAAGATGAATACCACGTGATACCATTTATATGTGGAATCTAAAATATGACACAAACATTTACAAAACAGAAGCTAACTTGCAGACACAGAAAACAAACTTATGGTTACTCAAGGGGGAAGGGGGTGGGGGAAGATAAATTAGGAGTTTGAAATTAGCAGACACACACTACTATATATAAACGAGATGAACAACAAAGTCCTACTGTGTAGCACAGGACATATTCAATACCCTGTAATAAAGCATAATGGAAAGGAATATTTAAAAAGCATATGTGTATATAGCTGAGCCATTTTGCTGTACAGAAGAAGCTAACACAACATTGTGAATCAACTATACTTCAATTTAAAAATATATTAATGTTTCTATAAAAAGCAGGAAGATTATGTAAGGTCTGCCAGTTAACTTAGGCAAATGCTTTGCACATGCATTTTCTTCTCTCACGTATAAAACTGGCATATTATACTGTTGCACATCTACTCTGCTGCCCAACACAGCAGCTCTTAGCTGAACATTGTACATCCCAGGACAACGTTGACTGACATAGAGCCTGGCACATCACTGTTAGCGGTTCAGCGGTGCCAAGGCTACAACCACAATGGTGGTATCAAATGCACTGCAAAGATTTCAAGAAAAGTGATTTGGGGGACTGAGATGTTGGGCAACACACTGCACTTCTATGGAGTAATGCTTCTGAGAGATTGTATTAAGAAACTCTGTTCATAGCCAAGCCACTGAGAAAATATATTTTCTGATTCCATTCATTCAAATATATCTGAAATTCCAGGTCTTAAACTGGCAAAAGAACCCCAAAAAGCAGAAGTGAAGTAAGTGTTTATTGGGCTTCCCTGGTAGCTCAGCAGTAAAGAATCCACCTGCTAATGCAGGAGACTCAGGTTCAATCCCTGGGACAGGAAGATCCCTTGGAGGAGGAAATGGCAACCCACTCCAATATTCTTGCCTGGGAAATCCCATGGGCAGAGGAATCTGGCAGGCTATAGTCCATAAGATCACAAAGAGTCAAACATGAATTAGTGACTAAGCAATAACAACAGTAGCAAGTGTTTATTAGGCCGCCTGGATTGAGGAGACTAACAGAACGTGAAACAGAAAGGAGCACAAACTCTTTCTGGTTGGGTATATCTGCTGTTGAATGATATATAAAACTTGGCCAGGGTGCCTACTATATTTCTGAAGTCCTGATGCCCGAGCTGCTTCCAGAGGAAAAGAGAACAGATTAGAAAAATATCCACATGGAAACAGCTCAATGACATATTAACAGAAAAATGCAATTTGCAGATTCAGTAGTATGATTGCTCCTCCTTGCTCCAAGAATCCAAGCAAGCATGGCTCTGTGGGGTCAGCTGCATTTAGGCCACAAAATGTTAGAGGCCATCACAGGAAGTTCACCCAAGGATGACACCTCTTCCGTGGAAAAGTGTGTCCCAAACTTCATACAGTTCTTGCTTATCAGCTTCTACACATGAGTCATACTCAAATGCTTTCAAAAATTTGTTACACCATGGTTTCACTTGGCCCTACCTTGATTTTTATTTCTCAAAATGTGGGTGGTTTATAAAAAATTACTTCCCAGGAGCAAGCTAACATGCTCTCATCTTCATTCAGGCCTCTGGTACATGTCTGTGGACGCTTCCTACTATAGGTGCCATATAAAGACCCAAACCTCACCTCCAGAAATATTTGTTTTCAAATTCCCTGGAAAATATTTCCATCTGGAACTATGATCTTTAGGTTAAATATCAAATTAAGTATTTATTTCTTTAAATAAATCTAGTTTTAGGCTACCTACTCTACAGGGAACAGGTTGAGTTCCTTAGATATTTTAACTTTGGTAAAAAGAAGTTTGAAATTATTTTTCTCAAGTTGCCACATGAAAACTTTTTTCCGGATTTTAAAAACTTATTCTTCATCATCTGTCATTTCTACTTCAGTTAAAATCCTAGGTTGAGCTTGTGACAAGCAAAGTGTGTGGCTGTCACTGACTCTATTTTAGCTACTAATACCACTTCCAGTGGGTGAAGGATGGCACCCCGAGGCTTAACTTCATCTCCTGCTGTTACCATCTCAACAGAAAGACTTAGTGGAAGTCATTCAATGACTCTCTCATTGCCAATAACTTTACGATGTAGAAAGGGAGGCCCCAAACTTTATTCTTTCCTGTGACTAATATGGTTTCTCCTCCTCTTTCCTTAAAACTTCTAAGTGAATCACAGAGACAAGCGGAAGGCTGAAAACAATGTGTCAGCTTTTTAATGAGCTTTAATTGTCACCACAGAAAATTAAGCACAGGCCAAGAGTCAGGATCCAAGGTTGGCTATAAACCCCAGACGGGTAATCAGTCCTGATCCCACGAGATTGCAAAAGCTTTGTCTTTGGAGTAGAGAAAGAAAATCTGAATGGACAACAGAAAGGGAGCTTTCAGCTTTTCGGTGGGCCCAGCTGAAACCACTTGCAGTCACCCCCTGCCCCTTGGGGTTTGCCCGGGATGCCCTAAGGCAGGATGGGGGTGCCCCACACAATGCCTGCACCTCCCCTTCTGCCTGGCTGGCTGATGGCATCGAGACACTGGCATCCATTAGTGGCGGCTTCTAAGGGGCTGTCTTTTGGTCATCTTCCAATTCTACACCCCAGTAACAGAAAACTGACCTTGAAGAAAGATAGGGTGTCAGGATGTTTAATAAACTGAAGGTGACCAAGGTGGGCTTCCTGCTGCTTCCAAAGCTGTTAAGATCTTTGCAGGTATGTTTAGTCATCATGCTCTTCCTGAGTAACATGATAGCCATTTCAGAGAAAAAAAAAAAAAAAAACAGAGGAGAAATAACTGTGGAACTCAGCACGCTCAGCATCTATTTCAAAAGCATGCTCAAAGGTCTCCATTGGAAAATCTTGAATAGATGCAATAGTCATGCTTTTAAAACTGATCAGAAAGGGATGGGCCACAGTGCTATTATAGAACCACGTTATTGTAAAAATGCACGTTATATTGCTCCCAAATCTTTTATTCAAAACCGCTGGATGAAAGGAGCAGTTTCTTTTCAAAGACACCAAGGCTGCTGCTTCCTCAGAGAATAAGCTGTGATAGCTGGTAACACATCAGCAAATAGCCCATCTGAGCTAAGAGAAAATAATGGTTTGGTTTTGTTAACATGGGGAAGTGCCATTACTTTTAAGGCTTTGTTGTAGACTGCCCCTGGATGATTGCTGCTGCTATTAACCAGAATGTTCTAATTGGATATTAGCTCATTTATGGGGCAGAGGGAGGAAGAGCATTTGCCCAGGTGACTTGTAACAAAACGAACAAACAGATGTTAGGCATCCTGAAATTACCACCAAGTTTTCATGAGTTGTTAGATGCTGAGGCGCTCTGGAAATCCTGCCGAAAATTGCAGCTTAGTTGTGAGCAGAGCAATCATATCACTCTGCTCAGGCAGATTGCTACCAAATGCTAGGACGTTTTCAAAACCATTTAGTCATCTCCCCTGAATATAAAAATGAAAGTGAAAAAAAAAATGATCCCTCTGAAAGTGTGATACTGAGAGCTGGGCCACGCGGATGATCTCATCCCTATTGGAAACCTTCCCTCACCTGCTCCTACACCTGCGTGGCCAGCATGAAATCACAGGGTCAAGGGGTGAGATAGCAGGTAGGTGGCGATTTCAATCTCAGTCTTCAGCTGTGACCCTCCTGGGTTGGTCGGGTCCTCACGTGGCTCAGACGGTAAAGAATTTCCTGCAATGCAGGAGACATAAGATACTCGGTTTCCATCCCTGGGTGGGGAAGATCCCCTGGAAGAGGAAAAGGCAACCCCCTCCATTATTCTTGCCTGGAGAATTCCATGGACGGGCCACAGTCCATGGGCTCACAAAGAGTTGGACATGACTGAGTGACTAACATTTTCTGAGAAGCAGACATCAAGACAGGATGAGCCCAGCAAGAGATGTTCAGAAGACAGGCCTGAAGAATATGAGGAAATGACCAGAGAAAGTGGAGAGAGATTCAGACCACATCCCAGGTCAGACCCTTGTGAAGCAAGGCAGGAAGGAGAGAAAGAGCTTTTCTAAATACTAATGTTTCCTGTCGCTAGTGAGACACCTGCCAGGCATCAACAGCTCCATCATCTACTCATCCCTCGTTCCTTTCATTTTTTTTGGAGGGACTGCTTGGCATGTGGGATTTTAGTTTCCTGACCAGGGATTGAAACTGTACCTCCTGCATTGGAAATGTGTAGTCTTAGACACTGGATCCAGGAAAGCTCCCCCACTTCCCTCTCTTATAGGCTCTGTCCATACGGTGGGTTACAGGTACCATGTACGTTCATCACAGAATGACACCTTCCAGGTCCACCTGTGAACGTGGCTGTGCGTGCACGAGCCAAACCTGCGGAGGTGAGCGGCTCTTCACCCCTCTCCGCTCCCCCTGTTTCTGCTCCCCACTGAGGCTGCTGCCTGGCCCCTGGTCCCCAGGTGCAGTACCCACCACCCCTTCCCACCTAGAGGGTGGCCCCTTTCTTCTCCTGTTTTGAAAGAGCCACTACACCCTTCCTCAGAGATGCAAAGGGAAGGGTGCTGCCCAGCCCTTGCGCTCAGAGGCAGGAAGGGATCTGCTGATGACAGCTCACCACCCGGCCTGAGTAACTCACTGAATGTGCAGCGTTTAGGGCACACGCAGTGCCAGCCCAGAGGCCTCGGGAATCCCTTCCCGAGAGGGCGACTCTCCGTCTTTGGACGTGGTTCTTGGATGGCAAGAAAAGCTGGAGGTGCCATTCAGAGATTGTATAGGCAGTCATCCCCCAAGACTCATCTTCCTCACAGCCTCCTCTCTGGTCTGCTGGCAGAAAAAGGACACCCAACATGTTACCCGCCTCCATCACGCCTCTGTCCTCCACCCCATTCTCCACCCCCCAGGGATTCCCAAGGTGCCTCTTCACAGATAGTTCAAGCCGTCTTGCCCTAGCCCCAGCCAGCAAGGCCAAACTGTGTCATCCGAGAGACAGACACCCTGCTTCACCCAGCTATCTTTAATCAGTGCTACCAGAACTTTTGAAAGACCCATTGTTGTTCCCAAATGGCTTGTTTTATCTCTGAACATTTCTATATTTCAACCTGGGATTATTATCCCTTTCTTCTCTGATTATTTCAAAAGAAAATGTTCCCAGCCAATAGACCAGTGAATGACGAATTTCTAGTCACACAGGTATTTGTATTTTGGATTTCCCTGGTGGCTCAGCTGATAAAGAATCCACCTGCAATGTGGGAGACCTGGGTTCGATCCCTGGGTTGGGAAGATCTTCTGGAGAAGGGAAAGGCTACCCGTTCCAGTATTCTGGCCTGGAGAATTCCATGGACTCTATAGTGCATGGGGTCACAGAGTCGGACAAAACTGAGCAACTTTCACAGAGAAGCCTGGCATGCTGCAGTCCATTGGGTTGCAAAGAGTCAGACACGACCTAGTGACTGAAAAACAACTGCCATTTATGAAGTTGACTTTCTGCTCTAGAAAAATACCTTAACATGGAAATAAGAATATATTACAGTCCTTAAATTTCAAACACAAAGTCTTATGAAGGAAAAAAAATGTGCAGAAATAAAAACCTCTGGATCAGCACTTATACAGTAAATGCAGATATTCATGTATAGATATTTGCCAAAATACCGACTGTCATTAATTTGTGAGTTAGTCAGTTCTGACAGTGAATTGTAAGTTCGCAGCTTGGAGTGTAGGACATATCCTCCTGGCAGCGATGTTATAATTGGTGGCTCGTTCCCCGTCATGACTCCACGTCCTAAGCCTCCACTAGGAGGGCCTGATCCGGGGTCCTGGGTCAATGAATGCAGGGGTGGGAGAATTTTCTCTTTCCAGGACATGGAGTCCACTCGTGGTAACAATTTAAATATACATATACATATATATATGTATATATATGTGTATATATATATATATATATATATACTATATAACTTATTTAGGTTTAACAATTTATTTGACATCCTTTAAAGACTCTTTTTGTTTCTTTTTATTTTTTTGGCATTAAATAAACCTTCTTTTTTTTAGGGCAGTTTTAGGTTCACAGCAGAACTGACAGCAAAGGACAGAGTTACACCAGCAACATAACCCCCCCCGTCCAGCAACACACAACCTCCACCTCTCTCAAAGTCCCCACCAGAGTCGTCCATCTGTTGCAGCCTGGGTCTTTTGGGAACTTACACCGACACATTATCACCTTAGGGTTCATTCCCGGTATATATTCTATGGGTCTGGACAAATACATAAGGGCGTTTCAATGATTATAGTATCGTACAGAATAGCTTAAGGGTCCTGAGTCTTCCATGCTCTGCCCTCTCATCCCTCCCTCCCACCGACGGTAACATTTTTGAAGTAAACTCGTGCCTTTCTCATTTGTTCTTCCACCTGCTGCTACAACACCCACGGGCCTCCTGACCCCGTGTTCCCCTGGGTGTGCCTTCCAGTCTGAGCCCCACTTGGGCAGAACGGCGCCCCCTAAGGGTTCCCTAATGCAGCGACCCCACCCCCACCCCTGCCCCACCCCAGAGTGGCCTGGATCATTTGACTAACAGTCCCCCAGACGGAGCTTAGGGATTTCCATTTTAACAGGGTGCTGACTGACCGCCTCTGTCTCTTGAATAGGTGCAACCTCAGTAAGCATCTGAAAGGAATGTGAGGTGGACCCCCCAGGGACGTCCGCCCCAGAATCCTTCTAGTTTTTCTTCTTTCTCCCTTCCTTCCCTTTAGAGCAGACCCATGATAGCAGAATTCCTAGATCTCTCAAAACGGTTCTCCTGGCAGCGACAGACTTGGCCAGAATGTGTGGGGGTGGCTGAGTGGTACCCCAGTGTTTGCAATTTAGAGCTTGCGAACAGATTAGTTAGATCCTCAGAGAGAGAGACGTTTTAGCTTTCACTTTGCAGGTGCCCAATTTGTATCTACTGATTTCATCTTCTTTGTACTTACAGTATCAGCAAGTGCTCTCAGCCCTTCTAGGATATTCAATAAACACCCCCAGCAACGTCTAAAAACTGGGTGTAAAATCACTTTTTGGAACAAAACAAATCATCCAACAACCCAAGAAAAGGATTAATAGAAGACTTGGCTGCCCCTCCAACTGCCTTTCCTCGATGCCGTCCCCCATCTTTGCCCATATAAAGATTATGGTTGCCAAGGAAACAGGACCAGAGAAAGAGAAAGACGGAAACTTTGTCTCATTCGGTCTTCCCAAACTCACAAAGCAAGCTGGGCTGTAAGCAGAGCTAGATGAGATTATGGTAGATTTATAATTTACTTAGTCAAATTGCTTTTAATCCCTAGTCAAGCTTCAATGTACACTTTATTTTTCCTCTGAAAGTTAGGTCTTGCACTTAGTGGTCCAAGGTCTGACATATAACAGAGCTTTGCAATTCATTGTCTGTGATTAAACTCAAATGCAGGACAGATGGCTTGTCTGAGTATCTGTCAGACAGGCAAAGCACTTAAGATTTGTGACAGGCAAGACCAGGAATTAACTGCTAAGTTTTTGCATGTATCCATACATTCGTGTGCACCATGAATATGGCTGTAAAACTCACTTAAGTGTTCTCACTTTATTCACAATATTCCCAAACAAAGCAACTGCTCTCTTTTTGGCAAACCAGATGCCCTAATCTCAACCTCATTAACTCAAAATCCATTTTTCTCCTATAATATGTGTTGTGTCCGTTTCATCTTACTGTGACATGCAGGATGCAAATAACATCCTCTGAAAGCCCAGCTTGCCCAGAACCCAAAATGTTGGTTCTCACTTCATTTTTATGAACACTTTTATTGAAATATTTAACTTTTTATTGAACAAACATTTGTCTATCAAAATAAACAAAAACCAACAAAATGAGAACAGGCAAAGGCTATTTATTCAGAGCTTGCTATATTGCAGGGGAGTCAGTCACTGTCAGTTGGTTTTGGCAGAGACTCAAAGGTAGGCACAGAGGGGGAAGGCTTTATAGTGGAAAAAAGGGAAGGTTTCAGATATGCCCTGGTTGGAGGCTGGTGACCTAGGGAAACTGGAGGCAGGCTAACTAGAAGCAGGCATGCTATATGAGGCTTGCTGCTGCTGCTAAGTCGCTTCAGTCGTGTCCGACTCTGTGCGACCCCATAGACGGCAGTCCACCAGGCTCCCCCGTCCCTGGGATTCTCCAGGCAAGAACGCTGGAGTGGGTTGCCATTTCCTTCTCCAATGCATGAAAGTGAAAAGTCAGTGAAGTCGCTCAGTCGTGTCCAACTCTTTGCAACCCCATGGACTGTAGCCTACCAGGCTCCTCCGTCCATGGGAGTTTCCAGGCAAGAGTACTGGAGTGGGTTGCCATTGCCTTCTCTGATAATGATAGTTAGGAGGGGATATTTGATTTTTTTCTGGTTAGTCCTAAGTTGGGAGCAACAACAAAAATTAGAAAAGCTGGAAGTTATTAATCAAGTCCTGGTGTTTGGGGCCATGTGTTGCACAGGTTATTGTTTGGCTTCTTAGACCAGTTGCTAGAGATAGTAATCTGACTTCCTGCAAGTCTGACTTGTAGATTGCAGCCTGACATTCTGGGCTGGTTACGGGAGATAATACAGTTGGTTTCCTGGTCTGGTTGCTGCAGGTTTTAGTGGTTCAGAATTCTATTTTTATTATGCACTGGCCATTGTCCATTTGTATGTTCAACGTTTAAGCGATTAACATTATACGGAGAAAAGTACACAGAGTCAAAGTGTGCAGCTCAATGAGTTACCAAGTGTAACAACCACCCAGGGCCCCCATTTATTTTAAAATTCTCCTCAATCAGAATTTCAGAAACCTGTCATCAAGGAACATTGTGCGCAGCCTAGTAGATTTTCTTTCTCTTTGCGTCTTTAGTCCTGGTGTCCAGGGTGGGACCTATCACTTGCAAACTTCTTAGCCCTTCTCACGATGTCACGCCTTCCCAGACACAATAGACATGGGCAGTCCTGGGTTTCCCACAGTCAGGCTCAGCCCCATGAGTCACCATCCTCCACATTCCTGGACAGGTTCATGCCTTGAAATCGAGGCCTCATCACTTCCTTGGCAAGTTAATCTCTCAAAACCTGTTTCTTCATCTACAAATGGGGGGTAACAATAGTGCCTGTTCTCAGGACCTCCCTGGCAGTCCAGTGGTTAAGACTCTGAGCTCCCACCGCAGGGGGCATGGGTTCGAGTCCGGGTAGGGGAACTAAGATCCCACATAGCTCGTGGGTGCAGAAACTGCCTCTTAATTGCCCTAAGGATCAATTAAGGCGTTGGACATGTCAACACAATCCATCACACAGAATAAGCACTCAGATTCTGATTTATTGGATGTTTAAAATGTCTAAAAATGACAGCTGAACATTAGTGAGAACCTCCGATGTGCCAGGCCCTGAGCTTGGTGCTTAAACATAAGATATGAATAAACGTTCCTAGCTGACTCATTAGAAAAGGCCCTGATGCTGGGAAAGATTGAAGGAAAGAGAAGTGGGCAGCAGAGGATGAGATGGTTAGATAGCATCACCGACTCAAAGGACATGAATCTGAGCAAACTCCAGGAGATAATGGAAGGCAGAGGAGCCTGGCGTGCTGTAGTCCATGAGGTCGCAACAAGTCAGACACCACTTAGTGACTGAACAAGAACAACAAAAATTAATCATCCTTATTTTACAGAGGAAGGCATTGAGGCTTAGAGATGTTAAGAAACCTCTCTGCACTTACCTGCATTTGTTATGAGAATTAAGAAATGAAGGAAAGCATGTCCTTAGTACAGCCCCAGTGCATCATAGTCACTCCATCAATGGGGCTATTGTCTAAAATGACCCTTGGATTATCCACTGTGGCAGACCCTAGGCAGCAATTGCTTAGCAACATCTGCTCTCCTTTTCACCCTTAGCAACAAAAAAAATCACTTTTTTGTATGGGGTGGCATTATGCCTTGTAAGAGGAGTACGTAAAAGTACTCCTCTTATCAGGCTCTCTTACTTCTTTAGGAGGTTGTGAGACCCAATTCTGGCCAGTAAGAGGTGTTTACGTTTCTGAGGTGGGTCTTTTTGGAAAACTTATTATTGTCTCAAAAAAAAGGAAATTTCATCTGACAAATACTTTTTCCCCTTTGCCCCCATCTCTGCCGCCTAGAATGCACATGCAGTTCTGTGAGGTACAGCTGCCATGGGCTTTTCTGGTAGCCCAGCTGGTAAAGAATCCACCTACAAGGCAGGAGACCGCAGTTCAATCCCTGGGTTGGGAAGATTCCTTGAAGAACATGGCAACCCACTCTAATATCCTTGCCAGGAGAATCCCATAGGCAGAGAAGCCTGGCAGGCTACAGTCCAAGATTGGGACATGACTGAGGGACGAAGCACAGCACAGCACAGCGCAGCTGCCAGCCTGTACGCATAAGGACCAGAGGCCCGTGCCCAGGAAGCCGAGGCAGAAGAGCCCCCGGGACTTCCCTGGTAATCAGAGCCTGGGACTCTGCCCTCCCAATGCAGGGGGCCCAGCTTTGATTCCTAGACAGGTAAGTCTGAAATTAAAGACATGCTGAAACTAAAGACCCAGAATGCCGTAACAAAAGGATCCCATGTCCGCAGCTGAGGATCCCACGTCCGCAACTGAGGATCCCACCTGCAGCGGCTGGACTTCGCACAGCCAAACAAAATCAATAAAATTTTTTTTTTTAAGAAGAACCCCAGACCCCTGATGGCCTTGTAGGCATACTGTCCAAGCCCTGGAATGCCAGCCTCCAAAAGTTTTCACCACTGTGGTTAAACCACCATGACCAGATTTCAGTTGGTTATACACATTTGAAGGCAATCCAGACTAATGCAGCCACCATTAGGGTGGTAAGGATAACTGAATGAAATGAAATTTACAAATGAATGAAAATTAGGAATCTTTAGCATCTTCTTTAATCTGTTTACACATCCCTACTGAGATGATAAAGAACTCCTGAGAATGAGAAGTCAGTCCAAATCATGAACTCTTCTCCAGCCTTCTGAGGACTGGCATCAAGGCTTTCCCTCAGCATCTGAGTCCCACGTGTCCCCTGACTCTCCCCTCTCACCACGTCACATGGTATCATAGACGACGTCACCAGCAGGGTCTCCATGGGTCATGAGCACTGTGTGCCGAGGGACCAGAGGACTCTTGTCATTTGCTCTCAAGGCTTGGCTCCGGACCAGCCTCACCCAGCATGGGCCTGAATGACGCTTCTGTAAAACCTGAGGCATCTGCTCTGACATCTTGGTCCAAGTCCAAGGGCAGTAATTGCATTCTGCCTACTTGTGTCTCTCCTAGACTTCTAATTAGGCAGTATTTATGGCCTATCCAAAAAAGATTATGCCCAATGTTGCTCTGCCTGTTAAAACAACAAAGGGTCCACCTTAAGTGATAAAGGAGCATCTCCATGAGACACGAAGCCATCCCGAAGTGGGGGCAACAGGCTTTACGATGAGCCGGCTGGGATGGCGGCTTTCAACTGGAAAGAAGCTAAGTGTACCAGAGGGGTTACACTTGTGCTTTTTCATGTCACTTCAAAGAAATAATATGCATACATTTCCACTTACTTTAAATGACTCTAAGGCAGTGTCAGATGAAAACAGGATTTACCTCCAGCCTCTTTTCTCACAAAACATATCCCATGAGGAGTACAAAAACTAAATTCCTTCTATATATTAAGCATGTTGTCTTATCACTACATAGTACATGACTTTATATTCTAAACTATCAGTAAGCCCAACTGAGGTATACTTTGGGTTTGCTTAAACATTCTAAAAGGCCAAAACTTTAAATTACTTAAAAATTAAAGCAAAATTGCTCTAATAAATGGATGTAACCAAATGGTGAAATAGAGGACACCCAGAAAATTTTGAAATGATCCTCTTTTGAATTCAACTAGAAAAAGCACAATTTTTCAACGCCTAAAATTATATTCAATAATGACCCATACACACAATGAAGAGAAAATCTCTAATAATTTATTTGACCTTCAGTTTCACATTGTGAAAAAAAAAATAACAGTTTTACAAAACCTCAAAAATGTAGTAGCAAACAAGTACATATGAACACGAACATTTTACTTCTTCAACTTACACAGTTTTGTACGTTAACCACATACTCAAAATAGTCAAGAGAGGGATATTATTCAGCTCTAATCATTCTTATTCAGACAGGTGTCAAGCCCAGAGAAAAGGGGTCTACACAATTATACCAGAAGTGGAAGGCTGCCCTTTGTTATCCGTTTCCACAGCAACCAGTCCACAGAATAAGAAGAACCTTCTCTGTCTTATGCCAAGGTTTTTGTGTGCACTGTGCTGTGAATTGTATTTGCTTCAAAGTGTAGGACATTTCACAGGGTGAGAATGGTCAAGTAGTGAGCCCAAATGCCTCTGTCAATTCAAAGAGCAGGAGTCCAGAAAGTTCCCTGCAGGCTGCGGGCCCACCCTGACCACCGCTCCCTCTGGCTCACACACTGCAATTAACAGAGGATTCAAGGATAGACCACAACTTCGAAACAGCTGCAGAAAATTCACCCTGCTCTCAAAAGCCATGTAGCGACACCCACATCTTGCCAGATTTGCATCATAAACTACGGAGCTGTAACTGCTACCATATACTGCCAGGGTACAATCAGACATTTGCATTGCTTAGAACACATCTAAGAGCGAGGGACTGACTGCTAGAAAGTATTGAGACCCTCCCTTTGATTTCAATGGCTCATTTATTTTGGTCCAACTATAGCCCACTTATTCACAGCACGGACAGACATGTATAATTAGTCTAATGAATTCAGGTGGAGAGAAATGTGAGGGATTTATCTGTCCTTAGACAATGCAAACACACAATGTCAAAGGTTATTGGTCTTAAACCCTATTTTCTAAGATACAATGTTATGAGAAACAGCAGTGGAAGCAGTGTGAGTTGCAAATGCTGGGCTTCCCCGGACACTTGCGAGGAAGCACCTACGAGTCTACCACTAATACCTATCACGGCACATGTTTAGCAAACAAGCACTGGAACTAGCAAAGAATGTATTCACAACCCATTTCCAGCTCTCCAGGGAGGCCTCTCCGCGGGGGCCACTGCTTACAGTTCTTTGGTGTTTGGGGGGCCATATGTGTCACTTTTGTGCACCAAAGAGTTCTTTTAGAGACCTACCTAAGAGAGAGCACTGAAGTTTACACTGTACCCCTCTGAATATCACCTTGGAGAACTTTTAGCACTTGCTAAATGCTACAGCAGGAAGAGAGAACGACCAGTTTCGGTCAAGCAAATCTGATGAGTGAATTAATTTCTGTCGGTGAGAGTTCTGTTTTCTCCTGTTAACTGGGGTTATGGCCAAGCATTCTCACAGGGTAATAAATAGATAAATAAATAAACTTTGGACAATGCCTTTACCTGTGCCCTATATACAGAACTAGTCCATAGAATTTCCAGGATTTCAGGATATCACACAAAGGGGAAATAAAAACAAAAAACTGCCGAGTGATTTGGTCCTTTCCAAACTTCAGTAGCTGAGACAGAAGCAAGTAAATGGAACAGGGATGGGAAGGACAGAAAGATGGCTTCCCTTGCCCCAGGAGCCACTGGCATGCCCAGAGCCCACGACACCCCAAAGCTGACTTCAGTTTAAGAAAAAAATGACCTTCATGCTTTCCCTACCTCTAGGATGTAACTTTAAGTTTCTATTTGGTAATCTTTCCCTGTCTTGACATTTACAAAATCTGCCCCCCCAACCCTGCCCAACCCACCCTCCAGTTATACCCCTAATTGTAACGCCCAAGTTTTCACTTTTGTGCAGCAGAGCACATCACAACGGTCACAAAATTGTGCAAAACGTACAACCATTCACACGCGTCCATACACGTGAAGACAACTATAAGCACTGTTTCAGCATGCAGGATTCAAACAATAAATAGCTAAATCTACAACACATTTCTTACCAGCCAAGGGAAAGTTTAAAGTCACTTATAAATAGAAAAGAACATCTAGCAAACAGCTACCAACAATGTCCCCATTGTTCAGAAGCGTTTCTGGGGAGCACAGCCCTGGGAGATTAGCGTGGAGTCCAGCGGTCCTCACTTCTGCAGCCAGCACAGCCACCTCCCCTCCTGGCCCCACAGTCGGGTTTTCAAATCTCCAACAGCAGCTGGTGTGGAGACTTCAAGCTTGCTCCTCAGAGAGAGGTGACAACCATTTCAAATTCTACACATAAGTGGTGGAACCCATGGAAAATCAAATGCTGAATATGGTACAGCAAGGAAAAAGGGCTGGCTTTTCTCTCCCTTTGAGAAGCTGATTAATGCTGACATTAATCCACAATTACAAGACAAGGACTAGATCACAGGTTTGTTCATTCATATTTAAACCATATGCTACTTGCACTGAAAATCCCACCCCCTCCCCTACCCCCTTCCTTCATGTCCAGTTAGAAGCATTTACAAGGTGCGGTGGATCGGATGCGAGTCTTGTAGCCACTTCTTTTCCTTTTTCTTGTCTTTCATTCGATCTGGCCTCTCTAAAGTAGAAATCGCATCTTGTCTCATCGAGGGATGGAGTCAGCTAAAATAGAAGAGGAGGAAGATATTTTTGTTAGTCTCAAATCTAAAAAAAAAAAAAAAAAAATTAAACTCAGGACAGAGCTGGTCAATATTGCTTCTAAAGGTCTTAATTACACATTTGGCAGGCAATGTGCAAAGACATTTAAAATGCCAGACTTAAAAGAGTACACTCGTGCATTCGTGCAGGCAGACGCTCCAGCAAAAACAATGGTGTCCACAGAAAAGATCCTCACTTCCTGATTAACCATACATACATGCAAATCAAACCTATACACCTAGGTGCTATTACATCTTCTGCTTCTGATACGCGTAATTCCTCTCCATGGTTAAACAGCGCCACTGTAAAGTGATCACCAAAGATTCCTTTGCCAACTCACCCCCACCCTCTTTGGCCCATTTACCATAAAGGATTCCAAATTAAGTTTATTCACCATATAGAAAGCAGACATATTAATCCTCTTATTTAAATGCATCTCTGCTATTCATTACGGCAGAAGTCAGCCTCGCTTCTTTTCACATGACAGCACACCAGGCCTCAGCAGCCAAGGCTGGAGTCTATTCTCCAAGTTCATCAGTCCACACTTAGGAGACTCGGGCTGTGGCACGCAGCATTCAGCATTATCACCTACAGGACTGACCGCCCGCCGATCATCAATTCAAGGCGCTGTGAGCACAAGCTTGCAGGTTTCATGGGAGCTGGTGGTTTCTCACACCACTCATCCTTCACACTTGGTTAAGTCTAATTTTACATAAGGAGAGTTTGCAGAGGGCTTTTGTCTTTGAAAAGCTCCCCCTATCTGGTCTTGGAGCACATTTCCAGCCCTAGCATAGGAATCTGCAGCCCCAATGCTGAAATTCCAAGTAGAGACAAAGGGAATTCAGGAGCGGCCGCTCATCACTCAGAGTCCTTCTTTCTCTCCTGTGTTCAGAAGTCTGATTCATTCCATTAGCTGTTTCTTCCATTTCAAAACAGTGATTCAAGCTTTCAAGACATTCCTTAGACTACGGTGTCATCCCCACCCGCACCTCCTTGGAACCTATACATCAACATGAGGCCAAAAGAATGTATCTTGTAATAATATGAAATTTCAAGATGTTGCATACTCAAACAGAAAAACAAACAAACAAACAAACAAAAAACCCAAAACAAAAACACCTCTAGAAAGGGGAGCAGGGAACAAAGCAAACCAAATCTAAGTGTTGTCAAGCTGGGGCCACAGAGCATCATGAACACGCAGTGAAATCAAAGGCATTTCCTTTCTGTCCCTCTCAGGGCTGACAGAGCAGCAACAAAGAGTTAAAATCACCTTGGTGGATAAGCTTTCAGGCAGAGGGAAACTTTGTGTTAACACTGTATTAATTCAGATAGCACCTACATTTGGAAGGCAAAGCCAGGTCCCGGAAGCGCTTGCAGCTCAAGTCTGATACCTACACAGTACTTTTAAGTCACTCCATCCGGCTTAAGTGTTTTAACATTATCTGGTGTGCAGTAAACTTTAAAAATTTAAACCAACATTCTCCCCGTCGGAAACTGCAAGAGTGGCTTTGATCAGGCCCACACCGTCCTTTAAAAAGGCAAATCCAGCCCCCTCAAATTTGCTTATCCTGTGCTTGACTCTGGCTAATAGCACCAAGAGTGGAGAGGATATGTTTCGAATATAACCCAGCACTTTTTTTGCTCCATTTCCCAGGGGCCGGACATGTGTGATTAAATAGGTTCAAAGACCTAGGAGAGGGTGAATTCAAGTGTTTGCTAACATATTCACTCTGGGCTGAGAAAGAAGGTACCAAAAATGAAGTATAGAGATAACAAGCAGGTAACAGTCATAGAAACCTCATTTTCCCCCAACACATAAAGCTAATTCCACTTTGAGGTAAGGTCTAAATTGAAGGGAGGAAAGAAAACACAGACATGGGCTAGCTATTTTTACCCCTTTCTTTGCTTTTTTCTCATTTATCAATTCATCCAAGTCTAAACTGGGACAGATCTCAAGGAAAGCACAATTCGAATCACTCATTTAACAAAGGGGAAGTCTGAAGTGCAGAGAGGTCCAGACTCCACAGCTGAAGGCTAGAACCAGACACACATGGTCGCTCTCTTTCTGCCTCCAGTTCCTTATCTTGCTCCAATGATGCCAAGCCAATTACCACTTGGAAGTATCGCCACAGAGGAGCCTGGTGGGCTTCAGGCCATGGGGTCGCCACTGGCAATTTTTGAGGCTCTCCTATGCAAATATAGTCAATTCTGGACTAACACCCAATTTAGCATGCTGTTAATTGATGCTTCTGCCTAGAAGGTTCTTTAAACTTGCTTTAGAGTTGAGTAATGCATTTATATTGCAAATGAAATAACCCCTTTCAGAGCATTTGTTTATTCAGGATTACTGAGATGACAGCAAGGCTGCAAAAACCAGTTTGGTTTGGAACAGTTACCCTATTTGCTCCCCAGAGGACAGTCCTGCACCCCCTGACGGTGTCTCAGTACAGGTAAACATTACGTTACTAAGAACTGTACCACCTGTAACAGGCGGGAGGAGATGAAGAAGAAATGAAAGAAACAGAAAGATTACATGTAAAAGGGAGGTCAATTTTACTGGTGTTTCTAAACAAGCTGTAAGAGATGAGGAAAGAGAAGACAAATGAAGAGTGCAAACCCCCTCTTTGCTGGATGGTCCCCTTGAAAGGTATGAAACATACTAAACACAGAACCAAACCTTTCCAAGTAATGAGTGCATTATCACAAGCAGCTCCTCCAAAGCAGATTCTTAAACTTCATCCTCTTATTATTAGTAATGAGCCCTCTAGTCACCAAAACAAATCAACCCATTCTACGTGCCCTGTGCTACGCTTACACATGCTTAAGTGACTTCGGGGCCAATCCCGAGAGTGCTTTACAAGCAAGCAAGGCAGCCATTAGCTCCCTGAACCCTGAACTGCGAAGGCCTATTAATTATTTGAACCAAGAGTATGATATACTCTTAAGTACACAAGACAACCATTATGTACTCAGATATATGACACAGAAACACAACTCTTGTTCACCCTGACAATGGGGTCAGCCTGAATGATTAACTCTGAAAAGCTGCAGGGAGGGCGGTTTGGATGGCTCTGTGTCCACGCATCAGACAAGCTCATACAATGCAGGTGCAACTTTTTCCAAGGACAGACCCAGATTTCATGAAAGTTAGTAAATGCCCTAAAGGGGGCAGTCTGGGGATGGGGGGGGGGGCGGTGGGGGTACATTTTAAATAAGCTAATAAATAATTTTGGACAGAATACACTGGAAATAATTTCAGCATTCAATTTTTGAAACCCTACTTCATTCCAAAAAGGGTTTGAGGAAGCTCAGTTTAAATATCAACAATTATCTCCTGGGGTGATACCAGTGTGAAGGGTACTAAATGCCCATTTGGCATGAGCTAAAGTGCTTATGCTTTACAGCCAGACTGCCTGGGCTGAACTCTTGACCAACCTTTCCGCCTGCTGAGCCCTATGACCTCAGGCAACTTACTTAACCCCTCTGTACATCAGGTGTTCTCATCTATAAGCTGCTCCTGTAATAATATCCCACAGGGTTGTTGTGGGGACCAAATGCAAAGATCCATGTGAAACATAGAGCCCAACAGCCAGCAAAGGGGGAAGGCTCAGAAGACATCAGCTGGCATTATTAACATAGGTCAGGGTTCCCAACCAGGTCATAATTAGAACCACTGAAGAACTTTCTAAAAATGCTAATGCCTAGGACCCATCCAGACCCAACAAACCCAGCCTCTGGGGTGTGCAGATTTTGGAAAGCTGCTTGGGAGATTCTGAGGCTCAGTAGAGGCTGAGAACCACTTGCTGATGATCTGGGGGGGGGTGGGGGGTGGCGCGTGTTGCAGCTGTGGTCAACACAAGTGTTTAAGCTTTGGGGTGCAAGTGCTTTTATTGGTATAGATTGTGTGGTACCTCTATAGGATGGGCTATATGGAGCCTGTCTTATTCCACGTACGAGCTGAAACAGCTCTCTCAACTATACAGATACTTACAGCTAAGCTGACTTACCTCACGCTCACCCTCTCCAGGATGCAAGGCATTTAAGAAGGCAGATGTTTCCAGGTGCTGACAAACGCAGTAGGGATCAGTGAGTACGGGACTGTGGTGATGCTGTTCCACGCATCCAATGTTGGGTCGTAGCAGTCCAGAGTTTTGCATCGCTGAATGCCAAAGTACCCTCCAACCACGTAGAGTTTGTTTCCGGAGGCCACGGCGTGGCAGCTCATGCGCTTTGCCGTCACGTCTCCCACCTTGGTCCACTGGTAAGTTTCGCTGTTGAATTTATATGCAGAGCAGGCGGAGAACTCAGTATCTCCCCCCATAATAAAAATCTGGTTGCCCAGCACAGCTGCCGCCGTGTAACGCCAGGGCTGCGGACAGGTGGCTGGGACCGTCCACCTGTTTTCACACTGATCGTAACACTGAACTTTGGGGAGCTTGTCATGACTGACACTGGTACCCCCAAAAGCAAACAGCTTGAGCTTGGCACTCACCACTGCGGCGTTGCTGACCCCTTCTCGGAGGGGAGCCACCATGGTCCATTTGTTGGTTGTGGGGTCGTAATGTTCCACTTGCTTCAGAGAGACTGAGGGGGAGGCTGGGAGGCAGCCAGTGGCGGCAGTGTGCCCGCCGACCACATACAGGCAGTGCTTGAGTTCAGCAGAGCCGTGGCCAAACCTGGCCACCAGCATGGGGGCCGCCTTGGACCACTCCTCATGCAGGGTATCATACACCCAGACGTCTTTCGAGACTCCATTCTCAGACCCTCGCCCCCCAGTAATGTATACTTTGCAGCCAATTGCACACGCACTGAATTCTTTCCTTGGGCTTGGGATGTCAGCCTTGGGAATGATCTCTTTGGCCTTCTGGTCGACCAGGTACAGTTTGTCACACATGAAAGTCTGTCCTCCCAAGAGGAAGAGGGCATGGCCGGTTTTCCGGGGCCGGGCACAGAGGCTGGTCACCACACCGTCGTTCTGCAGGATTTTCAGTTTGCACCTGATGGCCTCTTCCACGATCTCCTTGCTCTTCCTCTGCTTGGTGATGAGTTCTTCCATGGCCACATTCTCCATGAGATAGATGGCCGGCAGCAGCGCCAGCCGCACCGTCTGCAACAGCTCTGGGAGGTAGCAGTAGCGCTTCTTCAGGTCGTAGCTGATCCAGTTAATTGCAGACTCGTACACAAGCCTTTCGTCTTCGGTCTCCAGCTCTTCACTGGACAAGAGCTGCACGACCATGTCCTGGGGCAGCTGCAGGAAATCTTCATTCTTCCTGATGGTCTGAAAGTTGCTGAGACACATCCGCCAGGAGAGCTCGTACAGCTTGGTGCACTGGTGCGCGTCGGACAGCAGCAGCATGCCCAGGCAGTTGGTGGGGTGCAGGTTCTTTTCCAGGAACTCGGCACACGCATCCCGGATGTCTTGAAACTCCAGCATGTCGCCGGCTTCCAGGAGAGATTCTGCATTTTCTTCATTGATGATGACCCGGGAGGAGTAGGCATAGTCGAGGAGCAGCTCCAAGACTTCCGGGTGGATGGAATTGTCGAAGTTGACTTCACTGTCCTGGCTCTCTTTCAGGCCCCCGCTGAACATGGCTTCGAAGTAGCGGCTGCACGCAGCCAGCACTGCCCGGTGACAAGGGAAGGTCCTGTTGCCCGCATGGAGAAGGACATCAGTGAAGAGGCGCTGCTGGCGCAACAGGTTCAGGTGAGTGAGGACACTGTCTGCGTAGGAGGACTTGTGGAACAGGTAGATGTTGATGGAGCCACTGCTGGCCCTGGACTTGCGGTTTTCGTGCACACTGACAGACATTGTTTCCACTCCTGCAAAAAACCAGACACAACTACTGAACAGAGATGCTCCCAGTGTGCGGAACAGCCGAGCCAGAGCCCCAGTCGAAACCAGAAGACAAAAGACACGAGGGAACAGAACACTGCGCTGTGGGCCCCGCTGCCTACTAATCTGAATAATGGCTGGCCAGGCCCATCCAAAGCCAGAGACAGTTACTGATAAAGAAAGGCACTTACACTACTGTTGAGCTATGTAACCTATACGTTGTTTAAAAAAAAAAAGTCACTGCTCAAGAGCAGGTTCATCTTGGAAAACCTGATTGCCAGCTTTCAGGATGTTGAAGGTCCTTGAGAATGTAAGTCAGCAAAAGCCAAGAGGATCAAGCTCTCATTCTCACAGGTCCCTGCCCTGGTCCAGCTGATTCAGGGTTGGTCACTTGCAGTGCCAGGCCTCCAGCTCTCGTAACGCCGGGATGGGCACAAGTTTTAATGCCCTATGCAACATAAAGCCATGTGTAAGACAAATACCTACTAATTAATTCCATTAAGAATTCCTTTGGTAATACCCACTGTCTTTACCACAGTGTAGGTACAGTAAATGGGAAATGTAACACTAAAGCCACAGGTGTAAGCCAGCTTCTGAAGTGACCAAACATTTACTTAACATTACAAATCATTTCTAACCAGACACCTCTACCACTTCAGTCCTAAAAGAGCCCCAATATAAACATGACCATATACTGATCAGCAAGCTATCCTGGAAACACAGAATAGACTCTGGCCCCAATTACCACCCACCTTTTCTGCTCTGGCCAGCTTCCAAAATGGGGATTTGTGCCCAGAAAAGAAAGACTAGTTTGAGTAGCAAACTCAGGAGTTCCAATGTTCTATTCTCCCTGCTTTAAGTTACTTCTTAGAAAACCAGCTTCAAGAACAAAGCGTGTATCCACTGCTCTCTCTCGATTACACAGGGATCACCAGGGCCATCCCTGGGTACTTGCAAATGCTGGCACCTGCATATAGGGAGATCAGAATGCAGATGTTATCTAAATCAAAACACACATACACACGTGTGTGTGTGTGCGTGTATGTGTGTTGCCAGCCATTGTTAACTTACGGTCACTCTAGAATTTATTTGCCGACTACAGTGCTTTCCTCAGTATCTAAATGGGAATTATAGCAGAACCAAATCGACTCTTTGG
Source organism: Ovis canadensis (assembly GCF_042477335.2). NCBI lineage: Eukaryota > Metazoa > Chordata > Mammalia > Artiodactyla > Bovidae > Ovis > Ovis canadensis. The sequence goes on along the minus strand of NC_091260.1, from coordinate 19,940,108 downwards.
CTTTCCTCAGTAATCAAAGTGTAAGCTAAAGATACAGGACATGCCTATCACCTATGTTCAAAAATTGAATTATCTTCTTCCTTTTTAACCCTACTCTTCTGTTAAGTCAAAGGAATAAAGGCTTCAGGAACCCGCCTGTCAGAGGATTCGTAGGGAAGCTGTTTATTCCAGGACGGTGAACTGCATTGATACAGTATCTGTTCCAAACAGGGAACAGCTAGTCCTTACCAGCCTTGTTTCCTTCAACCTGACCAGCGGAGGCAAGGCAGGCACAGAGAACAACAGAGGCAGGTGCCTTTGACTCACTGGTCTCATATATTAGGAGTTGCAACTTGTTTTCTTTTATTTTAGGCATGTAACTTTTCATCATGAGTAACCATGATTTACTGGAGAAGAAAATAAACAACAGAGTCCTAGGGCTCTGGCGTTAAGACTTTAGGAAGCACCCATCAGTCTCCACAGTGACCTGAGCTGTGACAAATGGTGAAGAGGCCAGCATCACCCCCACGTCAAGCTAAGCCTCTAAGGTCTAGTCCATGTCACCCAAGGCCCAATGCTCCGACAGGACCCTGTGTAAATGCACCAGGTTCTCCAATGTGTTCAAAACCTGAATTAGCATCCCTGCTGTTCAACTGCTGCAGTCACATGAGCATGAGCACATTCAGTCTTCAGTACTTTGAAGAAGAGTTTTAGCCTAAACCTCAAAAAATGGTATAAATACTCTTATGCCTTATATAGAAACTTGCAAGAATTCCAAATGAGTAGCTATGCTTTCTAATGTTTTTTTTTAACGAATGCTTCCAAAGCAATCTCAAAACCTGCCTCCCTTGGATGGACCTAGAGATTATCACACAAAGTCGGTCAGATAAAGACAAACGTCATATGATATTGCGCAAATGGAAAACCTTTTTTAAAAAAGATAGAAATGAACTTATTTACAAAACAGAAATAGACACACACATAGAAAACAAACTTATGGTTACCAAGGGGGAAAGGAGGAATAAATTAGGAGTTTGGGATTAAAATACACACACTACTATATATACAGTAGACAGCCAACAAGGACCTACTGTATAGTATAGGACCTACCGTACAGCATATATACTCAGTGTCCTGCAATAGCCTATAATGGAAAAGAATTCATAAACCTGTGTGTATTCTGAATACTTTGCTGTATACCTGAAACTAACAACATTGTAAATCAACTGTATTTCAATTAAAAAAAAAAAGCTGCCTTCTTTCTGGTTGAGACTGAATGCAGCTGACAGAAGAATGAGGCTCTTGCACAAGGTACAGAAGCACCAAAGTGCCTGCAGATTGAACTGGAATCACACCCACCAGGCCCAGAAGGCATTTCCCTGAGCAGTGTAAAACAACACTCATAGCCAGGCTTATACTTAACATAACAGTTTAGAAGACTGGGATATAGGATCTGCATCTCTTTACAGCCTGTGTTTATGCTCCTGGATTTCCCAAGTAGGTTCAAAAGCCAGCAGAAGAGCCTAGCCTGTCATCTTGGATGCCACCCAGATGGAGAAGTGTGTCACAGTCAAAATCCAACAATCTTGCAGGAATATTTGATTAAAAGGTACACTTGAAGACCCAAGGGAGACAACTTGTCTTTTGGTTTAAAAGTATGCAAACACGAAAACATCAGCAGAAACCATGTACACAGACTCTAAACACACCTTCAACACAGAATGAATCATCCTTTTGGCATTTTTTAAGCCCCCAGAGAAATAATATTTGCATGCCAAGTAAGTGGCCAAAAAACGCACACATATACTTAACCTGCCTCTACAAAGAAGGCGAAAAGGGCTGCTATTACCAGTGAACATCAAAAGGAATTCTGGCTACAGTAACTTCAGTTCACTTAATGCTCTTTAACCAGGATCTCAGCCTCCAATACTTAGCAGCGCGTCACATTTCTTTAAGTTTTGAACCTGATCTCCAGGCCATCGAAGGAGAAACTGGGCAGATTTTCTCAGGCAATTTACATTATTGATAACAAAGGAACAACACTATAAAGAGACTGTTAACAAGAAAAGCATTTTACCATAGAGTCCTCTATAGCACTTGTAACGCTCTTCAACACATGCCCGTGTGGGCGACACCAGATAAGTTCAGCGGTTCATCTCCACCCCGCCTACCAATTCCTATCCTTCGAAACTAACCATGTTAAGGCTAAACAACCTGAATGACAAAAAAAAATAATTTTTTAGAAAGCAGTTTTCATTCATTCCCCACAGACATCTGGCCGCAGTGAACATGCCCTTACTAGGGGTGTCTGTGCGTGACTCCAGTGCCGCGTAGGGTGCAAGGGGACAAACAATCCCGCGCGCTAGGCACAGCCCTTCCCGCGGAGGGGAGTGGGGCGGCGGGGCGCGGGGGGGTGTCGATCGTATCCTGGCTGAGCTCCTCTCTCCCCAGCGGCTCAGAGGAGGCCCCTCGGGCAGTGCCCGGCTCTGCCTGCCAGAGGAGCGCAGCGGCGGGCCGGGGTCTCCGCCCGAGAGCAGTTCCCCGCCGCCCCCTAAGTCGGAGCTCCAGGCTCCGCGGTGCGCGCGCACGCACACACACAGGCAGACCTGACACCCACGGCACCCGCAACAGGTCCGCGGCGGTGGCGGAGACTTACAGCAGTGGCGGCCGGCCACAGTGCACAACCAGTTAGTTGGGTCTGGCCTCGGTAACCCGGCGGGGAGGCGACGGAGCAGACGTCTCAGCCCCAGGGAGCAACAGCGACTGCCCCGGCGAAAGGAGCGCGCATGGGGCTCCGGCTCGCTGGCTGGTCACCGCGGGCTGATCGCCGCGGTCTCACGACTCCCAGGTCACGGACTCTGTGCCTGCCACCCGCGGAGCAGCTCCCGGAGGGCGCTCGGGAGGGAAGAGGGAGCCAGCGGCCGCAGGCGCCGCGGAAGGAGGCGGGCTGAACGCTCGGGGGAGGGAGCTGGAAAGAGCCGTGCGCGCCGGCGGCCGCCTGGCGTCTCCACTCGGTCTCTGCAGCGCCTCGGCCGCGCCGCCTCCTCTCCGGCTGCCCGAGCAGTCTGCGCCCGGCGGCCCAGCGCCCGGCTATAAGCGGCGAGACGGGGAGGGGAGGGCGGGGAGGGGAGGGGAGAGGGCGCGTAGGCAAAAAGTGACACCAGGGGAGGGAGGGAGGAAGCGCGTGAAAGCGGCCGGCGGAGGAGGAGGAGGAGGAAGGGGAGGAGAGCGTGTCGGGGGAGTTAATCGAGAGAGGAAGCGGGGGAGGGGGCTGTGGCAAGTAGAGAGAGAGAGACAAAGAGGATGCGGAATCTCAGCCACGAGCAGCTGCAACCTTCGGGAATCGCGAGTAAAACAAGTCTTCCTGGGTCGCTGTGTCTTGAGCAGAGTCCGGTGCTGAGGGACCTTCTGGGGTGGTTGGGGACAGCGCGGCCCCCCAGGTGTGTGCTCCGCGTTGCGGGAGCCGCCGTGAGGCTCAGCAAAGAGAGACAAGAGGCGAGACGGGTGTTAGTGGTTCGCGCCCTGGGCGCACACAGCTTGCCCGCTGGGCGAGATACCTGGAAAGAGGACAGGGGCGAGGTATGGACACAATTTTGGACACTGTAGGCACTCCGCAGGTTGGGCAAAGCCGGGCTGTAGGGCTCCGTTGTAGGGCAGGGGACCGGAAAGACTCGCGCCCCGGGCGCTTCCTGCCCCCACGTCCTCCCCCACCCTCCCCGCGGGTGCGGCACCCGCGGCCGGAATCTGCCCCACGCCGCCCTAGGCAGCAGCAGCCGGGCGCTGTCCGGCGGAGCGCGCACCACGTGCTTTGCAGCCAATCGCTGTGGCCGCTTGATTCAAAACCAACTGCTCCAAGGAGTGGCCACGCCGCCACCTCTCCGAAGTGATAAACCTTTAATCGCCCCCTCAGACCTGGCCCTTTCCTATCGCTTTTCGCTAGGTTGCGTTGGGTAGGAGTTCAGCAGAGAAATGGTTCAGCTCATACACGTTTGAAGCGCCGCGTGCCACGAAAAGGAAAAGTGATTAGAAGACCTCGAACGGCAATCACTATTTATGAAACCCATTTTTGATCTTTGTACCAAGGGCTTGTCTTTCCACGGGGAGCTGAAATGCCTGGTTTTCTTTTTATTGGACATTTGGAATAAAGTATATGAATGAGCTGTAGAGATTACCAGTCCAGCCCCCCGCCCTCTTTTTTTTTTACGGATTGGGAATCTGAGGTCCAGGGAGATCTGAAGTGAATTGTCCAGCTCGAGGGCACACGGCTACTTGCAATGGCCTAGCCCTATAGCTAGAGTGGAGATCCCCACTTCCCAGCTTTCTTTTAAATATTAGAGGCAGAAATGGTTTAACAAGCAGAGGAGGCTCCCCCTGGCCGCGCCCCGAATCCAGAGACTAGAAAATCAAGGCCCTCTCGGTCCTTTAACCCCACTTTCCTTTAAGCACGGTCCCTCCAGTTATTCGTGCTGAGAAATTTCGCTCCTTGCAAACAAAGGAAGACAGTGCCCTCTGAAGTCCTTTGTTCGTATTAACTCGTCAGCTTCAGAACGAGCCTTTACAGGTCTGCTTCATATTTTAACTTATTATTCAGAGTCGCGGCTCCAGACTGCTCCACAAAGCCAGAGAGGCCAGATCGCTTACCGGTCAGACCCACGTGCAGGGGGTCTACCAGCTGCAAGGTAAAGAGACCGGGTACGTTGCCAGCCCACCCCTGGTTCCTAAAGATGTGGATAAAAATCCGCAAAGACCAGACAGAGAAAGGCCGCAGATATTGGAGATAGGTGCTGAAAAGCCGAGAGAGGTAAACGTGTTGTATTGCACAGATGTCTCTTAAAAACATGTTTTCTTAGCCTGCGGCAAGGTGTGGGGGAAGGTAATCAGTGCAACCTCTGGAGGCACTTCCTCCTAGGCTTTATCTTTCTGGACTTCGGGTCAAAAACAAGCAGGTTGGTTCTGAAGACCAAATGTTAATATCTGCCCTGGAAGGTGGGACTGGGTTGGGAGCGGGTGTTCTGTGTAAGAGATTATACACTTTTTCTCATTAAAGAGAAGTATTTCCTTCTTATTTCAGTTACTTACCAAATCTACAGGGACCTGTACCTAGATGACCCTGCCTAGGAATAACACATGTCCTCAGTTCATTTGGTTGGCTGGAGATTTTGCCACAGGAAGCCGCTGAGCTAAGAACAGGCCATCTGTTTCTATTGCGTCTTTACCACTCAGAAAATGCAGAGTGTCCTTAAACAGGGGGTGGGGGGACAGCAAAGTTTACATGTCTTTGCAAATAGCTTTGCTCAGCAGGCAGGACTGAGAAAAGAGAACTCCATCTGGCCATTCTGTCATCCACCTATGCTGTTTTCCTGTATCTTTTCTACCTAACGTGGCCACCTTTCTACACTTGAAGAAGAGAGAAGGGGAAAAAAAGTTGTGGTCTGGAAAATCTTGAATGTATTCAGTGACTATATACATTCACATCATCTGCCTTAGGGAGATAAGCAGCATGGAGGAAGGGAAAAGAAATTACTTATTCTATGGGTTATAAAAACTGGAAGACAAATGACCTACAAACCGTACACTGGTTTGCTTGAGCCGATGCATGGGAAATTATCAGGCCTGTAGGCAGTTTCTAATGTTTACTTCACAGCTGAAAGTGATTTGGCAATTTAGGATCACAGCCGTTCAAACTGTTATTCCTCCAGCGTCTCTCAGCCAGTCCTAAAGGTAGTTCTTATCACTTCACTTGCTAGGAGAAAAGATGAGCAAGCCTTGTATTTGTACAGGAAGAACTCTCTAGATGGACTTGTGATCAAACCGGATGATATAGGCTTCAGAGATATGAGTCATAAACATCTTGGGAAACTCTACAGACATCCCTGTTGTACAATGGCCACCACCTCCCTCAAGATGTTAGGCCGGTCCCCTGGGCCCCTGGGAGCTGGTCTTCGCCTCTGCCTGTGACACCAAACCAAGGTCTCGTTTTTAATGCTATTAGGAAGCTGTGCCCAAGGCTTTGGCCTTGTTATCTCCCTTAACAATGTTATTTTGTTAGGCTGCAAAAGAAGCAGCATGGGGTTAAATGTATTAGCTGCCTTCAAACCTAATTTATCTTCATTCCATCCTAATTTACACTTGGGCTGAATTAATGAGAATGATTTAATTAACACCCTGTGCCCATAGTACCAGGAACAGGACCGCTCAGGGGATTAGACCAAGCAGTGGGCTCAGCAGCTGCCGTCCTGCCTCCTGTGGTCCCCTGAAAGCCCCACCCGCCTTTCAGGCACACTGCCTGCTAGTCTTCCAAAAGTGCCCTCTTTGTTCTTTGCTCCTCTTTTTGAGTGTGTGAAAGGAAGATGGCACTGCTTTCCTTCCTCGTGTGGTTTGTGAGATAGGCATGTAAAGTCAGCGTGGCCTGGAGCCGAGGCTGAGTATCAGTTCCTCCCCGAGTGTCAAATTTGAGCTGCAAGTGAACACCCAGCCAGAGGTGACATGCCACACCTCCCACCCCTCCCCGGCCCAGCGTGGGTCAGTGGGTCACGTGAGCGCAGGCATGCGTGCGTCCTGGGCTCAGCACCTGTGGGAGGAAAGAGAGCCCAGCAGGATGGGCAGGGGGAGAAGCTGAGCTGCGACGCAGTCTCGGTCAGAGATGACACCGTGGAGCTGTCCCCAGGTAGGCTGAGAAGGCCAGGCTGTAGTCGGCTGTGTTACCAGTTGCTAAAGGCAGGCTGCCCAGGAAAGGGGCCGTGGCACAGTCATGTTCCCCAGAGGCCGTTCTGAGGGCTGCTGCTAGCACCCCCAGGGCCAGGCAAGATGTCCTTCATTCTCCAAGGAGATGCTGAGGCGTCAGTGCAGTGCCTGCTCTGACTCCTGAGCCTCACACACAGACACAAGCCTACAAACCTACTACGGAAGTGAGGCTTCAGATCCTACCAGCAATACTCTTTAATAAAAGGGAGAATTTTTTTTGTTAATTTGACTATTGATTAAAAAGACAAGGATAGGAAAAAAGTAAAGTAATCAATGCAAGAAGTCATCAGCATTGTTCAAGTCAGTTATTTGTCTCTCTGGGAAGAAACAAGAGGTCTAAACTGATAGTTATCTAAATTTTGGTTTACCACCTGCTGCATTTATATCTTTTTAACTGTATTTGCATTAAACATGTCATGAGAAACTTTGAGAGTATTCTTAGAATTGGATCCAAATTGGCATCGTCATAAGTTTTTACTTGTTTCCTAAAAGCTTCTGTTGGAGAAGAAATGGCAACCCACTCCTGTATTCTTGCCCAGAGAAATCCATGGACAGAGGAGCCTGGTGGGCTACAGTCCATGGGGTCATGAAGAGTTGGACAGGACTGATGTGACTTAGCACGCGAAGCCATTATATGTGTGACTACTTTACATGTATTTTGTGAATTAAGTTGGATTATAGTGTGACTTTTTAATTTCCAATTCCGATTGCTTGTTGCTGCTATCTAGGAATACAGGGGGCTTGTATATAATGATGCCTAATGGAAAGTCGTATGTGGCTGTATTTGTGACCTTTCAGTGCTGAGCACCACCATGGGACTGCACCCCTCTATTCAAGGTTAGAGCTGGGGAATTCATTCTTTCCATGAGACTGTCGCTTTCCACATCCCCAAGTGACATGGCAAGTGGTAGTTTATTGCCTGCTTACAGGACAGCCGAGGGACACGTCTGAGGCAATTTTGCTTGGTATTTCTCAGTAAGGTCCCGGTCATTAGTAAATCAAGCCATTCAGACTTGTTACTTCTATTGCAGGGCCGTTTAAAACAAAGATCTTCACAACCTGTGGTGGGTTATTGATTTTAGGGTCAAGCTTTTAAAGCTGCATTTATTATTTTCTCTTTGATCACAAAAGCACTTGATGGTAGAAGGTTGGGGAAAAAACAGAAAAGTAACAGAAAAAAATTAGAGATAATGACACTTAGCATTTAAATTCTAGTCTTTCTGTATCCACGTGGTATTTTATTTTTGGCAACTAATTGGTTAAGGGCAGAGACTCTGGAACCAAGCTGGAATTCCTGCTTTGACATTTACTAGCGAGGTGTTTGGAGGCCAAGTATTGTAATACCTGGGTACCTTAGCTTCCCAGGTTGCAATCTGAGCTAATAACAGTACCTGGCTCAGAGGGTTGTTTGGCTCCTTAATAAATTAGCATATGTAAAGTGAGTAGAACAGAGCCCAGCTAGGGGTAAGTGCTATATAATGGCTTCTTTTATGATTCTGTAGTCAACTGTTTGAGAATGATATTCCTACAACCCCATAGTTTTTTCCTAGGAATTCTCCTAATAAAGACTTGAATCCTTATCAAAGCTGCTATTAATATTTCTACACCTGCCCAATAGCACTAGATTAAAGGACATTTCCAGTCTTGAATTAATTTATTAATACATACAATTTTGGAGTGTTTATCTGAGGCTGTGCTTCTCTCAAACCCAACTTGTGCAAGAAACGCTCAAATTCATGGGTTGTCACCGCTGCTTCCTTCCGCCTCTTACTGGCACTTTCTTCTTTTTGTCCTGATCTTCTGCTGATGATGGAGAAACAATTCTTCACCTTCCATCATCTTAAAAACTAAGCAGATGAAAGGGGAAAGTATTTAAGAAATCTTTTTTTTTTTTTAAGCAGTATTTAGAAGGCAGCAGGCCAAAAACAGTGCATACATGAAACACAGCCCTGCTTCTTCCTGCCCTGAGGTTCTGGTAGAGGACCCTCGGTAAAAGCTCACGCCTATCTGTCAGAATCACACCAGGACCTCTGCAGGGTGAAGCCTTTCACAGCCCAGGGGCATATGAAACCATTTTCCTTTGCTTCTTCATAATTTTTGAGTGTCCCAAGGTCCCTGGATCTAAACTCTTAATTTGTCCTAAGTAATTACATTGAAGAATTGACCGTTGTTCCAAGCAGTGAAAATGAAGGTTTTCTTTGGCCTATAGGCTCTGCTACAGGGCAAGACGCCAGGTCTGAGCATGTCTGGGCATGAAAAAGGGGCCAGAAGAAGGGACCTTTGTGGTCCATGAGCTCCTACCTTTGAATGAATGAATATTAAGAGGATAGCATTTTATGGCATACTGTGAGCACACACTTGACTCAGACCAGAGTCTGAAATCAGGAAGCTGCAAGTCAGAATAAAGAAAGAATGAACAAGAAGAGAGAGATGCTGGTGGGTGTGTTGTCTTTAAGTTCTCGTAACTGTTTTCCTCATGATTTTGAAAATACAGCCTGAACAAGGATATGCTGCTGCTGCTGCTAAGTTGCTTCAGTCGTGTCCGACTCTGTGCGACCCCATAGACGGCAGCCCACCAGGCTCCCCCATCCCTGGGATTCTCTAAGCAAGAATTCTGGAGTGGGTTGCCATTTCCTTCTCCAATGCATGAAAGTGAAAAGTCAAAGTGAAGTCGCTTAGTTGTGTCCAACTCTTCGAGACCCCATGGACTGCAGCCTATCAGGCTCCTCCGTCCCTGGGATTTTCCAGGCAAGAGTACTGGAGTGGGGTGCCATTGCCTTCTCACTCAGCTATTAAAAAGAATGTATTTGAATCAGTTCTAATGAGGTGGATGAAACTGGAGCCTATTATACAGAGCGAAGTAAGTCAGAAAGAAAAATACCAATACAGTGTATTAACGCATATATATGGAATTTAGAAAGATGTAAACGATGGCCCTATATGCGAGACAGCAAAAGAGACACAGATGTAAAGAACAGTCTTTCGGACTCTGGGAGAAGGCGAGGGTGGGATGATTTGAGAGAATAGCATTGAAACATGTATATTATCATATGTGAAACAGATCACCAGTCCAGGTGCAATGCATGAGACAGGGTGCTCAGGGCTGGTGCACTGTGATGACCCTGAGGGATGGGATGGGGAGGGAGGTGGGAGGGGGGTTCAGGATGGGGAACACATGTACACCCATGGCTGATTCATGTCAATGTATGACAAAAACTACCACGATATTGTAAAGTAAGTAACCTCCAATTAAGATTTTAAAAAAAGTAAATAAAGTAACAAGGTTCCCCTAGACACATAAGTCACTTTTGAAAACAGTCCTAAAATCCCAAATAAAGTTGGAAGACTTGCTATTTCTTGATCTGAGGATATTTGGAATTACTGTAATATCAGAAAGAAATGAAGACTTTAAAAAAGTATATGTATTCAAGTAGTTCTAAGTCAGTTTTCTTACCTGCAATTATCTGAAAAGTTGTGGTTTTATTCATTCATTTGTCCACTCATTCAGTCATTCATCCAGCCAGTATTTACTCACAAGCATCATATTAATACTTAAAGCTGGGGAAGTCCCCAGTTCCATTTTATCTAGCCTTCTCCTGTGATTTTACACTGTGTAGGCTTGGCTTGCCATCAATGTCCTCTTATTTGCATTTCGAATGTGTCTCTTCCCAAAGCTGAAACCACAGAAAAAGTCATATAAAGAAACTTGAAAGAAATAAGCAGGAAAGAACATAAACACAGGCAGAAAAGGAGCTCAATTTCTGTCACCCTGATTGCTGTTGGTTTAGAAGAAAACCAAGTGAAGGCAGAGCGCCTGGGCTGGAACTGGTGGTCTTCAATTGCCATTTTTCACCCAAGGATTATAAATAAAGCCTTTATTGCCTCATTAAAAACTGGCCTGTTAAAAATGGTTAAGTGAGTGGCTCAGAATGGCACTAGCCAAGAAAGGAAACGGGAAACCTCACAGGCAGGAGGCAAGAGTCAACACTGCACCTCCTTAATTTTCACAAGGGCTTCTGTTTTCAAGAGGCTCTGAGTTTTGCCACAATACAAGGAAACATCTCGGGTCCACAGAACTGTCCATCAGTTTCTTCTGTACCTTTTTTGGGTCACTTGCCCCAAATCAGCAGGAAAAGTAAGTTACACTCTGATGGTTCTGACTGATAGTGTTCCAGGCAGATTCTCGATCAGTTTCATCAGCATACATTTTCTCTGTCTCACTTGTGTATTTTATTTTTAACTTTTTATTTTGTATAGAAGCATAGTTGATGAACAATGTCGTGATAGTTTCAGGCCTCAGGCATACATATACGTGGATCCATTCTTCCCCAGACTCCCTTTCCACCCAGTCTGCCACATAACACTGAGCAGAGTTCCCTGTGCTACACAGTAGGTCCTTGTGGGTTATCTGTTACAAACTTGCCACTGGTATATTTTTTAAATGCCATACACAATGTCGCATAACTTAAGTTAAAACTTTGAGAACTATCTCAATATTTTCTGTGTATATTTTTCGGCTACAGACAAAAGTTTTTGTTTTTTTCCCCTTCGTGGTTACGTAAGAAAGAAAACTGTCATCCTGAACAAAGCCACGAATGGGACGCTGCGGTGCAGGACAGAGAAGCAGGGCCACGGTGCGGAACTGGGATGAAGCAACAGTGCCCTCTTCTGACTACAATGAGGAACCACACAAAATTCAAGATGCTCAGGCCCTAGAGATCTGCTTTAGGACGCTGTGCCCCTAGGTTAACAATAGTGTATCGTGTACTTGAAATTTTGCCAAGAGGGTAGATCTTATATTAAGTATTCTTATCACACAATTTTAATAATAAATGAAGAGGACAGGAAGAAACTTGGAGGTGATGGATATGTTCATGGCTTCGATTGCAGTGATGGTTTCACAGATATAGACTTACTCCCAGATTCATCAAGTTGTATGTATTAAAAATGCACAGCTTTTGGAGACATATTTGAGTCAGTTCTAATGAAGTGGATGAACGTAGAGCCTATTATACAGCGTGAAATAAGTCAGAAAGAGAAAAACAAATACCGTATATTAACACATACATACGGAATCTAGATGGAGAAGGCGATGGCACCCCACTCCAGTACTCTTGCCTGGAAAATCCCATGGACGGAGGAGCCTGGTAGGCTGCAGTCTGTGGGGCTGCGAACAGTCGGACACGACTGAGTGACTTCACTTTCGCTTTTCACTCTCATGCGTTGGAGAAGAAAATGACAACCCACTCCAATGGTCTTCCCTGGAGAATCCCAGGGACGGGGGAGCCTGGTGGGCTGCCGTCTATGGGATCACACAGAGTTGGACACGACTGAAGCGACTTAGCAGCAGCAGCAGCAGCATGGAATCTAGAAAGACAGTACGAATGAACCTCTTTACTGGGCAGCAGTGAAGAGACAGACATAGAGAACAGACTTATGGACACAGCTAGGGGAGGGAGGAAGGAGAAGGAGAGATGGATGGAGAGAGAAGCATGGAACCGTATACACCACCGTATGTAAAGTAGAGAGCCAGTGGGAATTTGCTGTATGACTCAGGGAACTCACACAGGGGCCCTGCAACAACCTAGAGGAGTGGGAGGCAGCAGGGAAGTTCAAGAGGGAGGGGACATATGTACACCTATGGCTAATTGAGGTATGGCAGAAATCAAACCAATATCCTAAAGCAGTTATCCTTCGATCAAAAATAAATTTGAAAACAAAAAATGTACAGCTTTTTGTGTGTCAGTTATATCTCAATAAAGTGCTTTTTTAACCAAAACACACACACACACAACCGAGATATGGGAAAAGAAATAGCGAACATGGTGTGGAGCTTTTTGAGTAACTGTATAGCCCTGAAGGTTACGACTCAAATCAGCCCTGGCAGGTGTAATCTGGGGGCTGACAGTCTGCAACTCATGTCCTACAGCCCGTCAAACAAAGGGCACAGCTGGGCCATCAATCTCCCCAGATTGAGCAATTCCTGCTGCTCACTGGCCAGTCCAGTCCCACTGGCTCTTCTGCATATAATGCATACAACTTATATACAATATAATATATAATATAATATACAATATAATATAAAACTTATACAATATAAGTTGTCCTAAAGGCTCCTGGACAGGGACCCATTTGTCCACTGGGATGGTCTTAGAGCTAATAAGAATGACAAGAATCCCTAGCATTTATTATTTCTTGTTATTGTTCAGTTGCTAAGTGGTGTCCAGCTGTTTGTGATCCCATGGACTGCAGCATGCAAGGCTCCCCTGTCCTTCACTATTTCCTGGAGTTTGCTCAAATTCATGTCCATTGAGTCAGTGATGCTATCTAACCATCTCATCCTCTGCCATCTCTTTCTCCCTCTGCCTTCAGTCTTTCCCAGATTCAGGGTCTTTTCCAATGAGTTGGCTCTTCACATCAGGTGGCCTAAGTGTTGGAGCTTCAGCTTCAGCATCAGTCCTCCCAATAAATATTGAGGGTTGGTTGCCTTTAGGATCGATGGGTTTGGTCTCAAGAGTCTTCTCTAGCACTGCAATTCAAAAGCATCAATTCTTCAGCGCTCAGCCTTTGTTATGGTCTGATTCTCACATCCATATATGACTACTGGAAAAACCATAGCTTTTACTACATGGGCCTTTGTTGGCATAGTGATGTCTCTGCTCTTTAATACACTGTCTAGGTTTGTTATAGCTTTCCTTCCAAGGAGCAAGCATCTTTTAATATCATGGCTGCAGTCACCATCTGCAGTGATTTTGGAGCCCCCCCAAAATAAAGTCTCTCACTGTTTCCATTGTTTCCCCACCTATTTGCCATGAAGTGATGGGACTAGATGCCATGATCTTCGTTTTCTGAATGTTGCGTTTTAAGCCAACTTTTTCACTCCCCTCTTTCACTTTCATCAAGAGGCTCTTTAGTTATTTTCTTTCTGCCATAAGGGTGGTGTCATCTGCATATCTGAGGTTATTGATATTTCTCCCGGAAATCTTGATTCCAGCTTGTGCTTCATCCAGCCCAGCACTTGGCATAATATACTCTGCAGGGTGACAATATACAGCCTTGACGTACTCCTTTCCCGACTTGGAACCAGTCTATTGTTCCATGTCCAGTTCTAACTGTTGCTTCTTGACCTACATACAGATTTTTCAGGAGGCAGGTAATGTGGTCTGATATTCCCATCTCTTGAAGTGTTTTTCACAGTTTGTTGTGATCCACACAGTCAAAGGCTTTGGCATAGTCAATAAAGCAGAAGTAGATGTTTTTCTGGAACTCTTGCTTTTTCAATGATCCAGCAGATATTGGCAATTTGATCTCTGGTTCCTCTGCCTTTTCTAAATCCAGCTTGAACATCTGGAAGTTCACAGTTCACGTACTGGTGAAGCCTGGCTTGGAGAATTTTGAGGATTACTTTGCTAGCATGTGAGATGAGTGCAATTTTGCAGTTAGCTTAAACATTCTTTAGCATTGCCTTTCTTTGGGATTGGAATGAAAACTGACCTTTTCCAGGCCTGTGGCCACTACTAGTTTTCCGGATTTGCTGGTGTATTGAGTGCAGCACTTTCACAGAATCATCTTTCAGGATTTGAAATAGCTCAACTGGAATTCCATCGCCTCCACTAGCTTTGTTCGTAGTGATGCTTCCTAAGGCCCACTTTGACTTTGCATTCCAGGATGTCTGGCTCTAGGTGAGTGATCACACCATTGTGATTATCTGGATCATGAAGATCTTTTTTTGTATAGTTCTTCTGTGTAGTCTTACCACCTCTTCTTAATATCTTCTGCTTCTTGTGCTAAAGACTACACACACCCATCTTATTTAATCCCTGCAATGACCCTGAGAGACTGAAGGTCTCCAGAACCCAAGGTGGGTTTCATCCCAGTAGAGTTGTGTTCCTAACCACTGACCCACCCTGCCTCCTCTACTGTCCTAGTTAGCTTGAGCCCCTGCTTTTCCATCCTCTGCAAGGGCAGATTTGGACCCCTGGTATATATACAGTGAATTTACGAGAGAAGGAAAAGAAGTGAATTGTTTGGTTTTCTTTGCTTCACCTTAACAGGTCTGATAAGGATGTAACCAATGAAAAGCTGGAATCAACTGACTAAAATTACATTTTTTTTAATTATTCATTTTTACACTTTATAGTTGACTAAACATGTTATCAGATCATTCATTCTGGCACACTATACCCACGAGAAATTGGTATATCAATTCACAAGCAAAATAATGTCCTAATCAAATTGCTTTTTAAAATGTAACTCAGATATAGTCTCTTAACTATGGAACAAAGCACTCTTTCTCCAACTGTGTGTATATTAAGTGGCTTCAGTCGTGTCTGACTGTTCGCGATCCTATGGGCTGAAGCCTGCCAGGCTCTTCTGTCCATGGAATTCTTCAGGCAAGAATAGTGGAGTGAATTGCCATGCCCTCCTCCAGGGGATCTTCCAAACCGAGGGATCAAACCCAAGTCTCTTCTGTCTCATGCATTGGCAGACAGGTTCTTTACCTCTCATGCCAACTGTGACTCAGCACCAAATATTAAGAGTCACATACCTGTCCACCTCAATGTCTAAAATCCAAATGTCTGGTGGAGTTCTGCGTGTCCTCCTGGAATGATCTGGAGAAAACATGCAGTGGAAAATAAAAGACGCACCGAACCGCTTGGCTATATCCAGCAACTGTGAAATTGTGGTTAAAAATCCTAGGATACATAGGTTATGCTAAAGTTTGAAATCTTCAGATTGGACAATGGTTTACAGATGGGAGGCTTCCCTTGTAGCTCGGTTGGTAAAGAATCTGCCTGCAAGACAGGAGACCTGAGTTTGATTCCTGGGTCCGGAAGTTCCCCTGGAGAAGGACATGGCAATGAATGCTGTCAGTGAGGAGGCACGGATCCTCCGTTAGAATGTGATGGCGCTCGTCACTCCCCGAAGAAGCCAAAACAATAGAACCTCAATTGTCTAGAAGCCAAATCACTAGAATGATTAATAAAACATTTTCCTATACTGAACTTTTAGAAGAAAGATGCTGAACACAAGAAAATATGTCCGTGTTGGAGCTTTTTTTTTTTTTTTTTTTTAAGGCAAGTAACATCTACCTAAGCAACAAATCAGTAAGAGAAATCTGAAATTGGGAAATAAAGGTGAACAGTGTGAAGGCAGTATTGACAGGCGTGAGGAACGGCTGAGGGACAGCTGCCTCTGGGGAGTGTGCAGCGCTGCCCCTGGCTGCCTCTGCAGAGTGGGCTGCAGCTGGCGGGTGAGGCCAGGGGGCTGCTGCCTTTCCTCTCGTCCTTCTCTGTCAGTTCTGCATCCACCTGCCTTTACTACTTTGGTTCATGTTAGGAATTTTTGAAGATAAACAACAAAAATTAAAATGTTATTTATTTACTCCCCCAAGTTTGGTTTTTTTTTTAATATGAATTGTTTTTAAGGTCTGCATTGACTTTATTACAGTGTTGCCCCTGTTCTATGCTTTTGCCATTGGCCACAAAGCACATGGGATCCCAGCTCTCTGACCGGGGATCAAACCTGGACCACCACCACCACCTCCACCACTACCCCTGCCTCTCCCAGCACGGGAGGGCGAAGTCCCAACCACTGGACCTCCAGGGAAGTTCCCAAAGTGTTATTAAAAGCAAAAAATATCTGCAGAAACCAACCTAGTATTATAATTCTCCTTCAATTAAAAATAAGTAAATTGGGCTTCCTGGTGTTCCCGTGGTTAAGAATCTGCCTTGCAGTGCAAGGGACACCGATTCGACCCCTGGCCCAGGAAGATCCTACCTGCCGCGGGCACCACAGCTACTGAGCCCACGCACCCTGAGAGCCCATGCTTTGCAACAAGGGAAACCACCACAACAAGAAGCCCGCCCACTGTGACAAAGCGTAGACCCCGCTCTCTGCAACTAGAGAAACCAGAGAAAGCCCAGCAACGAACACCCCCCGCAGCCAACAAATAAAATAAATAAATAAATCTAAAAAAAAAAAAACCCACATATCTTCCCCCATCAAAAGTAAATAAATAAGAGGAAAAGAATATCCGTTTATTATTTCACAGTGGGTCAGAAGTGCCAGCAGAGAGTGGCTCCCTGTTTCCTCTGCTCAGAGGCTCCTGTGGCTAAAGTCCTGGTTCAGACAGCTTGAACCTTATCAAGGGGCTCTGAGGAAGATTTTGTTTCCAAACTCATTTCAGGTCGTTGCAAGAGTTCAGTTCCTTGAGGTTGCAGGACTGTGGTCTCCATTTCCTTGACTCCTAAGCCTCTTCATCTTCGAGCCAACGATGGTACATCAAATGCTTCTCCCAAACCTATCTGTTTCCCTCTTCTAACAGCCTTCTCTGCTTTTAACAGCGCATATCATTTCATTGGATCCACCTGGATAATACAAGATAATCTCCCTATCTTAAGGCCAGTTAATTAGTAACCTTCATTATATCCACAATATTCCTTTTGCTACAGTTCAGTTCAGTTGCTCAGTAGTGTCGGACTCTTTGCCACCCCATGGGCTGCAGCACGCCAGGCTTCCTTGTCCTTCACCAACTCCCGGAGCTTCCTCAAATTCATATCCATTGAGTTGGTGATGCCATCCAACCATCTCATCCTCTGTCATCCCCTTCTCCTCCCGCCTTCAATCTTTCCCAACATCAGGGGCATTTCAAATGAGTCTGTTCTTCACATCAGGTGGCCAAAGTATTGGAGCTTCAGCATCAGTCCTTCCAATAAATATTCAGGACTGATTTCCTTTAGGATGGACTGGTTGGATCTCCTTGCAGTCCAAGGGACTCTCAAGAGTCTTCTCCAACACCATGGTTCAAAAGTATCAGTTCTTCGGCCTTCAGCCTTCTTTATAGTCCAACTCTCACATCTGTACATGCCTATTAGAAAAACCATAGCCTTGACTAGACGGACCTTTGTTGGCAAAGCAAGGTCTCTGCTTTTTTTTTTTTCTGCTTTTTAATATGCTGTCTAGGTTGTCTTTTGCTACACAATACAATATAACCATGAGCATTACAACAGAGGGCAGAGGTCCTGGGGGCCAAAATTCTGCCAGCTACACAAGCTTAAATATTGAGATTAAAGTCAGTAGTTCTTGGAAATGGATGAAGGCACAATAATTACATTCTTCCTCCTTGACAGATTCAAGTGGAGAGAAGTTACAGACCAATTTCGGGTTAACCAGCTGCTGTTCTTTGTCAGCCGGTATCATCAGGTGCTCTGTAGGTCTGACCCATAACCATGAGCAATGGGAACTAGATGAGAGCAAGTGTCCTGACCTCTAGTCCCAGACCTGGAGTTTGTTAAAAACAAGACAACAGACCCAAATGAAATCACTTATGCTAAGCCTCACAACTCCAAACTGAGACTTAATTATAGTTCCAACTCTCCTACAAATGGAATCTTAAACCAGTCAATCAGGAATGGCCTGATTAGCACTAGTTAGGTCATCTGCCTGATAGCCCTGTCATACCCTAAAGAAAAGTAACTTTGCAATAACCAACCTGCTTTTGGCCCTCTATTACTTGCTTGTCCTTGCTTCCTTCTGCCTGTAAGAGTCTTCCATTCTGTACAGCTCCTTAGAGCTTCTTTCTGTCTGCTAGCTTGGATGCTGCTCAGTTCAATTTCTGCTCAGAAAAACTTAAAATTTTTAATATACCTCAGATTATTTTTTAACAAGGTCCTTGAGCAAGTCAGTCCATCTCTTGAGGCCCTGGTTTTCTCAAAAAACTTTAAAAGGAAAGAATTGAACCAATAGTTTATTCTAAAAAAAAATGCTATTTTTAATACAATATAGAGTCAAAATAGAAATGATGTCTTCTTTTTAAATGATAGGACATTTGGACCATTTAAAATTATTTTCATAAAGCAATGCAAGATTCTCAGGCATCAAATAAGAAGACCAGTCATAGAGAACTGCAGGTTTTAATGTTTTGTGCTTTATTGTCTTCAAATGTCCTTGGCAAACTAGATATTCTAGTTGCTGCTGCTGTTTAGTTGCTAAGTCATGTCCAACTCTTGGCAGTCCCATGGACTGTAGCACGCCAGGCTCCTCAGCCCATGGGATTTCCCAGGCAAGAATACTGGGAGTTGCCATTTCCTCCTCCAAGGGATCTTCCTGACCCAGGGATACAGCATTGGCAGGCGTCTCCTGCTTGGCAGGTGGATTCTTTACTGCTGAGTCACCTGGGAAGTCCAAATATTCTAGTTATTGGGACAATTTGCCTGATGAGAAACTGAATCCAGGAGAATGAATCCAGAATCATGTAGCTGCAAAGTGGTGGTGTTGCAGCCCGCATGCAAGTCCTTTCAGCCTCTACCAGACCACCTTTGTCTTTTTCTCATTGTGTGTCTAGTCCCTAACCCAGTGCACAGTAGGTAAACAACTAATATTTTTAGAATGAACAAGTGAATTGTTTAACAAATGAATGACTCTCAACCATCTCATAATTCATAAAGAAATATCCAAAGTATGCTCATTGCTCTGTACTTGCTAAGCCAAGAAAGTATAACAAAGCATTAAACATAGACGTCAACTGGGACTAAGCCCAGATGATTTACCTGATTTTATCTGGAAAACCCCATTTCCAGAATATTTTGCTTAATCAGTTTCACTGGATGCCTTAAGTAACAGGACCACATTCAGAGCCAATGAATTAGAGGAAGTTCCCCCAAATTTTCAAAGACGAACCATCATCAATATATGATAAATTGTTGTTGTTGTTATTGTTTAGTCACTAAGTCGTCTCTGACTCTTGGCAACACCGTGGACTGCAGCAGGCCAGCTTTCCCTGTCCTTCACCATCTCCTGGAGCTGCTCAAACTCATGTCCATTGAGTCAGTGATACCATCCAACCATCTCATCCTCTGTCATCCTCTTCTCCTCCTGCCTTCAGTCTTTCCCAGCATCAGGGTCTTTTCCAATGAGTTGGCTCTTTGCATCAGGTGGCCAAAGTATTGGAGCTTCAGCCTCAGCATCAGTCCTTCCAGTGAATGTTCAGGGTTGATTTCCTTTAGGACTGACTGGTTGGATCTCCTTGCAGTCCAAGGGACTCTCAAGAGTCTTCTCCAACACCACAGTTCAAAAGCATCAATTCTTCAGTGCTCACCTCTTTTTATGGTCCAACTCTCACATCCATATATGACTACTGGAAAAACTACAGCTTTCACCATATGGACCTTTGTTGGCAAAGTAATGTCTCTGCTTTTTAACACACTGACTAGGTTTGTCATATCTTTTCTTCCAAGGAGTAAGCGTCTTTTAATTTCATGACTGCTGTCACCACCTGCAGTGATTCTGGAGCCCAAGAAAATAAAGTCTGTCACTGTTTCCACTGTTTCCCCATCTATTTGCCATGAAGTGATGGGACCAGATGCCATGATCTTAGTTTCTGAATGCTGAGTTTTAAGCCAGCTTTTCCATTCTCCAGTGGATATTCAGGGTTGATTTCTTTTAGGATTGACCTTTGCAAATAATTTGAGTCTCCTTGGAAGTATGGACCGTTCCAACTGTAAACTAAGCAACATCACTGTGCTTTTCCTCTCAAGATAAAAAAGTGTTAAATCACCCAAAGAGCCAGTCACCCAAAGGGGAGGTAATGTATTTCTGCTCCTTGGTGATTAATTGGTCTGCACTCCTTGATGCAAGAAATGATAAGACTTAAGTAATGGAAAACCAGGGCATATCTCCCAGTGGGAAAGCCTCACAGTAAGTCATGCTTGTTAATTCTGACATGCCAGCACAAATCCTCCTGGCCTGTGGTCTGGTGGGTAAATCTATTCACCAGCTCTATGTAACATTACCTTTATGTCAGACAAACGAGGAATTCCCTTAGAAGTCTAACCCTAACTTATTTTGTTGGGTCTAGTACTTCAGTCTGGAGTGAGCAGCCTGCACAGAAATTAAATTCAAGCTCACTTTGAAGTCCATCAGTTCAGTTCAGTTCAGTTTAGTCGCTCAGTCATGTCCGACGCTTTGCGATCCCATGAATCGCAGTATACCAGGCCTCCTTGTCCATCACCAACTCCCGGAACCCACCCAAATCCATCGAGTTGGTGATGCCATCCAGCCATCTCATCCTCTGTCGTCCCCTTCTCCTCCTGCCCCCAATCCCTCCCAGCTTTAGGGTCTTTTCCAATGAGTCAACTCTTCGCATGTGATGGCCAAAGTATTGGAGTTTCAGCTTTAGCATCAGTCCTTCCAATGAACACCCAGGACTGATCTCCTTCAGAATGGACTGGTTGGATCTCCTTGCAGTCCAAGGGACTCTCAAGAGTCTTCTCCAACACCACAGTTCAAAAGCATCAATTCTTCTGCACTCAGCTTTTTTCACAGTCCAACTCTCACATCCATACATGACTACTGGAAAAACCATAGCCTTGACTAGACGGACCTTTGTTGGCAAAGTAATGTCTCTGCTTTTTAATATGCTGTCTAGGTTAGGTAATACAAAACACATAAGTCATCTGTAAATTATAATTTGTGTCCATTTATACTCACATCATGACTTACTGAGTATTGAATGTTCTTAGTCATCCTGTGAGGTAAATACTATCATTATCCTTGTTTTGTTAATGAGGAAACAGGGAAAGCAATGTAATTTAATTTGCCAGAGAGCCCACAGTTAACCAATGGCAAATATCAGAGCCCAGACTTTTTTACTCAGAACCTGAGTTCTTCCTAGTTTGTTTGTCTTCTGGTCCACTTGGGTAGCCAGCAAGCAGCTCCTGAATACAGAGTGGCTTCTTACCTTCGTGTCCTTTCTCCGTCAATGATAGGAAAAAACATAACAGCTCTCATGCTTGGGGACATTCTGCTCAAATTTTTACACTGAAAGGGGTCCTTATACTTGGGTAGTAATTATGAACCTTAGGACACAAACTTAGAAGTATAAGAAATGCAATTTTCTTTTTTTTCCTTTTTTTTTTTTTTTTTTTAAATGATCTGCCGAGGTCCAGCCTCAGCAGAGTTCAGGGATATCCTCAGGATGGACGACGTCTGCGAATGAAGAAAGATAGATAAAGAGATAAAGAAAGAGACACGGGGTGACCAAGCTTCTTCGGTGAGCGAGGCCCATTTACTTCATTTTTCTCGGGGCTTTTATACCCTGAGTTATACATAGAGCAAGGTGAAAAATGCAGAGTCAACTCAACATTCCATCAGTAATAACTGTCATCAATATCAGGTTCCTTCCTGCAAAAGTCTTATTTTCTGTACATCATCTTCTATTCCGGAGGCCTGTTGATATTCCATGACCTCCTTTTGATAAAGGTTGGTCAGCCAGAACACCAGAACAATGATTTTTTCTTAAAGTGTTTTTTCTTAAATTCTTAGCCTTTAGCCTGCGTCACCCTTAAAGTACAGAGTTACATTTTTATGGAGCAAAGATTCAGTGGGTTACAGCAAAGAAAGAACTTATTAACTCAGTCTAATGTTGCTATTGTTAAGGCTATTACTTGTTTTTTCTACGTCCTGACTATATGCACTCCCAGGAACACAATGGATAAGGGATGTGAGAACTTGGCAGTAAGCATAGGCTCAACAATGTTGCAAGAGTCTGGATAAACCTGCCAAGTAAGCTAGAATGCTAACAGAGGGTTTGAAACACTCCTTTCATGCCCAGGAGATTTATCAACTAGAGCCCTAAGTTAACTCTTTTGGTCAGAGACAGCCCCTTGCTAATGTCAGAAGAGCTGGTGAAAGACATAAATTAATAAGACAGACAGATTTTGGTTCGGGGGTAGATGCTCGAGCAAGTCCAGGGGGTCTGTTGAGTCCTGAGGCCTTGCTCATCAGGACTCTTCTGCATGACCTTGTCATGGGTGGGATCTCCCGTGCTGGCTCCCGGCAATGATCAAATAGCTAACTTTATTTTTTAAATTTTAATTGGAGGCTAATTACTTTACAATATTGTGGTGGTTTTTGCCATACATCGACATGAATCAGCCATGGGTGTACATGTGTCCCCCATCCTGAATCCCCCTCCCACCTCCCCCCGCATCCCATCCCTCAGGGTCATCCCAGTGCACCAGCCCCGAGCACCCTGTCTCATGCATCGGACCTGAACTGGTGATCTGTTTCACATATGATAATATACATGTTTCAATGCTATTCTCTCAAATCATCCCACCCTCACCTTCTCCCACAGAGTCCAAAAGTCTATTATATACATCTGTGTCCTTTTGCTGTCTTGCATATAGGGTCATCGTTACCATCTTTCTAAATTCCATATATATGTGTTAGTATAGTGTATTGGTGTTTTTCTTTCTGACTTACTTCACTCTGTATAATAGGCTCCAGATTCATCCACCTCATTAGAACTGATTCAAATGCATTCTTTTCAATGGCTGAGTAATATTCCATTGTGGACATGTACCACAGCTTTCTTATCCACTCTGTGCTGCACCACACGTGGGCCCTGACCCATGTGTTCCCCAATCAGGGATTGAACCCTTGCCCCTTGCATTGGAAGAACAGAATCTTAACTACTGGACGATCAAGGAAGTCCCAAATTTTCTTTTTCTAGGTGTTTTGGTGAAAACTTAATTTGAGTCATTGACCAAATCCCCTCCCTCACCGCCCACCTTCCCACTTTTCCCCCAGAGCTGTGTTCAAGTTCCAAAGTGCTTTTTAAGGTCAAGGATAGAGGCCCTTCTACCCCCCTCCACCATCTGTCCATGGCAACAAGTCAAAACAACCATCACCCCTTCTCCACTTCATTAGGTGGCCGCAGAGTCACCCCAACTTCCCTGGCCCTCTCAGTTACCCTCTGTCATTTGCTGCCCTCATCACACTGGAAACCCTGGTAGGTTTATGTCTATGGCCCTTTCGGCCCAAACTCACCACACAGCTCACTTCCTCTGAGGTCCCGTCACAGCCCCAGGCCTGTCCCATCAGGAGCAAGGGGGAAACGCCTTCTCGGGGAAATGCCTTCTCAGGTAACCACCCACATCTGTGCCAGTGACACTGTCTCTTTTGGTGTCAATTATTTTTACTATCTGCTTGTCTCAGGTCAGATTTGGAGAGGGAAATGGCAACCCACTCCAGTGTTCTTGCCTGGAGAATCCCATGGACAGAGGAGCCTGGCAGGCCACGGTCCACGGGGTCATGGAGAGTCGGACACGACTGAAGCGGCTAAGCATGCATTTTCACTATCTACTTTGCCTTCCTGAAACAGAAGTTTTAGACAATGCAGTCAATTAAGTTTCACTTCAGAAAACTCAATTGCATTTAACTCTAGGGTCGAGGAGAAACAAATGGAAAATTATAATAAAATCATATGCACTTAAATATGTAAGTGCCCTAGCAGGACTACACCAAATGACATCAAAAGGAGTCAGACAGCTGCCCGCATACACGGGGCCGTGGTGAGTGTGGGCCTCCAGATGTGGCCTGCACGTTGCCCATTCAAGTCCCGTGACTCACATCACATCAGCAGCACGATCTTAAAAAATGATGACCGACTCTTGCTAAAGTCCCAGACAAAACAAGGAGCTGTCTCTCAGTTTTCACAGTCATCCCCTC
Source organism: Ovis canadensis (assembly GCF_042477335.2). Lineage (NCBI taxonomy): Eukaryota > Metazoa > Chordata > Mammalia > Artiodactyla > Bovidae > Ovis > Ovis canadensis. The sequence goes on along the minus strand of NC_091260.1, from coordinate 19,915,871 downwards.
CTAGATAATTGGATGGGTATTAAAACACCACAAAAGTGCTGTGTGTTTATGAGTAAAGCAGGCAACTTCCACTTCTGGCCAAAATGGAATCACAGGGACCATATTTACTTTCCACTTTTAAAACCAGACAAAGCATAAGAAACGAGGGCCCTCAAGACATTGCGTTATCGGGCGATGAAGGCCAGACTTACAGGCCACGGTCCAACCTCAGAGCCACACCTCTGCCAACAGGACCTCTAGGCAGCTTCTCTAGCTTTGCCTGAATGAACAGACACACATTCACAGTTTACCAAGTGGGGTTTCCATAGGGGATTGTGGTGATGTTGATGGTGTGGTTGTCAATGTCGATAATTTTGACTAAATGTGATACCTTTCAACCCAGATAAAGTTCCTGAATTCTGTCATGGTTGATTCATTTCTGTTAAACGTCAGGGTGATTATGCACTGCCCTGGCCTGACAGGCACGAACTGCTCAATGTGCATCACTTAAGCCAAAATCCACCCGTTAGCGTTCACGGAGACCCTTTTATGTGTCTGGTTGTGGGGGTCTGAAGATACACCTCCAGGGAGCTCAGAGACCAGTAGGGGGGTTCTAGTCTAAGGCTTCTAAATCAGCCATAGGGCCACCTCACGCCAAGCATCTCCGTTTCCTACACAACAAAAGTTAAAGATGTCGCGTGTCCTGTGGACGCCTGCCTGGGTGGCTCTGGGGTACACGGCTAGCCTGCCCAGCTCCCTCCAGCTGAAGCGGCCTTCACTCCCTTTGCCCTACTTGGGTGTGTGCCTGGGGAGGAGGTGTGGCCAGCTCACACTAGTGCCAGCACATCTTTGGAATCTGGCCAGCTTAGAGCATCCACCCCCAGGCGTCAGCAGCTATAGTCCTTTCTATACTGTACTTTCCATGGAAGCCTCACACAGGCACTGCTCAGACTTTAATGTGCGTAAAAATCACTTGAGGATCTTGTTCAACTGCAGACTCTGGCTCAGAAGTTCTGGGTAGATGCAGAAATCCTGCTTTTCTTTTCATTTTTTTCTTTTTTAACTGCCCTCGGTTTTTGTTATGGGCTGTGGGCTTCTCTTGTCACGGAACACAGATCAGAGAGCACGTGGGCTCAGTACTTGCACAGAATGGGCTTAGTTGCCCCACGGCATGTGCGATCTTTGTTTCCCGACGAGGAATCGAACCTGCGTCCCCTGCACTGGCAGGTGGAGTCTCAACCACTGGCCCACCAGGGAAGTCCCAGAGGTTCTGCTCTCAGGTGACGTCTGTGATGCTGAGCTGCAGGACACACCTGTGCAGCGAGGCCTCCCTTGGCAGCATCGCAGAAGCCGTCTGTAACCACAGAATCACACAAGGACATTTCCGTGAGTGACAGGAACAGCTCTTTGATCCCCTGGGGCTGCAGCTCCTTGGACATGAGGTTAGCCTTCATTCCTACGTTAAGGGGATCCAACTCAAATAAATACATTGCATGGAATATACGGAGAATAACAGACTTTTGGGGGAAGTAAGGGATGGCTTCCAGAAGGAGGTGACTTCTGAGCTGGGTGTGTAAAGACAGACGTTCAGCAGATGGAGAGGAGGTATAGGCATGGAGGGATGAGTCCCTGCAAGGCACCCGCAGCCACACTGGAAGGTTAAACTGTTTCTACACCGTGGAACAGGTGTTTTTGAGAGAGCACCCTGACTGCTGTGTAGGGCGTCAGCTAGAGAGGAAGAGGGCCAGGGCCAGCGAGATAGCTCTGTCCAATGCAAAGGACAGAGAAGTCTGGACTAAGGAGAGACAGCGAGGAAGCAGGAACCTGTGGATGCGGTGCCTGCTGACTTTTACTGGGACCGTTTGGGGAGTGGGAGGTAGGGGGCGCAATTGTGTAGCTGCTGAAGCTGGGTGGAGCTGAATATCCAGGAGACAGACACCAGCTCTCTGACCTTGATTCCACGAGCACAGGAGCAGCGGCGGTGACTAGTCCTCCAGCGGGGATGAAGGTGTGGTGAGGCACTGGGAAATCACACGCAGTGGTTCTGGGTACCCTTTCCCACTTCCACAGTACTGAGTGTCTATTAACATGAGGACGTAAAATGATGTGCTTGCTTATGCCAGGCACTAATAAGGACTGTGATAAGAGCATCAATGTTATTTTGAGAATGTTCTAACCAATAAACAGATAAGTACGGGGATACTAACTCTTAAAGCGCTGAAACTTTTGTTGTTAATTTTGGAGAGTTTCAGACATCTGACTGTTGATCTCTCAGCATCAATAAGAGTCACCCACCATTCATTATTGTGTGGCAAAGCCAGTTAAAACTAGTCAGCAATCAGTCTTTATGCTAATTCACACAATTAGGTACTGTACTATGATTAAATGCAAATGACTTGAGGCAATGAAAAGAATCAGAGTTTGTTTTTAAGGGATCCAAATCTGATTTTCACAGCAAAATCAGTCTTGTACCTGAAGAAGGCTGAGCCTGGAGATGGCTCTGTGTGTGTGTTATGTGAACCTTCTTTGTCCCATGAACTTACAGTTTACATCCTCCAGTGGCTCCCACCTCCTTTTTGCAACCGCAAGATCCGGTTTATCTGGCTTCATCTCCACTCCAAGCCACCCTCCACAGCCCAGGACCTTGGTACTTACTGTTCTCCTGCCCAGAGCAATCTTCCGTAGACATCAGCATAACCAGGTATCTCTGCTCAGATGTCTCCTGATTAATGAGGCTGTCCCTGGGTTCCTGATCAAAGACAAGCTCCTCTCGCTCCATCCCTTCACCCTGCTTTGTTTTTCTTCAGCACACTTGTCACCACTTCAGGGCATATATTTGTTTATTATTTGTATCCACCACTAAAAATCAAGCTCCATGCGGGGAAAGACTTTGCTATTTTATTTTGCTCTCTGCTGAATCCTCAGCACCTAGAATGTTGCATGGAAATAGCATGTGTGTGTTAGTCACTCAGTTGTGTCAACTCTTTGCAACCCCATGGACTGTAGCCCACCAGGCTCTTCTGTCCATGGAATTCTCCAGGCAAGAATATTGGAGTGAGTTGTCATGCCCTCCTCCAGGGGATCTTTCTGACCCAGGGATCTAACCTGGGTCTCCCACAATGCAGGCGTATTCTTTGCCATCTGAGCTAGAAATAGTAAATGCTCAATAAATATTGTTAAAGGGAAAGATGGCAACTATTCATCAAAAGAGTTGGACACAATTGAGCGACTGAACTGAACTGATTCATCAGAACCTTATGAGAAAGCTAGTAAGTCCTTCACTTAAGGGAGAATATATTTTTCTTCTGAAACCTCACACTGACAGTGTAGTCACAGGCTTTCTAGCAAATCTGTGTCCTCTTTGCTCCATCGGCTGCTTTAGTTCCTAACTCCATGCCTCACCTGTTGTATGGTGCCTCCCACCCCCAAACCTCCCCTCCCACCCCTGTTTATAAGGGTTTCCTGTCCAGTTTCTAACTCAAGCTGCTTGATCTCTTTTGAATCCCCTAAGCCTCTACGCCCCCAAATCTCCAGTTCAGGTGTTCACAGACTCTGACCTAGTTAGAGCCAGTCGTTTGCTTCCAGAAATGTCATCTGTGAGTCCCCAGGGCATTGGTGTCTTGAAACACACCAGAGTCTGGAGCCCTAGCTTCTCGGCATCTCTGATGTCTGTAAGCCGCTGGAAGTAGCAGCTGAGGGCTCTGGTCTGTGTGGACCCTAGATCACTAGAACATATCTGGTGAGAAAGAAAATAGACTCAAAGCAACTGTGTTTGATCTCCAGCACCACTAACAAATCACTGTCTCCAAGATGGCTCTGATGCCTCTCTCACTTTGCACTTTCCTGGAGGCAGCCTATGATGTCAGTCATAAGTAAGAAGTGAAGCATCTTGCTAATAAAGAATTTGGTTTTTTCCCAGAGAGAAGTTTGGCCCTTACCCCAGCTTCTGGGAGAATAGAAGTGTCTTAGTCTAGGGCAGAGCCTGGACACAGCAGATCTTCAAAGGGGCCCGCCACATCCCGTAGTATTAGGGTGGGAGTTGGCCAGGCGAGAAAGACCAACCTTGTGATTTAGGATAGGAGCTTTGGGTCACGTGGTATCAGTAGACCTGGAGGCTTGGATCAGCCATGCCTATGGAATGGGGCCTCAAGAAAACCTCCAAATATCGAGGCTCAGCGGAACTTCCCCGGTGGGTAATATTTTGTGTTTTGTTGCACATTGTAAAGTGTCCCCAAAACAAAAACTTCGCTCTCAGCCCCTGCCCCCAGACTCTGCTTTACATGTTTCTCCCTTCAGCTAATTTTAATCTAATCTATATCCTTCTCCTGTGATGTCCCATACTGTGAGTATCATAGCTTTCAATGGGGTCTGTAAGTCCTTTCTTCTAGGGAATTATCAGAACTGAGGGTGGTTTGGGGAACCTCTTCCCACAAACTGCAGTTGGTGTCAAAAGTGAGGGCAGCCTTGGAGACTGTGCCTCCAAACCTTGCAGTCTGGCTGACCCTGGGTCCATCTCCATGCCATAGGAGGCTGATGCTTCTGCTCCGAGGCATTTCACTTTAGTACAGCGCGCATCCTTTTTTTTCCATTTAGCTGTAACTTTGTATTTTTTAATATCATATTTCAAAGCTTTCATAGAGGAAAGGGAGTTTTAAACCAGGAGAGAAACATGTGTGGTCTTTATGTAATATTTGCATTTGTAAGTCCCAAGATATTCTAAAAATATAGAATTTCAAAATGACTTCCCAGCACAGTATTATTATTTTTTTTAGCATAATTCAATCATCTGCAAAGAAAACATAGAAATGCCTGATTTCCCTCTGCCCAGCAGACCATGGTCAAGACCAGGGACACACTGATCTTGGAACACACTGGAAAGCACACAACCCCCAGTACAAAGCAGGTGAAGGGGCCAAGATAGGAAGAGATGGTGGAAAAATATAGAAATGCTGAAGGGGGAGCCGCAGGCAATTCTGAACTCAAAGAGATCACAAGGTGATGTATGAGGTCCCCACCAGCTAGAGATAAGAAAGCTGAAAGGGAAAAAGGAGGGTAGAGAAAGACTCAGAGGCACTTTGCAGATGTGAACACAGAGAGGAAGCAGGAAGAAGGGGATCCTAGGGCTTGGGGACAACCCCAGATCCTCCTTGTTCTGGGGAAAAAAAAGAACTGTGATCAATTCTTTCTCCTTTTCTCTTTTCAATCAGTCAAAAACTAACATTATGAGTGTATTAGCAGAAACTAGAATTGCATTATTGTCAGCTGAACACGAATGTTCTTCCTCAACTCAGGAAGATTGCATTCTGTTGAGAATAAATGAAATTTAAACCTTAAAATCTTGATAAGTGGCTGGACTTAAGTATCACACTTCAGAAGTCAAAGAAGGCTCTTACCTTAGAAATCATGTTCTTTTCCAACCTAAGGGTAAAGGGCGAGAGAGGAATGACCCTCAATAGCCTGTCTGTGGCTGTTAAGAGTGGAGAGAGGTGCGGAGCCCAAGGGCAGAGAAACAGTCCCCACTTCACCTGCGCAAGAAGCCAAAGGAGAAGAGAGGCTCTGCCCTTTGTCAAGAACACAAGGGTCATTTGGGAAGGAAGCAAGAGGATGGGGCGTGTGGGGTACAGAGACCCTCAGCCTGGCTGAGCCCACTCATCAGGCACCCCCCCCCCACCCCCGCCAGTGATGATATTTCCATGTCTGCCCAGCCCTAAGCAATAACTGGCAACTGGTCTCAGCCAAACATAGTAACCCTCATCCTCTTCCGAATGCTGGTTGCCCAGCCTACCTCTTCAGCGAGGGTAGTGGTGCCAATGAAGTATAAAAGGTAGCCTGCTGGGAGGTTTCTGGGAAATGTTTTGCTTTTTGGTTAAACCAATATGTCTGAGGCCACCTCTTTTCCTCTTCCTCCTCCCTCCCCGGCTGCACATGATGCCTGAAGTCACAGCAGCCAGGAGGGATGAGGCAGGAGCGTCATAGAAACACCAGCCCCGAGGGCCTTAAGCTGCTGAACTGAGCCGGCAGCTGCCCACCTGTGGACTTCTTGGTAGGTAAGGAAAACTAGAACATGTTTGCTCAAGCTACCCTTAGTTTTGTCTACTCCTCCCAGCAGCCTCAGAATACTAAAGTCTTATTCCAAGAAAATGTCTTTCAATCCTCCGTTTAGATGATCACAGGAGAAATTCTGGCCAAAAAAAAATTTGTCTTGGAGCTCATGGAACAAGGCCAGATATGCAACTACAGCAAGGGTAAGAAAGACAAGGCATTCCCTAGAACAAAGAGTCAGCTTAGGAAAGCAAGAACATGGGCGCTTGAAAAGGTGCCACCCAGCCTCCCTGCAGCAGAGGGGAAAGGACGATTAAGAAATCCCTTTTGGCTTGGCCTCCACCCTTCAGGTCAGACAGCAGTGGACTGAGCCACGGGGAGGCAGGAAGCTCTGTCTGTTGGTATCAATGGGGGGTCACAGAGCAATCAACCCCTCTCTGCCTCCCAGCATGACAAACTCAGAGCTGGAGCAGAGGCCAATTGCACTTGCACCGAGCGCTCATTAGATCCCCAGAGCGCTCTGGAAGCTGAACGTAAATTGAAGTTTACAGTCCTTGACCCCCAGGAGTTATCCTCTGAATGAGAATAAGGGAAAATCAACAGGGAGGCAGAGAGGTGAGAAAGAAAAGCCAGAAATGGAACGCAGGCCTGACAAGCAGCTGGGGGCTCACATCTTCCCTAGTTTAAGCAGGCTTTTCTGTATTAGTTCTGATTTTATTTGGAAACTGACATATTTTTAACACTAAGTACTACTTAAGGAAATTCAATACATAAAAAAATGTGGAAAGACGATCACTCACACTGTGGATGGAGACTTCATTTGACATTCTGCAGAGGTTCTTCATGAAATGTGTTTTCATAGTACCTTTACTCCACGGTCTGAATTCAGCAGAATTCCTCAGCTTCGTGTCCACGTACAATAAGACCTCACCTAACACATTTTTCCTTTCATAATTATGTTTTCATTCAAGGAGAAATATTCATCTAAAAAGTGGGTTTATATGTGTTCATTGCGCAAAGTTGGAAAATATAGAAAAGTAGACAGGGAGAACATTCACCACACTCCAAAGAACACCTCTACGATTTTAAGCTTTTTTGAAATCATTTTTTGTTAGTTTCAGGTGTACAACATAATGGTTCAATACTTGTATGTGTTGCAAAATGGTCACACACTAAGCCTAGTTAACTTCCATCACCATAAATTGTTATGATTTTTTCCCTTGTGATGAAAACTTGTAAGATCTGCTCTCTTAGCAACTTTTAAACATACAATTCAGTATTATTAACCGTTGTCGTCATGCTGCACATTATGTCCCCATAAATTTTTCTTTTACTCTTTGTACTGTGCACAGTATTTTTCCACAGGCATATAATATTGATTAGACAATTTTATTTTCTGCTTTTTTTCACCTAACATTATAGCATGAGTATTTTCTTATTGTTACTCTTACTAGATGTTATTTTTTATGATTGCATGCTATAATTTACTTATGTATTTCTGATAGTGAAATACTCTGACATAAATATACTTGTTTTGGATTACCCTGTGTCATTTAAGCAAAAATCTAAATAAATTATGTCATTATAAAATCTACTATATTATCATTGTCCCTACTATTGAGATTTTCCTGGTATCTTTCACTCTCTGACAACATCTTTATGTACCATTTTTTTCTACATCTTAGGTGAATTTCTTTTAGGCTAAATTACTAGAGATGGGACCTACTGGTCCCAAAGGAAAGAAGTCTCAAGGTGCTTGATTGTAAAAATTGCTTCTCAAAAGGATTATAGCCAGGTATACTCCTAAAGTGTCCATTTAACCACACTTCCACAGCACTTAGCGGGTATTTTTAAAAAAATATTTCTTTATCAGTAAAAAAATCTTATTTCATTATTATATTAATTTACCTTGTGTTTGACTACCATCGATGGTGGTACATCTTTCCAGAAATTTATTAACTAGCTATATTTTCTCTTTTGTGAAGGATTTGGTCCTAGGTCAGAAACAAACTTCATTTTACTTCCAAGCGGAAAAAAAAGCTAGCAGAAGTTAAACCATTCCCCCAAGGCTACACAATTATATGTTTCAGGAATCCAAATCAGGTATTTTAAGGCCTACTTAAGAAACTGCCCCTCCCACTACTGCCATTTTTTTTTCAATTCCTCAACCCTACTTGCAAATATTAACAAAACAAGTACATTTCAAAGCACACACTTGAAGCTCATAGCTTTTCTTCAGTTTTGAAAAGTGAAAGTTGCTCAGTCGTGTCCAACTCTTTGCGGCCCCATGGACTGACACCAACACTTAGCTGCAGCATGTAGGTTCCCTGAACTGTCTAGCCCAACAGGCTCCTGTGTCCATGGGGTTCTCCAGGCCAGAACACTAGAGTGGGTAGCCTTTCCCTTCTTAGGGGATCTTCCCAGCCCAGGGATTGAACCCAGATCTCCCACATTGCAGGCGGATTCTTTACCAGCTGAGCCACACTCTCTTGGGTTTACCACTGAGTAAACTGAAGCTCTGGGCGACACTGGAGACGGGTTTGATTCCTGGGTTGGGAAGATCCCCTGGAGGAGGGCATGGCAACCCACTCCAGTATTCTTGCCTGGGAAATCCCATGGATTGAGGAGCCTGGCAGGCAGCCTAGAGGAAAAATGGCAATTTAAACAGGTGTGTGTGTGTGTGTGTGTGTTGCTCAATTGTATCCAATTCTTCAGCTCGCCAGGTTCCTCTGTCCCTGGAATTCTCCAGGCAAGAATACTGGAGTGGGTTGCCATGCCCTCCTCCAAGGGATCTTCCCAACCCAGGGATCAAACCCAGGTCTCCCGCATTGCAGGCAAATCCATTACTGTCTGAGCCACCAGGGAAGTCCTTCTAGCCATTCTACTTCCAGGAAATAATCAGAGATCTATGAAAAGACTTTTATAGAAAGGCATTTCTACTAGACTGTTCTTTTTCATTGAAGTATTGTTGATTTACAGTGTTGTGGCAATCTCTGCTGTAGGGCAAAGTGACTCAGTTTTACACAGATATATTCTTTTTTTATATTATTTTCCATTATAGTGTCTCTAAGGAGATTGGCTATAGTTCCCTGTGCACTACGATCTTGTTGTTTATCCATTCTAAAAATAATAGTTTGCGTCTGCCAATCCCCCAAACTCCCAGCCATCCCTCTCCCTCCCTCTCTGCCTTCGGCAACTTCAGTATCACAGACTGTTTACAGCAGTGAACATTCCTAAAAACTCTGAATGTCCCCAAATAAACTAGTTCAATGAAAATAGCCTTTCTATCAAGTTTCCTATTTTAAAAGGACAAAACGTGTGGTATTTGAAGTGACAAAACAGTATATAGAATATCATTGTAATCTTATAAAATGAAAAATGCTACCTATATACACTGTGGTAATAACTGGATATGGCTACAGATGATTTTTCAGTTTTCTTCTATACTTTTTTAAACATTTACGTTTTAAATTGAGGTATAATTGGTTTATAATGTTGTGTTTCAGGGGTAGAGCAAAATGTCTTCTTGTATTTTTCTGTGTTTTCCAAACTTTCTAAAATAAATGGGGGTGTGTGTGTGTGTGTCTCCGGTGGTGTGGTGTTCAAGGAGATTTTTAGAATAGTAGCCCAGTGGACAGTGTTCTAAATATCTTTGTTTCCGTTCCCCATACACACACAGATGTTAAAAGCATCTTGTTGGAACCCCACAAAGGTCTATAAAATGGAGACTACACAGGTGGGTTAGCAGCTAAGCTTTCTTAATGAGAAATCGGAAAGAAGTGAACAGCAAGTTTGATGAAATCATTTTTTCATAAAGCTGTAAATATTCCAGAAGACAGATAAGAATATAAATGACAGCAAGATCAAAGATTTGATGGAACATATCCACTAGGAGTGAAGGTAAATTTATGGACTTAATTCTTTTTCTTAAGCTGGTGCCTTGTGAGTGTCCAGTTTATTGAAGGTTTAAATTATGTCTGTAATTTTCTGAGCGGTTCACTTACTTTCAAGTTTGTAAACCAACACATCAACAATCAATGGGAGAGCATTTCTCCAGGGAGCTATGAAAATATATGTTGCATTTCAATGCAATGTAAAACATGGCTAAACATGCCTCTGTTCTTCATAACACAAAAGTACCACATCTGGTCATTAAAAAAAAAAAAAAAAACATTATACAGAGTTGTAAGGATGCCAGATACTTATTACTGAGAACTGTTTTATCCATTTAGCCTAATTTTCCAGATGTTTTATTACTTGGAGACAGGACAATTGTTGAAACTGGTGATTGAAGCCCATTTATTTCAAGGGGCTCATCTGCAAGCATTTGAGGGACAAGTAATTTATGACAGGCCACAAGGCAAGGCTTGAGGAGGGCTGCCATCTCACTGGGTCACGAATAATCCCAACAAAGGACAAACTACCCTATTTTGTTAACACCCAGCTTCATTTGCAAAAATTGCCTCTGAGGCAAGCACTTAGTTGTCATTTCACATGCAAATATGATGCACTTAATTGGAGCAATTTCCATAATAGTGGGTTAAGTTGGCTGTGAGTGGTTGGCCGTGATTGGAGGCCTGGTTCTCATCGTCTACCAGCAACAAAATGCTCACTTGGACCAGTTGAAGTCTTGTCCTCATAAAGACAATAGGATCATGTTACACAGGAGCAGGTGTTGCTCCTCCCGCCCTTTCCCCAACCAGGTGTCCCCGCCCCCAGCTAACCCCCCACCCCCCATCCCCGCTCCCCCCAGCTCCACACTCCCAGCCTCACTTCCCTGCACACAACCAGGGAACCTGCAGAGCACTAAGCTCAGGACATTAGTGGAGCAGTCCTGGCAGCCACAGTCTTTGCAGCTAATTAGAAGGCACCTCTGGAGAAGGCAATGGCCCCCCCCACCCAGTACTCTTGCCTGGAAATGCCCATGGATGGAGGAGCCTGGTAGGCTGCAGTCCATGGGGTCACTAGGAGTCGGACACGACTGAGCGACTTCACTTTCACTCTTCATTTTCATGCATTGGAGAAGGAAATGGCAACCCACTCCATTGTTCTTGCCTGGAGAATCCCAGGGACAGGGGAGCCTGGTGGGCTGCTGTCTATGGGGTCGCACAGAGTCAGACACGACTGAAGCGACTTAGCAGTAGCAGCAGAAGGCACCTCACTGTGGTAAATTCTCTCCACCTGAAGATCAAAATAGGGATTTAGGGGGCAGAAGGGATGGGTGGAATCTTTTAGCTTTGCATCTCTGAAGTCAGCATGTGTCTTTGCTTCATACACAGAAGTAGGAGATCCCAGGGCCTTGTAGAGGTGTATGTTCAGGTTAAAAGGGTAATGCTGCAAACTGTCCTAAGCCAACGGATTCACTAGTAAGTCAGTGTTGGGCAATTTACTTGTTTTTGTTATTCTTGTAAAAGCTGATTACCTCTGGCATTAGAGAGAGTGGAGACTGTACATCCTCTCCTTGACAAATTTGCTACCAGCTTGTTTATTGTGATGAAATGGAATCTGAGACCAATCTCTGCTGTGTCGGTGTTTATTAACAAGCAGGTATAAAAATGATCATACAGTGGTGTCTTGTGACTGGGGGAAAAGTCCCTCGCAATCTTTAGGCATTCCAACTAGCTCTTTGCTTGAGAGGTTCATTCTAAGGAGGAACAGTAATTTTTAAAGCAGAATTAGCCAACTTACTGGTTGGGTCAGGAAACAGGCCCAAGGGATGAGAAGGAGCACAGGGTCAAACGAATGTCTGAAGGGCAAGTGCTGCTCCAAAGGCGTGAGCTGGGCAGGCCAGATCCTCATATTTGCTTGGGTAAGGGCAGTAGGGCCCATTATAGTCTTTCTGCTGCTGCTATTTAGTCACTAAGTTGTGTATGACTCTTTGTGACCCCATGGACTGTAGCCCACCAGGCTCCCTCTGTTCATGGGGTTTTCTTGGCAAGAGTACTGGAGTGGGTTGCCATTTCCTTCTCCAGGGGATCTTCCCGACCCAGGGATCAAACCCACATCTCTTGCATTGGCAGGTAGATTCTTTACCACTGAAGCACCTGAGAAGCCGCTTTCTATTTAGTCATAGATTTTAATTCTGCATTTCAACAGGAATCATTCCAGTTATTACTTCTGCTAGCTAACCAACTTGCTCTTTCAAAAACAATAATTCTAATCTGTAATTCTGGAGTGTATCTTCTTGATTAGGATGCTTCAGAGGCGCACTAATCATCCCTGAAGTGTGGATTCTTGATTAGGGGTTCCTGAAAGGCTACCTAGTCCCATGTGCATCACATTGTTTACAGTGGGTAACACTAAACTAAATCATCTCAGGTTGGACAGAGGTTCATGACATTGTACAGGAGGCAGTGATCAAGACCATCCCCAAGAAAAAAAAATGCAAAAAGGCAAAACAGTTATCTGAGAAGGCCTTGCAAATAGCTGAGAAAAGAAGAGAAGCAAAAGGCAAAGGAGAAAAGGAAAGATATACCCATTTGAATGTAGAGTTCCAAAGAGTAGCAAGGAGAGATGAAAGCCTTCCTCAGTGATCAATGCAAAGAAATAGAGGAAAACAATAGAATGGGAAAGACTAGAGATCTCTCCAAGAAAATTAGAAATACCAAGGGAACATTTCATGCCAAAATGGGCACAATAAAGGACAGAAATTGTGTGGACCTAACACAAGCAGAAGATATTAAGAAGAGGTGGCAAGAATACACAGAAGAACTGTACAAAAAAGATCTTCACGACCCAGATAATTAAGATGGTGTGATCACTTACCTAGAGCCAGACATCCTGGAATGTGAAGTCAAGTGGGCCTCAGGAAGCATCACTATGAACAAAGCTAGTGGAGGTGATGGAATTCCAGTTGAGCTATTCAAATCCTAAAAGATGATGCTGTGAGAGTGTTGCACTCAAAATGCCAGCAAATTTGGAAAACTCAGCAGGGGCCACAGGACTGGAAAAGGTCAGTTTTCATTGAAATCCCAAAGAAAGGCAATGCCAAAAAATGCTCAAACTAATGCACAATTGCAGTCATCTCACAGGCTAGCAAAGTAATGCCCAAAATTCTCCAAGCCAGGCTTCAACAGTACATGAACTGTGAACTTCCAGATATTCAAGCTGGATTTAGAAAAGGCAGAGGAACCAGAGGTCAAATTGCCAACATCCATTGGATCATCGAAAAAGCAAGAGAGTTCTAGAAAAACATCTATTTCTGCTTTATTGACTATGCCAAAGCCTTTGACTGTGTGGATCACAACAAACTGGAAAATTCTTCAAGAGATGGGAATACCAGACCACCTGACCTGCCTCTTGAGAAACCTATATGCAGGTCAGGAAGCAACAGTTAGAACTGTACATGGAACAACAGACTGGTTCCAAATAGGAAAAGGAGTATGTAAAGGCTGTATATTGTCACCCTGCTTATTTAACTTATATGCAGAGTACATCATGCAAAATGCCTGGCTGCATGAAGCACAAGCCAGAATCAAGATTTCTGGGAGAAATATAATAACCTCAGATATGCAAATGATACCATACTTATGGCAGAAGGTGAAGAAATAAAGAGCCTCTTGATGAAAGTGAAAGAGGAGAGTGAAAAAGTTGGCTTAAAACTCAACACTCAGAAAACTAAGATCATGGCATCTGGTCTCATCACTTCATGGCAAACAGATGGGGAAACAACATAAACAGTGACAGGCTTTATTTTGGGGGGCTCCAAAATCACTGCAGATGGTGACACCCATGAAATCAAAAGACACTTGCTCCTTCGAAGACAAGCTATGACCAACCTAGACAGCATATTAAAAAGCAGAGACATTACTTTGCCAACAAAGGTCCGTCTAGTCAAGGCTATGGTTTCTCCAGTAGTCATGTATGGATGTGAGAGTTGGACTGTGAAGAAAGCTGAGTGCTAAAGAATTGATGCTTTTGAGCTGTGGTGTTGGAGAAGACTCTTGAGAGTCCCTTGGACTGCAAGGAGATCCAACCAGTCCATCCTAAAGGAAATCAGTCCTGGGTGTTCATTGGAAGGACAGATGTTGAAGCTGAAACTCCAATACTTTGGCCACCTGATGTGAAGAACTGACTCATTTGAAAAGACCCTGATGCTTGGAAAGACTGAAGGAGGGAGGAGCAGGAGAAGACAGATGAGATGGTTGGATGGCATTACCAATTCAATGAACATAAGTTTGAGTAAGTTTCGTGAGTTGGTGATGGACAGGGAAGCCTAGGGTGCTGCAGTCCCAGAGGTTGGAAAGAGTTGGACATGACTGAGTGACTGAACTGAACTGGTGACATCCACAGTCCATAACGAATGGATTGGTAAGAGACCAAGGCTCTCAGAGAATAGACAACCCGTCCTGCTCCACAAAGGAATGGAGCCTGGCTCTGTGATATCTATCCTTGACATGCCTTGATTGTGATCCATGGAGGCTGGACCCAGCCCAGGCAGGGTTACCTGATGCAGACAGGGAACAGGTGAAGGGGTGCGTTGTAAAGGGGGGACCTCCTAAAAACTGTAGCAGTGGGCTTGACCACTAGCTTGTTTTCTGTGTGTGTTTTTCTTTGCACATTTATCCTTTGATCTTGAACTCTGCTTTTCGCTAATCACAGAAAAATTCCATTTTCTTATAATTTTTTCATCTTTCTTCTGGATTGGAGTTTGGGGAGGGTAGGTGGGAAGCAGTTTTTCCAGATTCAAGTTTCAGTAGTGGAAGCCAACTTCTTTACAAGTTAAGATGATTTTAGAGGGGCAGCCTGGCCCGTGGGAAGAAGAGAATGTGTAGTTAGTTCAAGTAAAATCAGATCCTGGTTCTCAAACTTCCTAGCAGTGTTTTTCTGAGCCTCACTTTGCTCATCTGTAACATAAGACCATGTTATTGAACTCAGATTCCACTGTTGAAAGTCAATACTCAAGAGACAAGTGTTGGTTGGAAAGGAAAGTTTGCTTTATTCAGTTGGCCAGCAACCTGGGAAGAAGGCGGACTCGTTTCCAAAAACCAACTTGACCATGAAAGTTTTTTAATGGAGAAAAGGAAGTTAAACATTTGAGGGGGTTGGGGGGGGGGTGATTTCCAGAGTCTTCATTATCTTCCACTGTGTGCAGACTTTCTTCTGATTAGATGTCGGTGAGGAAACAGGAATCTTATGCTCACCCTGCCTTTAAAACTGCTTTGCTGAAACCCTTCAGGGCACTCAGGCTTTCTGAGTACTAGCTGTCTGAACTCCTTATGTGGTGCCCGGCAATAAACACTGTATTTTCCCTCACCACAATCCCGTGTGTCACCAGATTGGTTTTGCTGTGCCAGGGCAAGTGAACCCCAGTTTGGCTTGGTAACAATACTACAACATGTATGAATCTTAAAATAATTATGCTGAGTAAAAAAAGAAGCTCAAAGAAAAAACATACTGAATGATTTCTAAAAAGTTTTAGATGACAAAAGCAGATAAGCAATTTGTCTGGACAGGTGGAAAGGAGGGAGTAGGGTAAGGTTAGAGAGGGCAGGGGTCAGGGAAGGGATTACATAAGGTCAGGAAGAAACATTCAGGGCTGATGGATATGATATGTTTCATTATCTTGATGGTGGTGGTGGTTCCACTGTTACATACTACTTACCAATGGTTGTTCAGTTGTAGTCACGTCCGACTCTTTGCGACTCCTCTTTTCGACTTTGAAAGAAGTGAAACATTGCTGAAATTCAGCCTCTGTTCACAGGTGATGAATAGAAACGTGGAGACAAGAGTTTTCGGTGAAACAGGAAAGAGTAGCTTTTATTGCTTTGCTAGGCAAAGGGGGCCATGGTGAGCCAATGACCTCAAGACTGGGACCCACTATAGTGTTTCAGGAACAGGCTGTTTCACCAGTCCATGGTCTATGTTCTTGTGGTTGGCAGTCTTCATCGGGAGGGGGTCTGCTTCCTGTAAAAACAGTTTGGGAATGTGTGTCAGGCCTTTATATCTTTAAGGGAGCTGTGAGTTTGGTGATTCTGCTTTGTGACAGAATTACAGTCTAAACTGTTCCCAGTTCCCTAGCCCAACAGCTATCCTTGTTTCTCCATCTTCACATTTCCCAATCATTAACTCTTGAGTCAGCATTTTACTTCAAAAGACAAGGACACAGGGGCTTTTACAGTTTCCTTACTTGTTGGCCTGTGGTGTTTTGGAGGCTATGGGTACAGTGGCAGCATTCCAGACATGGGAAGACTAAAGAAGGCAGGAGGGTGTTGAAATTAGGGTTGGAAAAGTAAAATAGAGTCCGACTGTGGGGAAACCTGTAAGAAACTACAGTGAGGAATTTGAGATTTGTTTTGAGAACTGTGGTAAATGATTTAAACATTTTGAAGAGAGCAGCATAATCATTAGAATATAGGAGGGACTGGAGTATGGAGAGCCTCAGACAGGGAATAGACTAGATCTGGGCTAGAATATCAGCAATAGGAATAGAAATCTTACAGCTTACATTGGGGAAAAAGGAAATCAAAGATGCGTGTCCGAGTAAACTGAAGACTAGTGATACCATCAACAGAAAGAGGAAAGAGCAGGCAAGTGTTTGGAAAAGGAAATAATGAGATCAGTTTGGGCCATATTGGGTTGCTGCAAGATACTCAAACATCATCCCAGAGCAGGCCAGTGATTACAAGGAGCACCCAAAGGCTGTGACTCGAGTGCAGCTTTGAGGAGGCTTTGACGCTCTGTAACTAGGCAGTTGTTCCCAAGGAAAAGACTGAAAAGAGGACTAAGGACAGACCCACGAGCACAATACCTCCTGTTCGGTCACATACAACTCTGTCCTTTCCTCAGATATGGCATTATTCCTCTTAATTTTTAGTCTTTCCCCACTCTGTTATGTTATTCGAAAAGCTACACTGTGAAGCGGCACAAAGCTTTGGGTAAGAATTGCAAAAATACATAGGATCTATTTAGTTGTTTGCTGTTGACTGTCATTATGTTTTAGTAATGTTTTCATTTAAGGATTATTAGATACTTTTTCTCTAGTTGAGTCATTTCAGTTGACAGTGATATTAAAGGCTTAATCAGCTGCAAAGAACTGAAATTATGCTTTTACTATATATATGTGTGCTATGGTTTTCTGAAATTTCTACGATAACGAGAATATACTGATGTTTTTACGGTCTGCCCATTTTTCATGATCGTGAAGGTAGCAGGGAGAGGGGAAGGCAGAGGTGCTGAAGTGTGGGGAACAGAAGCGTCCGAGGCGCAGAGCATTACTGGACAACAGACGCCATGGTACCGTCCAGGCCTGAGTGAGTGGGGGCTGGTGAGCAGGGAGAGGATGATCAGCCAGAGCCAGATAAAGGAGAGGCCACATTCCAGAGCCCTTGCTCTTTGATCTGGTTTCCACTGCTAAATCCAAGATTATTACATCCCACCTGACAACCAACAGGCTTAGAATATATGGGAAATTGTTTTAACTCTGGTAGGCCGGAGGAGTAGGTTACCTCTTAAAGCAAACCCATCAGTAGTTACAGTGCTTGCAAACGCTCTCTGAATCCTACCAGTTTGGCTGATGGAATGATGCGATACGGAAAATCTGACCAGGACCCCAAGATGTCTTTATTCCTCTGCTGCTGCTACTGCTGCTGCTAAGTCGCTTCAGCCGTGTCCGACTCTGTGAGACCCCATAGACGGCAGCCCACCAGGCTCCCCCGTCCCTGCTGCTTCCCCAGTTTTTGTCCACTTCCTATTTGCCTGATGCTGTTTTAGCTTGCCTGAACGAGCCTGATGCGCTTGCTCTCCTTGGCCTTTGAAATCTGAAATTCTGAACAGAATTCTGATTATTTTACACTCAGCATGTGTTTCTACTTAGTGTGTTTTTAGCTCTCTCCTTTATTTCCCTCCTTGATTGCCCTGACTTGTAGCATGCGCTGTAACTAGAGGTTTCAAAAATAAAAGAGATGCATGAAGGAAATATGTCTTTGAGAGGGGAGAACCATTTTCTTTCCCTGTGTCTCTGGGCACATGTTCACAGGCGCTCCGCACAATCAGCTTTAGCAAGCGTCCTCCTGCAGCACATGCGTGAAGGCAGGAGCACACCCCACCTGAGGCCTCAGGTGCCCTGCTGGCACGCATGGGCGAGCGAACGCTGACGTTCTGGACTTCTTATACAGTGTTAAGGCAGGCTTCTGTCTTTTTGCTGGAGGCTCTGTGCTTGGATATGGACAGTATTTAATTTTTTATGAGTCTTCCCTTCATAACAGATGTCTGATCTGCAGTCTAAGGAAGAGGAGTAACATCTTTTAATTTCTTTAGCAGAGACATTACTTTGCCGACCAAGGTCCGTCTAGTCAAGGCTATGGTTTATCCTGTGGTCATGTATGGATGCGAGAGTTGGACTGTGAACAAAGCTGAGCACTGAAGAATTGATGCTTTTGAACTGCGGTGTTGGAGAAGACTCTTGAGAGTCCCTTGGACTGCAAGGAGATCCAACCAGTCCATTCTGAAGGAGATCAGCCCTGGGATTTCTTTGGAAGGAATGATGCTAAAGCTGAAACTCCAGTACTTTGGCCACCTCACGTGAAGAGTTGACTCAATGGAAAAGACTCTGATTTTGGGAGGGATTGGGGGCAGGAGGAGAAGGGGACGACAGAGGATGAGATGGTTGGATGGCATCACCGGCTCGATGGATGTGAGTTTGAGTGAACTCCGGGAGTTGATGATGGACAGGGAGGCCTGGTGTGCTGCGATTCATGGGGTCGCAAAGAGTCAGACATGACTGAGGGACTGAACTGAACTGAACTGAATTTCTTTAGGCTCTGAAGAAAGCTGATAAGCAAATTTTGGAGCCCCTGATGAATCTTGAGGTGACAGTGAGCAGAGACTACCTCAGCCCTGTCCTAGCAGACCTGGCACAGAGAAGAGGGAACATTCAGGAAATCCAGTCTCGCCAAGACAACAAAGTTGTTATCGGATTTGTTCCCTTAGCAGAAACCATGGTAGGTACTCTGTAACTAAATCTACATATTTTACATAAATTGCTGGAGAAACCCCAGGGGTTCTATCCGCACGGGTGTGGATGTGTGGGGGAGGGCTTTCCAGTCCTCCACAAAGTTTGAGGTGTGCTCTACCAAAATGTGTCATCAGCCTCCATGACCGTTTTTCCATCCCAAGCACTTATTTACTTCCACTGTTGCTGGCTCTCAGCCAGTTCTTCGTGTCATTCTTGTCCCCGCCAGCTTCTCCTGCTCTGGGACAGGCATCCGAGTGCCAGCAGTCTTTACCAAACGTTGGGACTGGGGGATGCTTCTGAAGCGGACCCCTGCTCCTGGTTTTCTGTCCTCCACAGTACTTACCAAATTTTTCCTGATAATGGTCAAACGATGTGCAGGGAGAGATCTGAGGCTTAACTTTGCAGAGATAACTAACTTAAATTATTTTGATTAGGGTTATTCAACTGTGCTTCGAACATTAACATCAGGCTCAGCTACTTTTGCCTTAGAGCTGTCTAATTATCAAGCCATGAATCCTCAAGATCAAAGTACGCTGCTCAGCCAGAGGCATGGCCTGTCCTAAGTCCTTGGAGGGAAACTCGGGAGCACCTACCTACTTCGTTTTCAGTAAGAACAATTTAAAAGAGAACTTGAACAGACGGTGGCACTGGTGATGTACCTGAGCTGTATTGTGTATCTAGTAAATTATTACTGTTGGTAGTTAAGATTCGGTCTTTTGGAATACACTGAGTGATAGATACCACAAGGTTTTCGGTTGGTTGATTTTACACTTCTCTCACAAGAAAGATGTCAGCCTTCTAACGTATAATAAGATGGAGGTTCAATCAATAAAAAGATATTTTATTCAAAAACATGATTTTTAAAATCAGGTTGATTGTAGTATGGATGACTGTGGGCTCTTTCCCATATCTTTCTTCTGTTTAAGCTCATTTTTACATTCTGCCCTCATGCTCACAATATCCAGGAAGGAGAGGCTGTGCAGCTATTCCTCGTCTGTAGGAAAAGTATAAACAAAAGATGTTTTAGATTAATTCATGTCTGTCTTAAGAAACTTAGCTCAAGTCAGAATCACTAAACCATACCATTAATTACTGAAGAGAGATTCATAATTCATGGAGAAACAGTTGCCAATTTTTCCTAATTAGATCACTACCTATTAGGTCACATACATTTCCATTTATAGCAAAAAAAAAATAAAAAAAATCCCAATAAGCTAGCTAATACTAAAAAGGTAAAAAAATCACCCTGTACTTAACAGTATCCTAGCCTGACAAATAAATGTGTCTTACCCGACCATTCTGCAGCGGTGTCTTGTTAGTCTCCTGTAGGCATCCCCTAGGTCTGTGACATCTTGGTGACTCCAGAGTCTCTCACCAACAGCACTCGCCCGAGGCCTAAAATTGAAACCACACATCCCCCAAGGCAATTTAAATTCATGTTTCCTTCAAGAAGCAAACCACACACTTGGGCAAGTTTCTAGTGCTTTCCCGCTTAAACTCAGGCCCCTTAGTCCACATGTCCTCCCGGAGGTTTCATACCATAGTCTTGGAGTAAGGTTAGTTGCATCCACATACTCTCCCCATATGCAGGCTTCTCCACCAATGACAAGCTGTTTCTGTTTCGGAGTACCTAGATTACAGTCAGTGGTGTGAGTTAGGTGGTTGCAACCTGAGGCTCACACACAGAGGTGGCACTGGTTTCTGGTATTAGCCTGGGGCAAGGCTTCTCTCTGGGAGTCAGGAGGACCTTGGGAGAAGTTCACAGCTGCGGCACAAAAATGGTGGCAAGCTTTATTGCCGCAACTGACCCCGTGGTTCACAGAGCATTTGTTAGTGTGTGTCGACTAATGTAGCAGGCCAGTAGTAAAGAGACCATTTTATTTTGGTTTTCTGCAAACTTATTTGGACACCGGAAGCTCTTCCCCTGGTTGCCTGTGAACAGTGTGCCAAGGAATGCAAGGTGGACGAGTGAGCACCACTCCTGCCTTCAATACCTGTCTTCTGATGTCAAAGAGACTAGGTATCTACAGTAATTACGACTTCTTGATTCTCAGAAAATGCTTTTGGAGAAACAGTTCCTGACAGACCTACAGTTTTGAAACTTTTTAAACACCAGAACACTTTTCCTCAAAGGAAATTGTATATTAAAGTCTAGTGTACAAAACTGGACAAAGCAGAACTGTTCTTAAGGGGTTTGAGAGCCTAGAGCCCCACCACTCAGACATGCCCACCCCCAAGGACGCCTCCTCCCCAGAACCCGGAAGCCACCGAACAGGACGCGATCCCTACTGAGGTGCCTTACATTGCAGAGGAAGCTCAGAGGAGAGACAAGGCTCCTGCAGTCAGGCCTCTTTGAATGCATAGTGACAAGTCTCATCAGTGTAAGGGAATCGTACTTTAGAAGTTCTTTCATTTAGGAAAGAATGTGGTTTCTTTCACAAAGTTTAAAATGATACTGAGTTCAGTCTGTTGGATTATACACAAGGAAAATCAAGGATCAAAGATAAAAGGGAGGGTAGTAGGTAGTACCTAGATAAAGATTCCCTGGAGGGAGGGGAGGGTTTGAAAAACCTAACACGTCGAATAATGGTGGTTGCTTCACTTACCCGCAAAGTTAAGAGGCTCCACAGAATAGTACCCAGTCCAGTCTTCTCCATAACTGATCAAATCTAAGTACCAAGGAGCAGAAATGATCACAGGGAAGCCAGCTGCTGTAATTTTCCTTAGTTTCATATGAAATTTGTGCTTTTTCCATACTTGAACTACAGTGCCTGGTGTAAGCTATTAAAGTTACAAATGAAATATGTATTAGGTCTTGCAGCTACAGGAGATGAAATCAAAAGTCTAAGGCATTGTAGCTAATAACTTTTCAAGATCCTTGAATAAAGCAATGTTTTCTTCTTTCCCCTTTCCTCTTTGAGGTAATATCTAATGCTATTTGTAATAACAGGGACGTAGACATTTCATCAAACCTTTTAATTTTTTACCTTTTGTCTACATACAATGCCATGTAGGTGTAATAAATTAAGGCATTAGTCCGATTTCTACCACACTGTTTTACTTACTTTGGAACTTAGAGGATGCCACTAACCCTTCTGGAAAGATAATACAAGTAGCTGGACTTTCAAATTTTCAGTTGCCCCAAAGGAAAATAAAGAATTCTGATTATGCCAGAGAGAAGTACCATTTAAAAAAAAAGTACACTTGACAGTGATACTTAAAAAAAGATGAAGGTTACCTTAACAGCAAAAAAGACTCATTCTTATCTGTTGTTCTGCCCTTCTGAAAAAAGGAACATTTTTCAAAGAACCTCACTTTGTTACTAAGAATGAGATGGAGAGGGAGGAGGGAAAATGGGAGAGAAGAGAAGCAGGCCGCACTGAGGGATGAAGTAAATGGAAGAAATCAGATAAATGCCATCGTCACTGGTGTCAGTGTGCGGCTCCTGCCTACCAGCAGCGTAAACGGAAAGATAAGCTGACCTCCCCCAGCATTACAGGGAAAGCTTAGGGTTCTTCCATCCAAGGTGTTAGAGTATTAAGTCTCATATTATCAGAACCACACGCAGTATTAGTAACCTCTCACCTTGCCTTCATCATCATAAACCTCTTGCCAGACTATGGATCTCTTCTTCATGGCTGAAATCATATCCAAAACCCTACCATTGAAAAAAATTACAAAGTTATTTCAGATCACAAACTTGCAGTGTGTGTAAAGAATGCACATTTTATACCAAAGACTGCAACACTGACAGATGCCTTTCAGTATGTGCGTGTGAAGCCGCTTCGGTGTCCCACTGTCGCGACCCCATGGACTGTACAGTCTATGGGATTCTCCAGGCCAGAATACTGAAGCTGGTAGCCTTTCCCTTCTCCAGGGGATATTCCCAACCCAGGGATCGAACCCAGGTCTCCCGCATTGCAAGCGGATTCTATCCCAGCTGAGCCACAAGGGAAGCCCCTTTTTACACTGGTAAAGCAGTGCTTAAAAAATATTAAAAAAGTATGCAGCCATATGCATGCATGCTCAGTCGTGTCCAACTCTTTGTGACCCCATGTATGGACTGTAGCCCGCCATGCTCCTCTGTCCATGGGATTTTCTAGGCAAGAATACTCGAGTAGGTTATCATTGCCTCTTCCAGGGGATCCTCCCAGCCCAGGGATCGAACCCATATCTCATGCACTGCAAGCAGATTCTTCACTGCTGAGCCGTCAGGGAAGCCCATGAAACCACATGTGCCCAATGAGGTCACCAACACTTACTGTCTGGCTCTTTACAAAATACGTTTCCTACTCTTCACCATAGGGCAGCACTGTTGAGTAGCTCTATCTTCAGGGAAGGGAATGCTCTATATATGCACTTTCCAGTATGGTAGCACTAGTCTCATCTAGCTGTTGGCTCCTGAACATGTGAAATGTGGCGAATGTGACTGAGGAACTGAATTTTTAACTTTTTCAAGTATACTTTAAATACAAACAGCCACATGTGGCTGTGGCTGCCATACCAGACAGCACAGGTATAGAGTAAAAGCAGTGCTGGAGTTGACAAAATAAATTCCAGGAGCTAGACGGTGACGAAGCCTTCGCAGGGTAGCCTGGGTTTTCAGCTGAGTTCACAGAGCAGATAACTTACCACCCTACGTCTCAACAGTCACCAAAAGGATTGGAGTCACCATGTTATCGATTTAAAGAGAATAATGGGTACTGCACCCTCCCTTATGATTTTTCATCTGTACTTTGTGTAACAAAGATTATAACATGTACACTTTGAAAAGGAGTGGAGAGAAAATGAGAAAATTAAATAGTACTAAGTAAGAGCTTAAACTTTTACAAAAGGCACTGATGAAACAAACAGAAGTAGGCTTTCAGTAACTTACTTCTGCATATAGAAAGATTGTAGTTTCTCAAATTTTTTGCCAAAGCCTTTGTTCCTCATGAAATGCAGGACTGCTGGATTGGACTTCCTTAAACAAAAACAGTTATAAAAATTTCATTAAAAGTTCCATCTGCCCAATCTTTTTAAAGCAACAGATATCCCCAACATCATTTATACAGATGGAAATCTATTAAAGTTTGTAAAGAGTAAAATAAGCCTAATTTTGACTAAATTAAGCCTAAAATAAGCCTAATTATGAGGAGCTACTCCATGTCCAAGGTCAGGGGCAGCGGCCGAGAGGAGCTACCCCTCATCTGAGGTCAGGGCTGGCGGCCGAGAGTGCCAAGTTGGTGATGGACAGGGAGGCCTGGCGTGCTGCAATTCATGGGATTGCAGAGTCAGACACGCCTGAGTGACTGAACTGAACTGAACTGATGCCTAAAATAAGCCTGCTGCTGCTGCTGCTAAGTCGCTTCAGTCGTGTCTGACTCTGTGAGACCCCATAGACGGCAGCCCACCAGGCTCCCCCGTCCCTGGAATTCTCCAGGCAAGAACACTGGAGTGGGTTGCCATTTCCTTCTCCAATGCATAAAAGTGAAAAGTGAAAGTGAAGTGGCCTAATTACACCTAAAATAAGTCTAAAATTTAATTATGAGTTATCTTAACTTTCCACTGCAATTAATTTTTTTAGAAGCTGATATCCTGTAAAAATGGCTTTCCCTAAGCTCCCTCATCATTCTTCCATCTAAGGCTATTTGCACAGAAGATTTTTACTAGAAAAATCTCTCCCACTTAATCACTACCCTCTTCACTAAAGCTATTGTTCTGTATTTAGCTTTTTTAAAATTTCCATTTTCTTCTGCATTTTAATTCTCCTTCCTACAGGCTTCTGTCAATAGCATCAGTGTGTGAATTCTATAAACAATTCACCATCTTAGGAGTTGTGGTCCCAGGTTAACACATCACAGAGGTGTTCCCCCAAGTCTTTCCTCTTCCCAGAGACACCTCTACACCCACTTCAAGTGCAAGAGGTTTTAGAAAAGGGTGGAGGGGCGTGGTCAACAAAGTTTCATACCAACAATTAAAATCTACTTCATCTCCTCCCAGATGAATGAATTCATCTGGAAACACAGTACCAATTTCTTTGAAAAGTTTAGACAGGAAGCTGTAAGTTGAATTCAATATAGGGTTTATAGGTCCGAAAGTCCCAGACGGCTCTCTCGAGTGATAACATGGAGTCAGGACATCTTTCTGGCCTGGAAGGAAACACGGAGAAAGGAGAGGTTCAGGCACAAAGACAAGGCTCTGCACATGACTGTACTACTTTGTTTTGTTGAAGATATATGTTATACAGAAAAAGATAAGCAGGTTTACTCAGAGTTACTTTGGTAATTTCTTCAGATAAGAAAAGGGATAACTAATTCCTGAATTCTGCCCCTGTGCTGCTTTGCTTCCGTTTCCATCAGCCTCTCTGAGGTGTTACCCATTTCAGATACCATCTTAAATACTGGTGGCTGGTGGTTTAGTTGCTAAGTGGTGTCCGACTGTTGCAACCCATGGACTGTAGCCCACCAGGCTCCTCTGTCCATGGGATTCTCCAGGCATGAATACTGGAGCCTGTTGCCATTTCCTTCTCCAGGGGATCTTCCTGACCTGGGAATTGAACCTGGGTCTCCTTCACTATAGGCAGATACTTTACCAACTGAGCTACAAGGGAAGCCCCATCTCAAATATTAAGGGCTCCCAAATCTTCAGCCAGTCTTCTCCCAATCTTCCTTTTCCTCAAGTTTCAATCCATATTTCAAATTCCCTGCTGAACACAATTAGCTTCACTTCAAATATAATCCGACATGGCTTCCTCGGTGGGTCAGAGGTAGAGAATCTGCCTGCCAGTGCAGGAGACACAGGTTCAATCCCTGGTCTGGGAAGATCCCACACGCGGAGCAACTAAGCCCATGCGCCACAACTTCCGAGCCCTCCTGCCACAACCAGAGAGCAGCCCCCGCTCGCTGCAACCAGAGGACAGCCTGCGCGGCACAAGACCCAGCGCGGCCCAAATAAATAAATACAACCTAACAGAAACCAGATTCTCTCCTCCAACTCCTTCTGTAGCTTCCCAGTTGTCACATTCTGGTGAGCCAGTCACCATCCCACCAAGTCTCTCGTCCCTCTCCTGCTGGACTCAGTCAGTTGCCAAGTTCTGTGGACTGTATTTCCAGAATGTCTCCCAGTTCAATACATTGTTTGCCATCACTGTTATCAGCATTCTGCTCTCGGACCTTCACTTCCATCTGCCACTTTCACCCAGGGTTCCCTGCACTGAGGACCCACCGTGTCCCTCTTCTACCCTGCAGCTCTCACTGGCTTCCGTGCCTCCTGACGAAGCGCAAACTCCTCACCCAAGGCCTACCATGCTACTTTTTCAGACTCATTTCCCACTATTCTCCAGGTCTATTCTAATAATTTTTATTGAACAATTATAAATGCTAGGTGCAGTGCTATGTGCTTTATATTCATTTTTTTAATCTTCAAAAAACATGACATGATGGCTACTACTAATACACCATTTTAGAGATGGGAAGTCTGAGAATGAGATGTTCTGTAACTTGCGCAAGGTCACTCAGTTTATAAATGCGAGAAAGTGAAAAGCGAAAGTGATATTCGCTCAGCTATGTCCGACTCTTTGCAACCCATGGACTACAGCCTGCCTGACTCCTCTGTCCATGGAATTCTCCAGGCAAGAATACTGGAGTGGGTTGCCATGCTCTTCTCCAAGGGATCTTCACCTCCCAGGGATAAAACCTGGGTCTCCTGCATTGCAGGCAGATTCTTTACCATCTCAGCCACCAGGGAAGCCCATAAGTGCCAGAAGCAGGACTCAAATCCCAGGCAGTCTCGCTGCAGAAGCAGTTCTTAAGCATCCAATAGCAAAGAATGCGCCTGCAATGCAGGAGACCCAGTTCGATTCCTGGGTGGGAAAGGTCCCCTGGAGAAGGGACAGGCTACTCACTCCTGGAGTGAGTATTCATGGGCTTTCCTGGTTGCTCAGATGGTAAAGAATTCCCCTGCAATATGGAAGACATGGGTTCATCCAGGGGTTGGGAAGATCCCCTGGAGAACAGCATGGCAACCCACTCCAGTATTCCTGCCTGGAGAATCCCCATGGGCAGAGGAGCCTGGGGGCTACAGTCCAGGGGGTCACGAAGAGTTGGACACGACTGAGAGGCTAAGCACAGCACAGTACATACTGCTCTCTCCTGTGCTGTCCTCCAGCTAAATGCCTTTCCTGTTGTTCCCTCTACCAGAAACAAGAATATATTCTTTGATGTCTCAAGAACATTTTAGGTGTTACTTCACTCATGTAACTGTTTAACTCACTTTTCACATTCTACTTGTTGTAATCATTTCTTGTTTTCTTTTCTTCCTTGTGTTTATACTTTAGGCAATGCCTAGATACAGTGACCTGCTCACAGCAGACATATAGTAGTTATTGAATTACAACCATCAATAGTGCTACCTTTGTGCAAATCACAACTAAGAACAAAATAAGCAAACACCAAGTCATGAGATGCAGGAGCACACGTGTTCACTTTTAGCAACTCAAAAAACACACTCCTTACCTTTTCCCCAAGATGCCGTATGTCCAGGGCTATCAAATTCTGGCAGGACGCGAATCCCTCGGAATCGGGCATATTCAACCACTGTATGGACATCGTTTGGTGTATAAACATGAGACAAAGAATAGCTTCCCTGCAAAAGTCACATTTATTAAAATTAAAATATATGAGCTGCTTATGGTTCTGTTTGTACTTTGGTATCTGCCAACAGACTTTTCAGGTATCATAAAGTATTAAAGTCTTATGTAATGTTGGATGACTCATTTAAATTATCTGTTTACTATATCTTATCAGTAAGCTTTCACCACACTTTGGGTTAATTCCAGATTTATTGACAGAACTATCTATTGACAGAACCAGTACCTTGTTTTAGCAATGTTTACCATCACGCTATTTCAACCTCATGTGACCGTATGACAAAATAGAAATAAAAGGTTCTACTCCAAAGTGAAAATTCTGAATATATTGCCCTTGTCAGTTTCAGAATCAAAATTCACAGATTATTACAAAACATAGCTGTTGGCATTCAAGATCACTTTAATTACTGTCAGCAGTAAAAATTCCCCTTGAGATGCCCTGATTTTATTTTTTTTAATTAAAGATTACCTTTGGTCCTGTTTTATGTTCTTGAAAAATTAGAAGTCAGTATCAGTGGTAAATAAAGGTCCATTAAAAGTGTTACTATGGCACATCTCTCAAGGTATAAATATATAAATATAAATAAATGCTCAGCTCCTTAAAAAGTAGTCTTGTCTTCCCCAATCCCAACAACAAATTTGTATTGAATCAAGAGCTGATCCCAGTTTATAGTAAATACAGGGGACAGAAGAACATATTGATACTGGAAAGGCAATCAACAAAACCCAGATTGTGGAAAACTACAGGACAAATTGAGCTTCGTTTCCTCAATGAAAATAATAAAAGAAAAATAAAAAGACAAGGTCAGGGATGGGCACCCATAGATCTAAAGAGAACAGAAATATTAACTGACCACAATGTATGGAGTTTATTTGCATCCCACTGCAAATAAAACAACTGTTTTAAAGAAAAAGGCACTTGGGCATACAGGAATAATGATTGGCTATCTGGATTATTGCTAATTTTTTAGCTGTGATAAGGAGTTATTTTTAAACAGGCCTTTTTACCAATAAGAGATGATGTCTGAGATTACCTTCAAAATAATGGTGGAGGGGATATAGGTGTTGTAGGATTGGCCATTACTTTATTGAAGCTGAGCGATGAGGAAATGGGAATTCATTAAGTCCCACTTCTGTATATGTTTGGAGCTTTCCATATTAAAAGCAAACAACAACAGGAGTGTTGCTAGGCTTTCAATCCAAACCACATCAAAACTTTAAGGAAAGCTTTGGAATTGTGACCAGAGGACTGATTCAGGGTCTTGGCTCTGCCCCTTCATAACTACAGCTCTGCATGAGGCATGCAGCTTCTCTTGCTGCCAGTGGCTAGCGCTGCAGCACAGGTCTCAGTGAGGCAGCAGGGAGGCTGGCGCCCTGCGCCACTGCTCCACAACTCAGTCAACTTGAACACTGCTAACACCATTATTTTCTGCAAAGGAGCCATTATCTCTTAAGATTCCCTACTTCATACAGTTTTTTAGAGAGAAAAGAAGTTGTCATTTACAGAATTCAGAACAATTCTGTTTAAAACTTATACAGTTGGGCTACTTGATAAATATAATTATTCAACTTTATGTTAATCACAAAAGGTTCAGGTCTCCTACATCCATTAAGCTTTTAAATCTGTATTTCTGTAGCCCCATAAATGTTTACGTTTATGATAACAATTACAAAAGCAGACCAGTTTTGTGGACCTAAAATGTTCAGCAATAGCATATTAAAAATTTTAAACCATGAATATCTAAGTTTTACATTTAAATTATATTCATAATAAGAAACATTTAAGCTACAAACTTCTAAGGAAACCATACCAAAAATTTTCATACACCAACAACAATAACATGAATTACTCACTTTATTGCTTAATTCAGGAAAAGTGATGCTCTGATAAGGGAAAGACTGGTCATCCACTATGTGCCAGTGGAGAACATTAAACTTATTAAAGGCCATGGCATCCTGCAAGCAAACAAGTTGAAAATTTATACACCTTAAAACCACAATGAGATTATCAACTCATACCTGTCACAATGGCTATTATCAAAAAGGACACAAGAAATGTCGGTGGGAATGTGGAGAAAAGGGAGCCCTCATAAACTCTTGGTGGGAATGTACATTGGTACAGACAACAGTTTGGACGTTTCTCGAAAGACTGAAAATAAAACTTACCGTATGACCCAGCAATTCCACCTCTTGGTATACATACCTCCAAAAACAAAAACACTAATCCAAAAAGATATGTGCACCCCAGTGTTCACAGCCCCATTATTTACAATTGCCAAGATACAGAAGCTACCTACGTGTTCATTAACAGATGAATGGATCAAGATGCAGTGTATGTAGTGGATAGACACAATGTAGTGGATAGACACAATGTAGTGGATATACATTTCTCTGTATATAATGGGATTCTACTCTGCAATAAAAAAGAATGAAATTTTGCTATCTACGAGATGGATGGACTTGAAGGACATTATACCAAGTAAAGTAAATCATACAGAGAAAGATAAAAACTGTGATAGCACTTGTATGTGGACTCTAAAACATACAACAAACTAGTGACTATAATAAAAAAGAAGCAGACTCACAGAAAGAACAAACCCAGTGGGGAGGAAAAGGAAAAATAATTACATGTCACAGATATACATTCCAATTTATTAATATACTTACTATATTCAGGATTGTTCCCAATGTGCCTGTTTCCTTTTAAAATTTCCTTTTCAACAAGGGAAGGATGTGAAGAAGTATAAATTTCTTTTCATTTTTCAAAAAGCCTATATACAATTTATATCATAAATTAAAACTTTAACTTTGCCCTACTGGAAGAGAGCCAGCTCATGAATTCCCAGTAGCTCTTGGCTACCACTACTGTGGTGTTTGGGAATAGAGCAGAGGAAAAATGGATTTACAATTCCCACAATTCTGAGATTTTAGTGCCAACTACAAATGAAAGAAATTCAGTACACACACAGCACAAATCCAAGTAACATTCTCAGAAATTTGGGGGACACTGACACTGATTTTATGTATACTCTGGAGGAATAAACAATATAATATGTATATAAAATATAAAAGATGATATGAAGAAAGTGGAAAATTAAGTGGAGAGACTTTCCCTATCAGAGAATCAGAACATATAGCCTCCCTCCTCAAGATGTGGCAAGAAGGTGGAGCAGGAAGACCCTCTTACTCACCTCCTGCCATAAACACAGCAAAATTACAACTATTAAGAGCAATTACTGATGAGAAGGACCTGAAAACTAGCAGAAAAGATGTCTTCAGAACTCAAGATATAAAGATGGAAACACAAGGAGACAAGTAGGTGGGTTAAGACCCATAGTCCTGGGTAGATGACCCACAAATGGGAGGCTATCACAGTTGCAGAGGTTCTCCCCAAAGGGGTGAGGAATCCGAGCCCATATCAGGCTCTGCAGACCAGGGGGTCCAACACTGGGACAGTTAGCCCCCAAAACATCTAGCATTGAAGGCCAGCAGGACTTGAATACGGGAGAGCTGAAGGGCTACAAGAGACAGATTATGCTTTTCAAATTTCACAAACTCTAGTCCCAAGGCAGAGGCAGTAATTTTTAAGAAGCCAGGGTCAGAACCACTTGCCGATGTTAGCCTCCCAGAGAGGCAGGAGACTACTGGGAATCCCCTTGGGAACAAAAGCACTAAAGGGACCCATCTGGGGAGCTTGCCGACACTGGTGATGTCAAGTGCTATCTTGGAGTCCTCACTCTAGACTGTCAGCACCAGAGACTCAACTGCCCATCAACAGGCCAGCGCCAGGCCCAGAAGCCAGTCCCACAGGCAGCGGCCCCAGGGCCCAGCTCTGCCCACCCATGGAGTAGCAGCCCCCATAGGAGAAAGGGCCTGTTATATAGGAACCTTATGGTAACTACAAACCAAAAACCTATTAATAGGTACACACACAAAGAAAGGAATCCAGACATAACACTAAAGATAGCCATCACATGGCAAGGGAAGAGAGAGCAAAAGAAGATAAAAGGAACAAAAGAGAACTACGGAAACAACCCAAAACAATTAACAAAATGACAGTACGTATATGTCCATCAATGGCAACTTTAAATGTAAACAGACCAAGTTCTCCAGTCAGAATAGAGTAGACTCAGCCATAAAAAAATTGGAATCTTGCCATTGCGACAACATGGGTAACTCTAGAGGATATTATGTTAAACACATCAGAGATACATCAGAGAAAGACAAATACCAAGGATCTCGCTCATCTGTGAAGCCTAAAAAGCAAAATGAAACAAAAACGGACTCAAATACAGAGAATGGTTGCCAGGAGGGTAAGGGGGTGGGTGAAAACAGGTGAAGAGGATTATGAGGAAAGAACCTCCAGGTACACAGTAAATAAGCCCTGGGAATGTAATGATATTGTAGTAACTATACGGGTATAGATGGACACCAGACTTATCCTGGTGGTCATTTCATAAGGTATGCCAGTGTCAAACCATGATTTAGTATACCTGGAAGTAACAGAATATTGTATGTCAACTATATTCAATAGAAAAGAATCATAAGTTAATTCATTCTTCAAGTCTAAAATGAGATAAATGGGACATAAAAATTTATGTCAGTCCTTGGTAAATGAGATTATGGGATCACTATTTTATGTATATCTATGTTCAAACTTTTTTTTATGCTAAGCCTGTATTTCTTTCATTAAAAATTACAATTATATCTTTTGAAGAAAAATCAAGGTTTTAATGGAAATGTAAAAATAACTTTTTTATAACATGCTATATTCATAAATGATTCGGTGAAGATACAGGAAAACTTCTTGACCCTAATAAACTGACAGTGATGGAAGGGATGAACCAATAAAAAGTCAGTAAGAGAAGAGTTACGTCAACTTTGCTTCCCAGCTCCCAACACCTGAGGTTCCCTATTTCTTTGGGACATTTTCTTAGTTATAAGCTGCTCTCAGATTCCTTTCTAGGCCACTGAAAAAACAGTAAATGGAAGTCACAGAATTAATGGTCAGTAACTGGAGATACTGGAGAAGGAAACAGCAACCCACTCCAGTATTCCTGCCTAGGAAATCCCGCGGACAGAGGAGCCTGGTGGGCTACAGTCCATGGGGTCACAAGAGTCGGACGGAGTAACTCAACAGTAACAGCAGCAACTAGAGGTAATGTATTCCTCGTGAAGTCTCCACCCATGATTATTTGACAATTGAGATTTACACAGAGGGCCAATAGGCAGCATTAAAACTGAGTGTTTTTCTTAACAATGCTGACTGAATACTGGGTTAGCCTCTCTCCCACCTCAATGAAAACAAAAGGGTGATTCCCTAGGGGGCTCCCACTTCTCTGCAGAGGAAATACATTTCTCAGGGAAGGGAGGGAAGAAAGTCCACTGCTCATACTTAGTATAGGGAAATATATTAGTGTATGGAAAATGAATCCCTTGTTCCAGCCAGCACAACAGCACTGTGACCAACATAAAGTAACAACATAAAAGAACACTTCTTCAGAACAGACGATGGATGAACATAATTACCTACCAGAGTTTTCAAAATAGTCTTAACGGGGAGAAAGTGCCTAGATGTATCGATTAAAATTCCTCTATGAGGAAACCTGGGAGAATCTACAATGTTGGATTCATTGGCAGTGAACTAAAAGACAAAAGAAAACTTTTATTTATTTTTAGAATTTTCTCCAGTTCAATGATGATTACAGCTGTCAATGCAAGTATGGGATAAGAGATTAATTTAAAACCAAACAAAGTGTAAAAATTACATTTACCATCTAAGAGACATACTTGGGGAGAAAAAACATTCAAGAAGCAAAAAATAGCTAAAAAGTTTACATTTTTTTAATAGAATGTTTTATTATGTCTACCCAATAATGTTAGTAACATACAGTAATCATACTTACAGTCCCAGAAGAATGTTGATAAATCAACTGGCTAAAGGTCTCTAAACCTGAGGAAAATAAAATTTATAATTTATTGTATTAATTTATAAAGGAAACAATAAAAGATATATTATCCAAGCATAGAACCATAACCAGGAAAGGCAAATAAAATTAAACATGTTATACTCTGTAACATGCTCTCTAAAATCAAGGCTCAATTTTTAAAAATCCCCGTTGCTATGAAAAAAAAATATTTTACTTAATTGTGCCCATACCGTTGTTTCTGTTGTAATGATAAACACAAAAAAATAATGTTTTAAGAAAACAAAATTCCAGTTCCTTAATAAGTTTATAGCATTATAAGAAAGAATTTTTATAATACAATATTATACGCACTTTAGAAGGTACCTAAATTTAACAGAGGGCAAAGAGGCTCAGAAAACATCATTGAAACTATAAAGGCCCAAGTTACAGTGTTTTATTTATAACAGCAGAGACTCTTTTTTATGCATGTGGACTGTTCCCTATATTATAGGCCATTTCCTCTATCTAGCCTCGACTTTACCAAAATTCATGGTTCTAGCTGACAACTATATTGCCAAGGAAAATTTTAACCTAAGAATACAGGGATACTTCAGTTTCTTGCATTTCACAGATAACTGCATTTTCTTACCAATCAAAGGTTTGAAGCAACCTTGCATTGTCAGATGATGATCAGTATTTTTTTCCAATTGAGTGTTTTTAAATTGGGGGAGGAAACAGCAACCCACTCCATTATTCTTGCCGGGGAAATCCCATGGACAGAGGGGCCTGGTGGGCTACAGTCCATGGGGTCACAAAGAGTCGGACACGACTTAACGACAACGTAACATTTTAAAATTAAGGTATGTACTTATTTTTAAGACATAATGCGATTGCTCTGTACTGTTGAAAAACTACAGAATAGTGTAAGCATAACTTTTATATGCCCTGGGAAACCAAAATATTTGTGTGACTCCCTTTATCGAGACAGTCAGTTTACTGTAGCGCTCTAGAACCAAACCCACTGTATCTCCAAGGCTTCCCTGTGGTACAAACTCAAATAACAGAGAAGATGTGACAACATACTACAAAACCACGAAAGATCATGAGAGACTGCTATGACCAATTACATGCCAACAAATTTGACAACTTAGAAGAAATGAATAAACTCCCAGAAAGAACACCTACCAAGACTGAATGACGAAGAAACAGAATCAGAGACTCATTACTTGTAAGGAGATGGTAACAATAATAAAACATGTCCAACAAACAAAGGCCAGGACCAGAAGGCTTCACTAGTGAACTCTACTGGAAATTTAAAAAAGAATTAATTATTAGGATATGTCACCAAAAGCAAAAGAAATAAAAGCAAAAATTAACAAATGGGATGACACCAAAGTAAAAGCTTCTTCACTTCAAAGGAAATCAACGAAAAGGCAATCTACCAAAGGGAAGAAGATATTTGCAAACTACGTTATCTATTAAGAGGTTAATATATAAAGAACTTGCACAACTCAATAGCAAAAAACAGTCCAATTAAAAAATGGGTAGAAGATTGTGAACAGGTATATTTTTCAAGGAAGACACAAAAATAGCCAACAGGTACATGAGAAGGTGCTCAACATTATTAAGCATCAGTTCAGTTCAGTCGCCTAGTCGTGTCCGACTCTTTGAGACCCCATATACTACAGCAGGCCAGGCCTCCCTGTCCATCCCCAATTCCTGGAGCTTACTCAAACTCATATCCATTGAGTCAGTGATGCCATCCAACCATCTCACCCTCTGTCATCCCCATCTCCTCCTGCTTTCAACCATTCCCAGGGTCTTTTCAAATGAGTCAGTTCTTCGCATCAGATGGCCAAAGTATTGGTATTTCAGCTTCAGAATCAGTCATTCCAAAGAATATTCAGGACTGATTTCCTTTAGGATGGACTGGTTGGATCTCCTTGCAGCCCAAGGGACTCTCAAGAGTCTTCTCCAACACCACAGTTCAAAAGCATCAATTCTTTAGTGCTCAGTTTTCTTTATAGTCCAACTCTCACATCCATACATGACTACTGGAAAAACCAAAGCTTTCACTACATTAACCTTTGTTGACAAAGCAATGTCTCTGCTTTTTGATATGCTGTCCAGGTTGGTCATAACTTTAAATATTAACCATCAGGGAAAGGCAAATCAAAACCAGTGACCTATCACCTCACGCTTGTTAGAATGGCCATGATCAAAAGCACAAGAAATAACAAGTGTTGGCAAGGATATGCAGTAAAAGGATCCCTTATGTACTGTTCATGGGAATATAAACGGGTGAAGCCACTATACAGCTACCACATGATCCAGCAATTCCACCTCTGGGTATTTATCCAAAGAAAACAAAAACTCTAAGTCCCTCCACCCCAATAATGTACCTCTGTGTTCACTGCAGCATTAACTGCAATAGCCAAGAAATGGAAACAACCTATCCATCAAAGGATGAATGGATAAAGATGCGGTGTGCATATGTATACAGTGGGATACTATTCAGCCACAGAAAGAAGGAAATCTTTCTGTTTGTGACAACATGGGTGGAACTTAAGGCCATTATGCTAAATGAAATAAGACAAAGACAAACACTACATGATCTCCATTAGATGTGGAATCTGGAAAACCAAAACCAAGCTCATAAACACGAAGAATAGATGGGTAGTGACTAGAGGCAGGGGTAGGGGGTGGGCCAAATGGGTGAAGGGGATCAGAAAGTACAGTCTTTCGCATAGACGTGAGTCCTAGAGACGTGGGGCACGGCACAGTGACTGCGATTAGTAAACACTGTGCTGCCTATTCGCAAGCTGCTAAAAAGAGGAAATCTCAGACGTTCCCATCATTAGAAAAACAATTATTTTCTAACTATGTGTGGTGACGGATGCTAACTAAACTTACTGTGGTGATCATTTGCATTATATACAAATATCAAATCATCATGTTGTAAGACTGAAACTAATATAATTTTATGTCAATTATACCTCAAAAAAATTAGGGAAGAATAAAATGTTCAAAGTTGCTTTGGCTATGCCTCCCTCTTACCCCAAAATACAGAATAACTTTGGAATTTTCTGTTAAGTGGCAGTACCCTCAAATATCATTTATGACACATTTGTTACTTTCATAGGCTGACAGTAAGTGGAAAATAAGGACTTCCTGGACTAGATTCACCAAACGCTCCCAAAAGTTCTCATGTGGATCAGGACAGAGATCAATAAAGCTGATTTCCCTAACAGGCCCCAGACAAGACAGGCAGACCAGACTGGTAAAAGTTTAACATCACATCCCATTATATGTAAATAATCTAGATGATAATATCTGTAGTTACATTTTTGGTAAGTCTCTATAGCTATTTTCATGTCACTATTTGAATAAGATCACAATCCTACCATTATTACTATGATATAAAACACAGCATTAACAGTCGTTACTTTATTCTAAATAACACTCAACCTGAGTCACATCCAAAGCCTTCTCTCCTTTTAATTACTATAACTTTGGCTAGCTAGCTCACATTAGAGAAAATTATCCTTCTCCTTTTTCAAAACCATACTAATTTGGAAGCCAGTAAAACAAACTCTTATCCTCTTAAAAGAAGAGGTCAAAGCAGCTTTCCAACAACACAAGAGAAGACTCTACACATGGACATCACCAGAGATCAACACCAAAATCAGACTGACTATATTCTTTGCAGCCAAAGATGAAGAAGCTCTGTACAGTCAAGGAGCTGACTGTGGCTCAGATCATGAACTCCTTATTGCCAAATTCAGACTTAAATTGAAGAAAATAGGTAAAACCGCTAGACCATTCAGGTATGACCTAAATCAAATCCCTTATGATTATACATTGGAAGTGAGAAATAGATTCAAGGGCCTAGATCTGATAGATAGAGTGCCTGATGAACTATGGACTGAGGTTTGTGACATTGTACAGGAGACAGGGATCAAGACCACCCCCATGGAAAAGAAATGCAAAAAAGCAAAATGGCTGTCTGCGGAGGCCTTACAAATAGCTGTGAAAAGAAGAGAGGCGAAAAGCAAAGGAGAAAAGGACAGATATAAGCATCTGAATGCGGAGTTCCAAAGAACAGCAAGGAGAGATAAGAAAGCCTTCTTCAGCGATGAATGCAAAGAAATAGCGGGAAACAACAGAATGGGAAAGACCAGAGATCTCTTCAAGAAAATTAGAGATACCAAGGGAACATTTCATGCAAAGATGGGCTTGATAAAGGCTCGAATGGTATGGACCTAAGAGAAGCAGAAGATATTAAGAAGAGGTGGCAAGAATACACAGAAGAACTGTACAAAAAAGATCTTCACGACCCAGATAATCATGATGATGTGATCACTCATCTAGAGCCAGACATACTGGAATGTGAAGTCAAGTGGGCCTTAGAAAGCATCACTACGAACAAAGCTAGTGGAGGTGATGGAATTCCAGTAGAGCTGTTTCAAATCCTGAAAGATGATGCTGTGAAAGTGCTGCACTCAACATGCCAGCAAATTTGGAAAACTCGGCAGTGGCCCCAGGACTGGAAAAGGTCAGTTTTCGTTCCAATTCCAAAGAAAGGCAATGCAAAAGAATGCTCAAACTACCGCACCATTGCACTCATCTCACATGCTAGTAAAGCAATGCTCAAAACTCTCCAAGCCAGGCTTCAGCAATACGTGAACCGTGAGCTCCCTGATGTTCAAGCTGGTTTTAGAAAACACAGAGGAGCCAGAGATCAAATTGCCAACATCCGCTGGATCATGGAAAAACCAAGAGAGTTCCAGGAAAACATTTATTTCTGCTTTATTGACTATGCCAAAGCCTTTGACTGTGTGGATCACAACAAACTGTGGAAAATTCTGAAAGAGATGGGAATACCAGATCACCTAACCTGCTTCTTGAGAAATCTGTATGCAGGCCAGGAAGCAACAGTTAGAACTGGACATGGAACAACAGACTGGTTCCAAATAGGAAAAGGAGTACGTCAAGGCTGTATATTGTCACCCTGCCTATTTAACTTCTATGCAAAGTACATCATGAGAAACGCTGGATTGGAAGAAACACAAGCTGGAATCAAGATTGCCAGGAGAAATATCAATAACCTCAGATATGCAGATGACACCATCCTTATGGCAGAAAGTGAAGAGGAACTAAAAAGCGTCTTGATGAAAGTGAAAGGTGAGCGAGAAAGTTGGTTAAAGCTCAACATTCAGAAAATGAAGATCATGGCATCCGGTCCCATCACTTCATGGGAAATAGATGGGGAAACAGTAGAAACAGTGTCAGACTTTATTTTTTTTTCGCTCCAAAATCACTGCAGATGGTGACTGCAGCCATGAAATTAAAAGACGCTTACTCCTTGGAAGAAAAGTTATGACCAACCTAGATAGTATATTCAAAAGCAGAGACATTACTTTGCTGACTAAGGTCCTTCTAGTCAAGGCTATGGTTTTTCCTTTGGTCATGTATGGATGTGAGAGTTCGACTGTGAAGAAGGCTGAGCGCCGAAGAATTGATGCTTTTGAACTGTGGTGTTGGAGAAGACTCTTGAGGGTCCCTTGGACTGCAAGGAGACCCAACCAGTCCATTCTGAAGGAGATCAGCCCTGGGATTTCTTTGGAAGGAATGATGCTAAAGCTGAAGCTCCAGTACTTTGGCCACCTCATGCGAAGTGTTGACTCATTGGAAAAGACTCTGATGCTGGGAGGGATTGGGGGCAGGACGAGAAGGGGACGACAGAGGATGAGATGGCTGGATGGCATTACTGACTCGATGGACGTGAGTCTCAGTGAACTCTGGGAGATGGTGATGGACAGGGAGGCCTGGCATGCTATGATTCATGGGGTCGCAAAGAGTCGGACACGACTGAGCCACTGAACTGAACTGTTGTTTGAATAAATAAATCAAATGCAGAAA
This sequence comes from Ovis canadensis, assembly GCF_042477335.2. NCBI lineage: Eukaryota > Metazoa > Chordata > Mammalia > Artiodactyla > Bovidae > Ovis > Ovis canadensis. The sequence goes on along the minus strand of NC_091260.1, from coordinate 19,876,435 downwards.
GGACATGCTTGCTCTTGAAGGTGGCAAGAGGGGACGCATGATAAAACAAAACCTAACTGGAGCAGATCAGGGCCATTTATGACTATGAATATTACAGTCCAAGAACATCAAGGAATCGAGCACTATGAATGCAATAACCTTCAGACATTTGTAGAGGGTCCAGTGATCTTTCATTAAGTGGTATATATAAATGATCTTTCTTTAAGTGGTATATACAGTACTTAATGGAAATTGTTTTGAAAATACCCAAAAATCTATAAAGGGCCCAAGGAAGCAAAGTCTTGCTATTAATATGCTTGATTTCCCAAAGTGGCAACTGAAACTATTTCCTTATTAGAAAATAACAATGAAACTACGAAGAACTTACCTCGTAACACTCCCCAAACTCTGTTGGCAGTGAGCGTAGCCACTGGTCCTTGCACAAGCAAATTATCTGCATTGGAAACAGAAACACATGTTCCTCGTGTGGTGACAGATGGTAACATTTTACATTATGTACAAATAGCAAATCATTATGTTGTAAACCTGAAGCGAATATAATGTTATGTCAACTATACCTCAAAAAACCAGGAAAGAATAAAACGTTCTCTGCTTCATCATCACCCTCCACGGCCCCCACCACTCAGGGGGTCGCGTGACAGCTGGTGACACCCAGGGAAAACACATCTATCCACAGCTAGTCATCAGGTGACAGTCTTCTGACAAGGTAGCCTTTCCATCAGAAGAACAGAGTCACGAGTTAGGCTTATGTGTAAAAATGGACAGAAATACTGAATCACCACGTTGTGTAAGGGCAATGAACACGGTGTCGTAAGGTAATTGTACTTCAAAAACAAGCAAGCTCGCAGAAACAGAGATAAGACTCTTGGTTACCAGAGGCGGGTGGTGACTGGACAAAGGCGGGCAAAAGGTACCAACTTCTGGTTATAAGATTAATAAGTACACGGGACGTAATGTACAACAGGATGAACATAGTCAGCACGGCTGTATGCTATACATGAAAGCTGTTCAAAGAGTAAATCATAAGCGTTCTCATCAAGAAAAAATTGTTTTTCTTTAATTTTGTATCTGTATGAGATGTGCGTTCACTAATTTCCTGTGATAATCATTTCACGATGTATGTAAGTCAGATCATTATACTCTACACCTAGACTTACATGGTGCTGTATGTCAGTTATGCCTCAATTAAACTGGAAGAAAAAAAAATGTTTGCTGTTAATCCCTCAATGATATACAGTACATTTCGCAAAACATATCATTGCTATTTCTGGGTCATTATTTCTCCTGAGCTCCAAACCTGTTTCTCCAGCTGCCTTCTGTATATACTCACTTAAATGTCCTGTGAAAAGTGAAAGTTGCTCAGTCCTGTCCAACTCGTTGGGACCCCGTGGAGTTCTCCGTCCATGGAATTCTCCAGGCCAGAATACTGGAGTGGGCAGCCTTTCCTGTCTCCAGGGGATCTTCCCAACCCAGGGATCGAACCCAGGTCTCCCACATTTCTTGGGGATTCTTTACCGCCAAAGTCACATGGGAAGCCCAAGAATACTGGAGTGGGTAGCCTACCCCCTTCTCCAGGGGATCTTCCTGACCCAGGAATCAAGCCAGGGTCTCCTGCACTGCAGGCGAATCCTTTACCAGGGAAGCCCCAGAAATCCCGCAGGTTCTTCCTTAAACTCCACAAGCCCCAGACTGGACTCTTCCCTCTTCCCACTTGCTGGGCTCTGGACTCATCCTCTCCCGACTCCAGCCAGCCGAGCAGCTCAAGTCAGGAACCTGGTGTCATCTCCATGATTCCTCATTCTCCCTTACTGGAGAGTTCTCTCCCGCTACCCCTCTACAGAGCAGGGTCTTACTTCAGCTAACACTTTAAGTCACAAGGGCAAACTCCTCAGTGCCCCTCATTTCCTGATGAAGCCTCTGGTATCAGTCTTGCCCCCTGTGAGACCAGAGCTTTCTCTACCCCGGCCGTTCTCTCCCTGTGCCCCCTACTCGCCCTGTACCTGATACCCCTAACACTGTCCTGAATCCTCCTTAGCACTCACTTGCTGGGACCTTGCTGGTGGTCCAGAATCTGCCTTCTAACGCAGGGCATAGGAGTTCAATCTTTGGTTGGCGAACAAAGATGCCACATGCCGAGGTGCAACTGAGCACACGCAGTGCAACTAGAGGTTGCCACAACAGTCATTTCCGTGTTTAGAGAGCCTTCTCCTGGAGTCATCCACAGATAGTATAAAGCACCAGAAAGCACAGAGGTTGAAAGCTAAAGGGATGTGACAGGGAAGACTCTGCCAGAGCAAAGACACTCGAGGGCTGCAGGTCCATGATTTAACATGCTATCTCTGCTTCATCATCACCCTGCACCACCATCACCCAGGGTGTTGCCTTAACAGTTGGCTACACATAGGGAAAACAGCTCTATCAACAGCCAACAATCAGGTGACAATCTTCTGACAAGGAAGCCTTTCCATCAGACGAACAGTCGAGAGGTAGCTAAAGGCCAGGCTAAGAACGGTATTGCTGTTATGACCACAGTCAAATCACGATTCCTCCCCTCTATTAAATCCTTAGTTTAAGCTCCCTAAATAGAACTCACCATTTCACTGGTCACGGTTTAAAAGCCAGCTTTTCCCACATTCCAGTTCTGAGATCTCCTGGAATCAGTCAGCACAAAGACTTATCTAAGACCATTAACATGTGGCATATACCTGATGCCAGTTATTTTCCAACAGCTGAGGACTGGCTGATATTTAAAAGGACTCTGATTCAACCCAATGCAGAAACCACACATATAAAGCAATACAGAGGAGATTGTATTTCCTAAATATATGGACAAATAAGCTATAGAATTTTTATTCCACAGCCAAATTCTTAGTCTTAACACCGATGAGCTCCCTGAGGTGGAACGAAGGCATCTTTCTTTCAATGATCCCTTTCTATACTTTTTGCACCACACTGTTGTTTTGAAGGGTATACATGCAAATAACAGCAATGGATTCCTCTTTTTAGAATAATAAAATGTTACAGGTAAGACTAAAATCCCCTTTGAGATGCCCACTGAACTCCCCCTACTTGCGTAGAGGAAACAGCAGGGCTTTCCTGGGCCCTGTTACATTCACGCGGCAAGAAACAGATGCTGCCTCATGCGCACCTCCTTGTATTTATGCCGGTGTGTAAATGGGACCCCCTGTACACACTAGGATATATCCCCCCTTGTCCAACTCAGCAATCGATCTTGGCAAGTTCCCCATGTCGTTCTATCTCCACTTCTTTTTTAAGTATCGTGTTTACTGGCGCGTGCTGCACTGGGTCTCCGCTGCTGCGCGTGGGCTGTCTCTAGCTGGGGCTGGCGGGGCCTCCTCTCGAGCGGCAGTGCATGGGGCTCTCGCTGTGGCCGTCTCTTGTGCAGAGCACAGGCTCTCAGCATGCAGGCTTCAGTCGTGTGGCTCATGGGCGCAGTAGTTGTGGCTGTGGGGTTTAGCTGCTCCTCAGCAGATGGGGTCTTCCCAGATCAGGGTCGAAACGCGTGGCCTCTCTCTTGGCCCGCAGATTCTTAAACACTGGACACTAGAGAAGCCCTGTAACTCCACTTGTTCATTCTCAATTGTTGAAGCGTATTCTCTAGAGTCAACTGACAAGATATACGCAGCCATTCTTCTGGTGATGAACATTCGTTTTGCTTATAAACATTCACTGTGGCAGACAAACCACAGAGAACATTCTTGATGTATGTAATCACTTCTCTGTGGTAGAAATTAGTCTACATCTGGTTCTGAGGAGGTGCCTATTTCTATTTTACTTGATGTTGCTGTTAACACTCATCAGCTTCTCCAAGATTTCCTCATACCCTTGGACAACGGTTGATATCTTGTTATTTCCATTTGTGTGTTACCTCTCTCATCATCATCATCAACAACTAGTTTAAAACTAGTTTATCCTTTAACCAGAATATTTCATGGTTAGCTTATCTCCAGAAGTCTCCCTTTCAGAAAAATGGGGTTTGCAAAGCTGAATGCAAGACAGACTATAACTCCCCAGCCTTGACACATTCCATCATTTGTATTTTACAATATGTCATTGTACTGCCAGTCAGCAAAGATTCCTTGGTAATTTGCTGATCATTCCTCAATTCAGATTGCAAAATCTAATTCATAAAGTGTCTGAGTGCTATCTGTCAACTCACATGACTAATGTGGGCAAACCATCATGATTCTCTTCTAAGAACAGCCACAGAATGGAAAAGAAATGAAGTTATTTTGCAAAACGATGTTATCAAGGCATCAAGAAATCTCATCTCTAATCAAAAGGATGAAGAGATGGACTTTACCTGTCTGTGAGGCAGCCTGAGAACAAAGGGGTTACTCTCTTCTCTAAGATATGCATTTTCCTTTCTATTTAGCACCTGACTCACCAGCCTGCTCGTTCTGCACTAATCTTAAATCACCCATTGCTCCTTTGATTCCTTGATACAATCCCATGTAATCTCCAGTCAGTACATGCTATGAAAAAGGTCTGCCCATCTGTTTATTCTTTCTAGAACAAGTTAGGAAAAGCCTTGGAGAGTAATATTTTATGCAGACAGGAAAATCACGTAGCTAAGTGTTGATTATATTTTCAATCAATATAAATGAAGATGGAATATAAATATAATACAACATAAATATAAATGAAAAGTGAAAAACTTCACCCCTCTCAGTTCTGCATTATCTATGTGTCAACTTAATTATAAACAGAAACCATGTCGGGACGTCTCTGGAGGTCCAGTGGTTAAGCCTCTGTGCTTCCACTGCAAGGGGCACAGGTTCAATTCGTGGTCAGGACTTAAGATCCCACATACTGTGCCAAAAAAAAAAAAAAAAGAATGAAAGATCATGCCTATAAACATAGGCTTAATTTCAAAATAAACTATCTAGATGTGCATAATTAAGGGATAAGCCAAGTAAGTTTTGGCACATCCATACAGTTGGTAGAACATTATTCAGCCACTAAAAATGCTGTCATTGAAAAATATTTATTGAAATTCATGCTCATACACAAAAAAGAGGCTTCCCAGGTCGTGCTAGTGGTAAAGAACCCGCATGTCAATGCAGGAGACATGAGAAATGGGGGTTCAATCCCTTGGTTATGACGATCCCCTTGAAAGGAATGGCAAACCACTCCTGTATTCTAGCCTGGGAAATCCCATGGATAGAGGACCCTGGCAGAGTACAGTCCATGGGGTCTCAAAGAGTCAGACCGACTGAAGCAACTTAGTATAGCACATGCAAAAAAGAAAAATAGAAAAACCAAATGTACAGAACTAGACCCCTTTTTCATGCCATTCTTTATCTTATGCTTTTATTTATATCTATGTAAAACATTCAAACTCGGCAAAAAAAAAAAAAATCTAAGTAACAAAGGTGAACTCTGAGTGCTGGGATTATGAATAATTTAATTCCTCCTCTTCACTTACTGTACTTAAAGATTTCCTGCAATGATTATGTTTGAGTTTTGCCATCAGACTTTTAACAGTAATTATTTAGTCATTTATTATTGCCACATGTGCAGCATGTGGGACTTTTGTTCCCCATCCAAGGATCAAACCTGTGCTCCCTGCAGCGGAAGTGCAGTGTCTTAACCTTAGACCGCCAGTGAAGTTCCCTAAGGGTTATTTTTAAAAATAATAATTATAAACTCACTGGTTAAGAGCTCACAATAGTTCAGGGAGTAGAGTCAGCTTCTGGCCCTCGAGTCTATAACAAGCAGCTTTGTGAACAGTCTATTCCCATGACATAGGTACTCACAAGACTCATCCGAGGTGATGCTGGGGAAACTGTCACACTCTGGGTCCATGATGACTGAGACTTCAAGTTTCTGTAACTCCATTTTCCTTGCAACATTATCAGAGTCAAGAGGCCACTTGTCGAAACCAAAAATATAGGCATAATACCTGTGTGAGAGAAATTGAAACAAATTTTCAAACCATTGTTGTTCATTCCCTATGTCGGGTCTGACTATATGACTACATGAAGTACAGCACACCAGGCTTCCCTGTCTTTCACTAGGTGTGTGAAGCTGGGTGTGCAAGCTCATTCTGACTAGTGATGGGGCAGGGCGGGGAGGAGGGTGGGAGGAAGCTTTCTCTCCGAGGTGAGCACCAAGAAGAAAACTTTCTCTGTACGTGACACCTACACACGTGGCAGCCACACCAAAGAGAGCAGGTCAGAGATGACAAGAGTACAGGTTTCCTAATGATACTGCTGAGCCACGTAGCCAACTAGCCCTGAAATCCTGCCCGCTTTTGGACTTCTCAATGTGTGAGATTCTTTACCATCTGAGCCACCAATGGCTGAGTGGTTCAAGATTGAGAAAGAGGAGACAGGGCTGTTGGCTGTCACCCTGGTTCCTTAATCTGTATGTTGAGCACATCATGAGAAATGCCGGGCTGGATGAGTCACAAGCTGGACTCAAGACAGGCGGGAGAACCTCAGATACAGGGATGATGCCACTCTAATGGCAGAAAGAGAAGAGGAACTAGAGAGCCTCCTGCTGAGGGTGAAGGAGGGGAGAGGAAGAGCTGGCTTAAAACTAAACATTAAAAAAACTAAGATCACGCCATCTGGCCCCATTAGGTGGTGGCTGAGACACTAAGTCGAGTCTGACTGTTACGACCCCATGGACAGTAGCCTGCAAGGCTCCTCTGTCCATGGGATTCTCCAGGCAAGAATATTGGAGTGGGTTGCCATTTCCTTCTCCAGAGAATCTTCCAGACCCACGGATGGAACCAGGGTCTCCTGCTTTGCAGGCAGATTCTTTATCAAATGCGCTACTGGCTCATCACTTCATGGAAAATAGAGGGGAAAGGTTGAAGTCAGTGACAGATTTCCTCATCTTGGGCGCTAAAATCACTGCGGATGGTGACGGCAGCCATGAAATTGGAAGATATTTGCTTCTTGGCAGGAAGGCGATGACAAACCCAGACAAGTGTGTTGAAAAGCAGAGACGTTACTCTGTAGAAAGGTCTGTATAGTGAAGGCTGTGGTCTTCCCAGTAGTCACGTACGATTGTGAGAGCTGGACTGTAAAGAAGGCAGAGTGCCAAAGAACTGATGCCTTCAAACTGCAGTGCTGAAGAAGACTCCTGAGAGTCCCTCGGATAGCAAGGAGATCAAACGAGCCAATCCTAAGGGAGATCAACCCTGACTATTCACTGGAAGGACTGATGCTCAAGCTGAAGCTCCACTATTTTGGTCATCTGATGTGAACAGCTGACTCATTGGAAAAGTCCTTGATGCTGGGAAAGACTGAGGGAGAAGAAGAGGATGTCAGAGGAGGAGATGGCAGGATGGAATCACCAAGGCAATAGATATGAACTTGGGCAAACTTCGGAAGATGCTGAGGGACAGAGGTCTGGCCTGCTGCCTCCGTGGGGTCACGGAGAGTGGACACGACTGGGCAACTGAACAACAGCAACAACAACATGTGAGGTAACAGGTTTTCTCTTTGCTCAAGCCAGACTGAGCTGGGACTCCTGTTACCTTCCAACAAAAGTATCCCAGCTAGTAACACCAAAGAATCCTCACTAGGGCCTGGAAAATTTACATTCTGCTGGCACCTGACTATCAGAGGAAGAGGGTAGCAAATAAACATTTGAAGGTACTAGAAGATAAAAGATCACATAGTCTTCAAAGCCTAAGATATGCAACAGATTCTGAGAAGCCAGAAAGCTGTATAAGCTACTTATATATAAGACTGTCTTGTGTGTTTTCCAGGGAAGTAAGGAGAGATGGGAAAGTTCTGATGAACTTGGAAGTGTATGGAAGTTAACCAATGAGACAGTGAAAGAGATAAAGGTTCTGAGGGAAATCATTAGCTTAGGAAAATCTTTTTATAATTTAAAAATACATTATTTATTTACTTGGCTGGGCTGAGCCTTAGTTCTGGCATGTGGGATCTAGTTCTCTTACTGAGAATTAAACCTGGGCCCCTGCATTGGCAACGTCCAGGAAGTCTAAGCCCTTGGACCACCAAGGAAGTCTCAATCGAAAAATCCTGACAGATTCAAAAGGAAATGAAGATCACTAAACTGTATAGCTAAAAATGGCTAATACAGCAATCCTAAAATTACGACATCTGGTCCCATCACTTCATGGGAAATAGATGGGGAAACAGTGGAAACAGTGGCTGACTTTAATTTGGGGGGCTTCAAAATCACTGCAGATGGTGACTGCAGCAATGAAATTGAAAGATGTTTACTCCTTGGAAGGAAAGTTATGACCAACCTAGATAGCATGTTCAAAAGCAGAGACATTACTATGCCAACAAAGGTCCGTCTAGTCAAGGCTATGGTTTTTCCAGTGGTCATGTATGGATGTGAGAGTTGGACTGTGAAGAACGCTGAGTGCTGAAGAATTGATGCTTTTGAACTGTGGTGTTGGAGAAGACTCTTGAGAGTCCCTTGGACTGCAAGGAGATCCAACCAGTCCATTCTGAAGGAGATCATTCCTGGGTGTTCTTTGGAAGGACTGATGCTGAAGCTGAAAACTCCAATATTTGGCCACCTCATGCGAAGAGTTGACTCATTGGAAAAGACCCTGATGCTGGGAGGGGTTGGGGGCAGAAGGAGAAGGGGACGACAGAGGATGAGATGGCTGGATGGCATCACCGACTTGATGTACATGAGTTTGGGTAAACTCCGGGAGTTTGTGATGGATAGGGAGGCCTGGTGTGCTGCAATTCATGGGGTTGCAAAGAGTCGGACACGACTGAGCAACTGAACTGAACTGAACTGAACTGAGGGCTTCCCAGGTTGCACTAGTGGTAAAAACCCAATTTTCAGTGCAGGAGATGAAGAGATGGTGGTTCCATCCCTGGGTTGGGAAGATCCCCTGGAGCAGGAAATGACAACCCACCCCAGTATTCTTGCTTAGAAAATTATATGGGCAGAGGTGGCTTAAGGGCTACAGCCCATGGGGCCACAAGTCAGACACAACTGAGCACACAGCAGTCTTAAATACAAACTACCATAATTTTAAAAAAAAATTTAAAGGAAATTATACCTGTTGGCAGCTTTGAGTCAGGTGCTGCTTGTGCCAAATAAAGAAATCTTGGCCCTAGATATTAAAGCTCTAATATAAAACTCTAGTCAATACTATGGTTTTCCCAGTAGGCATGTATGGATATGAGAGTTGGACTATAAAGAAAGCTGAGCGCTGAAGGATTGATGCTTTTGAACTGTGGTGTTGGAGAAGACTCTTGAGAGTCCCTCGGACTGCAAGGAGATCCATCCAGTCCATCAGTCCTGAATGTTCATTGGAGGGACTGATGCTGAAGCTGAAACTTCAATACTTTGGCCACCTGATGCAAAGACCTGACTCATTTGAAACGACCCTGATGCTGGGAAAGATTGAAAGCAAGAAAAGGGGACAACAGAGGAGGAGATGGTTGGGTGGGATCACATATTCAATGGACAAGAGTTTGAGTAAACCCTGGAAGTTTGTGACGGACAGGGGGGCCTGGCATGCTGCAGTCCATGGGGTCAAAAAGAGTGGGACACAACTGAGTGACTGAACTGAACAGAAAACTAAGGGATTGGACTCAATGGTGTCCAAGGTGCCTGTGAACAGTCAATACCTTCATCGTCTCTACCTCTTTGCGACCCCATGGACTGTAGCCTGCCTGGCTCCTCTGTCCATGGAATTCTCCAGGCAAGGATACTTGAGTGGGTAGCCTCTCCCTTTGCCAGGGGATATTCCTGACCCAGGGATTGAACATGGGTCTCCTGCATTGCAGGCAGATTCCTTACCATATGAGCCACCAGGAAAGCCCATTTTAGCTTGTCAGGATCTGAAACTAAAGTTTCAGTTAACCAAGGAGGGAAAAAGGCAAAAAGAAAAAACTGGCATGTGAGCTTGTTCTAAAAGCTAAGGAAGCAGCCACGTACCAGACAGACAGAACTCTGCCTGCAAAATGCATACTGTTTCAAAGCAGAGGCTGACACAAGTGGGTTCCTCAGGAGAGGGCAGCCATGAGAACCTGATCACACTGGGGCCTCGGTTTTACCTGTTCTCCATGGCCTACACATTCTAGAACATCCCATCATCTCTAAACCTTTTCAACTCCATCATGCCTTTTCTCTGAAGCAGTAAAGGCCCCTCCTCGGTTCCGAGAACACTCTCCTGAGTGCTTTCAAGTCTCAGCCATAAGGGCTAATGTTTTATAATCTGCTTCCTAACATGCAGGGTATAATTAATAGCTGCTTGCCACACAGGGCAGAAATTAGTTAGACAAAGCCTTCAGATAACTACCTGCACTCTCTTAGGATGCCAAGCCTTGTTTTTTAAACCATCTCACAGCTTCTTCAAGTTCTGCTGATCTAACCATGGTCGCCTTACAGCAGCCACGCTTTCTTGCCATACTCATACCATTCGCTTATCACCAGCAGCATGGCACAGAAGGAAAATCCAGTTGTACGAACTGAGTCCCAGAGCAAATGAGGTGTGTTTGTTTTTAAAAGATTCTCAAGTCAACATCTTCCATTAAATGGCCTTCAGGTACTTGTTCCTTCTCAATATCCCAAGGCCGGTAATCAACCACCTTGATATAACTTCTTCACCCAGACTCTAGCCTTTCCGACCTGATGGCAGATTCAACACCAAAGACTCATTAGAGCATGCATCTAAAATGAGGGTAACATTGTCCCTCTTCTTATTTAGTGGTTCACAGGTGAAGGAGAAGAAGCCATCTCTGCCGTCGACTTTCTAAGTCTCTGCGGCCTAAGCCTGAGTCCGAGGCCGAGCTGGGGTCACCCCGAGCTCACCTGCTCGGGGTCAGCAGGTGCTGATGTGACTAGTCCTGCCATTTACCCCCCAGCTGCTTGGTGTCCTGCAAGCACAGTTAAGCTCTAATGACCTCAGGGAACAACGACCAAAATCTGAGGGAGGGAAGGACCTGTACACTGAGCACCAAACCACACTCCTTCAGGGCACCTTTAGGACAGTCTTGCCCTTTAGGACAAGTCGAAGACTCAGGCTTCTTGAGACACCTGCCCAAGGGCTATCCGCCTTGCACACGGTGTAGTTAGCAGAGCTAGCGCTTTGGCACACCACCACAAACCAACTCTTACTTTTGCTCAGTAAGTCCTGTCCCACCCTTGTGACCCCATGGACTGTAGCCTGCCAGGCTCCTCTGTCCATGGGAATTTTCCAGGCAAGAATGCTGGAGTGGTTGCCATTTCCTCCTCCAGGGGATCTTCCCCACCCAGGGAGGGATGGAACCCATGTCTCTTGTGTCTCCTGCATTGGCAGGCAGAGTCTTTCCAGCTGAGCCACCAGAGAAGCCCTGCATCCCTCCCAATCAACTTGACATCAATTTTAAGAAGAAAGAAAAAGCTAGCACTGTGGGCTGCCTCCCTACTACACAACTCACCCTGTGACCAGTGGGGTTACAAACCTGAGGCTGGAGGGCTGAGAGGTGCTAAGGATCTAAACAGGAAGCTGGGAGAGCAAGCACATGTTTCTGGCAATCAAAAGGAGAAGCAGGTATTGCAGTGCAGTGACCATACCAAAGTAGCTAGGGGAAGCTATGCAGCACTTTGCATGGGACAGAGGTTTTGGAAGGGAAGGGGAGTTTGGGGCAATGCTTCAACCTAAGGACTTTCTGCCACCTGAACTGTTACCAGACTGGGGGAGGAGAGACTGCCTATAAACGAAAAGCCACTCTGGGAAACCCCTAGTCCCCAAGCTTTAAGAACCCATCTTCCTCTTAGAACTCCCCCCAGATAAACTGCCATTAACCCTCCATCCACTCCATTCTCCGAGGCGAACACAGCCACAAACTCTGAGCACCCTACTCCAAAACAGGGTTCCAGAGCACCCGGGAAGTCCCTTAGGAGGCGGGGGTGGGGGGACGGGACGGGAGGTCAGGGGAAGAGCTTGCGTTTCAGTTCCTGCCTGTTCAAGCCTGCTCTGCTCTCTCTAGACCCGTGACTTTGGTCTGGTCACTGGCCGGTTCACCCGTCAAATGGGGCAAGAGCGTCGGCCAGGCTGGATGGCTGTGCAGGCGCTAAGAGGCTCTCAGGGGCTCCTCCTCTCGGCGCCTGCGCTGCGTCCCAGGGGTGGTCCGTCCCTCCCCGCCCCGGGGTCTCCGGGTCCCCTCCCTGGCCGCCCGTCGGGAGCGCTCACCGCCGAAACGCTTCCTGCAGGACGGCGCAGGAGGGGCCGGCCTTGGAAGAGGCGCTGTGCCCGAAGAAGAAGTTTCCGGGCGAGAGGTACAGCAAGCGCGGGGTCGTCATCGCAGAGACAGGCAGGGGCCAAAGATTCTGGTTCCGCGATGCAGAGATGCGTGGGGTCTGCGCCGTTCGCCTCTCCAGCGCCGCCTGCACTACCAGCACCCCCAGCGCCGCCAGCAGCGCCAGCAGCCCGGGCAGCCTCAGCCTCCCGAACCCGCGTTGCTCCATGGATGCAGCTGCTCTCTACCCGCCCCCACCGTAAGCTCCAGCCGCGGCCTCGGCTCCTGATCCCGCCGGAGTCCGAGGGGCGGCGCGTGGAGCAAGCGAGTCCGAGAGTCACCTGACTGTGCTCCGCCTCCAGAGCGCTGGGGCAGCCATGGGGACCAGAGCCCAGCCGTGCAGCCCTCTGCCTCCAGCCCAACCCGGGCTTCTTCCCTGCCCAGACTTCCCGCTGGTAGCGCTGCGGTTCTTGCAGCAGCTCACCTCAGTGATACTGCCGAACAACGCACGCCCAACTTCCTCCCGCCCCTAACACCAGATAACCCGGGTTGTTCAATTCAGTTCAGTTCAGTCGCTCAGTAGTGTCCAACTCTTTGCTACCCCATGAATCAAAGCACGCCAAGCCTCCCTGTCTATCACCAACTCCCGGAGTCCACCCAAACCCATGTCCATTGAGTTGATGATGCCATCCAGCCATCTCATCCTCTGTCGTCCCCTTCTCCTGCCCTCAATCGTTCCCAGCATCAGGTGGCCAAAGGATTGGAGTTTCAGCTTCAACATCAGTCCTTCCAATGAACACCCAGGAATGATCTCCTTTAGAATGGACTGGTTGGGTCTCCTTGCAGTCCAAAGGACTCTCAAGAGTCTCCTCCAACACCACAGTTCAAAAGCATCAGTTCTTCGGCACTCAGCTTTCTTCACAGTCCAACTCTCACATCCATACGTGCCCACTGGAAAAACCATAGCTTTGACTAGACAGACCTTTGTTGGCAAAGTAATGTCTCTGCTTTTGAATATGCTGTCTAGGTTGGTCATAACTTTTCTTCCAAGGAGTAAGCGTCTTTGAATTTCATGGCTGCAATCACCATCTGCAGTGATTTTGGAGCCCCCCAAAATAAAGTCTGCCACTGTTCCCACTGTTTCCCCATCTATTTCCCATGAAGTGATGGGACCAGATGCCATGATCTTCATTTTCTGAGTGTTGAGCTTTAAGCCAACTTTTCACTCTCCTCTTTCACTTTCATCAAGAGGCTCTTTAGTTCCTCTTCACTTTCTGCCATAAGGGTGGTGTCGTCTGCATATCTTAGGTGATTGATATTTCTCCTGGCAATCTTGATAGCAGCTTGTGTTTCTTCCAGCCCAGCGTTTCTCATGATGTACTCTGCATAGAAGTTAAATAAGCAAGGTAACAATTTATAGCCTTGACGTACTCCTTTTCCTATTTGGAACCAGTCTGTTGTTCCATGTCCAGTTCTAACTGTTGCTTCCTGACCTGCATACAGATTTCTCAAGAGGCAGGTCAGGTGGTCTGGTATTCCCATCTCTTTCAGAATTTTCCACAGTTTATTGTGATCCACATAGTCAAAGGCTTTGGCATAGTCAATAAAGCAGAAATAGACAGATAAATTATCTATCCATAAACTTGAGCTAGAGGGATTTCTCTGGTGGTCAGTGATTAAGACTCTGAACTACCAGTGCAGGAGGTTAGGACTTGATCCCTGGTCAGGGAATTAAGTTCACACATACCACACGTCGATGCCAAAAAAAAAAAAAAGCCTGAGCTAGAAATAAATTGCTTGATGTCCCCTTGCCCCTCACTCCTCAGGGCTGATTGATCCAAAAATATTGTGTGAATAATTTTTTTAAAATTATTCTGCCACGTGTACTCAGGACTATTGGAAGATGTTCCAAGACAATCACAACAGGGGCGAGAGGTCAGGCTCAACTCTGAAAACGAGAAAGACAGCTGGGGTTTTATAGCCAATGAGCAGGGGGCAGCCGTGGCCTATGGACGGAGAATTATGAAGAGGAGACATCAAGAGTAAGGGAGATTCTTGCCAAACCAACCTAACAGAATTCTTGCTGCAGGATCCCAGGGTGATCCCGTATCAAGGGTGGTGGTGGGGGATTCTTAATCCATTAACTTCTCAGGATCCTAGAACTGGGCTATGCTAGTCAAGAAGAGGGTTTAAGAGAGCCTGACTAATGTTTGGTCAAGGAGAACCTCTTTACCAGTTGATAGATGGAAATGTGCTCAGTCTAGGGCAGGAGTAAGTTGTATCAGTTCTTATTCCCTTCTCTGCTTTCCTGACACCTTTAGGTCAGGCTGTGAGGGAAGAGAAAGCTCAGTGGGTTCAGGTAACAGAAGGGCAGGGCACTGGGACAAGGCAATGGAAGTTGGTAGTCAGGTAGAGCGATGCAAATTCCGGCACACCATGGGCGTCACGGTAAGGAACTTGTATTTTCTGTTAAAGACAATGGGAAACAAGCCACTGGCATGTATGAGTAAGGAAGTGACATGCCCCAGTTTACCTTTTACAAGGAAGACTGGCAGCTGTGTTTTCACACTGCTTGAGGTGGGATGAGGTCAGTGGTATAAGCAGCAAGTGGAAAGATATTTCCAGGCCAAGACCTTAACTTCTACCTCATTCTTTCATTATTTCTGGGGATGAAGGGGGAGCTAGGGGAGGGAGCGATTCTATTAACACCAGCAGCAAAGCAATGAAAAATCTAGCAACTTGCCTAAGAAGAAATAAGAAAGCCCGTCTCCAGCAGGCTATGAGACTTTGACGATAAGCATAAGCCGACTTTACAAAGTCAGAGATCATGTTTAAGTGGGAAGATTCAATATCGCCCATTTTCTTACGGAGTATCTTCTGCCTAATCTTTAACCTCCCATCTGTTCAAAACTCTGTCCTAAGGAGTTCTGAAGGCAGGCTTTAATATCTAAAGCTGAACTGCCATTTTTAGAGAAATCCAGACATAGGGGCAAGTAACCAGATACTTAGGGGCAAGTATCTGGTGTTAGGGGCTGGAGGAAGTTGGGCGTTCCGTGGCGTCCGTTCTGCCAACAGGAAGTCTGGGTGTGGAGGAAACCCGGGTTGGGCTGAGTGCGGTCGGCTGCTGCGTCCGGGCGGTGGTCCGGGTGGCCGCCCCAGCCCTGTGGAGGCGGAGCCGAGGCGGGGCGGAGATCCTGAGGACGGCCTACCCGCCTGGAGGCGGAGCCCGGGCGGAGCACAGTCAGGTGACTCTCGGACTCCGCTGCACGTACCTCCTCCGGACCCGGACGGGAAATCACGAGCCAAGGCGGCGGCTGGTGCTTAAGGGGCGAGCCCCGCTGGAGAGCGGCTGAGCTGCCATGGAGCAGCGCGGGCTGGGGAGGCTGAGGCTCCCCGGGCTTCTGGCACTGCTGGCGGCCCTGGCGGCGCTGGCGGCGTGGAGCCCGCGCGTTTCTGCTTCGCGAGACCTAAGTCTTTGGCCCCTGCCTGTCTCTGCGATGACGACCCCGCGCTTGCTGTACCTCTCGCCCGGAAACTTCTTCTTCGGGCACAGCGCCTCTTCCAAGGCCGGCCCCTCCTGCGCCGTCCTGCAGGAAGCGTTTCGGCGGTGAGCGCTCCCGACGGGCGGCCAGGGAGGGGACCCGGAGACCCCGGGGCGGGGAGGGACGGACCACCCCTGGGACGCAGCGCAGGCGCCGAGAGGAGGAGCCCCTGAGAGCCTCTTAGCGCCTGCACAGCCGTCCAGCCTGGCCGACGCTCTTGCCCCATTTGACGGGTGAACCGGCCAGTGACCAGACCAAAGTCACGGGTCTAGAGAGAGCAGAGCAGGCTTGAACAGGCAGGAACTGAAACGCAAGCTCTTCCCCTGACCTCCCGTCCCGTCCCCCCACCCCCGCCTCCTAAGGGACTTCCCGGGTGCTCTGGAACCCTGTTTTGGAGTAGGGTGCTCAGAGTTTGTGGCTGTGTTCGCCTCGGAGAATGGAGTGGATGGAGGGTTAATGGCAGTTTATCTGGGGGGAGTTCTAAGAGGAAGATGGGTTCTTAAAGCTTGGGGACTAGGGGTTTCCCAGAGTGGCTTTTCGTTTATAGGCAGTCTCTCCTCCCCCAGTCTGGTAACAGTTCAGGTGGCAGAAAGTCCTTAGGTTGAAGCATTGCCCCAAACTCCCCTTCCCTTCCAAAACCTCTGTCCCATGCAAAGTGCTGCATAGCTTCCCCTAGCTACTTTGGTATGGTCACTGCACTGCAATACCTGCTTCTCCTTTTGATTGCCAGAAACATGTGCTTGCTCTCCCAGCTTCCTGTTTAGATCCTTAGCACCTCTCAGCCCTCCAGCCTCAGGTTTGTAACCCCACTGGTCACAGGGTGAGTTGTGTAGTAGGGAGGCAGCCCACAGTGCTAGCTTTTTCTTTCTTCTTAAAATTGATGTCAAGTTGATTGGGAGGGATGCAGGGCTTCTCTGGTGGCTCAGCTGGAAAGACTCTGCCTGCCAATGCAGGAGACACAAGAGACATGGGTTCCATCCCTCCCTGGGTGGGGAAGATCCCCTGGAGGAGGAAATGGCAACCACTCCAGCATTCTTGCCTGGAAAATTCCCATGGACAGAGGAGCCTGGCAGGCTACAGTCCATGGGGTCACAAGGGTGGGACAGGACTTACTGAGCAAAAGTAAGAGTTGGTTTGTGGTGGTGTGCCAAAGCGCTAGCTCTGCTAACTACACCGTGTGCAAGGCGGATAGCCCTTGGGCAGGTGTCTCAAGAAGCCTGAGTCTTCGACTTGTCCTAAAGGGCAAGACTGTCCTAAAGGTGCCCTGAAGGAGTGTGGTTTGGTGCTCAGTGTACAGGTCCTTCCCTCCCTCAGATTTTGGTCGTTGTTCCCTGAGGTCATTAGAGCTTAACTGTGCTTGCAGGACACCAAGCAGCTGGGGGGTAAATGGCAGGACTAGTCACATCAGCACCTGCTGACCCCGAGCAGGTGAGCTCGGGGTGACCCCAGCTCGGCCTCGGACTCAGGCTTAGGCCGCAGAGACTTAGAAAGTCGACGGCAGAGATGGCTTCTTCTCCTTCACCTGTGAACCACTAAATAAGAAGAGGGACAATGTTACCCTCATTTTAGATGCATGCTCTAATGAGTCTTTGGTGTTGAATCTGCCATCAGGTCGGAAAGGCTAGAGTCTGGGTGAAGAAGTTATATCAAGGTGGTTGATTACCGGCCTTGGGATATTGAGAAGGAACAAGTACCTGAAGGCCATTTAATGGAAGATGTTGACTTGAGAATCTTTTAAAAACAAACACACCTCATTTGCTCTGGGACTCAGTTCGTACAACTGGATTTTCCTTCTGTGCCATGCTGCTGGTGATAAGCGAATGGTATGAGTATGGCAAGAAAGCGTGGCTGCTGTAAGGCGACCATGGTTAGATCAGCAGAACTTGAAGAAGCTGTGAGATGGTTTAAAAAACAAGGCTTGGCATCCTAAGAGAGTGCAGGTAGTTATCTGAAGGCTTTGTCTAACTAATTTCTGCCCTGTGTGGCAAGCAGCTATTAATTATACCCTGCATGTTAGGAAGCAGATTATAAAACATTAGCCCTTATGGCTGAGACTTGAAAGCACTCAGGAGAGTGTTCTCGGAACCGAGGAGGGGCCTTTACTGCTTCAGAGAAAAGGCATGATGGAGTTGAAAAGGTTTAGAGATGATGGGATGTTCTAGAATGTGTAGGCCATGGAGAACAGGTAAAACCGAGGCCCCAGTGTGATCAGGTCCTCATGGCTGCCCTCTCCTGAGGAACCCACTTGTGTCAGCCTCTGCTTTGAAACAGTATGCATTTTGCAGGCAGAGTTCTGTCTGTCTGGTACGTGGCTGCTTCCTTAGCTTTTAGAACAAGCTCACATGCCAGTTTTTTCTTTTTGCCTTTTTCCCTCCTTGGTTAACTGAAACTTTAGTTTCAGATCCTGACAAGCTAAAATGGGCTTTCCTGGTGGCTCATATGGTAAGGAATCTGCCTGCAATGCAGGAGACCCATGTTCAATCCCTGGGTCAGGAATATCCCCTGGCAAAGGGAGAGGCTACCCACTCAAGTACCCTTGCCTGGAGAATTCCATGGACAGAGGAGCCAGGCAGGCTACAGTCCATGGGGTCGCAAAGAGGTGGAGATGACGGAGCTATTGACTGTTCACACACACGTCAGATACCGCTGCATCAGGTCCCTTTGGGTTTTCTGTTAGAGTTTTAATTTCCAGGGCCAAGCTTTTCCTTATTTGGGAGAAGCCAGCACCTGACTGAAATCTTAAAGCTGCTAACATCTTTAATTTCCCTTAATAATTTTTTAAAAATTTGTGGTAACGTATGGGATTTCTTTGGAAGGAATGATGCGAAAGCTGAAACTCCAGTACTTTGGCCACCTCATACCAAGAGTTGAGTCATTGGAAAAGACTCTGATGCTGGGAGGGATTGGGGGCAGGAGGAGAAGGGGATGAGAGAGGATGAGATCGCTGGATGGCATCACTGACTCGATGTATGTGAATCTGAGTGAACTCCAGGAGTTGGTGATGGACAGGGAGGCCTGGTGTGCTGCGATTCATGGGGTCGCAGAGAGTCGGAAACAGCTGAGTGAATGAACTGAACTGAACTGACACATAAGATTGCTCTGTGCTCAGTTTTGTCTGACTTGTTGTCGCCCCATGGACTGTAGCCCGTAAGCCGCCTCTGCCCATATAATTTTCTAAGCAAGAATACTGGAGTGGGTTGTCATTTCCTGTTCCAGAGGATCTTCCCAACCCAGGGATGGAACCACCATCTCTGTGTCTCATGCGTTGGCAGCTGGGTTCTTTACCACTAGCGCCACCGAGGAATCCCTAGGATGCATTTTTAGCTATACAATTTTGTGATCTTTATTTCCTTTTGAATCTGTCAGGAATTTTTAATAGGGACTTCCCCGGTGGTCCAGGGGCTTAGACTGCCTGGATGTTGCCAATGCAGGGGCCCAGGTTTAATTCTCAGTAAGAGAACTAGATCCCACATGCCAGAACTAAGGCTCAGCCCAGCCAAGTAAATAAATAATGTATTTTTAAATTATAAAAAGATTTTCCTAAGCTAATGATTTCCCTCAGCACCTTTATCTCTTTCACTGTCTCACTGGTTAACTTCCATACACTTCCAAGTTCATCAGAACTTTCCCATCTCTCCTTACTTCCCTGGAAAACACACAAGACAGTCTTATATATAAGTAGCTTATACAGCCTTCTGGCTTCTCAGAATCTGTTGCATATCTTAGGCTTTGAAGACTATGTGATCTTTTATCTTCTAGTACCTTCAAACGTTTATTTGCTACCCTCTTCCTCTGATAGTCGGGTGCCAGCAGAATGTAAATTTTCCAGGCCCTAGTGAGGATTCTTTGGTGTTACTAGCTGGGATACTTTTGTTGGAAGGTAACAGGAGTCCCAGCTCAGTCTGGCTTGAGCAAAGAGAAAACCTGTTACCTCACATGTTGTTGTTGCTGTTGTTCAGTTGCCCAGTCGTGTCCACTCTCCGTGACCCCACGGAGGCAGCAGGCCAGACCTCTGTCCCTCAGCATCTTCCGAAGTTTGCCCAAGTTCATATCTATTGCCTTGGCGATTCCATCCTGCCATCTCCTCCTCTGACATCCTCTTCTTCTCCCTCAGTCTTTCCCAGCATCAGGGACTTTTCCAGTGAGTCAGCTGTTCACATCAGATGACCAAAATAGTGGAGCTTCAGCTTGAGCATCAGTCCTTCCAGTGAATAGTCAGGGTTGATCTCCCTTAGGATTGGCTCGTTTGATCTCCTTGCTATCCGAGGGACTCTCAGGAGTCTTCTTCAGCACTGCAGTTTGAAGGCATCAGTTCTTTGGTATTCTGCCTTCTTTACAGTCCAGCTCTCACAATCGTACATGATCACTGGGTAGACCACAGCCTTGACTGTATGGACCTTTGTCCACAGAGTAATGTCTCTGCTTTTCAGCATGCTGTCTAGTTTTCATAGCTTTCCTGCCAGTAAGCAAATATCTTCTGTTCTCATGGCTACCGTCACCATCCACAGTGATTTTAGAGCCCAAGATGAGGAAATCTGTCACTAACTTCCACCTTTTCCCCCTCTCTTTTCCATGTAGTAATGGAAGTTAATTAGCCGTAGCTAATTCGGTAAAGAATCTGCCTGCAAACCTGGAGACCCAGATTCGATCCCTGGTTTGGGAATATCCTCTGGATAAGGAAATGGTAACCCACTTCAGTATGCTTGCCTCGAGAATCCCATGGACAGAGGAACCTGGCAGTCCACAGTCCATGGGGTCGCAAGAGTCAGACATGACTTAGTGTCTAAATCCCCACCCGATCGTGCCAGATGGCATGATATTAGTTTTTTTAATGTTTAGTTTTAAGCCAGCTCTTCCTCTCCCCTCCTTCACCCTCATCAGGAGGCTCTTTAGTTTTTCTTCTCTTTCTGCCATTAGAGTGGCGTCATCCTTGTATCTGAGGTTGTCCTGCCTGTCTTGATTCCAGCTTGTAACTTATCCAGCCCAGCATTTCTCATGATGTGCTCAACATACAGGTTAAGGAACCAGGGTGACAGCAGACAGCCCTGTCTCCTCTTTCTCAATCTTGAACCATTCAGTCGTTGATGGCTCAGATGGTAAAGAATCTCACATATTGGGATTTCAGGGCTAGTTGGCTACGTGGCTCAGCAGTATCATTAGGAAACCTGTACTCTTGTCATCTCTGACCTGCTCTCTTTGGTGTGGCTGCCACGTGTGTAGGTGTCACATACAGAGAAAGTTTTCTTCTTGGTGTTCACCTCGGAGAAGAGAGCTCACCCTCCTCCCATCTCTGCCCCATCACTGGTCAGAATGGGCTTGCACACCCAGGATTATTGGTTTGATTACTTTTAGAATGGGGACCTCATAAGAGTCACTTGGGGTCGTGGCCCAGGCAACTTTTAAAATCACACTCTCAGAGACTCTGATTCTGAAGGTCTGGATATCAGTGAAAGTCAAAGTTGCTAGGTTGTGTCCAATTCTTCGTGACCCTGTGGACTATACAATCCATGAAATTCTCCAGGCCAGAAAAGTGGAGTGGGTAGCCTTTCCCTTCTCCAGGGGGTCTTCCCTACCCAGGGATGGAACCCAGGTCCCACATTGCTGGCAGATTCTTTGCCAGGTGCACCAGCAGGGAAGCCACTGGGCGTCAGTGCCTGTTTGCAAAATTCTCCCAGGTGATGCTGCTGTGCAGCTTGAGGTGGGAGCTTCTAGCTGGACTCATACCAGGTAGCAGGGGTTTGAGGAGTCAACGACATCACCTCCTACCACGTATGTGTTTAAAACTCAGCTTGTGGTGTTCAGTCACCAGTCACGTGAGATGCTTTGGGACCCTGTGGACTGCGGCACGTCAGGCTCCCCTGTCCTTCATCATCTCCCGGAGTTGCTCACATTCATGCCCGTTGAGTCCCTGTTGCTATCTAATCATCTCATCCTCTGTCACCCCTTTGTTCCTTTGTCTTCAACATACACCGGAACCCACTCTAGTGTGGCAGAAATTGAAGCAGTAGAGAGTCTCTTGGTGAGGGTGAAAGACAGGGGAAAAGCTGGCTTAAAACTGAACATTCGAAAAGCTAAGATCATGGCATCCAGTCACATCACTTCATGACAAAGAGGGAAACAAGGGAAACAGTGAAAGTTTTCATTTTCTTGGGCTCCAAAATCATTGCAGACAGTGACTGCAGGCAGAAAATTAAAAGACTCTTGCTTCTTGGAAGGAAAGCTGTGTTAAACCTAGACAGTATGTTAAAAAGTACTGACATCACTTTGTTGACAAAGGTCCATATAATCAAAACTATAGTTTTTCCAGTAGTCCCATATGGATGTGAGAGTTGAACCGTAAAGAGATCTGAGCACTGAAAAGTTGATGCTTTCAAATTGTGCTGGAGAAGACTGTGGAGAGTCCCTTGAGCTGCAGGGAGATCGAAACAGTCAATCCTAAAGGAAATCAACCCTGACTATTCACTGGAAGGACTGGTGCTGAAGTTCTAATACTTGGGCCACCTGATGTGAAGAGCTGACTCTGGAAAAGACCCTGATGCTGGGGAAGATTAGGGCAGGAAGAGAAGGGGAGGACAGAGGATGAGATGGCTGGATGGCATTACTGACTCAATGGGAAAGAGTTTGAGCAAACTCTGGGAGATAATGAAAGACAGGGAAGCCTGGTGTGCAATACTTCAAGGAGTCACAGTCAGACCTGACTTAGCGAAGGAGCAATGGTTTAAAAATTTATTTGAATTTCTCTCACACAGATATTATGCCTACATTTTTGGTTCCTACAAGTGGCATCGTGGCTATAATAAAATTCCAAGTGAAATGGAGTTACAGAAACTTGAAGTCTCAGTCATCATGGACCCAGAGTGTGACAGTTTCCCCAGCATCACCTCGGATGAGTCTTGTGAGTACCTATGTCATGGGAATAGACTGTTCACAAAACTGCTTGTTACAGACTCGAGGGCCAGAAGCTGACTCTACTCCATAAACTATTGTGAGCTCTTAACCAGTGAGTTTATAATTATTATTTTTAAAAATAACCCTTAGGGAACTTCACTGGCGGTCCAAGGTTAAGACACTGCACTTCCGCTGCAGGGAGCACAGGTTTGATCCTTGGATGGGGAACGAAAGTCCCACACGCTGCACATGTGGCAATAAGAAATAACTAATTACTGTTAAAAGTCTGATGGCAAAACTCAAACATAATCATTGCAGGAAATCTTTAAGTACAGTAAGTGAAGAGGAGGAATTATTCATAATCCCAGCACTCAAGAGTTAACCTCTGTTACCTACATATTTTTTTTTGCAGAGGAATGTATTTGAATACTTCACATAGACATAAATAAAAGCATAAGATAAAGAATGGCATGAAAAAGGGGTCTAGTTCTGTACATGCGTTTTTTCTGTTTTTCCTTTTTGCATGTCCTATGCTAAGTTGCTTCAGTCGTGTGTGACTCTTTGAGACCCCATGGACTGTAGCCTGCCAGGCTCCTCTGTCCACGGAATTTCCCAGGCAAGAACACAGGAGTGGTTTGCTGTTCCTTTCTCCAGAGAATCTTCATGACCCAGGGACTGAGCCCAAATCTCTCATGTCTCCTGCATTGACATGCGGGTTCTTTACCACCAGCACAACCTGGGAAGTCTCTTTTTTGCCTACAAACATGAATTTCACTAAATGTTTTTCAATGACAGCATTTTTAGTGGCCGAATAATGTTCAACCAACGGTGTGGTTGTGCCAAAACTTACTTGGCTTATCCCTTAATTTAAGACATCTAGATAGTTTATTTTGAAATTAAGCCTGTGTTTATAGGCATGGTCTTTCATTCTCTTTTTTTGGCACAGTATGCGGGATCTTAGGTCCTGACCATGAACGGAAGCTGTGCCCCTTGCAGTGGAAGCACAGAGGCTTAACCACTGGACCTCCAGAGACGTCCCGACATGGTTTCTGTTTATAATTAAGTTGACACATAGATAATGCAGAACTGAGAGGGGTGAAGTTTTTCACTTTTCATTTATATTTATGTTGTATTATATTTATATTCCATCTTCATTTATATTGATTGAAAATATAATCAACACTTAGCTACGTGATTTTCCTGTCTGCATAAAATATTACTCTCCAAGGCTTTTCCTAACTTGTTCTAGAAAGAATAAACAAATGGGCAGACCTTTTTCATAGCATGTACTGACTGGAGATTACATGGGATTGTATCAAGGAATCAAAGGAGCAATGGGTGATTTAAGATTAGTGCAGAACGAGCAGGCTGGTGAGTCAGGTGCTAAATAGAAAGGAAAATGCATATCTTAGAGAAGAGAGTAACCCCTTTGTTCTCAGGCTGCCTCACAGACAGGTAAAGTCCATCTCTTCATCCTTTTGATTAGAGATGAGATTTCTTGATGCCTTGATAACATCGTTTTGCAAAATAACTTCATTTCTTTTCCATTCTGTGGCTGTTCTTAGAAGAGAATCATGATGGTTTGCCCACATTAGTCATGTGAGTTGACAGATAGCACTCAGACACTTTATGAATTAGATTTTGCAATCTGAATTGAGGAATGATCAGCAAATTACCAAGGAATCTTTGCTGACTGGCAGTACAATGACATATTGTAAAATACAAATGATAGAATGTGTCAAGGCTGGGGAGTTATAGTCTGTCTTGCATTCAGCTTTGCAAACCCCATTTTTCTGAAAGGGAGACTTCTGGAGATAAGCTAACCATGAAATATTCTGGTTAAAGGATAAACTAGTTTTAAACTAGTTGTTGATGATGATGATGAGAGAGGTAACACACAAATGGAAATAACAAGATATCAACCGTTGTCCAAGGGTATGAGGAAATCTTGGAGAAGCTGATGAGTGTTAACAGCAACATCAAGTAAAATAGAAATAGGCACCTCCTCAGAACCAGATATAGACTAATTTCTACCACAGAGAAGTGATTACATACATCAAGAATGTTCTCTGTGGTTTGTCTGCCACAGTGAATGTTTATAAGCAAAACGAATGTTCATCACCAGAAGAATGGCTGCGTATATCTTGTCAGTTGACTCTAGAGAATACGCTTCAACAATTGAGAATGAACAAGTGGAGTTACAGGGCTTCTCTAGTGTCCAGTGTTTAAGAATCTGCGGGCCAAGAGAGAGGCCACGCGTTTCGACCCTGATCTGGGAAGACCCCATCTGCTGAGGAGCAGCTAAACCCCACAGCCACAACTACTGCGCCCATGAGCCACACGACTGAAGCCTGCATGCTGAGAGCCTGTGCTCTGCACAAGAGACGGCCACAGCGAGAGCCCCATGCACTGCCGCTCGAGAGGAGGCCCCGCCAGCCCCAGCTAGAGACAGCCCACGCGCAGCAGCGGAGACCCAGTGCAGCACGCGCCAGTAAACACGATACTTAAAAAAGAAGTGGAGATAGAACGACATGGGGAACTTGCCAAGATCGATTGCTGAGTTGGACAAGGGGGGATATATCCTAGTGTGTACAGGGGGTCCCATTTACACACCGGCATAAATACAAGGAGGTGCGCATGAGGCAGCATCTGTTTCTTGCCGCGTGGATGCAACAGGGCCCAGGAAAGCCCTGCTGTTTCCTCTACGCAAGTAGGGGGAGTTCAGTGGGCATCTCAAAGGGGATTTCAGTCTTACCTGTAACATTTTATTATTCTAAAAAGAGGAATCCGTTGCTGTTATTTGCATGTATACCCTTCAAAACAACAGTGTGGTGCAAAAAGTATAGAAAGGGATCATTGAAAGAAAGATGCCTTCGTTCCACCTCAGGGAGCTCATCGGTGTTAAGACTAAGAATTTGGCTGTGGAATAAAAATTCTATAGCTTATTTGTCCATATATTTAGGAAATACAATCCCCTCCTTATTGCTTTATATGTGTGGTTTCTGCATTGGGTTGAATCAGAGTCCTTTTAAATATCAGCCAGTCCTCAGCTGTTGGAAAATAACTGGCATCAGGTATATGCCACATGTTAATGGTCTTAGATAAGTCTTTGTGTTGACTGATTCCAGGAGATCTCAGAACTGGAATGTGGGAAAAGCTGGCTTTTAAACCGTGACCAGTGAAATGGTGAGTTCTACTTAGGGAGCTTAAACTAAGGATTTAATAGAGGGGAGGAATCGTGATTTGACTGTGGTCATAACAGCAATACTGTTCTTAGCCTGGCCTTTAGCTACCTCTCGACTGTTCGTCTGATGGAAAGGCTTCCTTGTCAGAAGATTGTCACCTGATTGTTGGCTGTTGATAGAGCTGTTTTCCCTATGTGTAGCCAACTGTTAAGGCAACACCCTGGGTGATGGTGGTGCAGGGTGATGATGAAGCAGAGATAGCATGTTAAATCATGGACCTGCAGCCCTCGAGTGTCTTTGCTCTGGCAGAGTCTTCCCTGTCACATCCCTTTAGCTTTCAACCTCTGTGCTTTCTGGTGCTTTATACTATCTGTGGATGACTCCAGGAGAAGGCTCTCTAAACACGGAAATGACTGTTGTGGCAACCTCTAGTTGCACTGCGTGTGCTCAGTTGCACCTCGGCATGTGGCATCTTTGTTCGCCAACCAAAGATTGAACTCCTATGCCCTGCGTTAGAAGGCAGATTCTGGACCACCAGCAAGGTCCCAGCAAGTGAGTGCTAAGGAGGATTCAGGACAGTGTTAGGGGTATCAGGTACAGGGCGAGTAGGGGGCACAGGGAGAGAACGGCCGGGGTAGAGAAAGCTCTGGTCTCACAGGGGGCAAGACTGATACCAGAGGCTTCATCAGGAAATGAGGGGCACTGAGGAGTTTGCCCTTGTGACTTAAAGTGTTAGCTGAAGTAAGACCCTGCTCTGTAGAGGGGTAGCGGGAGAGAACTCTCCAGTAAGGGAGAATGAGGAATCATGGAGATGACACCAGGTTCCTGACTTGAGCTGCTCGGCTGGCTGGAGTCGGGAGAGGATGAGTCCAGAGCCCAGCAAGTGGGAAGAGGGAAGAGTCCAGTCTGGGGCTTGTGGAGTTTAAGGAAGAACCTGCGGGATTTCTGGGGCTTCCCTGGTAAAGGATTCGCCTGCAGTGCAGGAGACCCTGGCTTGATTCCTGGGTCAGGAAGATCCCCTGGAGAAGGGGGTAGGCTACCCACTCCAGTATTCTTGGGCTTCCCATGTGACTTTGGCGGTAAAGAATCCCCAAGAAAAGTGGGAGACCTGGGTTCGATCCCTGGGTTGGGAAGATCCCCTGGAGACAGGAAAGGCTGCCCACTCCAGTATTCTGGCCTGGAGAATTCCATGGACTCAGAACTCCATGGGGTCGCAAAGAATTGGACAGGTTTGAGCAACTTTCACTTTTCACAGGACTTCTAAGTGAATATATACAGAAGGCAGTTTGAGAAACAGGTTTGGAGCTCAGGAGAAATAATGACCCAGAAATAGCAATGATATGTTTTGCGAAATTTACCATATATCATTGAGGAATTAACAGCAAACATTTTTTTTTTCTTCCAGTTTAATTGAGGCATAACTGACACACAGCACCGTGTAAGTCTAGGTGTAGAGTATAATGATCTGACTTACATACATCGTGAAATGATTATCACAGGAAATTAGTGAACGTGCATCTCATACAGATACAAAATTAAAGAAAAACATTTTTTTTAGATGAGAACGCTTATGATTTACTCTTTGAACAGCTTTCATGTATAGCATACAGCCGTGCTGACTATGTTCATCCTGTTGTACATTACGTCCCGTGTACTTATTAATCTTATAACCAGAAGTTAGTACCTTTTGCCCGCCTTTGTCCAGTCACCACCCGCCTCTGGTAACCAAGAGTCTTATCTCTGTTTCTGCGAGCTTGCTTGTTTTTGAAGTACAATTACCTTACGACACCGTGTTCATTGCCCTTACACAACGTGGTGATTCAGTATTTCTGTCCATTTTTACACATAAGCCTAACTCGTGACTCTGTTCTTCTGATGGAAAGGCTACCTTGTCAGAAGACTGTCACCTGATGACTAGCTGTGGATAGATGTGTTTTCCCTGGGTGTCACCAGCTGTCACGCGACCCCCTGAGTGGTGGGGGCCGTGGAGGGTGATGATGAAGCAGAGAACGTTTTATTCTTTCCTGGTGTTTTGAGGTATAGTTGACATAACATTAGATTCACTTCAGGTTTACAACATAATGATTTGCTATTTGTATATAATGTAAAATGATACCATCTGTCACCACACGAGGAACATGTGTTTCTGTTTCCAATGCAGATAATTTGCTTGTGCAAGGACCAGTGGCTACGCTCACTGCCAACAGAGTTTGGGGAGTGTTACGAGGTAAGTTCTTCGTAGTTTCATTGTTATTTTCTAGTAAGGAAATAGTTTCAGTTGCCACTTTGGGAAATCAAGCATATTAATAGCAAGACTTTGCTTCCTTGGGCTCTTTATAGATTTTTGGGTATTTCCAAAACAATTTCCATTAAGTACTGTATATACCAGTTAGAGAAAGATTGTTTATATATACCGCTTAATGAAAGATCACTGGACCCTCTACAAATGTCTGAAGGTTACTGCATTCATAGTGCTGCGATTCCTTGATGTTCTTGGACTGTAATATTCATAGAGTCATAAATGGCCCTGATCTGCTCCAGTTAGGTTTTGTTTTATCATGCGTCCCCTCTTGCCACCTTCAGTAGCAAGCATGTCCTTTCTGCATTTGATTTATTTATTAAACAGCAGTATACTCATATTTTTTCCTGTACCAGTCTATTAGTGCAGAAGCAGAAAAACAAAGAGGAAAATCATGTTCCCAGTAAAACATGTCCAGCTCTCCATGCGTGGTGGTGTTTCCTGCTTGATATGCTAAGATGCTCATGAGCTCAGAGCAGCATAAACGCGTGTGCCATGGCATGGAGAGTCCCTGTCGACTCAGCTTGGTTCTTCTCCAGTGTCTCCTTTCAGGAGTGGAGTTGTACTTGATCTCATTACCCATTTTCACCTGAATCCAGTGGGGAATTGGACGATTCTGTTTCTTGGCCAGGAATGATTTGATCCTGGGAGTCTCAAGAAGAGTTCAGGAACAGAGTCAACCACACACACTATGAAGACCTAGAAAAGAAGAGAACCCTTCCCCCATTTTAAATTCCCATGGATTTAGAAGTATAACAAAGTTTGCAGAAACGTTGTGAAAAGATAAAAATATACTCGAGAGTGATTGGAGGCAGTGAGCAGAGGAGAACATTAAAAGCTTTTCCCGTGACTTTCAGTCTGAACTTCAAAGTTCAGGCATTGGAACATTTACTTTTGCTGTTCGAAAGCTGCTTTGACTTCTTCTTTTAAGAGGATAATAGTTTGTTTTACTGGCTTCCAAATTAGTATAGCTTTGAAAGAGGAGAAGAATGATTTTCTTTAATGTAAGCTAGGCAGCCAAAGTTACAGTAATTAAAAGGAGAGAAGGCTTTGGATTTGCTCAGGTTGAGTGTTATTTAGAATAAAGTAACGACTGTTAATGCTGTGTTTTACATCATAGTAATAATGGTATGACTGTGATCTTATTCAAATAGTGACGTGAAAATAGCTATAGAGACTTACCGCAAATGTAACTACAGATATTATCTTCTAGATTATTTACATTTAATGGGATGTGATGTTAAACTTTTACCAGTCTGGTCTGCCTGTCTTGTCTGGGGCGTGTTAGGGAAATCAGCTTTATTGATCTCTGTCCTGATCTGCATAAGAGGTTTTGGGAGCATTTGGTGAATCTAGTCCAGAAGTCCTTATTTTCCACTTACTGTCAGACTTTGAAAGTAACAAATGTGTCATAAATGATATTTGAGAGGGCTCTCAGGGCTCGCCATTGCAGCTGGGAATGCTCGTTTCGTGGGCTCCTGGGTCCCCGTCGATTGGCATCCAGCGAGCAGAGCGCAGGGCTGTGGGCCACAGAACTTGGGCTCTGGAGCATGCAAACTTCAAGAGCTGTTCAAGGGCTTCGTTGCCCCTGGGCGTGTGGAATCTCCTACACAGGAATTGAACCCGTGTTCCCTGCATCGGCATTCTGAATTGGGATCCTTCTTGGGGGCACACGCATCACTCAGCTGAGATGGATTCCAGCGAAGTGGATCCTGGGAGGTTGGTAGGACCTCTGAACTGGAGCCTCCCATCTCCTGACCTCTCCAGAATTCTGTAGGTCATCCAGAGGACCCAAGACATGGTGGTTACTAATAGACTTCCCACACTACTTCTTCATTCCACGTGGACTCCTTCACGGGCAGTGAGCATCGCAGCTTCCCTTGAACTTCATCTGGATTTAATGACAACAGGCTCAACTTTTCATTCACTTGTATGACTATGAGCAGTTTGACCAAGTTGAAGAAGATGACTCGTTTGTAGTCTTCCTCATCAGCTCATTCCATCTACTGGCTTTAAAATCATTTAGTACAGAGCTCACCGTCTAGGTGTTCATCCAGTGTTTTGTTTGCTTATCATGCAGGATCATTTTAAAAGGAAAAGTATGTGTGTATGAGTTAGAGCTCTGATCCCAGGAGTCCATGTAGAAGCTTCCCCTGAGAAATGTATCGTTTTTGCACCAATGCTACTGAAATGTGTGAATGTGGTATACCACGCTTCCCAATAAGTGTAAACAGCGTCATAGGCTACTTATTTGAAATGACCAGTACTCATGACATTCCATTCAACTGAGGACTAAATATAGCCAACGTAGGCTGTGTTTGCCAAATAGACTTTGAAGTATTCTTCACACAGTCCTTCATCGATGCCAGTTTTCAGATCGAAGAAACCCTTGCTCCATGAAGTTTGTGAACACATATACTCATGTTTTGTTTGAGATTTTAAAGTCATTCTTCAGTTTTGTTGGAGGAATGGTTCTGTATATGCCCCGTGGATCCCCAAATCCACTGATGTTCATGTGTCTTGGGGCTTCCCAGGTGGTTCTAGTGGTAAAGAACATGCAGAACATACCCATGCAGGAGACATGGGAGGTATGGATTCCATCCCTGGGGCAGGAAGATCTCCTGAGGGAGAGCATGGCAACCCCCTCCAGTATCTTTGCCTAGAGAATCTCATGGAGAGAGGAGCCTGGTGGGGCCTAGTCCATATGATCCCAAGGAGTTGGACACAATGTAAGTGACTTCGCACAGCACATGATTCGTTGTCATAGCTAATATAATGGAGATGACATAAAAAGAAGCACCAGCGGGCAAAAGTCAATATCCATCACTTTTATTTATTTATTTATTTTTTTTAAAGTTTTAAAGATAAAATTTAATTGTATATGTATGCCACAATTTATTATTTTTTTTTTTACTTATCATCAGCTGTCAACATACAATTCTTTTGTTTCTACATCTTGTTTGTTATGAATACTTGGTTATCATGAAAACTTCAGTGAACATGGGCATATATATATATACATATATACATATATACATATATATGTATATATATATATATATACTAGATCCTGATTTCAAACCATCACTTTTAAACTTTGGAATGTATTGTGATATTTTACATCCATATTTGTATGACTTGATAGTTGGAGAATCGATGCATGTGAAGGCCTGGTTGTGTTATATGTATGTTGAGGGAAGATATATTTTTATGTGGTTTGACATATAGGTCCCATTTCATTCGTAGACATATGCATACTCATCACTTATCATCATTTTTTTTTTTGAAAAGACCATTGTTTGGAAAGGTTGTTGTCTA